>NW_027526203.1:462183318-462783318 GCF_048455015.1 Haemaphysalis longicornis
CCTGGAACGGCTGTTGCGGACGCCGAGGCACGCCAACGCCGACAACGCTGGGTGACATCGTGAGTTAAAGAAATGCTCTGCATTTAAAATAAAGTGTGCTGCCCACCACTTCCCCCAGTTTGCAGATATAACGAATTTTCATGTCACCAGGTTGGCAGGTATGCACATGGAACTTCTCCACAGTACACGCCGGTATATTGCGCGCACAGGGTAGTGGCAAAGCACTATGTGCTAATTCATAACAGCTCGCTCAAACTCAGCTTCACCGCTGCCTTGCTCATGTGGGCTCACTCAAACATGAGTTCGCAGCAGTGTTGTACACGTTCCTCTAAAGCAGGAACGAAAGCTCGTTCCTCGTTCCTTCCCAATTTTGAAACAAGTTCCCGTTACAAGTTCCTTTATTGTGGAAGGAACGCGTTCCAGTTCCACTTCGAACATTGGAGCGTGTTGTTACATTAACTTTACATTTCATTTTTTAATTTAAAGTATGGTGTCTGATTCCTGAGGCAAAATTAAGTGAGAAATTTAAAACTCGCATTGAACTACGTATGTTATAGGAATATGAACACTGCCGGCAGCAGTTTATCTGGAGATAAAAAGAATCCAAAGAAACGCTCCTAGACTTTTTTTTTTTTTTTTCAGGGAGCACCGGACGAACTTTAGACATGTCTAACTGCGATTTTGGGGCTTGTCTATTATAGGTGCAACACATGTGACACTTCCCACTTTGGTCTTAATGCGTAGTAAGGCTACTGCGCTTCACATTTGCAAATAGAAGGTTACTCGCATGTATGAACATAATAAATGTCTTGCATAAGAAACCGCATCGAAAGGAACAATACATAGGCCTTTAATGAATGCTGATTTAATTTTACAGTTTATGTAAAATACCTTACCCTTTGCAGGAAATTTAGTAAGGTGGTTACAAAAGTGAAGCTTTGCAGATAATACAGCTCAAATTTGTGAGTAACAACACACAGCTAAAAGCAAAAAACGCCTGTTTGTATGAGATTTCGGTGCATGTTAAAGATCCCCAGGGGGTCAAAATTACCCCGGAGCCCTCCACTACGACACGCCTCATCGCCTGCGTTGCGTCGGTGCGTTAAACCCGACACTCTCTCTTTAGTAACAGGGGTGAGACAGCTGCGCATATTGCGCAGATTTGATACAAATTTGTTTTCCTGCGCCAGGCTGCTCCAAAAGCTTGACAATTGCAAAAATTGCGCCAAACTGCTCGAAAACAGTTTGAGAGCCAAGGATTTTAACGCTCCCGTCAGTTTCAGTGGGGGAAAATGCTTACTGACGGCATTATTTTCCAGCACCCCCAATGTGATGGTGTTTGTAAAGGTTCAATTGATTGATCATTCAATAAAAAACCGGCATAAAATTGTCCCCGAGATAGTTTTTTCGAAAGTGCCAATGTCGAGTTGCACATGTTATATTCTGTGCGTTTTTACAGTTTTCCCATCGAAAACCATTGCAAAGTCCTGTAGAAAAAATACTTATGTGTACTGAGGTGTCAAACTACTTGTGCAAGTTGAAAAAAACTGCAATTTTTGGAGCGCCGTATCTCCGGAACGACATTAGTGGGCGCCGCCATCTTGGCGTGCTGTAGATGTGAAAACGTGGCCGCTGGGCGGAGCATTTGCTTGTGGTTCAGGCAGAGTGCTCTTCGCTGATTTCTATCTTGGTTTTAGTTATGGGGGTAGCTGGGTTTACATCTAGTCCTTTGATCTGTTGCGGGTACGTTGCGGGACTCGAAAGACGGGAGTTCATCAAAAACAACATGAGGCCTGCGAATTCGCCGTGTTTCGGCTTTGAGTGTGAGGCCAGCGCGTGCTTGAAGTGAAATTTCGGACTCATTGCGGTGTTATAATAAAACGCTGAGTTACTGCTGCCTTTCACAGCGAGCTTGCGAGCGGCGGGAATGGGACGATCGACGCTGCAGAAGCATCGGCTCAGGCTTCATCTCCGCAAAATGTTCAAGCAGTGTCCAATAGTGGGACTGGCTGTTATTTCACGCTAGTAATAATGGTTCATTTATCCTGAAGTGAAATTTAATTCCCAGGGGGAGGCGGCTAAACATACCAACGTTACTCAAATTACGATCGTAGTGAACGTGCACATTGGGGATTGAAATGGGAGTGCTGGTGGGGTGCGACGACTGTCACCTCGCTTTGCGCAACTTTTGCCGTGGCTTACACTTGTGCGTAAAGCCGAGTCTCGGATAACAAAAATAAGAATTTCGGCATTCACATGATAATAAAAATGCCTTACGATTGCTTAGGTAGTTTTTCAATTCGACATTTTCAACGGAGCTCCACTATCTATTCATAGAACCTAAGAATTTAAAAATGGTTTGTAAAAAGGATGCAGTTCATACCTTATGATACGCTGGTAGAAAGAAAAACTTTATTGAGAGGCTGTTTCAGTGTTATGTATGTTCAAAACCGATTAAAAAGTGCACTTTTCCCCCGTGAGTTGCCAAAAATTTGATTTTTTAGGCTCCTAAGGGGACATAATAAATGTCGTTCTTCTGCTCCAATTCAAGGTTCTTCTGCTCCATCATCAAGATTTCGCTGCTCCAAAAACTGCTCCCAAATCTGATTCAGCTGTCTCACCCCTGTAGTAACAAAACACAGCAGAACAAGTAATTACTGCAAGGTTCGCAATTCAAGCTTAGGTCGGAAGACGATAAAAGAAAAAAAATAAAAGCCAACAGCGTAGTCACACACGAATTCTATGCACAAGAAGTACAAAGTATGCCGAACACAATCAGGGTAGTAGATAAAGGAAACAACCAAAGATAGCCAAATCTGGGGACGCGACGCACAAATCAGTTGCGGTGGTTAGAAATACCCGTAAGGGAAAAGCACAGGAAATAACGCGGAGCCTAATCAGTTGCGGAAAAAAACATTTACACTATAAAAAATATAGTCGGACACAAAGTGCGACACTATAAAGTAAAAGAAAGAACACCAAATAAATAAAAAGTAATGTGAAAACAAGAAAACACGTGCCGTGGTACAGAAACAACATATTCTGTGGTTCTTCAAGCAGAAAAAAAGTTAAGTACATAACAAAGTTACAGGATAGGGAAGAAGTAATAAAAATGTAGAATGATTGAAAAATGTGAAAACAGTTAGTGGGAAAAAAATGCCCGAATGCATAGTCGCAACTAAGTAGAGTCGCTTGTTTGAACTCAGCAAGAGTTGCATTTCGATGTTGGAGTCAGACAGACAAACTCGTTTTTTTTTTCGTCAACATTTCGTTGGCAATGTTGAAGAGCCGTTACACGGAAGCACTTGAGGGTACTGACGTGTTGTACTTGAAGAAAAGTTGGTTCGGTCCCTCGAAGTTCTTCATCTGCGACAGCGGGTAGTCAACTGGTACCAGCAGGTACCGCGACAGCTCGTCCTGTGCCTCGGCTGGAAAAGTTTGCTGCCCAAAAGAAAAAAAGAAAACCTCGGGTGCGGATGAGGTGGCAAATTCTGCGCTGGATGGCTCGGTCACCACAGCCAGCTCTGTCTTTATGTCGTTGGCCGCCTTGTCTCGCACAGAACTGTCTGGGATCCATGATAGCTTAAACCTTGAGATTAAGCAACTGGCGACAACGGGCTCGTGCTTTCCTTTGAGGGGTCCAAACCTGCAATCCCGAACAATACCTGGTGCCCGGTGACCCTGCAATCACAGTGACCCTTCAAAATACCTCACAGCGAGAGCAACTCCCTCGACGACAACGCACCCGTGGCTCGCGCATCTAATATGGTAATTACTCCTGACAATATACGGTGGTTTCACATGGTACCTGCACTGCCGCTCGGACTTGGAAACCTTTCCTCGGCAGGGAACAATTCTACCGGCCAGACGCGCATCCTGGCCTCCCCAGACAAACGATGAAAGGTGAAAAGAATTCTCGCGGCTGCGCTTTCACACGTCGAACGCCACGTAAGCTCAACCGGCATGAAAGCAAGCACAAGCTGCGGCCCGCTGAGTGGTCATTCTTCTGCATTTCACATTCGGGGAAGCACGTTCCGCTGAAGGGCGGGGAAATTGTCCAGCTTATAGGAAGAGAAACATAGCAGCGACTTGTGGATTTTCATACTCGAGCCTTCGCATCAAAAACAGCCAATTCCTAGGAATGTAACGTTTGCAGAAGGAACGCCGTTCCTGCCGTTCCTCCAAAAATCTAACGAGTTACCGTTACAGTTCCACTGACCCTTAATGAAACAGTGGCGTTCCTTCGTTCCTCCAAAAAGAAACTAGTTCCAGGAACGCCGTTCCTTGGAACGCCGTTCTGTACAACACTGGTTCGCAGTGAGCACAAAACAGTTGTGCTCACAACTCACAAAAGGTCAGAACTCCCCTTGAGCTCATAACTCGTACGGACTCGTTTGGGCATTTATAACTCACTGGGATAACGTCTTGTATCAACTCGTTTGGGTTCAGTTCTTGCATGGACTAAAAAATGATACGGGTTCATACTCACAAATTTATCGACAACCCTTACCGACACAAAACTGATATTGTTTGAGAGCTCGTGTAATCTTGCAACTCACATAGGTTTGGAACTCATTGATTCAGAACTCGTGCATGTTCACAATTTATGTGAACTCACACTCACGAACTAAAATTCTTGCATTCTGTTGGGCGTAGACATGAAAATTGAAATAAAATCAGTAGCAGTTTTGGCTTCCATTTTAATGGAGCTGTGTTTGCTTACATTTTTATTGCTAGTACCGTCAATGAGCAAAGGCAAGAATTTAATGAATTCAAAGCACTTACTATGTGTTGCATGCTCATGGTCTTCAGGTTCGAGGGTGATTAGGATTCCCGTTGAAAAAAGGGGCATTCGTCCAGACGGTAGATGCTCAGCATGTTTCTTTCTCATTTTTTTTTATAAGTTACATATTGTTTCTTTCATTCATGTGTTTTGGTAACTGCATCAAGCATTGCATATAGAGTTTTATAGGTGTCACGGAATCTTTACATGCTGCAAAACATGTGCCGTGTCACGGCATTGGAGTGAATTGAGGCAAAACTAAGTTTTGCTCGATTTAGTAGCCATGTTTTTGGGATTCCGCAGTTGTGTCTGTATTTTCAGCGCAGCTTTGTTGAAGCATGATGCATGCCTATCTAGATAGAGTGTGCCCTGTTAGTGCGGCACGATTTCAGTTTTCTTAAGAGGCCGTTGCACCAGCAGTGCTTCACTTTATTTGAGGGAACGAAAATATTTTTGCGCATAGCCATATTGTTCAGCCTGGTCTCTCATCGGCAGCACCTGCTCACCATTATTTTGAAAAGCCGTCATCTTTTGCATACCGATAGTTATATTTTAGAGTCAACAGCACTGACATGTCGTGCTCCTGTGCGTACATGCATGTAAATATATTAAAGTGACACTAAAGGCTAAATAAACTTGTTTTAACTGAAAAGTTGCACGTTTTGTAGCTCTCTCGGCTTTTGTTCAGTGGCTAATGATGCCTTTCTTACCTACAGTGTTCTTGTGACGTTTCAGGGCATGTCGCAAAGTGCACAAAGTGAGCCAAGTGCAATTTTACTCAGTTGTTTGCCATCTTCCTGAAAGCTTGTCCTTGTTGGCTTTCACTTTCATTGCAGCCAGTTAGAAAGGCTCTTTTTAATGCCATCTTGGTGTGGCAAGGTACGGGCAAATTCAGCCATCAGGCCCAATGCTTTGTGGGCAGGGTTTGGTGACGCCAGTGCAGGTTTCACAGAAATGCCCAGGATGTGCCGCTACATGGGAGCTAGTGTTAAAAATGCATGTACAGCTGATTGAATAACTTGACGGCCATCTTGTTCCAAGTCAATTGTGGTAATATCTGCTTTTTTCCACTGGCTGTTGCGCTAGTGGTCACTAGGTGTGCTAAGCTCTCATGTCCACCGAGATGCGTGCATCTTTTGACTGCACCTGTATGGAAACCGAAGCAGTTTCAACTAAATCAAAACTGCAACAAAGCTGGGCTAAGGCACCCTATTTTATAATGTTTGCTAGCTGAGGTTTGTATCGTTTGAAAAGTGCATGACCAGAAAAGAAAAAGTTCTTACATACATCACATTTGCATGTCTGTGCAGCCTCAGTGTTTGTTTCAGAAAAACTCTTCAGCAAGCTCCACAAATTTTGTTTCACCATGCATTCGCAATTTGTGTTGTGACAAAAACGAGAAAGTTTGTGGGATGTCGACACCTGTTTTCATGCTTTCGGCGGTTTTTTTGTGCTAATAAGCAACTGCTGCTCTGCGAGTGGTATATTTGTATTCACGTCACTCTATATGCCGATATAAGCAGACTTGCTTCTACACTTTAGTGTCTCTTTAATATCACAACCTAATGTCGGAGATGGCATTGTAACTACAGTTTTGTAATCAAGCTAAAAGTTGGGAAAAACGAAAACGCGGCTCTACCTGCAAGTAGGACTAAAATCTTCAATTTGCCCGGCTCCCTCTTCTTACATGCCCGGCATGTAAAGGGGTGAAAGTGGAAACTTCATTTTCTATTCAGTTTGACTCATTGCGATGCAAGGTGCAGGCATGCACCTTGCGTGGCGAGTAGTAGGGAGGATGCAGCATCGTGCGCTGTGCAGCTGTGCGGTTGGTGCAGTACAGCATGCTGGCTGTTTCTCTACGTGCCCCCACCCCTGACCCGAGTCGAACCCTCCAAGTCACTCACCTCGTGTGTGTACATGCTGAGGGGATTTAATATGCACAGTTCACAGGGTCTGTTCCATTCACCCTGCACCTCTTGAGCCAGTTCACAGCGGTGCAGTACCGGACCTGCACTTTTCTGGTCTGCTTCGGCCCTTCCTCGGCAGGGAGGGCAGGCAAAGCCGTGAACTCATGCAGCACCACTGAAACGAATGGCAAAGTTCTGCACCACCTGAATTGGTTCACGGGGTGCAGGTGAATCGAACAGGCCCACAGTGTGCGCCGCTGTGTATGCCTACGCCTTGAGCACTGCTTTGCAACAAACTAGAAGAAAAATTGGGCCAGTATTCCCTATCAGCTAGCTGTCATTTATCAGCTAACTGTGATTAAACTGGCACTTTATTTATATTGCAGTCTGTGTGGTGTTGTTTGAAAGTCAGAAATTAAGGGTATGGTTTTTTGTTCATTTGTTTATTTTCTGGCCTGGAGGGGCTGAGCGAGGGTGGCTTTATTTGAGATTTGGTTGAAGGGACAGAACCGATTTTTGTCGATTATGTTTTCTTTTTCCTAAATGAAAGGGCATCGCATAAAACACCATAATCCGAAACAGTTTTGCTGATAGCGCTCTGGAACTTTTGTAATCGGAATTTTTAGATCTACCAGCCATACGTGTCCCGCAAAAAGGAATGCTGGCAATCATAAGAGTGATCCGTGCAGCAATGCACTTTAAAGCGTTTTAACTGCATCTGCATCTGAGATTAAAAGGGGGATTCAAAAAACTTGTATCCGGCTAAAACAATAATGTGCAAGCGCCCATACCCCTTCATGTGTTTCTTTAATCACGTGTGAAATAGACGGAATTGTTTGGACACGTAATGTAGTGTCACTATTGGACGCTACATGTCGCCACCTTTCAGGCTTCAGAAATTTTAGTGTAAAATTATTGTCGCCTGTTTATTAAAAAATTTCTCTCGGTTACCCCAGTATATAAAATGCTGGACACAGTATATGAGCTAGATGACATGCCCTACCACAAAACTCTGTTGTCGGTCGCATGTTATCCGCGCTAGGAGTGCGGACAGGGACAACCCACCAAAACAACAACCGAAGGCAGTGCTTTCTTAGAATTTTCAAAAGAATGTTCAAAAATACATATACAATTTTAACTTATACAAATACTCGTGTTAAAAGGTTTTCAATAAGTGAATGAATGTTTGAGCAGTTTCAGTTGCTGCAAGGTTTACAGGTCACGTGACCAGGCCACGTAATGTAGTGTCGCATTTGCCACCCTTCAGATTTCGGAGAGTACTAAATTAAAATTATTTCCGCCAATTTATTTATAAATTGCTCGTAGTTACCCTACTGTATAAAATGCTGGCTTTCATGTGAGCCAGAGAACAATATACTCAGCAAAATCGGTTGTATGGTTTGGCAGTTACATATTTTCTTGTGCGTGTTGTCCTCTTGGCTCTGTAAAGTATTGGAAAAAATGACTTTTATTGGTCTTTACTTCAAAACTTGGATGTCTGAAAGATCCCTCAAGCAGTGCATGTATCTGTGATTGTGTTTGCGCTCGCTTACCTGTGTATATGCACAAGTCCCATGCCATTTTGTGCCCTTTTTAGTACTTTTGGGACAGGTGTTAAACCTATGGATTTTTTTTTGTTTTTTCTGTGTGTGTTTGCATGCAAGCCATTCTGAAGGCACTGTTTTCCACCTTTTTCCACAGGTACTGCGCCCGTGCACTTGAGCGGGTGTCCGACCACCCTGCGCTCCTGGAAAAGATAGCCGAGCTGGCGTCGGTGAGCGAGACCGAGGCACGTTCCATGGTTCGACGATCTCTTGCTGAGATGCAGCCCGTGCTCGCTTTCATGCGCCTCACTGGCGTGGTGAGAAACGAGCTCGTGTTTGACCAACACAGCACCCAAGGTTTGCACCTAGGTGTTTTGAACGAGGACTGCTGGCGACACGTGCGGTCCTTCCTGCTGTTGGACGATGTAGAGGACTCTGTTGTGTAGCTGCCGTGAAAGGCCCTTTTGTGCTGCTCAAGGATTGCTGCCATCACCTGTGGGTCTTGCTGCCACAAAACAATGTGACCGACTGTCGTGCAGCTGCGTGAAGGACCATTTTACGTTGCACATGAACTGCTGCCATCGCGTGTTGGCCTTGCTGCCACAAAACGATCTTAAAGGAGTACTGACACGAAATTTTGGTGTTACGTTTTTTCACTGCTATGCGTGCTTACCAGCCCACTAATCATAGAATGATAGATTAGACAGTCAAGCGCAGTGTAAACATTCATTTACGGCGTCGTTTATTCGTGTCAGCTTCGATTTCGACAAAACGAACGCCGAGCGGCCGCCATGACAGGAGGTAGCACCTGACGTCGCCATTCTTGCCATATCGCTGCCGCTCTGGAAGCGCGCGCGAGTGCCCAGACCGGCTGAGGTTTTCACAATCCCCACAGGCCCGGGCAGCATGACGTCAGTCCCAAAACCATGACGTGTACACACGCCCGAGCAGTGCGCGCCAACCACAGCCAGCTCGTCGGCTTCATCACGGGAGCCCCGACGTCGGCAGTTTGGGGCAAGTAGCAGATGATGTCATGTCGGTCCGCTCAGGGCTTTCTCGTGCGGGCGAAGATTAAAATGGATTTTAAATATGTTTAGCTGAACGGTTGCTGTTGAAACTTGCGAGGAGATATCTCCCGATAAAAAGGAAGGGTTCTACATAGTAATCTCAGCTTTGAAATTTCGTGTCAGTACTCCTTTAAAGACTGTCGTGTGGCTGCGTGAAGGGCTATCTTGTGCACATGAACTGCTGTTGTCACGTGTGGGCCTTGCTGCCACTGAACTATGTGAAAGACTGTCGTGTGGCTGCGTGAAGGGCTATCTTGTGTTGCACATGAACTGCTGCCATAGCGTGTGGGCCTTGCTGCCACTGTACGGCGTGAAAGACTAGTGTAGCTGCTGTGAAGGGCTCTGTTGTGTTGCGCAAGGGCTGCTGGCGTCGCGTGTGGGCTTTGCTGCTACTGTATAACATGAAAGACTCATTTAGCTGACGTGAAGGGCTCTGTTGCTTGAGGACTGCTGGCATAACGAGCGGACTTTCGTGCTGCAGTCATGACTTGCAGGACTCTTGTGCAGAGCGAGGACTGCTGGCATCACGTGGGAGCCTTCCTGTTGCTGGATGACTTGAAGGACTCTTGTGTACAACGAGCACTGCTGCCGTCAAGGTCCTTCTGCTGCTGCTGGACAATTTGAAAGACTATTCTGTAGACAGAATGAGGACTGCTGCCTTCATATGCAAGCCTTCCTGCTACAGGATGGGGTGAAGGGTTCTGAGGTGTTGCTTAAGGACTGTGCTCATCACATGCAGGCCTTCCTGCTGCTGGACAGTGTAAAGGGTTTTGGGGTGTTGCACAAAGACTGCTGGCGTCATGTACGGGCATTCGTGCTGCTAGATGACTTCAAGGACTCTTGTGTAGAACTACGACTGCTGGCCTCACGTGCAGGTCTTCTTGTTGCTGGATGACTGAAAGGACACTTCTGTAGAATTTAGGCTGCTGTCGTCACATGCGGTTCTTCCCATTGCTGGATGACTGGAAGGATGCTTGTGTAGAACGAGGACTGCTTGCGTCCCGTGGGCGCCTTCCTGCTGCTGGACGACTCGAAGGGCTGTCGTGTAGAACGATGACTGCTGACATTGCGTGGAAGCCTTCCTGCTGCAGGACGGTATTACGGCTTCTGTGCTGCTGCCCCTTCTGGACCTTCCTGTTGCTGGACGATTGGAAGGATTTGTGTAGAATGATGACTGCTGGTGTCACGTGGAAGCGTTCCTGCTGCAGGACGGCGTTTAGGGTTCTGTAGTGTTGCAAAAAAACTGCTTGGTCACGTGTGGACCTTCCTGCTTCTGGGGGACTTGACTCTTGTGTAGGAGGGCTGCTGTTGTCATGTGCGGGCCTTCCTGCTACTGAACTTGAAGGACTCGTGTAGAACGAAGACTGCTGGCGTCGCGTGCAAGGCAGCTTTAAAGGGGTTATACAGACAAAACACAAGTTTGGTTCATTCGAAAAATTGCCTCGTTAGAATCATATTGACACCACTTGTAATGTAAACTTCGATCAAATAAGCTATATAATTAGGAAAAAAAGGGAATGGCCATGCGGCTCAGTACCTCATTTCCCGCACTAAAACATATGACGTCATATGCACAGCTGTGCAATTGGCTGAGGCTGGAAACAGTAAATGCAAGTTAGGCAGGGCTTATAAGCTTGAAGAACAAGTATTTTCGTTTAAAAGTAATGCATATTCATTTTATAGCAGCAAGAATGGTGGGGTGAACAATGGAAGATGTGAAAGTACACGTAAACATAGAAGTACCATTGTGTACTGCTGTTTTATACTGTGCGCCCTGTGCCTGTTATAGCTGCACAGCAGCACGGCGCTTTGTGGTTGTCTCACGACACTGGCCAATTGGCGTTGCGCCTTACGTAACCCTATTTGTCGAGCATACCCCATGTTTCACGAAACGATTACTTTCTACCGTAACAAAAACAAGCCAGGTACAAATACAGTCAAAAGCAAAGCAAAGGCGGACAGTGGTCAGGGAACAGTATGGTGGCGTCATCTAGAAGGACATACGGTAAACAAAACTCCACTGTATGCTGCAGAGGACTAACATTTACTTGAAGACCTATCCTTGTTACGTCATCGTAGAAGTCACGAAACACGATTTGGCAGGAGAATCAAAATTTTAACTGAAATTGATTAACTTTTCAGTGAGTAAGACATCGTCTGCTGCCGGCCAAGTGCTGGGGGCACTATAAAACACCAAATCTTTCTGATACACTGGACTTGTATTTTGTCTGCATGGCCCCTTTAATGGTTCTGTGGTGTTGCACAAGGACTGCTTGCATAGCATGTGTGCCTTCCTGCTGCTGGACAACTTGATGGACTTTTGCGTAGAAGGGGGACTGCTGGCATCCCGTGCAATCCTTCCTGCTGCAAAACCGCGTTAAGGGTTCTGTGGTGTTGCACATGGACTGCTGGCATCACGCGTGGGCCTTCCTGCCGCTAGATGACTTGATGGACTCTTGTATAGAACGAGGACTGCTGGTGTTACGTGTGAGCCTTCCTGCTGCTGGCCGGCGTGAAGGTCTTGTGGGAAGGGCATGTTTTAAGCCCTCCACTCGAAAAGCATTATAGCAACTGAGCCCCTGCTGGAGTGTGTACATGGTCATTCTTCAGTCGATGCACTGCATGCTTCTTGCACCTGCATGCGCTCAAGGTCTCTTTCTCACGCGCTTGCCGGCACTCACCGCAGCTGGCGCTTATTGTTTTCGTATTCCATTGGCACTTCTTTTGAAAACTATTGACGCAATCGTCGCACCACTCCCTTACGCAGAAAGGAGCCCTCAAGGTTGAAGAAAATTGCTGAACCGCACCCAGCATCCAAAGCGGGTGGTGTAGGCCACAGGCCCAACGGGTCAGAGGTTGCTTTGGACAGATTGCAGGAGGTGTGCAGGGGTTTGGCATCTCCCCGGAGAGGATGTATGGCGGCTTCAGTCTCTGTCGATGGAGATGCAGACATCCTTTTCTTTGATTTGCAGGGTGAAAGTTTTGTCGTCATGACGAATGACTTGGTGTGGTCCAGAGTAAGGGGATTGGAAAGGCACACGTACAGTGTTGTTGCAGAGAAAGGCATGTGTGCATGTTGCCAAGTCCCTAAACATGAACGGAGTCGGCTTAGTGTGATGTGCTGCTGGCTACAGGCGCAGGGTCAGAACTGGGCAACAAGTCTGCAGGGTGCGACCTGGTAATGTCAGAAATGGTGTTGTAGAAGAGAAATGCCCCAGGCAGGCGAAGTGGTTAACCGTAGACGAGCTCTGCAGGCTTAGCCTGAAAGTTTGGCTTGAAGGTGGCGCACAGACCAAGAGCGACGGCTGAGAGAGCCTCAAGCCAGGTTGACTTACGGTGGCACATGATGGCTCCTATGGGCTGTTGGTGGAAGCGCTTGATCATCCTGATGGTTCAAGTGGGCTAACTGGTGGTCCACAAATGCTCGAACCTGGTTGAGTCACTAAGCAGCATGAAGAGTTGAGATTCGAGCTGCCGTCCTTGATTGGTTGTGACGCGACCAAGGTGCCAAAGCAGTATATTCAGATGGAGCAGAAAGCCGAGGCGACGTCTTCTGCGGTAATCTTTTCAAGAGGCCATACCTCAGGCCATTGAGTGTAATGATGAATGGCAGTGAGGTAATAGCGGTTAGGTCCGGCTGGTCGAAGGGGGCCAGTAATGTCGAGTGGATGTGTTGAAACCGTTCCGATGGCAGAGGGATGCCCCAGGTGGTGAAGTAATGGGTCAGGAGATTTTGTGACATTGGCATTGGATGCAGACGCGTGCCAAATTCAAAATTAAGCAGCGTACTGAAGACGAATTAATAATACGGCCATTGAGCAAAGCGCTCACTTGAAAGTGAAATACACTTTATATATAGCAAGATTTTAAATAATGCTTCGCTTTAGATTGAAGCTCCTCTTTTATTTCCTGTACAGCAGCCACCAGCGAGGGTCTATAAGTAGAATGTGTCCATATGAATTCCATAAGCAGATACCCTCTAATCACTTGTAAATTCTGTACCAGGCTCGTTTCATACACTGTGAAGCACTGTGCTTTCTAATATTTGTTCTCACAATGGGAGGCCCTTTTGGAGTGACTAAACGATTAAAAACCCTTCCGGCTATGTTGCACTGCGTTAGGCCCAACGTCGGTAACGTGGTTTCATTTTCACAGCATTTTATATGCAACGGGAGAATGTGATTGTTAATATGCAACGAGAGAATGTGATTGTTACTGCTTGTTTCCCTTGCAGTTTTCATTTACTCTCTGCCTTGCACCCCATGGCAGCCTTCAGCGCTTGCTTTGGAACATTTTTTCCCTTCAGAAGTGTAGGAGAGAGACGGGAAAATCTCGTGACTGTCATGCAGCAAGCTTTCGTGATGCAAGATGCCCTCGGCACATCAACAGATGCCCACACCTGAAACAGTTACTGCATATGTTCAAGTAAGAGTTATATACTTTATTTAACGGGCTCATACAAGACAGACTGAGCACAATGACCCCACCGCAGGAAGCAAGGGCCCCAGCTCGAGCAGCTGCAATAAGCCAGCTGAAACCAGCCGACTGAAGTGCCGCCGCATATACAAGCATCCTGAACAAGTTAAACAGCGCAGCCTACCCAATGATTACCCCGACATTTCCTCGTGTACTGGGAACTGAACCTTATAATGACCCGATCCTCCCTTTTTGCCCACTTTGCTGCATGCGAGGGTTGCTCGGTATTGGTTTTTAACAGACATGCCAGTGCCGTCACAGGAGTCACCCACACTGTTTGCGCCTTCTGACGAGGATTGTATGAACAGACCCGTCAGGGGAAGTAGCCAGGCAGGACAGGTAATCATTGAGTACTCAAAAACATTTTCGTGTTACGTTTTTTTTCGCTGCTATGGGAGCCTACCAGCCCACTAATTATATAATGGCACATTAGATGGTCGATCACAGCATAAATAATTACAGCTTCATTTATTCGTGTTAGTCAGAGATTTGTATACTCTCCCCCCCTTCCCGAGAAGGATGTTGACACTGCCCAAACGCTTTCACAACCACAAGCACCATGCCCAGGGATTTATACACACCTTCCCCCAGACGCCCCCTCCACCCCCACCCCCCAAAGAGGATTTCGACACCCCCCCAAAGATCGAAATTCTGCAAATCCCCTTGTGTCAATTTCAATGAAATTTAACGAACTCTGGAGGCGGCAGGAGTGCGCTCTTGACATCACTGCGCGCGTGTCCAGGCGTTGCCACTCGCGCCCAGGCAGCATGACGTCAGTGCCCTCAAAATTGGCGAAGCTTGCACTAAGCCATATAAGGATATAAGGCTTGAACCATAGCGGAGCTGGATGATTTCTTTCTGTGTAAGCACTGAAGGACACACCACCACGCATTGCATTAGGTTTGAAATTGTTTATTTACATGTTCCAGCATCGCTTTTCACTGTGGTAGTGGCTAGCGTCACTAAATAAGCTAGCGTCACTAAATAAATTTAGTGACGCTAATAGTGGCTAGTCATCGTCATATCCATCTGTATCGTCGTCTTCCTCATGCTAGACTGGCGGGCCCGGATCGTTTTGTCCGCAGGCTTTCGCATCTCTCCCAAAGTGGAACGCGTCAGCACGCGCTAGAGCCGGCGGAAACCGGCTCTGCGAACTGGGCGTCTGTAGCGCGAGCTGTCTTGTGCTCCCCCCTTGAAGTGCAGACGTACGTATTGGTATTCTTTGCGAGCGCCGCGCGCAAGCCTAGACGACTCCGGGCGCTCCTTGTAAGGCGCGTGCTTACGAGCGCGGTAAATGGCGGGAGTAACTATGACGGGTTATCTTATGACGCCGCACACATTACGCCCAACAACAACAGCTCCACTGTTAAAAACTGACGTTTGGCACAAGGCGGCGCAGCACGTGCCAGCAGCGGCCAGCGCCGGACGTCGGCAGTTTGGGTAAGGTGTTCTAGAACTATGGGGGCCCGAACGTGGGACAGGTGGCGCTGCTGGCGCCGTTCAACAGCGCCACCAGCGGAAGAAAATCGCAAAACTGAACTGGGTATTTCCTGGCGTGTGAATGTGGAGCCCCGTGTTTACGTGCAGGTTAAAAGTGCAACCGCTCGTTACCGTGATGATGTTGGTCACGTGACACGCACATTTTTTGCCAGAAACTAGGTCCGGGCGACGCGCGTTCATTTTATTTACGTAAAATTTGGTTAATTAATTAGTGGTCATTGACTGGGTAAAGTCAAATTGATGTCATTAGGGCATGTGAGGTATCAAATTGAAGGTCTTAATGAGTGGAATCACGTGGGACAAGTTAAAAATTGCTTCCTGGTCATAGTCATGAGATAGTCATGTGAGTCATAGATTGGGTTAAAAGTCAAAGTGGTGCCACTAGGGCTTGTGGGGTATCGAATTAAAGGTCTCGATTAGGGGAATCATGGGGCACAAAGTAAAATTCGCTTCCTGGTCATAGTCATGAGACAGTCATGTGAGTCATTGATTGGGTTAACAGTCAATGTGAGGCCACTAGGGCTGTGAGGTATCAAATTAGAGGTCTTAATGGGTGGAATCGCGTGGGACAAGTTAAAAATTGCTCCCTGATCATAGTCATAAGACAGTCATGTGAGTCATAGATTGGGTTAAAAGTCACAGTGGTGCCACTAGGGCTTGTGGGGTATCAAATTAAAGGTCTCGATGAGTGGAATCGCGTGGGACAAGTTAAAAATTGCTTCCTGGTCATAGTCATGAGACAGTCATGTGAGTCATGGATTAGGTTAAAAGTCAATGTGAGGCCACTACGGGTTGTGAGGTATCAAATTAAAGGTCTTAATGAGTGGAATCGCGTGGGACAAGTTAAAAATTGCTTCCTGGTCATAGTCATGAGACAGTCATGTGAGTCATAGATTAGGTTAAAAGTCAATGTGAGGCCAATAGGGCTTGTGAGGTATCAAATTAAAGGTCTCGATGAGTGGAATCATGGGGCACAAACTAAAATTCGCTTCCTGGTCATAGTCATGAGACAGTCATGTGAGTCATTGATTGGGTTAACAGTCAATGTGAGGCCACTAGGGCTTGTGAGGTATCAAATTAAAGGTCTTAATGAGTGGAATCACGTGGGACAAGTTAAAAATTGCTTCCTGGTCATAGTCATGAGACAGTCATGTGAGTCATAGATTGGGTTAAAAGTCAAAGTGGTGCCACTAGGGCTTGTGGGGTATCAAATTAAAGGTCTCGATGAGTGGAATCGCGTGGGACAAGTTAAAAATTGCTTCCTGGTCATAGTCATGAGACAGTCATGTGAGTCATGGATTAGGTTAAAAGTCAATGTTAGGCCAATAGGGCTTGTGAGGTATCAAATTAAAGGTCTTAATGAGTGGAATCACGTGGGACAAGTTAAAAATTGTTTCCTGGTTATAGTCATGAGACTGTCATATGAGTCATAGATTGGGTTAAAAGTCAAAGTGGTGCCACTAGGGCTTGGGAGGTATCAAATTAAAGGTCTCGATGAGTGGAGTCGCATGGGACAAGTTAAAAATTGCTTCCTGGTCATAGTCATGAGACAGTCATGTGAGTCATGGATTAGGTTAAAAGTCAATGTGAGGCCACTAGGGGTTGTGAGGTATCAAATTAAAGGTCTTATGAGTGGAATCACGTGGGACAAGTTAAAAATTGCTTCCTGGTCATAGTCATGAGACAGTCATGAGTCATAGATTGGGTTAAAAGTCGAAATGGTGCCACTATGGCTTGTGAGGTATCAAATTAAAGGTCTCGATGAGTGGAATCATGGGGCACAAAGTAAAATTCGCTTCCTGGTCATAGTCATGAGACAGTCGTGTGAGTCAGGAATTAGGTTAAAGGCAATGTGAGGTCACTAGGGCTTGTGAGGTATCAAATTAAAGGTCTTGATGAGTGGAATCACGTGGGACAAGTTAAAAATTGCTTCCTGGTCATAGTCATGAGACAGTCATATGAGTCATAGATTGGGTTAAAAGTCAAAGTGGTGCCACTAGGGCTTGTGAGGTATCAAATTAAAGGTCTCGATGAGGGGAATCACGTGGGACAAATTAAAAATGGCTTTCTTGTTATAGTTATGAGATAGTCACGTGAGTCACAAATTGGGTAAAAGTCAAAGTGGTTCCACTAGGGCTCGTGAGGTATCAAAATAAATGCCTCGATGAGATGAATCATGGACAAATTAAAAGTCGCTTACTGGTTATAGTCATGAGATGGTAACGGGAGTCACAAATTGGTTTAAAAGTCAAAGTGGTGCCAGTAGGGCTTGTGAGGTATCAAATTAAAGGTCTCGATGAGGGGAATCACATGTGACAAATTAAAAATTGCTTCCTAGTTATACTCATGAGATAGTCACGTGAGTCATAGGTTGGGTTAAACATGAGTGTGACGCTACTGGGGCTTGGGGGAGATCAAATGAAAGGTCTCCATCTAGAATGTTTTCATACAATCTATTTTTTGAAGAGATAACGAAGGAATATCTTTAAATAAAGTTAGAAAGATCACCAGTTTAGGTGACATCAGTTGATATTACAAGCCGACATAAGTCCGCGAAGAATCCGTATTAGGGTACAGCCAACGCCGCCTGTATAAACAGTGCCTAACGCATGAGCGAAAAATGGCCAAGCAGCCACTCTCCTGTTGCTCTCTCCTACCCTTCCCCGCTCCGTAGCCTTCCAGCGTGCTTTCGTGTCCGCCAGCCAGCGCCGCTTCTCGGAAACTATGCAAAATAGTGGAAAGTTTGTTTAGCGTTCCCGAGGCGGCGCTCCTACGCCTTCTTGTTTTTCACCATGCCTGTCTGTCTTGGTCTGTCACTGATAAAACTTCCTTTGTCACGAAGCAAAATCCCTTGCGCTGCCGCAGGCTGATGCCGGCTTTGCGCGCTTATCTACTCGGATCACAGGCCCTGAAATTTTCTGAGTGGGGCATCCCACCTCTATCCCCTCCGCATTTAGGCATTGTTTTGACCCCGCTGTTCGCACTCCGCATCGGTACGCACTTCTAAAATTGAGGACTGTATTGTAGAAGCGCCCGGACAGCGTGGCGGGATCCCAGCTGCTTATCCTTTTGTTTCCTATAATTTTCTGAAGTTTACAAGCACGTGATAATATTGGAAAGTAATCGTAGAAGTGAGCGCCTGAACAAAAAACGTGCACGCAATTTTTCTTCTCTAAATACTCCAGAAAGAAAAATATCAGTAAAATAATGGCTGCCCCATCCGAAAATATCGTTTTTCTGTTGGCTATATGTCTACCCGGCAATCAGTATGTTCTTACACTATTTCAGTCCGCCTCCGTCTTTATCTTTGGAAAAATGCAGCAAGTATGAAGCGAGCGACAGGTTGAACGAGATCCCCAGTGCGCCACAGAACTAGCGCCCCGTCGCGGCTAAGATGTAAGCGAAACGGCCCTTGAAGCCCAACAGGCAAGCTGACAGACACACGTGGTAGAAGTGGGTGCAGCGTTCGCGACTCGCGAGTTGTGACGTCAGGCGAGATGTCCGCCGGCACGCGCCACATAGCGGATCAGTGCCTGAACTAAGCGTACCTACCCTTCCCATTGAAAAGCGCGCGACGCGTCAGGCAATGTTAATACAGGCGGCGTTGGTACAGCGCACATTGTGGGCGCGATTTTATCTTTACATAGTACTTGTTTGCCTTTCTTTATTTTAAACACAATATGAAGGGGAAATATGTTTGCTGACACTTTTTAGAAACCGTATTTTTTGGTGTATTAGTGAACTTTCTTCACTGTTGATGCGGCACTGCTGCCGAGGCCACTCTATTCGCCGCTGAATGAGCTCCCGAACCACGGTTCGCCGCTAAATATCATTCATCTCAAACGTCCTTCGGTGTTGTCGTGTAGCGCTGAAACATTGACATAAAGCAAATGTCATTCGCTCGAAAGATAATTTGATCTGCCGTCTGGGAGTTGTATAACATATGCTACACAGTTTCGATCGTAATCCATATTATTGCTCATAAAATAAAATAATATTGATAAGGTGCAGCATTTCTATGGCAGCCGCTTGTGTAACCAAGGTAATGCGGCCTTCGCAGAACACCTCGTGCCAATACACGGCTTGCACACCGTCCGCGCTGGCCGGTTGCATAATGTAGTTGGCCCAAGCGGGGCGCGATGGTGAAGTAACACATAAGGTCCCTGAAATTTTATTTTAGGGACCTTAGTAACACAAGGGTGAGGAGGGAACGCAGTGGGAACTTCACATGTGTTGCTGTCAGCCCACCCCGGAAAATATTTGTTCGGGGATCTTTCTAAATGCGGGCTGATTTTTCCGAGCCACTGCAAAAACCGTTACTCGGATTTGGGCATATATACTGTAACAGTCGAATGAAGTGAGCCTCAAAGCTAAGCTATGTGATGAGGTACAAGATGTCTAGCGGAGCTGCGGAAGGACGATCGTTACAATGATAATCATAGCCACTTCTTTGTCTGCGCCTCGAATTGATACGGTATTGGAATGAAAGTGGGCGGATGAGTATTCATGTTCTGGAACCACACTTGTGGCAAAAATGGATCTATTGCCCTAAGCGTAAATGCAAGTAGGGTGCCATAAGCCCGCTCTATATGGTGCGAATTGACAAACGAATTCGCAGCTGCGGCGTCGCTAGTGCGGCAATATGTCGTTTTGCGGGACAAGCTGAAACAATTCAAGTGATCAATTTTCGTTGCTGCCAAAGCTACAAAATTGCTTCCACAGGTTCAGAGGCACAGTTGGAGAAGACGAAGCGAGAAGCGACTTAAGGAGAACCAAAGGGAGAATGGGCTCAAAATACAAGAACAAGTGAACACTCCTAAGATGGCGTTACTGGTTGCACGAAAGAGGGGGTCACAGCCTCTCCTAAACTTTCCTTATTTTTATGGTGGAATAGTTTACAAATCGTGGTGCCAGTGTTCAGATAGTTGTGAATAGTTGTACCGAGACGACACAAACAGGTATCTGTATATTGGAATACATGCATGTCGATTTATTCATTACACTTTTAAGGAGCAGAAAAGACAGTATAGTGCAGTCACGTTAAAAGAGTAACCCTTGAAACGTCTTGCAGGGCGCATCATGGCGCTATTGCGCCGCGCATTCCCTAAGTGGGTGACGTCGCCACGAGTATTCTTGGGGACAGTCATTCTGGACGGCGCATCACGTGACTGGCGTTACTCGTTCTGTCGGTGGCTTGCAACATACTCTCTAGAGCATGAAGTCGTTTATAACAAATTTCACTACAGGAAAGTCTGGCGCTGCAATCAGGTGCCGTCATGGGACTGCTGGAAAATATCATATTTTTACTTCACCGCTTTTCAAATTCCTCAGCTTCATGATTGACAACTCTTTTCCCGACGGTGGCTCGAGTTTCTTTTCCCCCTAGCAGCACGACGCTTCCTATCCACTACTTTGGAGCAAGCACTGCTTGCTTTCTTGAGGCGCTGTGTTGCTTTTTTTGGGGGGCTTTTATTCGCGCCAAAGAGCCATAGAAAAAAGAGCTCTGAACAGATGCAGCGAACGCAGGAGAGTAGGATCAAATTGAGCAAACTTCGACTGCATCTATGGTGGTGGAGGGGGAGCGGAAGAGACCAGGGTGGGGGGGGGACACAAGGGGGTTTTACAGGCTCGGATGGCAGACGACTACTGTCTTTTGATGGCATTTGCAGCAAATGACGGAGATATAGGGCCTTTTTAAATTCAAGTTACGAGAGTTTACACGCCGCGGCTGTGCACCTGGGCCACGAGGGCTCTGGATTACTTTTGAGCACCTGCGCACCTTTAACGCGCGACGAAATCTCGACATACGATCGCCTTTTTTTCTCCTCCATAAGAAAAGCAGAGATCGCGAACGGGATCATACCTGCGTCCTTGGGCTCAGCAGCATAACTGAGCCACTGCAGCGGGTGCTATTTTCAGTTACTGCTGTAAGACTGCCAGGGGATGTAAAAGGCTTCCGAAGCGCGCTGGTTCGTCATGTGTATATTTGTTTACTACCATAAAAAAGTAAAGCACCATAGATATGTTTACCATCCTGGTACATTATTGTGTTGGTGCTACGTACGTTGCTTCACATGGCATATCAGCCACAAGTAACAAAGTAGCAATAAACAAACAAAACAAATGAATATATTTATTTTTTATATATAAGACAAAAGCTTCATTTCGAATTGCAAGGAGATGCCACCACAGTAGAGTTGTAATTTCCATCAAATAATGAAGGCGTGAAAAAAATTTTCTTCATGTTTTTTTTTAGAAAAATATCGGAAATAGAAAAAACACGATTCCAAACATATTAAAAGCTCGACATGCTTTTAAAGGGCTGCTGAAGAGCTTTTCAAAACATTTGTTGGTAGCATTCCTTTATAGTTTTCTTGGCGCTAAATCAGGAAAAGGTGTTTATTGTTTGTGAAAATACACCCAAACAGCCTTTTTTTTTTCGCGAAAGCAAACGACCCCTGCCCAATGTGCGGTAAGAGATGTGGCTTCCTTTCGCTATCGGGCCCCGGTAGATAACGTCCTATTCGGAAGCACCGGAGCTGCGTCGACCACTCAGCATGCAGAGCTCATTCTGTTCTCATTCCGAAACGGGTCAGGAAGTCCCCAGTAATATTGAAGACGCACAAAATCTTCCCTTAGAATAGGGGAGCTTGAAGGAAGCACAAACTGAACAAGTCTGCTCGCGGCGAGCTTAAAAAACGAATTTTCCCCGAACGACTCATGGCCGACTTTAGACTTTGGGATGCCGGGATCTTGTGCAGATATGCTGTTGTCGCTTTCACTACCAGCGCGAACACACATTCCTAGCACACTTTTCAACACCCCATCAGCCCCCATCTCGAATGTGCAACTTGCTTTTTACATTCGGGAGGGCGATAACAAGCTCTAGGGCATCACTTTGACTTTTACCCCAATCTATGACTCACGTCACTATCCCGTGAATATAAGCAGGAAGCAATATTTAATTTGTCCCACGTAATTCTCCTAATCGACACCTTTAATTTGATACCTCAGAAGCCCTAGTGGCACCACTTTCACTTTTAACCCAATCTATAACTCACGTGACTAGCTCGTGACTATAACCAGGATGCAATTTCTAATTTGTCCATGATTCCCCTCATCGAGACCTTTATTTTGATACCTCACGAGCCCTAGTGGCACCACTTTGACTTTTACCCAATTTGTGACTCACGTGACTATCTCATGACTATAACAAGAAAGCAATTTTTAATTTCTCCCACGTGATTCCCCTAATCGAGGCCTTTAATTTGATACCTCACAAGCCCTGGTGGCATCACTTTGACTTTTAACCTAATGCATGACTCACATGACTGTCTCATGACTATCACCAGGAAGCAATTTTTAACTTGTCCCACGCGATTCCTCTCATCGAGACCTTTAATTTGATACCTCACAAGCCCTATTGGCCTCACATTGACTTTTAACCTAATCCATGACTCACATGACTGTCTCATGACTATGACCAGGAAACAATTTTTAACTTGTCGCCATTATTCTACTCAGCGAGACCTTTAATTTGATACCTCACAAGCCCTAGTGGCACCACTTTGACTTTTAACCCAATGTATGACTCACATGACTATCTCATGACTATGATCAGGAAGCAATTTTTAACTTGTCCCACGTGATTCCACTCATTAAGACCTTGAATTTGATACCTCACAAGCCCTAGTGACCTCACATTGCCTTTTAACCCAATCCATGACTCACATGACTGTCTCATGACTATGACCAGGAAGGGAATTTTACTTTGTGCGCCATTCGTTTCGCTTTTCGTTCGCTTTTCCAGCCTTGAGCGGAGTGCGGGATTCATGGTGTCAACAAAGCTTGCCCGTAGCAGACGACAGTCTGAGCAGCACGATAGCGGAAGTACGTCACCGCTGCGGAGCGCAGCATCATGGGAGGCAAGGCTCGCGCGCCGTCAACAGCGGAGAGTAAGTCGAAAGAGGAGGAAACGCGGAGCGACGATAATGCGCGGTTTTTGATTTACGATTTCTCAGCTAATACTCATCGCTTTAACATAATTCTTGCGGGAGGAGATTGCAAATACATTGCTTTATTTGGGTACATGTACATCCATGCATCGGCGGAAGGTATTTCAGGACCCCTTTAAAGGAGCCATGAAGACAAAATACAAGTTGGGTTTATTAAAAAGACGGCTTAGTCCCGATAACAATGATACCAATATCTTTGCAATCTTGACTGGACGTCTGACTGGACGTCTGTAATGGGGCCTCTAGTTCCATTTGACCGCATCACTTGAATGCTAACGTGCAGTTAACGCACTGAAAATTATGTTTTATTGTTGGCCCGTATTACGTCATTCTTGCTCATAACACGTCACTGTGGCGCAAAATTTGAAAGTTTTTAAATACTTCTTGCTTTTTTTCAATAAAAAAACATCTTTTGTGGCTGTAATGGAGCTGAGTGAGATACTGAATCCTAGTTCTTTCAAATTAACCGAATTTGTATTTTCTCTTCATGGCTCCTTTAAGTTGTCACCGAGTATAATGCGTAGCATTCTTATGCCTCCTGTCTAGAGTGTGAGTTCTTTACAGCCAAGTTTCTTGGTTTTTCTAAATTCTATTCGACCAATTATTTTCATTTACGCTATTATAATGATTAGAGGTGTTACTTTTGCCAAACCTGCATTTTTTTTTGTAAGTGAATGGCGTTACATGGTTGGCCATTTTCGCTATTATAACGATTAAACGTGGAACTTCCGCGAAATCTACACGGTCCTGGCTGTGGTGGTACTCGGCAGAGTGACCTAGTTTCCATCGAGCGGCCGTGGCAGAGTAGACTACGCATTAAAAGAAACACGCAACACCACAACGCATGACGCTTTTTTTCCTTCTGCATGACCACAGTGACACACGGGGACGACAACGGCCAGTCACGGCACGACGCTATTATCTCAATGGCACGACGGGCTACGCGCGCGCTTCGCGAAACGTACAGCCGTTTAGCACGATGATGATGATGATGATTAGTGGCCCTCCCTTTGAATCGGGACGTCGATAAAAAAAAACAGGCAAGTAAAACAGGCAAGTTGTCAGCAACCGACTTGCCTGTTTTACACCACACTTACTTGCCCTACTCTTAGCTAACCGAATAGATTTGCCTCCCCCATCTCCCCCTCACTGCTGTCTTGAACTCCCATAGCTCCCTGCCCCCTGTTTTCTCCCCCCGCTGTTCTAAATTCTCATCCGTTTGATTACTACTCCCCCTACGTACCCATATTTTCCCTACCTTTCTTCCACCGCCATTCCAGCCGCATCTTCGTCACTTATATGGCCCTTAAGGCCCCTAAAATTACTAAGGTAGGGCCAACTGCTCCCTCCTCTACCGCTCTCCTCATTTTTACTTTCTCCTCACCCGCGGCGCCGCGCGCCCTTTAACTTCACGGCGGTGCCGCCATCTTTGTTGACCTCTACAGAGCAAACGCCCTCGCACGCCGTGGGGCTGCTTGCTGCGGAGATTTTTTTTATTGTTATTGCAGTTTGCTCTTGTTTTTGCGCCATAATCACTGTTTAGTGGCATTTGTAACATTTCTAGATCCACGTTTTACCAACACGCACCATGTGACGCCGTGTTGTTCTATATATCATGTCTACAGGGGGATATTCGGGCAGGGTGGATGCCGCTCGCGCATACGCATAGCGCGGTGTTTACGTCATAGGCCAAAAGCGGCTTGCTGCAACACCTCAAGATAGTTTGTGAACGCGAAAGGATCGAACGTAATCATCGCAAGTTACTGTTACGCCTGTGCTGCGGGGGGCGCTGTCCACGCTGGGGCTGAACGAGGCGGCCCTGGCGAGGCCGCGCAGCCCGCTGCCGTCCGAAGGGACCCACATCGAGTGCGCCGTTCTCTTGCTGCACCACCTGACCCTTCTGCAGAGCGTCTTTCGACATCGAGGACGTGTGGCTACCCGACCTCGTCGACCCCGAGCCCCGGCGCACCCGACGCCTGTTCGTCTCCCTGCTCAACAACTGGTTCTGCACGAGCAGCCTCCTCCACAGCTACAAGGAAAAAGAGCAGAAACACCTTGCGACCAAGGCCAAAAGCGCCCAGCTTGACGCATGCTTGGTCCGCGTGAACGAGATGGGCACTTGGCTGACCAGCTGTGCCGAAGAAAAGCCAGCTATGACGGCCGAGTTGGTCGACGATACAAGACCCTCGAAGCCTACTGGGCGCAGAAGGCGGCCATCACATCTGACTACCGGCAGCTCGAGGCGACCATCTGCGCCTCCTCCGAGGCCGTCCAGAGGGCCAAGATAGAGCTAAGAGGCGTCGCAGAAGCCGTCAGGAAGCACAGGCGTTCGTGTGCGGGGACCCGGCTGCCTGGAAGGAGACGGCCGCCCTGACCACCACCTGACCACCTTGGAGCCGCCCATGGGCGGCTCCAAGGTGGTCAGGTAATTTGCTTGCAGGCAGATTACATGACCACCTTGGAGCAGGAGCGGGACCAGCTGCGGTCTGCGGTGCTGGCACTGGATTGGCCTGGCATCCGTTACGAAGGAGGCCCTCCGAGCTACCCTGGACGACGTCGCCCTCCTGGAAGCTCGGGTGGCTGAGCTGGAGGCTCGCAAGCCGGCCAAAATATTGGCCTTGTACTAGATAGTAGCCTTGACACTGGCCGTTTCGTCGGTTTTGTCAGTGATTTGAACTGCCATCTGCACTGTTACCATTTCCTTCAACGGACTCACGCTTGCGTCCTGTGTTTTCCGGTCGAGTTAAGGTCTTGTAATAAATCGTTCCCCAATTTCTCGTCAGGGCTCTATTTTGTCACTTCTTCCGTCCTAGCCTCTGCAATGTTTTTGCATAACTGCCTAATGGCCATGCACATCACGGGCAAATCTTAAGCCCACCACAGTGTGTTGTAACCAACGTAACGCGAAACTCCAGTTCACACTGATTAGTCTCCGGCCCGTGAAGCAGCGCCCCCACGACACAGGCTCTTATACTGCAATGTATGCTCCCTCATCTCCGACCGTACAATTTTGTTCAAATGTTCGTCCCGTTCAGAAATATTTGTCTCTCATCTCGTGTAACGCTAGTAAGTTGTTGGCTGGCTCCGTCATTACAAAGAAGAGGAAACCGAGCGCCACAATGCGGAGGTTTCTACATGCGATACCGTTCGATATGAGTAGCAGTTTGGCTAGCATAAAGGATCTGCCTTACTCCAGTTCCTGCCATCTCCATTACACGTAGTAATTGACTGTCCGATAGACGCGAAGGAAAGGCAAGATAGAGACTCTGGGAAATAGGCCCTCTCGCGTTCATTCAATATACGCACTTTACAAGTATGTCAGTCTGCGGTGACACATAAATGCCGTAAGTGTTGTGGTCAAGGTTGTCAAAAAACGTGGTGGTGCTCCATACACTTCAGTCTTGACAATCTGGAAGGCGCGCTGATAGCCATTCGAGAATTGGGGTTACTAAAGTATTCTGTCCAAGATGAGGAGAACAGTGTCTAAAATAAGCGCAGGAGGAACAAAAGACACGAAAACTAGACAGGACATCTATTTGTTTTCATTTATTGTCACCGCGTTTTGCGCGTAGCGCCGCGTGCCGTCTACTTCGTGTATTCTTCGTCTCTTCTGCAGCGCTTATCACACAATCAACCACACTGTGCCATCTCTTTATTGTGAGGCGCACGCAGGTCCCGCAGCCGTCGTTTCTAGCCTAGTGCTGGTCGACGGCTGCCATGGCTGCCGGTGCTGCTGGTTGGGGGTCACCGAAGATGCTAAACTCGGCAGCGGTAGGCAGCTCGAGGATCCTAATCTCTAATCTGGGCGACAGAACTCCCGTTCAAGGTCGGACGGAGGCACCTGGACCACGACCGGCGGCGCATGCGGCAGCACGAACTCGTCTTGCTCGGCCGCTGGCACCGGCACCACTGGCGGGTACGCGGCGGCGGCCTCCGGACTCTCTTCGCTTCCCGGTCCAGGCATAGTCGCCGCAGGACGCTGCCCGCAACGCCTGCGAATGCCCGCCACGAGGATAAGAGAGCCACATTCAACAACTTTGTGTCGAGGGTTTCTAATGCGCCAATGCTGGCTGCAGCATGGACAAACCGAGAAGATGGTAAAAAACTCGCTTTACGAAGCCTGCTACAGTGCACTGATTTTCCCGGTCGTTTCTTGTTTATTTATTTTCCTGTATCCGTATACCTCTATTTTCTGCTCGTGTCCTTACGTGAGCCCACCATTCTTCCCTATCCCTCTGAGGGTGTATGAGCCCTTTACGGGCGCCGCCACAAAACCCACAATGGGGAGCCGTGGTGAATAAAGGGGCAGATGTTGATGAAAGGGATAGATGAGCTACGAGCACATTCACTCTCCCTAATTGCAATACCATCTAAATTAGAATCGGAAAGCCGTGCAGCCTTCTTGCTTGACCTTAAGGGAGCCTCCACAGCCATTCAGTTGCAATGAATGGTTTAGCCTGGATCCCCCTGTGGTTCAAGAAATACGAACAGTCGCCAACAACAACAAAAAAACACCCATGGGAAATTATGGACCTTGTTGGGGATCTTGGTGCGTGGCCGATGACGGATTCGATTGGTCTCGAGTACGGACGAACATTACGGCCAAGGACGAAAAAAGATGGGACTTTATTAAACATGTTACGTGGTTTGTGTCTTAGCGAACAAGTCGAGAACAAGCCGTGATCGCGGGCGTGCGCGGTACTAAATATATTCTTTCGGCTCCATGCACTTTCCCCTGCACGCAGTGGCAAGGAGTGCACCAAAAAGGAGTGCATCCTGACAGTCAGAAACAAACGAAGCACTGGAAGAAAAGGGCGCTGAAAGGGTTTAGGTGGAGGAGACAAGAAAGACGTATACAGACGTCAATATGTCTTTCGTTCTTGGTAAACGAAACATTCGCACCGAGAGGGAACTTCCCTTTCACACGGTGACGTCTCTCGGATATCGATGACGCTGTGACCAGAGGTCGAAGGCAAGAGGCATCGCTGTCGCGGGGCCGTTAAGATAATTAAATCGTAATCTGTCAACAGAAGACTTCGGTTGCTGGCCACCGTCCGGGTTTCAAGCAAAAACGACGGCGCGCATCAAGGGATTTTCCCCGCCGTGAGTTGCCCGCCCCCCCTTCCGCCGATCGTAAAAACCTGAATAGGCGGGCCCGTCTGTCCGAAATCTCGGACAGACGGGCGTTTTAAATGCAGAGCATTTCAGTAACTCACGATGTCACCCGCGTTGACGTCCGTAGTCGTAGTCCGCACCCCTCCCCCTACACTATATATAAAAAAATACTATCCGGCGCCTGGTTTCGATCCCTCGACCCCGCGGGCGGAACGCAATGTACATTGTGCTCTACCCACTGCGCCACAAAGCCGACACAGAATGGGAGGCTACGAACGCGCCTTATATCCTTGACTCATTCAAACTACGTCAAGAAGCTGCTGATACAACGCATTCACTACCACCAACTCCCCAAACACTAAACGTTAACGCAATACACCCACCCCCTATGCGACGCATTTACTCGAGTCCCCCTCGCGGGGAGATGGGCCCAATTTTTTACTTTTCGCTACCATCAGACAAGACGTCTTTTGACAGTTCGCTCATTTCCATTGTGAAAATTCGTATGCAATAATTGTATTTCATAATGCTCACCAACAAGGCTGTTTCTGCCATATTCTGGAGCAGAGCTTGGCTATCTTCTCGGCGCTTTTAACAGGTGCCCGCAATACAAGTGGGACATTGTTTTAAAAGTAAACTGTCTTTCGTATAGTATACAACCTGCCTTCAAATCTTTTTTTTACATGTGTTCTTGTGTGCGCGAGGGGACACCTTTTTATGCAGATATTCGAAGAATAAAACACTGTCGTCGGTACAGGGGTTGACCCCAGTCTACGTGGGTTACAAAGTGGGAATTTAGCACTCGGACACAATTACATTATTAGAATGAAGTTAAGGGGTACTGCACACTCATTAGTTCAATTCCGTGAAAATTAGGCATACCTTATAATAACTTTGTTGAGCTGGTACCAGAAATGGCGTAAAGAGCCGCCTTGAATGCTACACAAAACTCTAGATTTACCTCGTCTAAGGAAATTGTCCCAGTTGCGTACCACATCTTGTCCAGCTCGTGTGAAAAAAACGCTCCAGGTCCCGTAGTGGCCAAATACAAGACTGGCCTGCACCAACACGTGGCAAATGACCGTGTGGGTAATTGGTCAAAAGATCATAAAGGCTGTGGGCCTCATTGCTAGCAATGCATACTTACTTCCTTGCTTGCCCCTTAGCTTATCTGCTTGCTTGATAAATGAGACGGTTCATGATAGCGCTCGAATAACTTTCCTTCATTCTGAACAAAAGGTCACCTGTCATTCTTAGGACTTAGGACGACTAAAAAAAGAAATCTTGAAAAGAAGAAGAGGAAGTGGAAAGCAACGCACGAACGGACCATCTAGCTAATCTCGTTGTGACGGCTTACATGTCACAGCTTATGGCATACCTAATCTGGCTCTTTTTGCATCATCAAGAAGATATTGGCATTTAGACCCAGAGAGAGAGAGAGAGAGAATAGTCTGTAATGATACTGGTGAGGTTAGCCTGGCCAAGGCGCCTAGCTTGCTACACCAGATGTATAAAAAAAAAAAAGAAATCGATGAAGAGATGATGATAATGACTGTGATGAAGATGACGCGCTCATTAAGAGAGTCCTGTTTAAAGAGTCTGATCAAGTCCTGTGCTTCGCAGGAAAGACAGTAGAGCTTTTGTCGCTCGAGATGCTCGTTTAGAGTTCGTCCAAGGGCCTAGCACGTCACTGAGAGTTAGGCCTCTAGACAGCGGAAGACCCAAGGACACTAAAAGGGACGTTCTGGCGGCTCTATACCGCGTACACTCACATAGCACGTGGTTCAAGTCCTCGCGCACGTCACAAAGAGTGCACAAGGGGGAAGCGGCCTGTTTCGTCTTGAATCGAAAGTAATTGGTGTAAGCGACATTTAGCCGCACACGGTGAAGAACCGCTTCGTCATGCTTGGAAAGTCCTTCAGGCATCCCAAAGGTCCCGTGCGGGTCTATGGAGTGAAGCGGCGCGTAATTATGCGGCGCAACAGCCTACATGGATCGCTGAAATCTCCAGGCAGCCTTGGACGCAAGGGCAGAAGCATCTTTTCTGGAGAACGGTATCGGTATCACTGGCCCGTGCAGATCATGCGCTATCGTTGCCGCAGTGTCCGCCTTGACGTTTCCAGTTATACCGCAGTGGGCAGGAATCCACTGAAGCTCTACATGATGGTGTGCATTTAGAGCTTGTAAGTGCAATGCATGGATGTCTAAAACAAGCTGTTCTTTCGGGTACGATTTTAAGCACTGAAGGGCCGCCCGAGAATCCGTGAAGATTGCCCACTGACGTGCTGGTTGCTCGATGATGTAGGCGAAAGCAGCCCGCAGAGCGGCAAGTTCGGTGACCATGGATGTCGTCCTGTGGCTAAGACCCAACTCTCTCACATACACTCTTATCAACTGAAGAGTACAAGCTTTTAAAGTTTGGATGGAATGTTCGGCTTTGTGGTTCGCGGCAATGTGAAGTGACCTTCCCTGAGCTGCGCTGCACGATCCCGAGGCTAAATTTCTATCGGTGTAGAATAGGGCTTTCCTTTACGGAACTACGTATGCGGTGCCAGCTCCTGCGGAAACAATCGAACGTTTTTTTTTTTTTTTTTTCTCGACTGTCAGCGCTACTCGGCAGCTAGGCAACTGCTTTTCAAGGAGCCAATTGAGCGTATGGGGTTGACCCGATCGGTTCCACTTATATTATCTATTAGGGCAACAAATTCGGGGTATGCAAAAAGGGATATATAGGGTGATCAAAACTAAGTCGGCAGGTTTTTTTTTTTTTTTTTTAATTAGGCGCTAAGGTTTGCGTGAAGACCACCTCTACAGTGAGGTTTCGCGCCCCAGGAGACACAGAATGAAGTCGTAATTAGGGATGTCGGTGGTTTAATTATTTAAAATTGAATAATTCACTTTTAAGTGGCTGCAGTAAGCAGGCATGTTTGTATTGAAAATTTAGACTCAATTCGTGTTTCTACGCTGTTTCATTTGACAGAATTCTTCTAGCGTATCTGTACTCTGAGATATCGAACTGCGAAGTTTAATTGTCGTTTGCATGATTACGCATGCAAGACCGTCTGCACCGGAGCAAAGCTCCTCCCTTCTGTGACGTGCCTGCTGTGTACGGTGTTTAGTGCGACAAAGGGGTGGAGGCACAGTAAAAAGTGATAACTGGCATCCATTCATTCTTGGCTGACGTTATCGCAATCTGCAGTACTCGGAACCACTATCGAAACACATAACAAAGGGAAGGATCTTTGCGCCGGTATAGAGGGGAAGGTGACGAACGTGCGTTAAAATACAGGGGGAACGTATAAGATGCTCCATCTTAAACGTTGTTTAAGATGCTTTTTTTTTTTTTTTTTTTTTTTTTGCATTCATGCAACGGGCGGTGATGGGATTCATGGAACGGGCGGTGATGGGCTGTCCAAGCTTTCCCTGCCCATTTGCAGTGAATGGGGGTAATGTGGCGAAGCAACGTTTCGTAAGGGGTTTGGTGCACACAAAGAAGTTCTTCCGACACCATAAATTCCTGGTAGCATCCCTGCAAGCACCAATCAGCCCCCAAAGTTAAGGCACAGCTTTCTAATGTTAATTTACGAAGCAAGAATTGGCTGCTTTTTCATGCGTCCCTGGACGAAACCGACAGAAAAAAATGCGCGCAAGAGCTTGGAGACAAAGATTAACGCCGCGAGATCCCGACAGGATTCTTTCTTCGTTCCTTCTCTTTAGATGGTAAATACAGCAAACTCCCGCCAAGACGAACTCGGTTAAAAGAATTCTCCTTATGTCGAACAACGCGGGAACGGCGTTTGTTTGGTTTTTCATAGATCAAATGAAAAATAAACCTGCTTAAAACGAACAGCCTTGCACGTACAGTTCGGTTAAGACGAACAGCTTTCGGGGTGACCGCCACTGCTGGCGATTCTGGGTAGCGAACATGGCAGTCTTGGCGGGGTGCGGCGGGGCATTCACGCGACCAGAGGCAAAGAAAAGTAAAGGAAAACCATAGCGCAAAGCGAATTCGCGCCACGGAGGAAGGGAGGGACCGAGAAAAAAAGAAACGCGCATAAAGCTACCACTTCTCTCACCCTTCAACCCGCGGAGCCAGCGCAAAGCAAAGAAGAAAAAAAAGAGCGAGGGCGAGTTTTGTGGCCGCTCTGCTCTGGAGGAGAGAGGCGCGAAACTAGGAGGATAAAAAGAGTAAAAAAAAGCGATGATAGAGGCTTCCTGTTCGCGAACGAAGCAGCCCTCCTGACCAGTGTCGTTTCTCAGTGCGAGCATGTGAGTTCACGTCGGTTCACGTCGCGAGTCCCACCGCGTAACCGCCGAGAAAGCCAGGAGTCCCCTCTCTGTCCATGCGGCGTTGTTGCTTGAGGTGGCGGCTGTACGCTATCCGTCGCCGCTTGGACTGGATATAACCAGGCAAGAGCACTTGAAGACGGTCTATCCAGTTATGCACTCAAATAAATTGTTTTTTTTTTCTTTTTACGTCATTATAAGTCTACTTCACTCACCGTCTTGAAGCTAGATATTTGCATTCACCAGGGCGTGTTGACGATTCCTTTTTGGGAGGGCTTCTGATAAGACGAACTTCTGGTAAGACGAACAAATTATCATGGTTCCTTCGAGTTTGTCTTAACGGGAGTTCACTTTACATTGAAAATTGGAGCGCGCGGGGGTGGGGGGGGGGGGGGGGGGGGGAGAGTTGAAAGCATGCCCTTCAGACACTGAAAATTGGAGCGCGCGGGGGGAAGCCAGCGCCACACGGCAACGTGCCGTGCAGCGTCTCAATTAAAACAGCGTGCACACCAGCTATATATGTACAACTCACTTGGGCGGTCGCAGGTAGTCGTCTATGAAGCGGAGCTCCTGCTCCAAGTCGTCCCATGGACTATCGGCGGTGGCGTTCAGGCGCTTCTTGCGCTTTACGTAGGTGTCCCGGAGTGAGCGCCACCGGGTCTGGCACTGCTTCACTGCGAGAAGGGGAATAACGCGTGGGTTAGAACCAGCCGTGCCACAAACACAATCGACGTTATCCCGGCCCAGCAGCCCGACCCAGCAAGCAGTCTGTCTACTCCACAACACGTCACTTCGCCAGCCCTTTCTTTGGCCGCAACGTGGAAGAGGCAGCGGTGGGAGGCAGCGGAGGACAGATGTGGCAGCACGTTTTCTATTCAATAAAACGTTGTGCGGGGCGAGTCGGTTCATGACCGTGGAAGAAGGTTTAGCGCAGTTTGGGCAGGGACAGTGAGGAGGCGGTCGTTGTTTGTGGTTTGAGTGAAATGGAAAGGAAGTGCACTGGGGATATTGTTGAGTTCGGCAAGGAGCTCGCGTGCATTTAACCCAGAGAGGGGGAGGGAAAGTTAGAGGGGGGAGTGAAAGCATAGAACAGAGTGTTAAAGAGATAGAGGGAAGAAAGGGTTAAAGGTGGGACTAAGTCGGTCCGGGCACATCAGTCACTAATACGGCTGTCTGGGCTGCAGCCGCTGTGTGGGGCCGGTCGTCTCGAGGTAGCGGAGCAGATGGGCGAAGATTTCCCGTTGAGTGGCCGCAGGCCCCTTCGGCCCCTTAGGGAATAGATGGTACTCCATGGCGGCGCAAAGAAGGCGACCACGGGCCCGCGTTCTCCCAGCGGCCGTGCCTTGACGCTGGAGTGCATGGTGGAGCTCTACTCTCGTGGTGGGGGCAGGGGAAGAGTGGGCGGGACGGGACGGACGCCACGCAACTGTTCCTCCCCGCTATTCCTCAACCGAGCTCATTGCTGCTGCCTTCATGTTATACCTCGCTGTTGCCAAAGTGTGCACGGGGAGGACTAGTTCAGCTATGAAAGCTGACATCTTTCTGTCCTTCCCTAGAAGCATTTACGCGCAAATCAAATTTTCTCAGGAACTACGGAGATGTAGGCGTCGGAGTCGAGGGAAACTCGGGGTACGTTCACATAATGCCCACGGGTACAAATCATGGCGAGGGAAGGGGGTCATCCCCACAACCGCCATTGCCAAACTTCGAACCTCTTCCTAAATGGTATCCTGGCTACGTCAGTGGATCATTTGGCTCGTTTTCTGCCGTGTCTGCAGGTGAGACGATTGGTAACGCGCTCCGCTATCGCCATTACGCATGAGTCCCGAAAGCAGAATTCTGCTGTATTCTATAGTTTACAGCTCAGCTCTCTTGTATTGGCCGCGGTCGCGCTTGGCGACAGTAAGTAACCAGAAGGCTAGACTAGTGAGCCCCCCCCCCCCCCCCTTCCCTACCCCTTTAAAAAAATGAACAAGGTCTCAGTGGCGTAAGAAAAGTTTAGGTTTCGAGCATGCTCATATTTACATTACATTTAGGAGACGCGGCCCAAGTAACTCTGCTCTTTGGGATAGTCGCTGCCAAGTGTATTTGGCGCATCTGTCAAACTTGATACAAACGTGGGGGATACATGTCTAACAGGAGCAATCCATAAAACGCCTTTTACTGTAAGCTATGCAGCAAAGCACCATACCAATAAATAAACGCTGCGAACGCTCCAATGGGATGAAGCCGGTTGTAATATTGGATAGCACTTTTAACGCAAGAGATAAGAACGGTGAAAAAAATTCAGCGAAAAAAATTCCTTGCGGTAAGTAAAGTCTGCTTGCGTTATTTTAAGGCCATTTTATTATGGCTTTCCCAGAAGGTATACATATTAAATACTCCTTCGTTGCTAAATCGTGTTTGCGCCTCTTCCTTTGCTTCTCTGTCTTTATCTTCATTGGTAATTACAGGACCGCAGATCATTCAGAGCGCCGTTTATGAGAAGATACGAATATGTGACGCGAGACACGGAGCGAATTACTTGATAGGCTGACCCTACCTCACGCCACTACTTTGCCAGAATCAGCGTTCTCCGCGGCTGAGGCGCATGTGTGCTCTCTCCTCACTTGCCGCCAGACGCTGCGCCCCGCCAGGCGTTTTGGTAACATCCGCTGCGGACAGTCAACGCGGCCCACAGCGCGAGCCAGTGCATCAGGGAAAAAAAAAACACACACAAGCGCGCGCCCCCGTTCTGGGCACGCGCAGAGAGAGAGAGAGAGAGAGAGAGTAGCGGCTGCAGAGAGTACGGCTCCATCAGCCGCCGGCGTTCAGCAATCGAAAAAAATTCCCCCGCACCTCCCCGAAGGGAATCGTGCAGACATGCGAATGCATTGGGTGCACCGATGAGTGTGTTGCGAGTAATGGCGTAATTAATGACGAGAGTGTGAACGTAATCATTTATTCATCAGCACCTGTTTGTGTTATCGTTGTACCTGACGGCCACAATCACTGCCTTGTGATCGCTAAAGTGCACGGTCAAAGGGTCTTTGAGAAGCATACGCGCGTCACAGTTTCGCGTAAAGACCAGATCAATGCAACTCCCGTGAATGGTAGTGGGGCACGTGTCGAAGCCGGCAGAGAGACAATGCATAGAGTGCCTGGTCTGCATGTACTCGACCAGCCACTCGCCACTCTTCTTGCGCACGTCAACGTTGAAGTCGCCAACCAAGACTATGGGGTCAGAGGGTTTGGAGCGCACGCGCACACTTTCCATACAGCCGCGTCCAGCTGCGCGGCAACGGCGTCTCGAGCGAGGTTGGGCGCGAGGTACACGGTCACCACAAAGACTCCGTCTCCGGTGTAGGCAAGGGTGTACAAGTCCTTGTACGGAGACGTGTCTCGAACGGGAGACGTGGCAACGGCGTGCGATATCAAGTTCCCATACACGTTAGACACGAGACTAACACCGCAGTACTCGCCGTCCTTGCCGCTTCGAGCAAACTAGTACAGCTCGCTTCAAGCGCATGCGTTCGGCATTGAGCGCGGAGAGATAATACCTGCGGGCGCACGCCGACGGAGCACGACAACCCCCGATTAAGAAATGCATTCGCATTTACGACGACGACGACGACGAAGGCAGAACTACGAGGCGCGCGCTCACGTGCGCTCGCGCTGGAGGAATGCAAGCGCACACCGCTCGATGGACGCAAGACAACCCCCGACTAATAAATGCATTCGCATTTAAAAAAAAAAAACTGTTCAGCGTCCAGTGGCAGCGACGCTTGGCTGCCGCTCTCTTTGGCCTCCTCCCTCCTCCCTGTTCTGTGTGGCCACCTACGCCAGCACGCCGCAGAAGAACGCAGCTAAATGAACGAAGAACGAACATTAATTGCAGCATGAAACTCGAACGGGCAATCAGCGGCGTTCAACTTGACATTACTGCATCTGCATTGACAACTCGTCAAAACTGCTCTAGAGCTCCGCCGCGACCCCGCGGTTCCCAACACGCACTAACGACTCTCTCTGTCGGTGTGTGTTTCTCGCTATGCTAAACGCTGCCATGCAACCCCGCTTCTCAAAGCGACACACGTGTTTCCCGATCACGACAGGCCTAGCGCCTGCAACCCCGATTCAAGCATTCTGTACCCACCGGAGACACCGAGAGTCGCAGCGATATCAGTCCACGCCGCATCCCTGCAGGCTGCTTCCGTGAAGAGCCTGGTGTGCTGATCCCAGAGATGACGGTACTTCTTCACCTCACGAACTAGCTGTTGGTTGAAGGGCGCCATGCGTTCCGTGTTTGGTGACGGCTGCGTCGCACTGGTGGTAGAACTGCGTCTTAACAGAGCGGGCGCACGTGACACAAGGACGTTCTTCGCAGTCTGAGCGCCGACAGGGTGAGCAGCAGACGCTACTCGTAGCCGGCAGCTCTTGCCAGAGGTCCCGGCTGTACCAGGCGGGGCCTATAAGCGTGATTCTGTAAAGAACAACAACATAGATACACGTGGCCACGAATTCGAAATTACCTTTATTTCGTCTTGCCATTTTTAAGTCTTGCAAAAGGTGGTTAACGCGCCGAAGATTAGTGGATTCATTAAGGCAGCCCGCGTATTCAGAACATGGCTCTCGGATGCATGTTTCCTCATCGCAGTGGGAACAGCATTTGTGTTCGTCTCTTGCTTCAAGTGCATGGGTTAGAGCGCCTAGATTGAATACTCGTTTGCGCATCCCTTAATGGGCCCTTGGCCCTTCCGGGACCAAGATCCTTTTTTTTAAATGCTGGAGCATTTCTATGTGGACTGAACACGGAAACATCAAGGTAGCCCGCGTATACAAAACATGGCTCTCGGATGCATGTTTCCTCATCGCAGTGGGAGCAGCATATGTGTTAGTCTCTTGCTTCAAGCGTATGGGTTAGAGCGCCTAGATTTAACACTCGTTTCCGCATCCCTTTATGGGCCCTTGGTCCTTTCGAGACCACGATCTCTTTTTAAGTGCTCGAGCATTTCTATGTGGACTGAGCACGGAAACCTTCTGTCTGTCTGTAACGCTCGATGTATCACACTTTCGCCGCTGTGACTTTATGGAGGAATCTATTATACGGCACTAGGGCCTTTATGTTTTTATATAAGACCTCTTATATTGCTCCTGAAAAACGGCTTCCCAGCAATGCATGCGTGTTGAGTAGTGAAGCCGACTTTAATGGGACTTTCCCCAATAAACCGTGTTTTGGCGTGGTACTGAAGCAACGCGACTTTGTCCACCTGGTCGCAACTGACGGGGGCCTCTAGGTTCCCCATCTTCTCTATATAAGACCATTGAGGTCATTCTGCTCAGAAAATCCCGCAGTAAGAGAGGAACGGTTTATTAAAGTAAGAACCCATATCCCGAATGGAGTGGTTGTCAATGTTGGGAAGGATTCAGTCGGGATGATGGCCGCTTGCCCACTTTCTTGGTGCATTGAAGAACGTAAGTGAACTTTGTTGCCCTTGTATACTCACTGCGCATCTCTATATCCATTTTAATTACGAAGGCGTCTTCGCCTTTGTAGGCACGCCGCGCAACCGCTGTCCAACCGGCGCTGCCACCTTAGGCGGAATCCATCAGTTGTGTCCATTTCGAAAATGTCCATTTCGCGTCCGCGTTTCAGTCGTGACGTAGTTGCTCTTGCGAGGCCACTGACCAATGGATGAATTGCGTCTGCGCTGCGTCACATCCAGTCACCTGCTATTTAGCCAATCAGGGCTCGCTCGAAACGGACGCTTTGAAACGGACATGAAATGGACAGAACTGATAAATAATAATAGTAATAATCTTTATTTGCGGAAAGGTTGCCTTGGATGGCATGCACGGCTAGACAGAAAGGCTGTGGCCCTTTCTGTCCCCCAGGGCGGGTGATGCTGAAGCAAATGTTTTTTAACACACAGACAAACACTTAGAAGAACTGCGAGTTGGGCTTGTTGGTATAGGTTCATAATGGGAAACAGCGCAGGAATCGCCGGGAGGTTAAAGGAATCGCCGGGAGATTAAGAAGGCTGGAAGCGTGGCCCGCGGGGAGGAAAATGAAGTGGGTTCAGTTCCTGACAAGATAGCTGTCATTCCTTACCTACACGGTGTATCACATCGGCTGAAGAAAGTTGCTTCCAGATATGGCGTGCGCGTCGTCTTTTCAGCCCAAAACAAAGTGGCTAAGATTTGCCCTGCGGTGCAAAGGTTAGCAGACAAGAAGGAAAAAAGGACGGATGGTTGTGGGATAAGACATGGCATTAAATTTGTTGAGTGCGGTAAGGACGTTGTGTATAGTATCCCTTTCAAGTGTAGAAAGAAGTACATCGGTCAGACGGGGCGCTGCCTGAACGTTCGCCTTCGTGAGCATAACAGCTCATTAAAAGGGGCACCGTATTCCCATTTGGCCATGCATTGCAAGAAGTGCACGGGCCGTCCGGAGTTGCCACTCACGCTCACTGATGGAAACCAAAACCACGAGGAATGCGCGTGCCATCCGGAGCTACCGCACACCACCGTTCTTGACAAACACCGTAAGCGGGCAACAAGAGAGATAATGGAAGCATTTTACATCAAAAAAGAGGAAAAAACGTGTGTAAGCCAACCTTCTGTTTTGCTGTCAGATGCCGAGTTTGCTTTCTTGGATAAGGGCTGATAAAGTGTATCGTGCATCTTTCGGAGTATGAACACGTGCGGTTTGGTTGTATGCAGTGTTTTTGGTGGTTGTTCCCCGTGATTGTACAATATTGTAGATTGTACTGTACCTTTGTGTTGGCGGTGGCTTAGATTGTGTGTATATATTTGTGTGTTTTGACGATTAAACGTTTCAGTTGCTAGTAATAGCGCTTCGTCCCGTTTGTCTTTCTTGTCGAAGTTTTGTTTTTGCGCTGTTTCCCATTATGAGACAAACACGCCACACTCACGCCGCCCACGCTATGCCACTGCGAAGGACGGGTGGTGACACACGCGCTGGGAGTCTCCACTGTTACGAATTGGCCCGCGCCGCCGTACTTTCCCGCATCACCCCTCGGCTGTGCGGCGAAGCCACTACGTGCGCCTTTCGACCAAGGCGCCACCGTGTCGGTGACTCATACCTTCATGCCTTGACAAGCCGGGCCAGACGCCTCGCTTTCAATGCCCTTCAAACTCCGGCGGTTGCCAGCGGCACGTCGAGACCCGTCCCAAGGACACAAGGGCCCCGTGATCGCAGCGGAGTCCTCCTATCTCCCCTCTCTCGGACTCAACGTGCACCGAGGCTACCGACTGCTTACGAACTCTGGAAAGAGCGTTGTGTGTGTCTGATTCTCGTTGCGTGCGCAAAATGTAGAGGGAAGGCTGTTTTGACCGTTATGGCTTTTGGGTATAAATAAATAGAAGCCGCCCAAGCACTGTAACCCATTCCTGTTTGAGCAGCGAATCCATGCTGTCACTCTGCTCGAGTCCTGTATTGCAACCTCGGCCGTCGGGGCATTGTTCTTTGGCTTCGGCTCACCTCTCGCTATGAAGTAAACAGTTACGTTAGCCTAAGGCTTCTGGACTTCTTCACGGCTGCAACAGCGGCTGGCCGCTCGCTCTACGCCACGCTACCATACGTATGCCGGGGGCGACAGAGCTCGGCTGGGTCTGTACCTCTTCCCGGCTGCAGTCGGCCTTCCCGGTTGCAACAACTGGTTGACAGCGGTCGGATGGCAACTTCGTAACACCTGGAGCCAGCGGTGCGAGATCCAACACCACAGACGTCAAGGCGGCTTCGGTCTTCGCAGTATTCACGGTGGTCAATGGTGAGTGCGGGACTTTTCTTCAATGAGTTTTACCGGGCTTCTGGGGATAGCTGTTAGGGCGTGTGTTTTTGTCGCGTGGGTTATTCGTGTAAAACATTTTTGGAGCAGTGGGAAAGCAGTACTCTAGACCGGCCATGAATTTGAAGGCGTTGAAAAAAATCGCAGTTGTTGGAGCTTGCAAAAGAGTTGCGCTTTGATGTTACGGACGCGCTGAGAAAGCCAGAGCTGATACAGGCTATACTCGCTGTTGGGGCAGACGATGACGAGCTGTCTGAGTGCATTGAGCTGATCAATGACAGGGAGACCGCTAAACGTCAGGCTGCAGAGGCAGAACGCGAGGAGAAAAATGATAATTCAAAAGATATTGTTTCCATTGCTGTTAGTTTGTACCTAATCTTCCTGCAACAAACTACCAGACTGAACACTGAGTGAGTGAGTGAGTGAGTGAGTGAGTGAGGGAGGGAGGGAGGGAGGGAGGGAGGGAGGGAGGGTGTGAGCGAGCGAGCAATCCAGCAAAACGGGCAGACCTAGCGTTGCGAGATAGGCCGGGCTCCCTTCAGATGGGCTCCCTTCGAGCTGAGGAATCAGCAAGGCAGCGGTGTGAAAATCTCAGGCATGGACGACAGACGAAGCAAGAACGCCTGTTTTTTTTTTTTTCTTTCGGGACGGCGAAAGCTGCGTCCACTTAAAAAAGAGGCCGAAGCACCTTTTAGCCGGCGCGGGAAAGGAGCGCGACAGTTTGGTAGGGTATAGAAATGCAGAAGGTACATAGCGGCATGCAACTGCGGAGAGGGCTGTGCTGATCGCCATGAGTAATATCGACAGCTATGTACAATTTGTCCGTAGTCAGGAAGAGTCCGTGGGCAGTCAGTGGTCAAGTGGCAGGGGTTGACTAAACGGCACGGTCCTGGTCGTCGGCGAGGTAGCGTCCGCAATGTGGGGAAACCTCTGGTGGACGAGGCTGGGAGTGCGGCCGCGGACGCATTGCGGGATGTGGGGCGACGGCTACAAGGGATGGCGGAGCGAACCGCAAGGGTAACTCGAAGGACAGCGATGAGGTGAAGCGTGATGCTGAACACTGACGGCCAAGGTGCGGGCTTGGCTGCGCTGTGATGCGAGTTCTGGGAATGCGTCGCTATCTGGGCAACGTGCGCACGCGCCGTGAGAGACGGAGCAGCGGACTCGGAGGGCGCCAACGACAAGCGTCTCTCGAACTACCGGTGTGTCGGGTTCCTGCCGTGCACTTGTGCTGGTTTCATCCGCGGTCGGAGAGCAGAGCGCCTGTGACACCGTATACCGAATACTCTCCTGTAGCAGGGAATCGGTCGAGGTGGGGTGACCAGTTTGTGGCGCGTCTGATTGCATATGGGCAAGAAATTCTTTCGGCGACGTTTGTTGGGAGGTTTGTCCCGCAATCGTTTCTCTGGTGTTTCCGATCGTAGCCCGGGTGTCAGGACTGTCGGGGGCAGTCTGATCAGCTTCGAGTGTAAGTTGCACTTCCGAGGATCTCGAGCTGTTGTTGACTGCTGGAAGCTGTTCCACCGGTGACGGGGGAGCGGGCTCGCGTGTGCGAGGAGGAGAAGGGTTTGAAAGATCCTTCTCACCCGTGCCGTGCGGTGAAGGCGGTGAAGTTTCCCAGTTATTAACGGCAAAGCAGTCGACACCTGGGTGGTTTTGTGCAGCAGACGCAACAACGTGTGGGACTGCGCCACAGTAGCCCCGTTTACATTGACCCGACGAGGGCGCGTTGAGTCGAAATAAACAGGTTTTTTAAATGCAGAGCATTTCAGTAACTCACGATGTCACCCGCGTTGGCGTCCGTAGTCCGCATCCCGCAGTCCGCATCGCTCCCCCTACACTATATAAAAAAATAATGCCTTCCGGCGCCAGGTTTCGATCCCACGACTGTGCGGGCAGAACGCAAGGTACACGGCGCTCTACCGACTGCTCCACAATGCCGACACAGAATGGAAGGTTACGCACGCGCCTTATATCCTTGACTCATTCAACCGTCGGCCACAGGTGCGCCCTCTCCCCCGCGTCCTCCTCGCCTTCTCTCCGCTCGCAACAACCTCTCTCGCCGCGTTCGGTTCGGGCGCACAAGTGGGGACGTGCGCAACACCCTCTCGCCGCGTTGGATTCCCGCGGAAATGCTCTGCATTTGATCGTGCCCCTCGCGAGGGGGATGTTTTTAAGGACTTAGATAACTCCGCCAGAAACATGAGGCTACGAGAATACTTCTACGATCACCCCGCGACGGAAGAAGCCCGCAGAACCCTACCTCGCTATAAGCACTGGACCCCTCCCAAACAGCGTGATAGTTGCCTCGACATGTACATCAAAGCTGTCCACCGCGATGTGCGAAAAGCATACCAAACACAAATTTCTTTCCACCACAACATGACTACCAACGAAAAGAAAGCCCTAGAAGAACTCGCAAGCTGTCCCTACATAATTTTTTGGACTCGACCCCCCCATGTATAAGCGGACGGGGTGGGTCAGAGAGCCGTCGCGGCGAGTCCAGTCAACTCGGAGGCAGGGGGTGGGTTAGCTCTCTCGTCGGGCTGAGTCGGCGGGCCGCGGGGAGCAGAATACCGTATCTGCGCGGTTCTAACGCGCCCCCAATCGTAACGCGCGGGTAACTTCGCGACGAAAACTCGAAAAAAAAAGTCGCCAAACTGGCGCCGCTGAGACCGTTGCTTGCAGCGCCCTCCAGCGGCAGAGAAAAAAGACAGTAAAAAACATCCCCCTCGCGAGGGGCACGATCAAATGCAGAGCATTTCCGCGGGGGGCGCGCCTGCAAGTCGTATGGATTACGTATTGGTTGTTGTTGTAATTGTTGTCTTCCAGCGTAGACATTGTCGATGAAGTCGCTGGTGAAACGTGAAACGTGCCGTGAACCCCCTGCCGCGGCTATGACGCAACGTGGAGCGGCTATGACGCAACGTAGCGCGGCTATGACACAACACAATCCAACACAATCCACTTTAATCCAATCCAAATCCAAACCAATCCAAGCCAAGCCAATCCAATCGAATCCAATCCAATGCCCCTCGCGACAGTGTTATAGCGCCAAAATCGCGCCACCACACGAACGCGTGATGTTGACGTCACGGCCACGCCACAGATGTTAGCGACCGGAGCACGCGCGAACGACATATGTGGTTTAAGCGCGAACCCAACGCGGCGAGAGAGGGTGTTGGGGGGAGCGATGCGGACTACGGACGCCAACGCGGGTGACATCGTGAGTTACTGAAATGCTCTGCATTTAAAAGTGAGAACAGGAACGCGAGGAGAAGAAACAAGAACAGGAACGCGAGGAAAGAAAGCGAGAACAGGAGCGCGAGGAGAAGAAACAGGAACGAGAACGGGAGCGACAGCATGAGCTGGAAATGAAGCGTCTAGACATCGAGGCATCTCGATCTAGGCGTGAGAGTGACAGCAACGCGCCAAGCGTGCAGTCTGTGGCGACTGAGTGACCTACGTTGCGAATGTGTGACCTAATGCGACCCTACAAGGTAGGAGAAGACATCGGTCTTTTAAATGCAGAGCGTTTCAGTAACTCACGATGTCACCCGCGTTGACGTCCGTAGTCCGCACCGTCGTTGTCCCTACTATATAAAAAAAAATACTATCCGGCGCCAGGTTTCGATCCCTCGACCCTGCGGGCGGAACGCAATGTACATGGTGCTCTACCCACTGCGCCACAAAGCCGACACAGAATGGGACGCTACTAACGCGCCTTATATCGTTGACTCATTCAAATTACTGCTGACGAGCGCTCTCTCGTCAGCAGTTGCCACAAGTGCAACAACATGAACGTAACGCAAACTACTTAACGTCGTGCGCCCCCGGAAATGCTCTGCATTTGATCGTGCCCCTCGCGAGGGGGATGTTTCACTGCGTCTTCCTACTGGCCAGTACACTCGTCGCCATCCGTCGGATGTTGTGCGACCCCTTTGCGGCTGATGGCGCGCGATTTGAAACGACATTTTTTTTTGTCAACTTCGAGCGTACGTGTGAGAGGGCCCAGTTTAGCCGAGACTCATGGCCGCAAAAGCTGCTTACGCTTTTGCCAGGTGAGGCATCCGACGTGATGGCCCGCTTGCCAAAGGAGGAGGCGGAGGACTACGAAAAAGTCAAGTCGAGCCTCCTGCGTAAGTACAGGCTGTCAGCAGAGGCATTTCGCCAAAAGTTCCGTGAAGCCGAGAAAGCTAGGGGCGAGTCGTACTCGGAGTTCGCCTACAAGCTGAGGGCTAATATGGAAGAGTGGCTCAAAGAGGCAAAGGCTTTCGGAGAGCACGACAAGGTAGTTGATTGCTTCGGTCTTGAGCAGTTTTACCGCAGACTACCGGAGAACCTGAGACTCTGGGTGCAAGATAGGCCAGGGGTAAATACTGTGGATCAGGCAGCTCAGCTAGCCGACGAGTTCGTCGCACGTCGAGGTGCGCAGGGGCCGAAAGACGGCCACAAGGAGTTCAGGCCGAGGCCTGATAAGTCAGGGCCGAAAGGCAGAGCTCCCCAGGAAGATGGTGGAGCAAGGGAAGTCGTTGTCGTGGATAGAGAAACTGGCCACGATAACGAAAAGAGAGCAGCAGACGCTGAGGAGCAGCGCAGAAAGAAAGCTTTTGAAGAGCGCAGACAGGATGCGTGTTACAACCGTTACAACTGCGGCGAGACGGGACATTTCGCCGCTAGTTGCAAAAAGGGAAAACTCGTCTTTCACGTACTAGATCAGAGTAAGGACAGCAGGCAGTTTCTGGAGCCGTACGTACGTGAGCTTGTCGTCAACGGCAATCCGTGCCGAGTTCTTCGCGACTCCGCGGCGACGGTAGACATGATCCACCCTTCGTACGTTGAACCGGATCAGCTAACAGGGCAGTGTGTTTGGGTGAAGGCAGCCGTAGGAGCACGAAATGACGAAACGTGCGCCTGCCGATTGCTAAGGTCAGCATCGGAGGTCCGTTTGGTGAACTTGTGACGCAGGCAGCAGTATCCCCACAACTTCTTCCGGAGTACAGGTACCTATTCTCGAACAGGTCGGATCAGCTGTTAAGCGACAAGGGGTACAATTTTGAGAAACTGCCGAGGAAAGAACCAGCTGGGCTCGCTGCGAAGAGCTCGAGTAACGATAGTATCGCCACCTCTGTGAGGAATGGCGAGACTCACACAGAAAGCGATGATTTGGCATTTCCGGAGGCTCACGACCGAGGGCAGCGTAAGTACACAGAGATGTTTCGTCGCCATGTTCGAAGTGCGCAAGTTCACGGGAGGCATTCTTTCCTCCATGACGGGAGGCCTTGAAAACGGCTGTCGACCCGAACGCGCGCAGTTCGCGGGCTAACGGCGTTCCGCGGGAAAGCCTAAACCAGGACGTTAACGGAAGGAGGCAACCCGAGTCTGTGTTGAAACGGCGGTTGTTACTCCGGACGCGAGTTCAGAACCTAGCAACGCTGGGGAAGAGCCGATAGTCGAGACACTGAACGATGTTCACGGTGCAGCTAAGCGTAGTGGCGGCGCCGCAACGGAGCGAGTCGCTAGCGTTCCACCTGAAACTCAGATGCTCGATGTCAGGCAACGGCCAGCCGAGCACGTAGCCAATCCGGTGTCGCTTGGGGTTGAGCTTTCTTCTGAGACCGGGCCGCCCGTGCCTAAATTGGCCTTGACAGCCGGAAAGGGGAGCGAAAACACCCTGCGGTGTTCGCTTGCCGACAGTGTCGCAAACAAATGCGGTCAGAGCTCTCATACGCGCCTGCCGAGTGGCAGTGCCGCTCGCCCGCTTTCCGACGGGTCTCAGCGGACCGCGGAGCGGCCGAGAACGAAAGCGCACGCCTTGCTCGAGCGGTGAAAAGTAGGGCAGTTTTCTCCGCGCGCTCAAGACACGTCTCGGAAGAGGGCCGATGTCCTCTCTAAAAGGCACACCTAAAGTGCGGTACAAATTGGGGAAAGCTCAGGGCAATGACGAGAGCTCAAATCGCAGCTCTCTCCGCGAGAAGTGGCCTGTAGACGCCTGACTTTCTTCATTGTTTTTCCTGACGCAGGTTTCGCCCTTTACGATTACGTTTTTTTTGTGTGGGACATTTCCAATCACGCGAAATGTCACCTTTAAAGTTTGTGCACTTGTCTAAAGTACTGCTGGGCTAAAATATAACTAGAGTAGTTAGTTATTCGCGTATTTTATCGCAACTAAAAGCCTGGTAGATCTTCAGAGTGGATTTGTCTTCGCACTTGCCGGCGATGCGGTTGTGTCTTCCTGTGTTGTTCTGTTGCTTGCCTGACCAAGCCAGAGATGTTCTTGGGGAGCCACTACTCGTCCAGTGATCGGCCCTGTGAAGCTCCAGCACGGTGTCATACAGCCCAGGCCTGGAGTCGAGCGTCTGCCGAGCACTTCACTTCGAAAGCATCCCTCCGGACAACGGTTGAAGACCCCTATCCATCGGGATCTCGGACCCCCGGCGGAGAGGCTGTTACGAATCGACCAGCGCCGCCGTACTTTCCCGCATCACTCCTCGGCTGTGCGGCGAAGCCACTGCGTGCGCCTTTCAACCGTCAGGCGCCACCATGTCGGTGACTCAGGATTCACGTCGGGACAAGCTTGGGTCAGACGCTTCGCTCTCGACGCATTTCAAACTTCGACGGTTGCCGGCCCGGCGAGGCACATCGCAACCCGCCCCAAGGACACAGAGGCCCCGCGATCGCAGCGGAGTCCTCCTCTCTCCCCTCTCTCGGACTCAACGTGCAGCGAGGCTACCGACTGCTTACGAACTCTGGAAAGAGCGTTGTGTGTGTCTGTGATTCTCGTGGCGTGCGCAAAATGTAGAGGGAAGGCTGTTTTGACCGTTACGGCTTTTGGGTCCCGCAAGCGCTGTGACCCTTTCCTGTTAGAGCAGCGAATCCATGCTGTCACTCTGCTCGAGTTCTATATTGTTACCTCGCCCATCGGGGCATTGTTCTTTGGCTTCGGCTCACCTCTCGCTATGAAGTAAACAGTTACGTTAGCCTACGGCTTCTGGACTTCACGGCTGCAACAGCGGCTGGTCGCTCGCGTCATACACGCTACCACACGTATGTCGGATGCCACGGAGCTCGGATCGGGTGCCCCCATTCGGTCGCAACAACTGGTGTCAGCGCTGGGATGACACGGTTGCAACAGCGGGAAGGAGACGCTAAAAAGAGCTGGAAAAGCAGCACGAGCAGTAAGAAAACACTGACTGCAGCTACTCAGATACAAAGGCAATATCAGCAGCTTATTCTAAAGAAACCTAGAAGTCAAAACTAGGCAAAACAATAAAGCGGGTGCGGATCAATGGGCACATGGAGCTAACGCGGAGAATTCGAAGCGCAAACTCTTCCTATTTCTTCTTATGAAATAGGTAGTTGCGAGAGGCAAACGTTCTGCCTCAAGCAACTACAACAAAGAGCTCAGTGGCAAGAGCTTACGGCCAAAGATGACCGCCTTCGGTGGAACGAAGTTCCCCTCGCTCACTCGTCCTCCCCGCGGCTTTCCCTTGCTCTTTGGCCCTAATTGGTTGATCAACTCCATTGGTATGCCACGTGCCCACTGCCGTATTTTTGGGGACATTTTCTTCTCCTTTTTTCTACTTGAGCTTGTTCCCATCTATCTCCAGACCTTCCGGCCTCCCCGTCCGGACATCTCTGCGACGCTGCGGGGCCGCTTCATCCACCTTACAGAATTTCTCAGTGATAATTTCATGAAGGTATGCCAATGTTTGCTCTACCTTGAGCATCTGTCCCTGTTCGTTTTCTATAGTAGCACCTTCAGTGGGTCTCATGCGTTTGCCTAATGCCTGCACATGATTCCGAAACTTTTTCGGCGTGTCTCTACCCCTCCCTTGTATTTGCGCCAGCCATCGCTCTCTGTCCCCCTTTATTTTCGCCTGCAATGATTGCTGCACGAGATAAATCCGGCGTAGAATAGATGTGGGCTGAGGTTCACTCGGCAAGCACTCCCAAATAATAAAACGCAAGCTATCTTTATCACTCAAAAGGAGAACGTAGAATCAATGCATACTCGGGGTGATGACATGGAGAGGAAACTTGGCACGGCTCAACGGGCCGTGGAACGAGGAAGGATAGGAGCAACACTTAGGGCCCGGAAACGAGCATCCTGGATCAGGGTACATCATATCCTAGTTCACATAAAGAAAAAGAAATGGACTTGGGCTGGCCGTGTAGTGAGACGAAATGACATCCGGTGGACCACAAGGGTAACAGAGTGGATTCCAAGAGACGGGTCTAGAGTGGAAGGCCAATAACTCTATGGAGGAATGAAATAAGAAAATTCGGGGGCAAAGAATGAACTCGAGCAGCGCAGGACAGGAGCGGTTAGAAGTCAATGGAAGAGGCCTTCGTCCTGCAGTGAACCCAAGTAGACTGGCGATGATGATGGTAAAGCTACCTCTATCATTGAAACGAATGCCTCGAGCCGTCTGGCAGCAGCGGTAAGGCGCTAATACTGGAGCCTGGCAGGTGTCGAGGGAGGGTCCCGGGTGGCAATTACTTCGGCTCGCTTACGTTTGGCCCAGAGCTTCAGGAACCGGAGATCGGGCCTAGGGCGGGACTCCTCCACTCACGTGTGCTTGGAAACCACCGTGAGGACACGGCAGGAAAAACGACACAATGGGCAAACGAAGGAGGCTGAATGCTGGTGACGCCCTTACAGCACCTGTGTGTGTGTTTTTCTCTATTGAAACCTGCTTCTTCAAGACAAGAATTGATTTGACTGCTTCGGCTCTACCTTGTCCGAAACACCTGAAATATGGCTGATTTTCTGTGTAAATATTGACCTCAGGGTCGGCTCCGCAGTGGCTACGATCTGTACGACAGAAAGCCAGAAAACTGCTCCACCTTGTTTGCCGCATCTCTCAAACGTCTGGCAAGGCCTGCTGGACGATTGCGCGTCCCCTAGTGCATTCCGTACTACAGCCAAGGTTCGTGTACCAGGCACAGTTCCATCACATGACGCAAGTGGACTGGGATCAGCTTGAGACGATTAATAGGGCTGCCATGCGCACCATCACTGGCCTCTCCCGCTTAACGTCAATTCCGCAGAAACAAGTAATTTTTTAAATATTTTCTCAAGTGGAGCTGCTCCTTTGTGGCAAGCTTTTGTACCTAACTGACTTGTAGAATTGCACTCGTTTTGTTCATTTTCTGCTAGTTTATGCTGCCTCTGTTTGTTTAGTTTATTTCGTTCTTCTACTCTTCTCCAATGCATAAGTTTTTTATCTTCAAAATGGTTTTTCTTTCAAAAGGTTTTTGGCTTTATAGTACTGTCTGTTTATAGGCTTTAAATGTGCCATAGCTTTGCTGGAACAAGTTAGTTCCCCGCATTGTTTTCCTCATTCTTTATTCTTGGAGATAGAGAAATAAATTTTTAAAGGGTAAAAAGCCTGCAGTGATACTTTATGAAAACTTTTGCTTATGCCGCAGGGCAGTCTCTCGCAAAAAAAAAAAAACTTGGCCCTTTACTAAACATCTGGAAGGCAAACTTCGGTCGGCTTAACAGGTGTTGCGACCGGGCGGGGGCACCCGATCCGATCTCCGTGGCCTCCGACATACAAGGGGTAGCGTGTATGATGCGAGCGGCCAGCCGCTGTTGCAGCCGTGAAGAAGTCCAGAGGAGTAGGATAACGTAACTGTTTACTTCATAGCGAGAGGAGAGCCGAAGCCAAAAAAATTCCCGCGCCTTCCCGCGAGGGGAACACGAGTAAATGCAGAGCATTGGGGCCTCAGTACTGGTTGAAGGCAGTGTTGCTTCCATCGCTGCTTCCGTGATGCTGGAGTAGCAGACACGAGTAAACGTGGGAGCGAGCGTCAACCAAGGAAGGAAGGAGCAACGCAGTGACTGAAGCACGAGCGACCGCTAGCCGTTTTATATTTGCAGCGCGCGCAGTAGAGGAAGAGCGGTACGGGGGGGAGAGCGCGCATGCGCAAGCAGCGCGCGCTCTTCTACGCCCCACCGCGCTGCTATCACGCACCTGTTACGCCGAGACACGGCCGGACTGGAGGAGGCGAGCACGCACTTTCATATGAAAGTGCGCGCCGGCCGTGGCCGAGACCGCGACGGAGCGTTCCGGGGGTGACGAGCGAACGGGCTGACTACGACGCATGCGCGCACCTGCTGCGGACGCGGAGCTGTGGACGCCGTCCGACGCAGAAAGAGGCGAGGCTAAGAAATGCTCTGCATTTAAAAACATACACTGCCCCGACGGGCGAGGTTACAATACAGGACTCGAGCAGAGCGACCGCATGGATTCGCTGCTCAGACAGGAATGATTTTCATCGTTTGGGCTGCTTCTATTTATACCCAAAAGCAACAATGGTCAAACGCGAACAAGTAGCCACACGCCACGAACATCACAGACACACACAACGCTCTTTCCACAGTTTGTGAGTCATTCATAGCCTCGTTGCACGTGGCGTCCGAGAGAGGGGAGAGAGTGTCCTTGAAAGGTACCGGGGCCGCGCTATCGAATGTTGATCGCGCCGATAGCGAAACGTCTGAGCCGGGCATGTCAAGGCGTGACTCACCGAAGCGCTGGCACCTGACGGCGGAGGGTCGCACGTCCGTGAAGAATGCTTGGGCGTGCCGCTGGCATCTGGGGGTGCCGCTGGCAACCGCCGGAGGCGCGTTGCAACGCGAGGTGTCTGACCTTTCATGTCGAGACACGAAAGTATGGTTCACCGACACGCGGGCGGCTGTGGCACACGTGGTGGATTCCCACGTGGTGGCTGATGCGGGAAAATACGGCGGCGTTGGCCGATTCGTAACACGGGCCATTGAACGAAGTATGATAGGAGTAACGCTTAGGGACAGGAAACGAGCTTCCTGGATCGGGGAACAGACTTGAGTAGAAGATATCATAGCTCAAATTAAGAAAATGAAATGGGCTTGGGCCGGCCATGTACTGAGACAAACTGACAATCGGTGTACCACCGGTATAACAGTGTGGGCGCCGAGGGACGGGTCCATAAGAAATGGGAAGGTCCATAGAAATTCGGAGGCAAAGAACGGACCCGAGCAGCGCAGGACGGGTACGGATGGAGGTCAACGGGAGAGGCCTTCGTCCTGCAGTGGATCTAAGTACGCTGTTATTATTGTTGATGATGTTGATTACAAATTTACATAAAGTAGGTAAACCCATTATAAACTGTTCGGCATAGCCGAAGGCACATAGTACCCAACTTAGCGAGAATCGACCCAAGTGGTGGGGGTTAATTGGTAGCCGAAGAGTCGACGGTACGAGAAAAGTCAACCATCCGACCCCTGGACATGGGGGTTCTCGTTTTTAAGCGAAAGCTTTTTTGGTGGGGTCGATGGCGTCCTGTCTAAAAACTATTGCATTTCCCCATAGACCGGATGATCGACTGAAAAGCTCTGATAATATCTTAAAAAAAAAAGGCACGTGCGTGAATCCAGGCTTTCATTGTGTCAAAACAGTTACTTGGAAATCGCCAAAAAGGAACGGCTCTAGATAAGGCGATACACGCATCGATTACGAAGAAAGACTACGATAGTGCACCTTTATCTCATAAACCATGGATATGTATACATTTAGATCGTTTGTGGATGCGTTTACTTAGTGCACGAAAAATCGTCGCGTGGGTTCGTTCTTCGTTTGCGATTTGGGTCTTTGTTGAAGGTTTGGCGATCGATGGGACGAACTTTCAGCTTTCGCGCCTCTCTCAACTTTCTTTAGGAGGGGATGGTAAATTTTTCTAGGGCTTGAAAAACGACCCTTGCTGACATCGCATGTCAATCATCACCAACATCGGAGCTCTTAAACAGCAGAAGCTAGACAGGCCTGAACTTGTGTAGATATTTATAATCGATTCTCACTAACAATTTGGAGGACGCAGAATCAAGCCGTTAATCGTACATTCTAGTTATTTCACGTGTGTCCCACTAGATTCAATAAAATGTTTGGAGTGATTGTGTTTCTATTATTCCGAAGATAATATAACCGGGGGATGGCTTGCGGTGCGCTGTATTTAATTGTGCACTGCTCTTTTCCGTCATTACTTTAATCAACCATGGTGTGCAGGGCGAGAACAAAAGGCACGCGATGGTCGTCTATCAGCGACTTATATGCAACTTAAATCAGCCAACGAATAGATTTCAGTGGTCGCCCAACTACCAGTTTTAAACCGGGATTTTTCAGGCGCTTACAAGGCGTCCTTTATGCCGATTCAATAGTACATCCAAAACGTATTTTACAGCGTTTTATAATGCCTATTATAAACTGGATTTGTATGGACGTTTACAAAACTGATTTAGATAACCTAGAAAAAATCTTTTCTGGGTCGTTTTGCAGCCATATTTTCGTCGGGGTAAACGCAGTACATATGTTTCGTACCGTTAGGTGTAGGGTGACTAGCGAAATGCGGGACACGCTGTATTTGGGAGGGGGGGGGGGGAGGAACTGACATAACACGATTACAAATGAACTACTACAATAGATTGTTTAATGAACTACTACAATAGATTGTTTTTAACTTTTGGTGAAAATTGAAGTTTATATTGCAATATTTTGTCATCCCTGAAACGCGAAAATTTAATAACTGAAGCAAGTTGCCGTCAACGACAAAGGTGGGCTCCGACTGCCGGCTCGATTCTCGGCGGGCCAGTGAGAAACTATACCATGTGGTCCGCGCAGCGTTGGGAGCATTGCCATCAGCTGAGCAGCTACCGCTGTGCTGTGCTCACGTTCGCTGCGCTGTAGTGTTTAGCCGCATCTGCAGCGGGCCCCCGCATATTCTTGTCACTCGAGTTCTCACACGAGTCGTTCGCTTACTGAGCGTCCTCCTAGACTTTCAGGCGTCTCGGCGTGCCCAGTTTTGGCAATGCGCGCTCTTCCAGGCATAACATCGGCATCTCCCCGTTCACCCGCAAAGCGTGGGTTTCTACCGGCTGACTCCCCGGGTGACGTTAGTATTATGCGGGACATTGTTGGAGATTTTTGTATCTCTTGCGGGACGCGGGACAACAGCCTCAAGGCGGGACGGGTGGTCACCCTACTTTTGTGCTAACTGGGGTGACACAATTCGGCGACTTAGGTAGCTGAGGCCGTACCCCGTTTGACTGTACTCTAGTTGCCCATGCGGGCTCATTTGTTTGTCTCAAGGAATGCCTCAACGTAGGTTGAAGCTGGTGAGAATAAACTCATACTATCATATCATACATATTCTCTGTGCGATGTGATAGTATGATAGTGCTTGCTCTCACGGCAAGTGTCTTTATGCGAATGATTAATTTTATAGGCTTCCCACCACCTGGGCAACCCCCGAGAGCATCTGGTATAATTTTTTATATAAATAGTAGCGCAGTGCTCGTAGAGCTCTGCACGTTTTTTTTATTTTTTTTATTTTTTTTAACGAGTCATACGTAACCGGAGATTCAGCGGGTTTGCAGCCTGGTATCAGAAGCTCACCTTGTGCGCTTTACAGGTAAATCGCGCACCAAGTGAGGTGGTCGCCCTGAGCGCTCCCCATTTTTATATTCTGCAGGGAACATCTTCTCCGATCCAAAGCGGCTGACTGCACAATTCGCCAGTCGTCCAGCTTCGTGCGTGGTAGAACTCGAAGCGGGATGAGGCTCGACCTTTGTTCCCCAGTTGTGAAAAAGACGGGGCTGGAGGCACAGCTGTCGCCAGTTCACCTGGTTCCCCTCCAGGGCATCCGTAATAGGAAAGGAGGCGTGGAAGTTCTAAGCAGAGCCCAAAAGAATATCTCTTTCAGCCTTTTCGGTTTTAACCGAATGCGTAGCATCCTCTTTATGCTGTGCGGTGACCAGCGTGTCAATACTTATAATAATCCAGGTACACAATAACATTAGAGAACACGTAAAACTAGTCTTCATTGCGAAGCCCATGCATAGTTGTGCGCATGAATTTATGCCACGATAAAGATTTCTTGAAATGTTAGAATAAGGGAAACGGTGGTCGAAGTTTTATTTTGTCGGTAAAAATGTGTGTAAATTTAAAACTGTGGGAAGCTTGTGGTGGCTGATATTGTCAGTAGAAATTTTTAAGCACTGCTTGTAGTACCTAACGGTCCACAAAAGCTGTTATGGCACGCTCGACATCGGGGAAAATATATCTCAGCTCATTGAATCGTTTGAAGCTATACATCACCCTACAACAGACCTTCGTTGACTCAGGTCTAAACGATTAGAAACAAAGCAATTAGCCTGCAGCACTTTTGTGAGATTCTTACTGGAATACTCTAACATTATCTTGCTCCCGTATACTAAAGTTCACATAAATAAACTAGTGCGAACACAACGAAAAGCAATTAGGCACATTTAATAACCGGTACAGCCCAACTACCTCACCAACGGAACCACTGAGGAACGTCGGAATCCTCACCCTACAGAATCCTGCGAAACTGCCGCGTTTAAAATTCTTGTACCAACTTCTTCATAAAAATCTAAACCTTGATACTTCAAAGTTTCTCAGGACCTTACAAACAAGGCACATGCGGCGTAATCAGACTTTAAATTTCGAAGAATGCGATTATCGCACTGATTACCTTAAATACGCCCTTTTCCCACTAGATATAAGAGAGTTGAAAGGTATGCACTTGTCGATTACTTTTAGCGCATTCAGGGAACTATTCCTAACACTAGTCGAAAAACACCTACATGAAATAAGTTAACCAAAGCAACTCCGAACAGAGTGAACCTAAGATTTAATCAAGTGCGTCTACATGGTTTGCTTCTCTCTTTCTGGCTCACTTCTGACGTTCACTATTACTGAGTAGTTCTTGTGATAAAAATGTTCCGCTAGAAAAACCTTACTCGCATGTTTATACCCGTGCTGTTTTTTGTATGAACAAAAAAACTACGTTTGTATTCTGTACATTTAAAATGTCTGTATCGCCCTGACTGCAAAAATCTCCAATGGGATTGGCGGTGTGTTAAAATTAAATGCCGAGAAGACGCACAGGACCAGACATGCGTATAACAGTGCGGCATGCCTCTCAACTTGTGCGTTCTTTTGTGCTGCCTTATTCTGACGCTTCGCATCCCCCCGAGCAAATTGAAGTGTGGCTATTAAATTGTACCCATCTTGATTTTTAGCGCAGTGTAGCATTGAATGTCACTTGCAGTTGGGTGAAGAAACAAAGGGAAGTGACGCTTTTTACTGAAGGCAGGCGCCACTCTTATATTCGTAGTGTTTGCCGCGTGAAATATGCTTTTAAATGTTCGTCTTTACTGTAAAAAGTTTTTAACCATGAGCACAATTCTTTCTGCACCCTGTGAAAGCCTCAGTCGGAACTGACTGGTTTATGTTAGATGCCCGTGTACCCTCATCTGTGCATCACAATTACGCTTTTCGTGAACGTGCAGAAAAGTAGATTTTGGCCTGCCTCGCTGTTCAAAGAGGAATATCATTTGTTGCACGCAGCCTCTTTTGCCTTTGATAGCCTTTCCAACTTCCTCTCTCAAAGGCTCTCAAAGCATGAAAATAGGAAAAGCTGCAGGTGACGACGGCATAACCGTGGATCTTTTAAAGGAGGGAGGACATATCGTACTGGAAAAGCTTGCTGTACTATTTTCAGAATGCTTGAAGACTCAAAAAGTGCCCTTGGCCTCGAAAAACGCCAACATCATTCTGATTCATAAGAAGGGAGATCCCAAGGACCTCAAGAATTACAGGCCCATCAGCCTACTCTCAGTTGTTTACAAGCTGTTTACCAAAGTTATAGTTGGTCGCTTAGGTGACAGCCTGGATTCCCAACAATCCTGACAGCGGGCTGGGTTTAGGAAAGGGTACTCAACCATGGATCACATCCATGTCATCAATCAAGTGATAGAAAAATCCACAGAGTACATTAAACCCCTTTACATGGCATTTATAGATTATGAGAAAGCGTTTGATTCTGTACTCACTACAGCCGCGCTAGAAGCACCAAAAGAAGAGGGAATAGAGGAAACCTACCTACGACTTCTAAAAGACATACAAGGGATGCACGGGCAGGATAACCCTCCACAAGCAAAACGATAAATTTCCGACCCGAAAGGGAGTGAGACAGGGATATACCATCTCGCCAAAACTATTCACAGCATGTCTGGAGGGGGGTATTTGGAAATCTTGGCTTAGAATGCATAGGAAAAAGGATAAACGGGGAATACTTGAGCCATTTGAGGTTTGCGGACGACATAGTCTTGCTGCGTAAGACTGCAGAACACATGCAAACAATGATTGAAGAAATAAAAGCGAAAAAACGGCCGTGGAGCTAAAAATATGTATGACTAAATCTAAAGTAATGAGAAATAAGCATGTCCTCTTCAGCTTAGGAAACGAAACGGTAGAAGAAGAAAAAATATAACTGCCTCGGAGAGATGGTTAATGCTGACCCCAACGACGAGAGAGAAATCCGGCGCAGAATAGGTATGGATTGGGGAGCACTCAGCAAGCACTCACGAATAATGAAAAGTAAACTACCTCTGTAACTCAAGAAAAATCTACAACCAGTGCATACTGCCGGTGATGACATGCGGAGCTCAAACTTGGCACGTTATTAAACAACTAGAAAGCAAAATTAGGTCGACTCAACGGTCCACAGAACGAATAAAGTTAGGAATAAAACTCAGAGACAGGAAACGAGCTACCTGGATCAGCGAACAAACTAGAATAGAAGATATCATTGTTCAAAGAAAAAAAATGGACTTGGGCTGGCCATGTAGTGAGACGGACCGAAACCGGTGGAGAATTAGGGTAACAGAGGGGGTACCAAGAAATGGGCCTAAAAAAAGGGGAAGGCCACTGATCCGATGGATGGATGAAATAAAGAAATTCGGGTGTAAACTGTGGACTCGAGCAGCGCAGGACAGAAGCGGTTGGAGGTCAATGGGAGAAGCCTTCGTCCTGCTGTGGACCTGATAAGGCTGACGGCGAAGAAGAAGAAGAAGAAGATGATGATGATGATGAGCCTATCCTGAGTCGACTGCTGGTCGATCGTTAGACTTGGACGTCATTCGCATAGATCAGGCACTTTATACCTTTCAAAGTGTCTACAGTACAAGCGAGCGGGAAAAGTGACAGGTTGGACAGTATAGGTGCCTGGACAGCACCTTGCGGTACCCCGAGGCATGTTGAAAATGAGCCTACCGCCTGTCCTGAAACTCTGACTGAGAAGGTGCGGTGTGTTACGAGCGACTCGATAAAGGACACCACAGGCGTCGGACACCCAAGCCAGCGTACTATCAGGGGGATAGCTTGATAGCTGACATTTTCGTACGCTTTCTTCACATCTAGGGCAAGAATGGAACGAATACAAGTGCGTCCTCCTATGAGTACGGAAGTGGAGAATACTTCCAGGTCGTCCTCTGCGCCAATGTTTGGCCGAAAGACGATTTGAGAGGGATTGTACGAACACATGCCCTGATGCCTGCGGATAAGCTCGGCGAACTGAACTACAACATGCGCGTTGGCCGATTATCTGCAAGACCCTCCTGCTACAAGAAACAAACTGTGTTCCGCAAATATCGGAATTAACTGTCCATAAGTCACCAAGCATTCGGGACCGCAGGGGTGGGCGGCCGGACGACCTGGCGAAGCAATTATTTACGTACTTTCCTACTTGCCACAGGCCCAGGTCCTTCTCGCATGGTGTACCGCTTTGCAAAGAGGTGGTAGATGTGCGAATTCACCTATCCCATTCAGACGTGATTCTTGTCTCTTATTACGCTCGACCGAGTAGTGGCCATGCAAGTCGAGTTTCGTTAGGCTGGCTTTCACATCTTCGCCACAACTTCCTAGGAGTCCCGATTCTGGTGGGTGGAGACTTTAATGCTCCGCATGGATCCTGGGGTTACCCGAGGAACAGTTCCAGAGGTCAGCTGGTTGAAGACACACTTAGGGGAGTGAACTTTCGGCTCCTAAATGACGTTCTTAGCCCTACCTGCCGGCAAATACACCCTCGCAGACCGCCTTACTCTTCGGGCCTCACGCGGTGGGTTGGACACGGTGCCCTCTCATGGAACTTGGCGCTCGGCTGCTGGGCGAGTGACAACCATTCCATTTAAATTAGACTTGCTGTAGGACTGCTGCCGCGACTTCGTCGACGTTTCCAGGCCATCGATTGGGATGAGTTCAGATGCCAACTTCCCTCACTAATTACCTGATTTCTATCATACAAAGTGCACTGCACAAATCAACGCACATCTTTTGGTTAGACGAAGCCCGACCTACGCCTGACCTGCACCTGCTCCTGTTATGGGCAGCACGCGCCGTCGCGCGGAACTGACTGCTGCCCGCCAACCGTCGTCTGAGGACGCCAAGATCCACATTATTCATCTGACTGCCCAAGCGCGACGTTACGAACGCCTCCTCCCCAGGGCTCGCTGGATGGACTGGTGGGCTTCACTCGGTCTCCCAACAAAGACAGCCTCGATATGGCGCACGTTTCAGGCAATGGAACGAGGTTGCAAGCCGCAAAATCCCTTGGACAATGCCTACCTTGCATCGGGTCTCTCCTTGCAAGGTTTTGTGGAGGAGGCAATGAAGGCTTTATTCCCCAGCTTTAACGCGCCCGCTCCGAAATACGGTGGTCCTTCATCCCTTCCCCCTGAGGCAGGCCTTCCCCATTACTACGGAGTAGGCAGCTGGCCTCGTTTCCCCCTTCAGCATGGCGGAATTGTTGCCAGCTATCGACACAACAGGAACACATAAGGCACCGATTCCCGATGGCATCCGATAAGAAGTGTTTAAAGAGAAGTCCCTTCAGGTCATGCTGACAACTATAAACAAAGCTTGGTCACTGGATGCATGACCACGTCGCGGAAGCACGCAGAAATCACAGGCGTCACGGTCCCGAAAACAGGAAAACCACCGGGTACGCTGAGCAGTCTACGGCCGATTGCTCTGACATGTACATTATGCAAGTTGACGGAGTGTATACTAGCATCAAGGCTCATATGGTTTCTATCGTGTGTCAGAGTAGAAATAAAGGGTTTGCCATGCTTAGGACGTCAATAAATGGAATGAGAATGTTTCTTACTTCCACAAAATGTTTTGAGCGGTCCATATTAGGGTTAGGAGAGATACTAGCGAAAGATTACGATTCTATTGGTCATGGCTACTGCAGTAATTAACGGCACATCGAATTGATTCAGCTCAGAATTTGTTTTGTTTTTCAAAACTAGTAAATATTACAGCCTCTTTCTGCTCATTGCCCTCCAGACAGCGAGCGCTTTGCTGTATTTCTAGTGTTTCAGCCAACGTTGCAGCCAGTCGTGCATCGCCTGGTGTGCAGCACTTGCTTTGGAAAACTGCAAGTGGACGTCTTCCGAACAGAGCGACAACCAGACAGCCGTTGCTTTTCATTTTCATATATTTGAGAAAAATAACGTGTGTACAACAACGACACTTTCACCCATAACAACAATTCATGCCTTCAACAAGTCTTTAATATGAATAAAAAACTAAGATCTTTATCACACAGCTGTACACAGCAGTTCATATAGGTCGTCTATATCGCTGGAGTTGCCAGAAAACGTTTCATGAAGGTCTGCCACCCGCTACAGGGCAGAGGCTTCTCACCTGCCCCTGTTCAGCGTTAGCTGAATTTATTTCTTGCTCCAGACTTACCTCAAACAGAGCTAAAGTTTTGATGAAAACGGTACGGTTTGGTAATGCCCTCCTGAAGGTATCGAACGCAGGTGTTTTCAGAGCAACCTGTATGTAAATGTCCTTATTATGTCCGCGAGATACCTTGATAAGACGGCACCAGCGTGGCTTAGTGTAATCCAAAGTGGAGTCTGTTGGCCGGTCCCTACAGCCCAAGGTAACGTTATGGAAGCTTCCTATTGCCTCTGTTTCTTCTGCGGCTTCTTAGATTGCTACTTGACAGGTTTGTTAGTCCTGGTAACTGCCGGCTTCCTTGTGATGTCACAGATGTTATATTTTGTTAGTAAAAGGAAGGTGAGTCGTCACCATAGCATGAAGAAAAGAAGAATGCAGAGATTTTATTTGGGAGCTGAGAGTGTTGTGCCCGAATGTCAGGTGCCCATGTAAACATTTTCTGGCGACTCCGAGTAAAAAAAAAAAACAACCAAGGGGCCACCCCGTCACTTGGTATTTAGGCCGCATAGGCGACGTCAGCACCCGGGGACGATTCGCCCCATAACAGAGCTCACCACTGTGGCTGCACGATGCCCGTCAAATACGTCTGTGCTTCGTAAACACGCAGCACGTCGTTAGTGCAGCGCGGACTGCACGTCACATCATACGTCCGTGCATAGGTGACAGGCTCAGCGCATCATAGTGTATCTTTGGTTTTATATCGCGTGTTGGGCGGTGGGTAGGTTTCGCTCATATAAGGTGGCTTTGCCATAGTAATTAAGCCGGCACGGTTTATTCGCCCTCAGTCAACGAAATTTCGTGCGGACATTGTTTCATGTGGTGAAGATTTCGTTTGCGTCGTTGATTCTTTATTTCGCTTTTAAAAAGGCTGTGTAGGGATATCTCAGGAATTTCATCCTGCGTCTCAGACAGATCGGCACTTATCACGCAGTACAACTTGGCGCGGGGAAGTGGAACAAAATACGACAGATACTATCAGCGTGTCGGAAAACGGCATTGTGTACTTGACAGTGGTGCGGAACCTCACTGCAGTGACAGCGCTCGAAATCGCACGAAGTTCCCAGGAATGCTGGATGACTGGTTCACTTGCGCAAAACGTTTACGAATTGCTCGGCTGTTGCCTGCTGGCTTCCACGAGGTGCGCGTTGTGCCAGCACTGTTTACAATGCTTAGGCTCTCAGGCACACTGCTCTACATCCTGCAGCATCTGACCGTCTTCACACGTCACTTCGGGGGCCGACCTTGCCAACATCGCCTTGAAGGCGCGCCACTCCACGAAGGCTGTACAGCCTTCAGCCTGGGTGCGCCACGAGTTGGAAGCTAAATTCGTACGGCCACGCGCAGATATTTTTGCAATGCCTGGCACGTCTCTTTCCTGGGTTTGCGTTAAATGCCAGGGAGAGGGCGCTATGCTGTCTTTAATGCGGGCAACTAATAATGACCGGGATAAATTACGCGAAAAGGGAAGGGCACAACACGGCACACGAACAGTGGTTTTACAAAGCGACAGAGCACGGCTAATTATTGTCAAGTGGACAAACTTTGTCGTTTGATATTTTGTCTAACAGGTGCAGTCATAAAAAAATGAAATGAGAACACGGAAATATGAACCAAAGCGTGCAAAATAAAAAAAAATACTGCTCATTGAGGGCCAATGATTGCGCGCTATTGGTATTTAAGAAAGCCACATTTTTCAACGTTGTTTTTTAACTAAGCCACGGCTCGTTTTGATGTGCAGGGAAAGAAATCGCGCTGTTTGGGCGTTCTGGTTCACATTTCCGTGCCCGCATTTTATTTGTCCATGACTGTTCGTGGGGAACAACGCCGAATTGGGTGCACCGAGAAGACTCGCGTCGTGCATGAAGTCGGTCCAGCGCACACGTGGGAACTATGATTCGGGAGAGCAAAGTCTGCGCGCGTACCTACTGCCCTCATTCGTCACGGGCTGTTGTGAACACACGGTTCCACATGCGGGGCAACACACGGAAGTTCATCCGGGCGGTGTGCTCGCGCACTTATTAGGCGCCGCGTGCCTCGGGGCCCTCATCGTGGAGGGCTATAGGAATCGGCCAGCTGCACTTTGTGCAGCCGCGCATGCGCTCCTGCCGTTTTGGGAACACTGAAGCAGGGCGCACATCAGAAGTAAGTCGGTCAGTGGCACACCGCGGTTCTGCCGCCGCGTGAAAAAAAAATTAAAGAGAAAGAAAAGGTCTGCCGCTTATGTCACAAGGCCATTTAACCCAATTCCACACTGCCGATCCCCGCCTCATTGTCAGCTTTGTTCCTGCAATAATTGAGTTCACTGTGCACTTTAACTTATCAATGTGCGTTTCTCTGGGAAAAGTACACGCGCACGTGGTGGCCGGGAGGAGGTCGATTCGTTAATCGCGCTATTTCTTTGGCGTGCGACTCACAACTATGATTTCGGGGAAGCGCGAGCTAGGCCGCGTGAGGAGGAAAAGTCAACTTTTGGCTTTAGCAATCGAGCTCTCTAATTGGAACTGGGGCTACTGTGAAACCCCTAGGGGGCCACTCATACGGCCGTCGACAAACGAACTTTTTTGTGTGCAACTGGGCTGTCTTCGCTTCGATATTTTTGCTTCCAACTGTTCATTTTTTTTTTTACTGGATGGTACAGCTTCCAAGCGATGCTTAGCCTAGTTCCGTATGGATAAAATTCCCAGAACAACGACGAAACAAAGTCGTTGCTGAATGCTGACAAAAAGGCACGTCTAAGTACGCCGGACGCCTTCCTGTATCGTGGGAGGCCGATTGCTATAGAGATTGGTATTGCGCAACTCGGATGCCGAGTTCATTTGGAGTCATTTCTTGAGCAGAAGCTTATGCATTCGATGCCCGTTCAGGAAACCGCGTGGTGCAGCGCATCGATAGTGCAACTATAATTGACTAGACATTGCATGAACAGCGATGGCAGACTGAGTTCGACACGCCAGTTTCGACACGCGTGATCTTTGGGGGAATTCAGCTATGCACTGTGCAGCTTAGTCAACGCTTTCACGACACCAGCGCGCCTCTGTTCCGTAGCCCACGAACCCTGACGCGTCGTCACAATTCCCGCATTAGTCGCAAGAAATGCTGTCGCTTTCCGGGGACCGCGTTACAACTGTTAAAGGCTACAAACACTGCATTACAACTACGATCGACCGCACGTAATGCTGGGTAGTCCTTTCTGTCTGTCCGTACGCCTCTCACTTCGCACGAACTCAAATATGCCATCGGGAAATCCTACGAGAGCTCATTCACACTGGCCACGCCAACGAGAGACCCTTGGTCTTCGCCAAAGGTCACAAAACACCGCTTTCTGCATTCGTGAAAAATTCTGGGAAAAAGAGTAGTCGTGGACAACTTTGCTAATGCGTGCCACTTAGCGCGTTGGGCGTAATCAAAATACGCAAAGGGGGAGGGGGGGGGGGAGGGGCAAGTTAACGTAGTTTCTAATATACCATGCATTCCGGGAGGAATGGGGGTGCGTATTAGCTCATTTTCTGTTTTTAAAATTGAAGAACTGAACGTTCATGAAATGTGGCGCAGGGCGCTGTACCTGCACAGCCGGGAGTAGTCAGTGTGAATGAGCCTCAAGGACGGGAAGGGGAGGGGGGGGGGGGGGTGCACTTCATATGCCCTGCATCTGTACTTGGGAACTAGAAAGAAAATCGTTTCCTCTACAGCTCAGTGTTTCGCGCACGTCTCACACAGCGAGGAAAATTGCTCATCTGCTGTGTTTAACGGTGTCTGGTGGCCCTTCGCCGTATCCCGTATTATAAAACTGCCGACAAACGGCCTGATGGCGGAAATAGACCGCGAAATTCCGCCCCGCGCGAGATTCGGGCGTGGAAGGTCCTGTTGCTTCGAGGAAAGATTTTGGCCGAATTTCCAAGAACTTATGCGAGGGCGCATGATGGTGGCTTGGGTCTGCTAGATGTGGTTATCGGAGACCACTTCCGGAATGCCGGGCTTGGTCGTAGGGGGGTCGCCCTGGACGATCTTGCCGATTGAGGGCTTGCAGGTGGCGTTGCGGGTCTGCTCGTACAGCCAGGGCACGAAGAGGCCGACACGCGTGTACACGCCGTACACGTCCTTGAGGCCGCACTTCTTGCCGAACGACACGACGCCGCAGATCACCTCGTAGTTTCCGAGCTGCATCATCAGCGGTCCTCCGGAGTCTCCCTGCACATGTAACACGCAGTGCACATGTTTACTGCACAGCAAGGGCTGGACTGCGGGAACCATCCTTACTGCACGACAAGATATCCATCTTGGCTGCTTGCCGACTAGCCTATATTCTTTGCGATAATAGCCGTATTGGCAACGCTTTACGGGATCTGGAGCGATAATAACACACTTTATATATACAAAGAGAGGTTGGATATTCTGCACTTATATGTGCCGAAAGAGCGTGGTAATTTTTTAAGCGCGTGCCGTCGGCGACACGCTTCGAGCTCCCCGCGTCCAGGTTGATCGTGCTTCCGTGGCGTAGTTTCTGCAGTAGCGCTGGGGGTTCGCATACGGACTATACGCGCAATGGCGAAGCGGGGACCCTGTGATGGTGCAACGCGTTGCTGGCATGGAGACCACTTGAGCTGAGGACAAACGGGAGGTTGCAGCACTTATCACCACCGTCTAAGGGAACATGTCTGAGCGCTGCCCACTCTTCAAACTGCGCTTCCTTGAGGTCCCAATCTCTGTTAGCTGCTGTTATCTTAGACGGGAGCCAACGGAAGCGCGCAGTATCACTACTGGCGCGACGGTGATCAATCCGTGCGACGGCCTTTTCGTGACTCTACCCAGGCGACCAAACCACCGTCGCACGGCTGCATTCCCAAGTTCGAGCGCTATCTGCGATGCACATAGTATGGCAGGAATACCTATGGGACGCCGATTCCGCGGGTTGGTAAACATTGCTGTCGACAAGCGACCCCATGGGGATTCCAGGCTACGCGAAATGGAATGATGCACGACCGAGGGAGCACGAAGAGGTTTGATGTAGGTCCGCTAGGTTTACGAAGGAGCTTCAACGTGATCGTGGTGCAGCCCCCTATGCGATTGTGTTGGGGCCTTTGAATTTTTAAAGCGAAACTCTACTAGGCTAGGCGAAAGAAAAATCGGGCGGTCCCGTGTATTCAGAAAAATCCTCCGGCGCAACCCCATGCACGTGCGCGAAAAAAACCGGTTGGGGAGGAGTTAGAAGATAAGAAGAGACGGAGTGGATGGGTTTATAGATGACGCTACACTCTTGCATGTGCCGACGCTGGTAAGTGGGAACAGGGCGTCGGCGGGAGCGGAAAAGTCTCTCTCGCAGCACAGTGCGCACGCAGCGAGCTAGTGCGTGAAGCACAGCTCAAGTGACAACGGCGGGCAGGGGCCGTGCGGGTGCGGGCGGAGCAGCGTCAACGTGGCAATGGCGAACACCGGCCGCAGGTTACAGCTTCGCTGGTTAACCATCTATGCGGCATGCGTGGGCGCATTTTAGGGGCGCAGCCCCTCAGGGGATGGGGCTGTCGTCGTCTCATGTCGTCGTAGTATCATGTGGTCACGGTACTAAAACACCGGGACACTCGTTTTCCAGCGCCTCGCGCTAGAACGTAACGCGCACTAAAAGAACACGCCGGGACACTCGTTTTCCAACGCATCGCGCTAGAGCGTTTCATCTCAGCATTGCTTCCTAGGCTTTAACAGACTGCGGCCCAGCTCACTCATCTTATTCAACGCGTCTGCTCCCGCCACGAAGGACTCAAAGAAGCAGACACATGCAGAATTCATCAGGCCATGGTAATCAGCAGAATAACTTATGGCTGTCAAGACTAAGGAGGCCTACAAAATAGATATAATGATTAATCGCAAAGCTTACAAAACAGCTCTTGGGCAGTCTACATATTAACTCACTGCCTCCTCTATCCTGGCTTGCATAACACAGTGGCAGAACTAAGTGAAGCCCACACCAACAGTCAGCAACAACGACTTCGACTAACTGCTACAGGGCGATATGTGCTGAGCACTTTGGGCTACTCCCTTCCACCAACAATCGACACCGTGCAGCGCATGACAGCGATCCAACGAGCTGCCAAAAGGGTGCTTCCAGTTCCAAAACACATGCACCCGACCTGCAATGCTGGTCGCAGGTGACACCGCGCACGGCTTCTTACAGCGAGATATGCTACAGACCCCGAAGCATGCTACACGGACGCTGCGGACTACCGCTTCCGACATGCACGTGCGGCTGCGGTAGTCAGGGCGAATGACAGCCTACTGGCAACAGCAACATTTCTTACCGGCTCTACCAGTACGGCTGAAGAAGCGGCCATCGCCTTATCGGTGGTGCACGCCCCGACCTCCAACGTTACCGTGCTCACCGACTCACGGACAGCCTGCCGATGGTTTTCAACTAGGAATATCACCGACCTTGCAACGACCATCATCCATCAACGACTAGGACTGCCACAGAACTGCATTGTATGGATCCCAGCCCATCCATCCCTAACTGGGAATGAGGTGACGGCCCCACATCCATCCCTACACTCTAATCCTGGTAACCCATAATGTAACTTCTAAAGGGATGTAACCTATAAAATAAAGGTTACAATGGATCCATTTTGATGTTTTCTTCATCCCAGTCCATTCTAAGGGTTACAAGCGGGAAGTTAAAAGCGGTTTATAGGTTACATTAATGATTTATAGGTTACATAAGCAAAATCTGTCATGTAACCTTTACGTTGTAACCTATAAAACGCCCTGTAACCTATAAGAGATGCTCGTCGCGCCTTCTCTCCAGGCGGCCGTTGATTTCTCTGTTGCATGACGGGATATAGAGAAATGGCGGCGCCCGCAGGTCCGGTGGCCGCGTTTTCGCGCCACTCGAGCCTTTTTACCGCTGTGATACCCCTACGATGAAGCGAGGATGGCTGTTACAAGACTTATTTGTCGGCGTGAGTCGCGGAGGCTGCGGCGAGCCCATTTGTGACTGGCAGCGCTACACGGCCCGTTCTTCTACGACCAGCGTCAAGTTCGCATGTTGGACCAATGCCCCGGCGCCAGTGAAAGCGAACTCGGTGAGTATATTCCCGTAACGGTTTCCGTGTTTTCATTGGATGTAACTTTTCGCTGGGGGCTTTTCAATTTGAAATTGCAGCATTCGAGAGGGATTTTTGTTACCCGACTGGTTGCTTCGCTGGACGTTTTCTGTTGCCCGCGACGGCAATTGAATGAAATCACGGGCTTGCGTTCGTTGCGTCAGATTAGAGCGGACGATCGTGAAAGCCCGTACATTATAACAGATAACGGCGCTCGTGACCTGCTTTCTGCTCTGCGCGCCTTCGTCATGTGTTGAGCGTTTTGTTTACGCTGTTGGCTGCATCGGGCGCACTTTTTTCCCAATAAAGTCTTATATTATCGCGCTATTCTCTGGGTATTATCATTTTGTTTCAGCCATCGGGAAATATTCATTTTTCTCGCTGCATATATTCGGAATGGTGTCTAGTTTATTGGTCTTGTAGTAATACATCCAGATAAACACAAGGTGTGTGCTGCAGAAAAGTAGTCCACTAAATGCTGCCCGAAATTTCTAAACTCACTTCTGCCCAGCACAAGCCTCTTTTTTTGTGAAAGTTTGCCTTACCGCACAATAAAAAGTTTTTATATATAGAACATTCTTCATTTTTGACATTCTTTTCCTTGAGTGGGTAAATTTGGTGTTAGTCATTTTGAGGTAGCGGGGCATTGTCACCATGTTAAGTGGGTTTATTATTCCCATTCGCACAAATCAGTCGTTTATTTATTCGCGTGGTATTGCAGGGCAAATGGTTGTATCGCGTTATACTAGTGTAGTGCAGTAAAGCGATTTACAGAATGGTGGTATGTATGAGCCAGCATGCAGGCTGCTTGATTGTTGTTGTTTTTTGATGATACAGAAATTGTGACGAATTACACAGAGACAAGTGCAGGTGTAAAAATGGGTGCTGCACCCTCATCGGTTCCTGGCTGTTGGAAAAGTGTGGTTGCATCTGGCTGCCTACGCTATGACTTATGAGCACTATTGTTTTTCTTGCAGGCAGTGTTCCTTGAGCTGACAATCAGGACTCCCCTGCGTATGACAAGTTGAAATTAAGTCTGATTTCCGTGGAAACAACGGTATGAAAATGCAATAACTAAAACTCATTCATTCAAATATTCTTTGTAAAGATGGTACACAGGCCTGCGCAGACAAAAGTATGATTCACTTGTAAAAATGCGAGGCCTTTTTTCAAGTGTTATGATGTTATATTTCGTATCTTATTTCGCCTCATGTTTAATGACTCTTTCTATCAGTTCGTTAGTACATGAACTTTATGAATTCACATAACGATTTCCCCAGCATGGAGCTTTGTAGTTTTTCAGTTTTTGCAGAGCCAACAAGAACTCGTTTTCGAAAAGAGCTCTTTAAGAAAGCTCCAGTTGTTAGTGAGGGCTTGTGCTGTGTTCTTTTCTTCGTCTTGTCAAGTTTGAGGTCTTCTTTCATTATGAATGTATACCAACTGCCCAGCTCTAAAGCTTATTAAATTGTAACCCAAGTAACCCTTTGAGTCATTACAGGTACAGACCTCCCGGGAATGCCACTTGAAGATCGGTGCAAGTTCTAGATGTATCCTTCCTATCCCACAACACATTTGAACGAAGAAAAAATGTAAGTTGTCGATTCCTTTTTACGAATAGCCGAGGAAGAAACCACCGGTAGAAGAACACCTTACTGAAGTGAAAAACGTTTCGGCTTCCACGTGGGATCCTCGTTCAAAATGAAACTGCCAGTACAAGGGGGGGGGGGCGGAGGCAGATGTTTAAGTACAGCCAAAAATGTGACGCAGACGGCGTCAGCATCGTGAAAGCACGTTTCCTGGGTTTAGTGCGACGTTCGCTCTGTTGCGTGTAGTAGTGATTCCACATGAAGGCGCGGAAATGTTTTTGCTTTCTCTTTTGCAAACGTATGTCAGTTTATCTCGTAGCCCAAAGTTTCTGCCTGTTCTGGGTGAGCATGCAGAAACATTTCGCGAGATAAACAGAAACACGGCACGATTAAAATTCGGGAAGGTTGGCCGATATGACTATAGTGGCTTCGCGTTGTTGTGAACAATGCGGCCAAATTACTCTGTGTAACGATTACTGAAATGATGTGAAATTATTTGAAAGGCCGTAAATCACTCCTTCTCTGGTGTGGCCTTTCATTTCATTCTCTGGTCTCCGTCTTCATTTTCGTGCAATATAGTTTTCGTACTTCACATGCCTGTGATTTGGTTGAGGGGCTATGGTACACTGGATTTTGTTCTTTTTCTGAAATTTTCTGTAGATGGCTCTTCAAGGTGGGGAAATCCAAGTGACGGCCCCTCACATATATACCTCCATCTGCGGCAGCAGGGAACAAGTCATTCAGATGACCTCGGGGAAATCTTCAGCGTGCCCTGATTTTGTGCCTGCTTGTGTACTACGCAAATTGCGAAGCTTATCTCTGAATGTTTCCAAGCGCCTTTTTTCATGCAGGAAATTATAGATCCCATTTAAAGTTTGTCCAAAAGACAGATTGCAATCTGCCTAGAAACTTGTTAGTGCTGCATAAAAAACGATAACTTGGCGTGGGAATCACAACTCAGGTGGAACTGTAAAGAGAAAAAATAAAGATAAAGAGGTACCTAAGGGGGAAGTGTAAAGATGTATTCGTAAAGACAAGTGAATTCCAGTGTAATATTAGACTGTCAGTGAAACAGAGAATGCAGGGAACATAGCCATAAACGCTGCTTTGTATAAACAGTGAATTTGTAATAAATGTTCTTTCTACTTTCCCACATTCTGTGTTTTTTCTGTGGGGAACCATGACAATAATGCTGTACTGGGAAAGTGCACCTCTGAGAACTATCTTATAAATGTAGCTCAAACTCGAATTCGTCTGGAATTGTTAAATTGCAGTACCAAACAATTTGAAATACTTTGCATACATCTGTGCAAATATTGAGGTAAAGAATCTGTATATTTGGCCATGTTTGTGAAGCTGTTCACGCAACATTTATTAGATAGGTTAAATGAGGATATATGAATAAACAGAGTTTTACCTGGAAGTCTAAAGCAATATAGGAAACACCAGTTTGCCCAGGAATCCGCACTCGTCTAATATTCATTAAGGAACGATAATTACATTAGGGTGGTTCGCAGCTTTGCTTTTTAATAAATAGCCCACAGGTGTTTCATAATAATAAATGTGAATGTTCAAAACTACTGATGCCAAACTTTTTAAAATGTGCTCCTGTTAAATGCGCAAATATGTGTGCATGTACTGCAATTCTCTTTTGATAATCATGGCCTAAGTTGTCAGACAAGAATTTTGGGCTTAAGGCTATGTTATAACTTTGGCGTCCTTTTGAAGTATGCTATCAAGTGCATGTTTCCACTAAAGCTTGGTTTCACTAAAGCCTAATGTTGTTTAACTAAAGCTAAAATTCCCGCAATTTATTAAAAGACCTATCATGCATGTTTGATTCTGGTTTCTTAAACGGCACAAAGCTGATGCGAAGATTAAATTTATTTATGCCTGTTTATAAGACTTAAGCGTTGCCAATACTCACAAAGATTTTTGGGTGACAACCTTGGTAACGATTATCGAACAGGTAATGCAATGCATATATATTAAGACAACATTTTCAAGCTTTTTAGTACCGCAATGTTAGGAATTATAAAAGTAACTTCTCTTTTAGCCGCAGCCGTGTGGCCGGCAGTTTGTTCAAGGGACGGACAAAAGACATCCGACGCAAAAGTTTAGACGGCGCAATGGACAGCATGGTCGCACATATCGTCTTCCAGTAACGCGATATTTGTTTACCACGCGGGAAAGGCGCCTTTGGGGCTTCGCCACAGCGGCGCCGGCGAAAGCGCGACTGGCGCGCAACATGACACCTTCCAGGTGTGTGGCCTTGGACGGCGGTAGATGTAACTTATATAAAGGTATACATGCTGAAAGCGGCAAAGTAACCGATAACTGAGTAACCCTTACGTTTATACGTATATAAGGGTTACGAAGATATAGGTTACATTTGTACCTTATAAATTATAGGTTACAAAAATTCGAAAATGTATACCTCTATTAAGGGTTACCCAGCTTAGAGTGTAGGTGTGGCCGACGCACACATTTGGCGACGACTCCAGACCGAGTCAAAATCCAACCACACCTTCCTCCATTGGATTTCCCCCACCGCATACCCCCCCCAACTGCCAATACTGCCCGGATGTGCCCTGCCAACCCCCCAACTCCCACAACCGTTCCTCACAGAGCAGTGGGAGGGCTTGGTTCGCAGTGGCCACCTCGCGGATCAGGAGTTTCTTGTGACGCGCGACCGGGCCGCCGCAGCACAGCGTGGACTACCGGACTATCATGTCCAGCCACCGCCTACGGTATCACTTATTGCGATAAAAAAAAAAAACGTTTCCCATTCCATTCATCCGTGGGAAAAACGCATACTAAAAGAGCACACCGGGACACTCGTTTTCCAGCGCCTCGCGCTAGAACCGAACGCTGCGTGCTTCAAAGACACGAGGCCTACAGCAAAGCGGTGTACCTCTACTCCCCAACGATTTCCTCTCCGTTGGCAAAAACGCCAACGCGCCAATAATACACTAATACACTGCATGCTTCGCCCCTCCCCAGATTTCGCGTTACTGGCGACAGCCCTGGAGTTTTTTTATTTGCATACACTTCACCAAGATCAAGTTTCAGGCTACTGTGAATCAGGAGAGTCGGGTTCAGCGCCTCAAATTTGCTCTTCAACGGCGTGGCTGCGCTACGCAGCGGAGCTTGCGTGTTGCGTAGCGAAATCACAGGTTTTTTGGGAGCTTGTCGCATACGCTTAGAGCACAATTTCGGTCGTTAGGCCTCGCATGCACACGCGAAGGGCCGAAATTATATAGTGCTGTACGGGAAAGTTAGTTTTACAGGCTATGGCGGCTTTGCTTCATTTCTGATTTGAGGCTAGCGCAAAGCGATGTTGGGCGAAATTTCCACCTTCGTTGAATCCTGGACGCCCTATAAGCTAGCCTAGATTGCACGTGTCACCAAAACAGAAGAGAGTTACCTAGAATACGTGGTCCGTAGGAATTGTGTGAGGTTCAATGGGTGCAGCCATGTGGAATTTAGATACGCAGTAAACTTCTTGCCTCGAGTCGATCTTCTCACTGACATATTATTATACGCAGTGTAGGCTGCTTCATGTCTTCTCATTTCTACTCTGTAGGCCCCTTTGGGATGCCCGGTGAACTTGTTGCACCTAAGTCCCTCGTCACTGAGCCCGCGATTGTAGATGAATTGACCAGTGGTGGCCGCCTCAAGTTCGACCTTGTGAGCAATTTCGGAGTTGAGTGAGGCTTACATCGGAGCTGCAGTCAAACTATGGTCCAAGGCCAGAGCGCTTACTTTTCTCTTGGGCACGGCTACAAGCCTTCTACGATCTCTCGTGTATATGCCGAAGTCAGAACGCACAATTCAAACTAACCTTCTCGCAAAAATTGCAATATTTAATCTGTTACCCAAGACGTGGAATAGTAATTTCTGTTCAACATTTTAATGGCAATGATGACGAAGATATTCAACTGGGTGTGTGTCTTCACGAACAAGAGAAGGTGGACGAATGAAATATTGTCACGTAGCGAGGAACGATACAGGATTCTTTCAAGAAAGAAGGTTTATTGGAGCGAACTTGTGCTCTGGAAAAGACAAGCGTGGGAGAAGCACTCAACAGAGTGACGTGCACAGGTGATCGTGGGCGAATCAAATGCCGCGGCGTTTCCTTCCCACGCATTTACCCGCCGCGGTGGCTCAGTGACTAAGGCGTTGCGCTGCTGGGTCCAAGGACGCGGCGGCTGCTCTTCACATGGATGCTGAACGCGAAAACGCCTTTGTGTCGAGATTTCGGCGCAGTCTAAATATTCCCGGGCGCTCAAAATTTATCCGGAAACCTGCACTACGGCGCGCCTCATAGCACAGGTGTAGATTCGGCGAGTTAAACCCCAGAAATTTGCATTTTCTTCCCGCGCATTTATCTGCTGTGCTACCGTTACTGGTAAAACCAGTTTAGATCGAGAACATTTTCTATTTACCAAGAACAGCCTAGGATAGCGACCGGAAAGCAGCGGCCTTTCCACGTCCAAATAAGATTACCGGTGCAATATACAAAAGAGAAAGGAAACGCGCGCTTCGCTTAAAACACAAGATAATATAGCCGGGCGCGGCCAGGCGCTGGTAAGTCAACAAATCAAAAGACAAGGTTTACGCCAATATGAAATTTTTATTTCATCTATTCTTTTCAAGTTTCTCAATCCCTTTGTTCTTCCCCGGATTAATCTTGTTCCATTCGTGAAGGCAAAACAGCAACAACATCAGCCGCAACAACTGCAACGAGCGGGCGTGTCTTCTAGGCCAAAATCTCGTTGAAGGCGTCCACGAGCGCGTTCATCGCGACCACCGTGAAGCGGACCCAGGCGGTCCGGGTGTGCACATGATCTGCCGCTCTTCCTCCGTCAGGTGGGCGATGTAGTCGGACGAGTGCCACCGTCGAACGCCACCCGTAGAGGCGGTGGAGGGACCAGAAGTGCGGGCGAGCTCCGTCAGCGTCGGCAGGTAGTCCGGGAAGGTGTTCTGCGAAAAGGCAGCCCAAGTTGCAGCAGGACCCTGTCCGAATCGTCCAAGCAGGGTGTGCTCGCCGACAGCGTTGCGCGGCTTCTTGGTGCGCCCTGCAGCCGCGCCTGCTTGGCCCTCTGCCATGGGCTCCGACTGCTGTTCATCCATGGGCTTCCCGCGTTTCCGGCCCGGGTCGTCGACGCCACGGGGCTTGGCCTCGGCATGTCGGAGCGAGCCTTCCGTTGACTCGCCCATGTTCTTTTCTTTGTCCGGTAAAAGCTGAGGCGTCTTGGCACAAATCTTGGACACGTGAAGACTGCCGAGTTCTCCTTTGGAGACAACCAGTTCCTTGCCAAACCACCAGGTCGAGGTTCCCGCACACCAACTGCGGTAACCCCACACGGAGAAGGCAGTAACCCACGCAGTTTGCGCGACAGCAGTAGGGTTTATGCGCAGTGAGGACGACGGAACGCAGGTGGAAGCAATGGCAGCTCGAAGTTGGTTCGTGCGCCTTTTCTTCTTCGTCTCGCTTTCTCTTCTTTTACCCGGCTGAATATCACCGCCATCAGCGTCCTTCTGTTGCTGAACCGAAACCACTATTCTACGTTTCGGGTCAACAGGGGTGCAACACTATGTTACCGGGAAGCATATTCACTTCAAGCTAAACATGTTAAATTCACAAACAACCAACATTTGCTATTACTCGACAGAAAGAGGCACTTTATGCGCGACAGGGGCCACTTACGGCAGCACGGCCAGTCCCTTGTTATGTGTGCTTCTTTCTTGGTCCGTAGTCTGCGTTAAATTTGCTGTTTTTTCGGACACTTGTTTCACGCGCTTTTTTAAAATTGATGCGAGTTTTGAAAATATGCAAACAAATTACACTTTTCCCATTCCGTATACATTCCTTTTCGTGCCTCTGTGCACAGATGCAGATAACTTAAGTTTCCGCTTTTTTACTGCATACATCTCTGCTTGTATGTTTAGAGGACGAAGAAAAAGGTAAACAGGGTGGCAGGTGAGCTGTTACACATGGTGCGCATACGCAATATAGGGAAAATATTCCTGCCCCATACTGAGTGTAATGGGCCGACCCAAGTGAATGAAGAAAAGCCAAATTAAGATTTTGGGAAAGAAGGGAACTGGAAATGAATGGAGCTTATGCACAGAAGGCTCGTTGTTGAGCAGGTACGTGGGCCGCTCTATACGGCCACGACGATGCAGTGGTAGCGCAATAATGGTCGGCCCAGTGCGCGCATACTACTGCTCGCGCACGGTCACCCATGAGTTGCGCAAATCACGGGCAAATACTGTACAGGCAGCGTAGGCGAAGAGTGTGTGCTCTCACCACACAGGCGTCCTGGCCCTCGCGTCCGCCGGCGCAGACCATGCTCTCGTTAACAATGTGCGACAGCGGCCGCTGGCACTCGCTCCGGTTCACCGACGGCATGCACAGTTTCTGCAGCGTGGTGGGCTTGGCGCCCTCTGAAACAGACGCGCCGAAACAGACGTGGGGCCCGGTGAGCAACTATGGCGACGAATGCGCCCACGCCTCACCTGCTGTTATGCCTCGACTGGTACGCAATGGGCGATTTCGGTTCGTCCCTGTCACTTCTTGTGCAGTACGATGATGGGTGTTCTACTAGTCGTTTCTAGTAATTGATTGCTAGCGAACTATTACGCTTAATTTTATTTGATCTCGAATAGACAGCCTTGATTCAGTAACCGCGCGGAATAGCAAGATGACTGGCTTTCTTAGAGCATCTGCCAAATACCGAATGAAGACCACCTCCAAGCGAATGTTTTTATTCGTTTTGTTTAATACTGACCTCCGCTTCTTCAGGGTCTTATTTTGGAACAACTTCTGGCCCCACTCAAGCCACTTACTGTGACCATGTGAGGACAGGAACAATGCCTTGGCGTGACCGAAGGAGTTCTGCTGCGATACCAGCAAACACTTTATAGAATTGTAGTTCTTAATTTGTTCATAATCACTGGGATACAAAGTTGCAGTGAGTTGGATCAATGATTGTACCAATAAAGAAAATTTTGCTGTGTTACTTCTTGAGTGTGGGAACTACGCGAAAAAACCGCTGAATCCACTGTACGGCTCCCTCATCAATTCATGTTCCTCACAACGAAGCATCACGGCACAATTCTTCCTGTCACCAAATGATGATGATGATGATGATAATAATAATAATAATAATAATAATAATAATAATAATAATAATAATAATAATAATATAATACAAAATAATAACAATAATAATACCATTATAACAGAAAAACTAGCAAAACGAGTATAAGTTCAGTATTACAAAATTAAAAACATTTAAAAAATTTTTACGAACTGCGTTCATATGTGCTTTCAGTCATTGGTTAGGGACGTAACTAAGGAGATTATATACTATGATATAAACTTTTTTTTCCCTTTTAAGTGCTTAGTTGCTTTTGTCGTTATTACGAGGCTTCTTTGTTTGTTTCCACCTCTTAATTTTTCTTTGCATCCGTCTGTTTGTCTATGCACAAATATCTAAGGAACGCTGAAGCTTGGAAGATGCCGGCAAGCAACCAGAAAAGAAGACATTGGGAAGCCTCGGCCCTTAGCCAACATTTCGACAAGGGACTTGTATTCGCCCTAACGAAGACGTCCTGTGACGAAACGTTGGCTCCAGGCGGATGCTGCCCCATTGTCGGAAGTCTCTTTTCGCCTCATATGGCGGACTATAATACAGAACCTCCAGAACGCGCCTGCGCTCTTCGAATACCCCGTACCTGCGCCCGGAATCCTGGTAGCCCCGTATCTGCGGAGCTGCATAATACCTGCAGCGCGTTCAGGGCACTACGCCCGAGTGGCTTCTCTCGAGGCGCCCGCTTTCATGTCACACGCCGTCTTATATATCAGCTAAATCTGACGTCGACAGAAAAATCGGCCTTTCGTGGGGCTTTACGACGAAGCGCGCAAGAGCAAGGTTAACGAGTCGAAGTGTGCGTCGAGGCGTGCACGTACCGTACTGGAGGCGCCCCCAGCCCATGACGCAGACAGTGGTGCCTTCGGGCAGGTCCGAGTTCACGGGCGCCAGCACCACCGTGGTGAGGGACTCGAACGGCACTGCGTCGGTGAGCGTGATCACGGCGATGTCGTTCTCGTAGGTGTCGATGATGTATCGCTGGTGCTGCTTGTAGCTGTCCACGTTGCGGATTATGTTGGGCGCGTCGTCGCTCGAGGACAGGTCGTAGTCGCCCACGTTCACCGACAGCATCGATGCCGTCTTACTGGACGCGCGCAGAGGAATGGGTAAGAGGCCAGCTTTGTAGCAACACTTTCTGCTCATTGGTGGTCATGGGGAGCAAGAACCTAATCTGCCCACATACGACGTGTAACTGGCACTGAGTCATGGGCGTCTGCAAAATTAAGCCGAACATGGAGGAAATACAATCCGGCATATTTAATGACTAAATAAACATGTCATACGAGAAGTTTCAGGTTTATATTAGCGCCTGCATGCAAAAAAATCCCGGGCCATCTCCACGAACGTGAAACCTTGGGAGGGGCGAAGCATGCAGTGTATAAGTGTATTCAAAGATTGTGAGTCTCTCTCTTGCCACATTGGGCGCTGGAGAAGCGCCGGTAGGAGGAGCAATCACGCGCTTGCTGAGGCGGTGGCGCCCCCTTGATTTGAACCGGATTTAAGCCATTTGCATGCTCCATCCGCCTCAGTTTGGGGTAAAAGCAGGGGTCAACGCGAGCGCAGTGCAATGTCCGCGCCTCGGCCCTGGGGGCTCGTCCTCGGTGATCCATAGAGACCGGAACTTCAGGCACGAAAAATTGAGGTTTTAGGCACCTATAATAGCCACTAACAAGTGTCAATTACCGTAAAATCCCGAGAGACGCCCCACCCTCGAAAGATAACCCACCCCTGTTTTTGGCACAATTTTCCAATTTTTTCAAAAACACCGAAAGATAACCCACCCCTGAGAATAGCATCATCCCAGCCGGGGATGACGCCCGGGGAAACGAAGTTAGCTACCGTGGGTAGGGTGAGATAACAGGTCACAGGTCACAGGAACCTGAAAAGGTGCGGTACATCCACAGCCCTCGATGGATAAGAAGACTCAGAGCTTCATGAGCGGCTCCTTCTGCTGCCTGCCAACCGCGTCGAACTCCGTGCGTGAGGAGGTGGTCGACCTTTTGTTTGACAGTGAGAGCGACTGTTCTTTCGACGGTTTTGAAGACGAATGAATACAGTGCTAATAACTGCGTGTTCGTTCTTTGGCGCTCGATACATTTCTCAACTTTTTTTTACTGCGCACCGAAAGTTAGCCCACGTCATATTTTCACTCGATTTGCTCTCGATCTTAGGAGGGCTATCTCTCGGGATTTTACGGTAAGCACATATAGGCTCAATCCGTATTTACTGTAGCAGCGTATTTTAGGACGCATTTTTGATTTCCGAGGAAAATGGCGGGCAAATGTTGTGGTTTCGTTTCGTTTCGCTCAGGAAACGTAGAAGGGCTTTCGTCGCTTTCGGGTAGTCGGTGGTAGAGACCGATAACCTAGGAGAGTCTCTACTGTAAGTGGTCGATTGTCCAATTGACTGAGCGCGGTAGAAAGCCGCGAGTACTGGGAATCCGGAACGGTGAGGCTCCTCGAAAATACAACGAAGTGAGGGGGTCGAGCTTTGTCTGTTTTCGCACGTGCCACAGTTTGTAACCTTTTTCTTGTAGCAAAACTGTGGTACGTGATGCAAGTCCTTCATTTTTCGCGAGTTCAAGTCCAGAAAACACATCGTGTGTTCGCTGTGTTCATTTGGTCTTCAGTTTGGGAGCCTTCAATTTTTCCGGTGAGTTAATTCCAATGAGTTTCCGGTGAGTTTCAATTTTCCGGGAACCAATTTTTTCGGTGAGTTAAGGAGGGTGGGTTTGGGTTGTGTCACGTTTATATTCGTCAGCTTGTTAACCGGTTATTGTTTTAAATGCAGAGCATTTCAGTAACTCACGATGTCACCCGCGTTGACGTCCGTAGTCCGCACCGCACCCCTCCCTACTATATAAAAAAATACTATCCGGCGCCCGGTTTCGATCCCTCGACCCTGCGGGCGGAACGCAATGTACATGGTGCTCCACCCACTGCGCCACAAAGCCGACACAAAATGGGACACCACGAACGCGCCTTATATCGTTGACTCATTCAAATTACTGCTGACGAGCGCTCTCTCGTCAGCAGTTGCCACAAGTGCAACAACATTAACGTAACGCAAACTACTTAACGTCGTGCGCCCCCGGAAATGCTCTGCATTTGATCGCGCCCCTCGCGAGGGGGATGTTTCACTGCGTCTTCTCTCGGTCGCGGGACCCGTGGCGCCATCTGGCGGAGGCGCGGCACAACTCGTAGCACTTTTCTGTTTTGCTGTTGCAAAGTTGTTCAGCGTAAATTTGTGTTCTGTGAGATACGTCCATGGTTTCCGACGTTATGTGTGACTGCGCTTTTGCGAAACCTTAGGAATCACCGTGATCTCATGTTTACATGTTGTCTGCCGTAAAAATTGGCCGGTTAAGATAGCAATATCAACAATGGCGTCCAAGCTTCAGAGAAATATCTGAGGCGCATGCAGTGGGTGAACAAACTCCAGGCCATCGCCGATGGTGAATTGGGAGGCGCCTCCGGCACCCTGTGAGCACGCATGGCTCAGGCGAATGCACAGAAGTCCGGCTGTTGTCGATTCCAAGGAACAAACGGTTCCCCTTTCGGCATTAGAACAGTGCGCCGCCTGAGTTGAGAAACCGTGCGGGGGAACGGGTTTCTGACGTCACATAAAAATATTTGTTATAGGTTGCTAGCTTCCTCAATAAAATTGTGTTAGTAGTCTGCACTGTGCCCGCGTTATGTCTTTGTTTCAATGTGTTGTTTCGTGCAGTAGTAGAATTACCCAGTACCAAATAGCTCAGTTCACGATTTTTTGAACACATACGTCGAAGCGACGAATCGTCATTTCGACAAATTGCCCTATTACGAATTGTCTTTCGACGAATAGTCCTACAGTGTTTTCTTTAAGTTTCAGGATTGTCCGAGGTTCTTCGACCCTCAGATCTCCTTCCCCTGTTTTTGTTTTTTTGTCCTCTCTAATTTTATTGAATTTTGTCTTCCGTCTCACTTATTCACAAGATACGAATGACCCTTTCCTGCGGACCTTTTTACAAAGTGTACTGTCAAAGGCGCTGCCAACGTTTATTGTCTCCTCTGCAAATGAAAGCTGTAGTGGCCCTAAAGGCTACATGAAGGAGGTAGTAGACTCAGGTTTCTAGCAGTGCGATTTTCATTGGAGTATCTAGCAGCTGTGTCAAGAAAGGTACTTACTAAAGACTTGAAGGATATGTTGTTCCCTGTGCCACTTTACCGATCATTGTATAGAAGTGTTCCTGGCCAGGACGTGTTATCTTGTGTTAAAGAGATGGCAGTCCCAATATCCGTGAAAAACTTTTTCTTTGAGCTGTATTATCTGTATACACACCGGTACACTGCCCGTTAGCACATGGATGCAGCAGAAAGGCTTGTTTCTCGCTGGTCGTATACAACTTGCACTTTGTGCAACAAACCGGAAACTGTTGAGCACGTTTTCGCGGAGTTTCTTTTCTAATAAGTTTCTTTTAATCGAAAGATTTTGTGTTTTACAGTGCACCAAGCCCTTATCCGGCAGCAAACGATGACGTATTCACGGAGAAATTAATCAAGTTAGGTTAAAATTTTGATTCTCCCGCCAAATGGTGTGTTTTCGTGACGTTTGCCATGAGGTCACAAGGCGGATTTTGAAACGAAATCCCAGTGCGTCATTAGGCTCTGCAGCATTGCTTAACGTCAGTTCTCCCATATGGCGCTGCCGTACTTATTTGCGTGCCGTTGTCCACCGTTGCTTTGTTTTTGACCGTATTTGCACCTGGCTTGTTTTTGCTATGGTAGAAAGTAATAGTTTCGTGAAACATGGGGTATGCTCGACAAACATGGTCACGTAAGACAACGTCGCTTACGCCAGTCGGCTAGGATCGTGTAAGACAACTCTAAAGCGGTGTACTGCTGTGCAGCTAAAACAAGCATAGTGCTCCCAGTACAAATAGCAGTGCGCATCGGTACTCCTGTTTACGTGTATTTTCTTAACTTTCATTGTTTACCGCACCTTTCTTACTGCTTTAAAATGAATATGTACTACATTTAAGCGTAAATAGCTCCTTCGGCAAGCTTATAAGCCCTGCCTAATTTGCGTTTGCTTTTGCCGGCCTCAGCCATTCCCACAGCTGGGCATATGACATCATAGGTTCTGTTGCGGGAAATGGGCTAGTGGGTCGCATGGTCATTCCATTTTTTCCTACTTATAGCTCGTTTGAGCGAAGTGTGCGTTAAACGTGGTGTCAGTATGATTCTAGCGAGACAATCTTTCGAATGAACCAAACTTGTGTTTTGTCTGCATGGCCCCTTTAAAGATAGACCTGCCCGTTTCAACAAAAGGCATACGATTTCTTTACGTACCCAGCGACAACAATGTGCCATATGACCCCATCATGGCTCTAGGCTTGCATGCCACTTGGAGGTCGAGGATGGCGGCGCACCACTCTGACCCTCACGCCCTCACTCGGAGCAAACCTTCGCACAAAGTATTAGTTTGCTCGTTGAAGTGCACAAGTTGCAGACCCCCGATCTGGCATGGCTGCCTGTACTGGAAGAGCTCTGTACGTTTGATGTTTATTTTCAGTGGCTCCCTCAGCCGAAGTTTGGCTGACGATTTTTAATCTATACGTGACGTGCATTGTGCGCAAACAAGGCAATAAAGGAAAGATAGACGCCGGTTTCATAACCCGAGGGACCCAGGTTTGATTCCAACCACGCGAAGTGTTTTTCCCCTTTTCAAGTGGCTGCACATGTTGTTCCCCGCCGCTGCTCACCGCTCACCACGTACCCCTCAGGCCTTTGGGGTGGCCTGTTGGTTAGGTTGCCGGTTTCACGGCGTAAAGGAACCGGGTTCGATTCCCTTAACCTCCCTAACCGCGTTTTTTTCTTGAGGCTTCGAAGTTTTTTTGGTGCGACGGACGGACAAAGCTTGGCCCAAACTGCTCTGCTGTTAAAAAAAAAAGATAATATGCTACTAGCTTCAACCTTACCGTTCAGTCAAACCACGCACCTACACTCTAAGGCAATCGATTCCGTGGGTCAGTTCTACCACAGTGCACTTCAGTGGCCAATTTATGCCTCAAAAGAGCAAATTGGGCGGATAACACTCGACTCAAAACTGCGGCAATTCGCAGTGCAGAACGTCCTGCTTGCATTGCGTGACGCAGAGCTGACTTTTCCGTCAAATCGTGCGCTCCACACAGTCAGTCACTCGTCGAAATGTTCCTGCTCGCTGCATTGCTCAATCGAGTGCGTTGCGGCGAAGCTGAGCCACGGGATTGTCTTAGAGTGGCAGGAGCGCCGACTTCGCTCTCTCCGACGGGCCCTTAACATCCCTCTCTCGCGGAGCACAATATATATAGATGGCGCTACGAATTGCGCAGCGATAAGGTCCTTACGCAGCGATGCCCATGCTCCTGAGCTGCTCAGTTTGCGGGGAGCGACGGCGAGGCGCATTCCGGCTGAATTTGTCGTCTGCTTCGGAGGCGGTTCGTTTGGCGCAGCTATGGTGGCTAGCGCAGCTTCGCGTCCCTTGCGGGCCTGGTTAAAGGGACACTGAAGTGATATGTAAACATTGCGGGATTACTAGCGCAAATTGTAGTCCGGAGTCCCCAGGCCATGTTTCGACCACTCTAGGCGCGTTTACGCGATTTTATTTAGTAGAAAAACTAATTCAAAAACGCTGTCCTCCTCTCTTTACGCTCGCCCATTTTCTGTGGCGTTTTCGTGTGACGTCAGGAGGGGATGAGCTGGCAATTGGCTGCGCCACGGCTGCGCTACTGCACGGCTCCCCGGCCGACAGAGTCAGTCGGCCCAGCGTTTCGTCCGCCGGCCGCCGGCGGGTCGTCGCAATCAAGGAGGTTAAAAAAAAATTGCTTGGTCGCAATTCGTTCGCTTAGTTGAAACGAAGCCAGGACACGTTTGTGAATGGAAGAATGTGCCTTTCTTTACTTGGTTTGTTTGTACACTGTATCTAGCTCCAAGTCAAGGTCGCTTCACACAAGCGCTGCACATGCGACGCTTCGCTGACTGGTACGCCAGTAGGAAAATATAAGGCCTCTTGAAGGCGGGAGAAGAGTCAGCGAAGTCAATATAGGTACTAAGCAAATAAAATCAACTGATATTTTTACCGTACAGCGTAAAACTAGGGCGCGGGAAGCACTTTTTTGCGCTGGGCGAACAAGCACAGCGGTCAGCAGCACGACTACGCATCTGCGAACGCTTTTCCGTCTACGAAATGCAATTGCTAGACGTGAGCTACTGTGGAAACTCGGGCAACGCTTACTGCACGATCGCAGTACAACAAATAGTCACCTAAGCGGCTTGAAATGCCAAAACTAAATAAAAGTGTAAACCGGTTGTACAATATATACCCTATATTAGCAGGGCATTCGCGTCCCGCTCCGTGGCCTAGCGGTCTGGGGCGCTCGGAATTCGCCGCAAATGTTTTGCGAGTCATGAGTTCGAATCCCCGCGGGTACGTGCTTTTTTTTTTTGTAAGTTAACTTTTTTGTTTTCCGCCTTATTGAGTTCACCTTTTTTGGGGCCGCAACGTTCATGGCTACACGAACTAGTTCACAAAACGCGCGCAGGCTGGCACTGGCGCGCTAGCGAGTTCTCGTTGGCGTGCTGTTGCCATAAGCACCGACTGCTTGCAGGCAGTGGGCACAGGCCAGAATGAACAGACCCTTGGCCTGGTGCGAACACGCTTTTTACGATACAGGCATGAGGGAGGCAAGCTCCAAATATGGGGGAAAAAAGCGCATGACATTTGGGCGTCTGCGGGTACGCGGAGGGCGTTCATGCACTGCGTAGGTCTCGGCTAGTGAATGCTACGACTACAAGCCGTCCTGGGAGGCTTATCTTGTGCATTTTACAGCCGACAACATGGCAGAAGCGCGGTACGATGATTACTGAGATATTGAGAATGCCCATCCAACAGAGCCATTGGTTATGTTTTACAGAACCGAAACCGAAACTTGTGTGATTGCTAACCTTGGGCATCGTCCAATCACGGCGCCCCTCCTCTCAACGTCACAGCCTTAGTTGGTGCGGCCGCCGCAAACCGCGCATGGTAGTTTTTCTTCTTTCGCGCTTTGTAAAATAATTACCGATTTGTCAACCGGATAAACGATGAAAAGTGTGCTAATTTGAGCCAGTCTACGCAGTGCAAGCAAAAACGGGAGCTTGACAAATTCACTTCAGTGTCCCTTTAAATGGTTTGACAGCACCTTCTGGGTAACAGGTACCCGACGTAATTAAGTTGTCGTACAGCGAAGAAACGTTAAGGATTTGTTTGCAGAACGGGAATACGAAATGTAGAGACCACATTCACACATCTGGCCGCTAGAGAAACGCTTCCTTTTCCGCACTTCAGTCCACGAATGGCACTACGGTCCGGAAATTGGCGAATGGGAATTCTGTTGTGTGCTACATGTCTTACAGGAGCCAGCTAGTTCTAACAAATAGCGATTCTAAAAGTGTCCTCCACCTTCTCGCCACTTGTAAACTAAACTTGCTGGCTCAAAATCGGAATGAATGCTAAACAGTGAGCTCACATGCCGAATTTTTTCAGTATCTCTGCTCATATTACACGGGGGTGTAGCCCCGAGCTTTTTTTTTTCACTTTTGGAACTGCATACGACAGCACGCAATGCATTATGCGTACTGCTAGTACTGCATACCACGCTACTGTATAGCTTGGTATAGCGCACGGCGCTCCAGAGAACTACATCCACACAGTCGAAAGCAGCTTGCTCCTTGGTGCAGAGCGCACATAAAACGCGGGGTGTTGCTTGAAAAATGGGGCTAGGTACTTTTGAAGGCAACACTGAGTTTCAACTCAACTTAACGATGTGAATTGCATGAACAGCTGCTTCTTTCATCCATTCAGGCTAGTTGTGAGTAGCGCCAAAACAACCACGACGGGGCCACGCGGGGTACGCTTTGAGAAATGCTTCCGTATCACAACTTCACTTAGTAACAATATGTTCCACGCTGTTTCAAAACATCACTTGCCTTCTCCGCCTACCTCTCTAATTTCTGAGTACTTGCGACCCCTCAACTGGTTGTGCAGCTGTTAATTACGAGACGTAGATACGACATGAAGGGGGCAGACTTCCGTCGATGCCGCCATTAATAAGAAAAGGTAATAAGGCCGATATTAAGCACATGTTACAAATTTAATTTAATTTAATTCGATTTACTTTAAATTAACTGCAATTTTAGAAAACACGCAAGCACTTCTTATGACGCAATATAGGTCATTATCCGGCTCTTTATTCTAGAACAACTTTATTTTCACAAACCAGGTCATCAGAACACGTTGCTCAGCAATGCATCGGGTGGTATGCGCTGGCGGCATCGACAAGATTACACGACCGCAGAGTGACAGTGAACATCAGGCCGTAAGTTACGACGCGGGTTGAAGCAAAGATAGCGTTCGAAATTCTTTGCTCGCGTAATGACGCTGACAGCGCATTTCCATATTCATGGCAAGGCGGCAGCCGTAAATTTCTTGTGTGGAACTGTGTGCATTATTGCCGCACGCCTATGTTGACTGCGGACGCAAACGTTGCGTGTGTGACGAAGAAGCATAAATCGCTGAGCTCGCGGCAGGGCAGCGGGCGACCAAGAAAGAGCGATTTTTGCGCTGTACTGCTTTACCGTACGCCGAATCAGGCTAGAGTGTATGTTGCAGTGTGCGATATTACTCTGGCTCATTTCTTGTGTGGTTCTTCCGAAATCGTCGCCGTACGATTTCATCTAAGGTATACTGGGTTATGTCGATATTCTTCAGTCCGCTTTGATTATTCCAGACTAAACGTTCCCTGTTAGAGAATAAGCATTCGTCACATACGTGGCGGTGTGCGATTACCACGCCCCTTATTGCGGCCGCGCACCGTGATTTCGATTCCGCGCGCGTCTCGTGATTGTTAGAAGACAGATGTCGCGGTGAAGGGAGACATGCCGCTGCGAAGAGCGAGCAAGGAGAAAGCAACGTACAAAGGCACAACGACGAGAGGGGCGCGAAAGAGGAAGAGAGCAAAGTGAAAGCTGGGCGGCCGGCGGCGCGGGGACATTATCGTCCTTCGCAAATGATTTTTTCTGGGCCACAGTCGGGTCTCCTCTTTATCTTACTCCGTGGTGACCACTATCAAAACTCTCCCTGGGTCTGCTTTGCCGCATTGCCCCTGAAAGACCAATTGCTGCGTGAAAGGAGGGAAATCTGGCAAATGACGAAGCTCGACATACTATTAAAGTTTAAAAAGTGACCCGCGCTGTAGCATCGCGCAATGCAAAATGTCATTCTTGCATTGCACGCTGCCACAGCGCAGACCAGATTTTTCACGTCAAAGCTTATGCTGGGCCTCGCCATTAGCCTGCCATGCCTCTTTGATCGCAGGGATCGGCCTTTTCGGGGTATTGCGATGACGGAGACCAGCGAGCATATTTTAACAGCGAAGCTATTGTTCCTGACCGTAGTGTGTGCGGCGTCATCAAACTACTGAGTCATATAGTTACTCTCGCCGTTTACAACGCTTGTGAGCACGCCCTTTACGAGGAGCGCCAGGCGTCGTCCAGGCTTGTGCGTGGCGCTTGCAAAAGAGTACCAAGAAAACAGTTCACGTGCGTCCGCGCCTTTAGGGGGCAGCACAAGACAGCTCGCGCTACAAACGCCCAGGTCGCGAAGCAGGTTGCCGCCAGTTGTAGTGCGTACGTGCTGACGCGTTCCACTTTGGGATGAAAGCCTGCACACAAAACGATCCGGGCCCGCCAGTCATGCATGAGGAAGACGACGATACCGATGGATATGACGATGACTACTACTACCACAGTGAAAAGCGACGACGAAGCATGTAAATAAAAAATTTCAAACCTAATGAAATGCGTGGTGGTGTGCCCTTCAGTGCTTACATAGAAAGAAATACTCCAGCTTCGTAATAATTCAAGCCTTGCGCGACTTAGTGCAGGCTTCGCCATTTTTTTCAAGTGCATACATTCCGACCAAGGGGCAGACAACTGTCTCCCCCAGACGAGGCCAGCCTCCATGACGCCCAATGCGGGCGCACGTGTTTCCAACTATATTTGCTAGGGCGCTGGTGACATGGCTGCCATGACTGACACGGCCTACAACGCAAATTACGTTGGATAATTAAAAACCTTCCACAAGCAAGCTGAATTCTTGGCATTACTTCGAAAGTGCACACTTTTGAGATGGAAGCAGAAAGAGAGCAAATACGGCGAAAAACGTAAACACACGGTGAGCAAAACTGCGAGTATTTCCGGGGATTCGGGGAAATACTTGTCTGGCACCTTGCCCGCAGTAGTGGTTTAGGCATTCGGCAGAGGTTACGGTCTTGCTTGCTGCTCGCTGTAAGAACTTCGCAGTGTAATTTTGAATATGCAGCTCCAACCGTACGCTATGAAGCCTTGCTGAATTCAAGTAAACGCGCTTTTTGAATGTAACACACGCACGCACGCACAGACACACACACGCTTGCAATGCGTGCTGGGGCCCGGCCCAACGTGTTATACCTGACGGGGATACGACGGCGACGGCCGCCAACTTGACGTTATTTCCATCAGGTATCGACAGTCGCACGCCGGACCGGTTAACACGTGCGGCCGCACTGGCTCCCTGCCGCTTTCCTATAACGCAGCGGATGTCCCACCCTGCTATTAAAATTCAATTTTCATGCCTACCGCGTTTTTGTTCTTTTTTGTCGAGTCGCTTGCGTTCCGTCTTCAGTGGGCGAAGGAGTGCCGCCGGTTCGTCCGGGTGAAACTATTCGAGCGGCTTCTCTGCGATAAGGGGCCCAACGTGATCCGCTTTCTTGAGTGGTGCGAAAAAGCAGAGCACCGTGAGAAGCAGCGTTCTCCTCTGGCTACTTCGACCTTTCTCAGGATGGCATGGCTTTTCTGCGAATTGCTGAACTGGTTGCGAGCACTCAGGCCGTTTGAGGGAGCACAAGTGGAAACGGACCAGTGACCTTTTCGTTTTTCATAGCACCCCTATTCGAGACTGATTCGCAGTCCAAAGCCGTGTCCTTTGCTATCTGCCTGCGCAACTCTAATGAACAAAGGCTCTTCTAAGGAATTTTTCATAAATACGAGCTGTTAATGTATGCGCAGATAGCCGGCTGTAGTGAACAGTTTTCGTAACCTAAGCGTCCATAACGGAAGGTACATTTGGGAAACCTATTTTGCGAAAGAGGTCCCTTGAAACGTTGAGAGCCAAACAATATAATCAAAATTTTACTACCGTTGCGATGAATTGATCCGTGTTTTTTTTTTCTCACTCTTCCCGCCTACCGCGACATTGAGGACACTATCCTTGAGCTTCACTTGGAGCAGTCGATTGCACATTACAGTTTCAGACTGAGCAGATGCCACCTATATGGCCGGATTTGTGACGTCGTTTCTCGCTGAAAAGGATGATAAGACACACCTCCACTATTCAGTGGCTCGTGACAGCGGGTTCAGGAAAGGAGGAGTTGGGAGCGACCGTTATAGGCCAGACATTTAATTCCTATAAACGAGGGGACCTGAGGGCGACCTCATTTTCTGCTTGAATGCGCGTTGAAGGTCAGACGCTCCAGCCGGTCGAGTTTTGGTGATAGAGCCAGATGTACAGGTATTCATCACCACCAGCCGCTGTGTACAAACTGGGCCTCCTCCAAATACTTTTCAAGGCCAGCCGAATCCTTTTCTTGTCCCGATTCGCGGATCTCGTGGCTCCCTTTCTTCCTGTTCCCGGTCCTCGGTATACGTGTGTCGTCCACATGTTGTCCGTCCTTCTCATCGCAAGCAGCGTCCAAATTCACTATTTTCTCTTAATCTGAGCTAGGATGTCATCCCCCCCCCCCTTCCAGTTTGCTCTTTATCGTTTTATACATTTTGGGCGAATCGAAACACGCTGTCAAGGGGCGCCATGATGCACTAAGTTTTTGTGACCGCATTGACAGATACATTAAGCCTAAATAATGCTATTATTCGAGGTAAAATACCTCGAGGTGCATGAAAACTACTTCGCGAGTCCTGGCCATTATTAATGCTTTGCATCACAGCCACTTTAAGGCCCACGAACCATGAATTTCGCTAATACATCCACACCGTGATTAAAGTAATTACACCAGTTCATATTAGTGTGTTAGAAACAATTATATTGTATTTTATTCTCTGTATCTCCTAAAGCTTTCGGAGCCAATGACTTCCGCATCTGTGCACCCCAGGTCAGTGCATCGGCAGCGGAAACAGGCTTGAAAAGAATACAATCGCGAAACGACAAGGACGGCGCTCGAAGACAACACAAGAGCTGTTTAGTCTACTCGCTCTGTCTTCGTCGTTCTACGTTGTTCTCTTCCAGAATGAAACACCCACAATCCCGAGCTTCAGCGTTGGAAACAATTTGCTTCTGGCAATATCTTATCCAAATGGTGGCATGCTGGTCCAGCGTTAGCTAAACGGCCCAGCTTGGCGCTCGCCTGTGTGAAAAATCGGGGAATGTGTTACACGGAGTTGCCTTTAGTGCCAAATACCATGTGAAGATTTTTGCTTGTGAAACAATTATACAGCATTTAAGGATGCAAGCGACACCGAGTGCGTAAAAGGCACGGGCAGCACCATCCTTCCTGTGCCTCCCCGGTAATCGTGAGCACTGTAGCCCGGCCTTCCGACATAACGCAGTTCCAAGTTGTATATATACGTACTTTTTGAGGCAGTGGGCGGCAGTGACCAGGTGCCTCTCCGTAAGCATGGAAGCTCCACAGTACGGGAAGGGGGCCGACAGTCCGGTCACGTTTTTCTGAAGGCTGGCCTGGGAGGATGCAGGAAAAGTAAGAAGAGGCAGCGGTTTTTGTGTGACGTCGGCATGTGAGGAAACATGTGACGCCCGCCGCGAGAAATGGTAACTCCAAAGCGCGAACACATGATATCCTGCAAAATTTCTAAAGGAGAAGGGAGCCACGCTGAGGAATACGGTTACTTTCATGATTGCACGAAAATAAGCAGACATGTTCGATTAAACCGCAGAATTCCACGAACTGGAATTGCCCAGGCAGGCGACATCTTGCGGTGAGACAACGTGGTGAGGCATTTGCGTCCCTTATAGGCCTAACTGTTATTAATGCGAAAACATTAGACATTACCGCGCAACACTGATGAAGTGCTTAGGTGCACTTGGAGATTTTTTATGAAGTTTACTGCGGCTATAAGAAGGCCTGGCGGTGTAAATAATCCGCAGCATTTACATAGAAGACATCTCGGCGGATCGGCAGCTTTTTCTCGCGGGATCGAGCTCTGTGTAGTCGGCTGCCCGCGTTATATGCAGATGACGAGCAGGCGTTTTTAAGACACTCAAAACCTGGTTGCCAATTCAAAGAGCAGCGCACTGGCGTGAGTTCCCATTTCCTTTTAGCAGCTGTTTGTGTGCAGACGTGTAGGTATACAAAGACACATCCAGTCGCTAACACAAACGCGAGAGTCTTCGGGTGTAATGACTGCATGACAAACCGTACGCCCGTGACGATGATGGTTGGTGCAGGTTGAACAGTCCCTGGGTGTATAAACTAATTGGGTGCCCACACTGACTGCAGCTCATAACAGCGCACGCACTTCAGAACATAATCATTCTAGGCACTTCATCTGGAACTTGTTTGCGGATTGTTTTCGATGCGAATTGAGCATAGAAAACTTTTGACGTTCGCCTGAAGACATTTCGCGAGTTTTGTTACGCTGTCTAAAATGGTGGGCTAAATTAAATTTTACAAGGGCTTATTCCTTGAATAAGAAGCGAGGAGACCCTGCACTTCTGAATGCTGTTTCCTACGGCCATAAGCCATAACATATGCTTGGTCGTGGCCTTGGCAGGAACCGTGAGCAGTAGCACTCAGCGTTGCAGAACAGGTGTTATTGAAAGCGATCATTCACTAGTTCTGGGTAGTGCATGCTTGGGTGATGCACGCTTCATAACAGCGTACTAGCGTTTTATACCTTGCTTTGGTATGCGTAGGATGCGAGTTCCCTTGGTGGTTTCTATTGTTGTTCTTTTTCGTTATGCCCATCATAACCTCGCGCTGACTCCTAGAGGAGTGCCTGTAGTGGCACCTTGCCTCTCTTCCATGCCTTAACTATTTGTCTTCCCTAATTCAGTAAGTAAAAATCCCATATTGCCGGTGTCAGCCGCTGCCTAACAAAACTTTACGTTCCTCTTATCCTTTTAAACCACTACGGATTCCCCGAGGGAAGAGTGAGAAGCTCTCGGAGCTGCCGCCGAGGCGGAGCAGGCGTACCATGAAGGGGACAGGCTCGCCGGCATCTCTGCCTCCGACGACTCTTCTCGTCCGGTGTGTCTCCGTGGCCGCGCTCGGGCACTCAATCCCTGAAAATAAAGAAGCAGAAGCAACGACCGAGTTCCTCGTTGAGAAACTGGCTATTTGACTGTTACCGCGAGAGGACCTTTCGCTCCACTTCCGGCTGCCGAATTTTTTCTTCTAAACTTACCCTTACCCCTTACTTTCGCCTATTTTTTTATTTTCCCGCTAGTGTTTCTCAACACGCCCAGCATCGTGCACTCGAAGCAAGAGGCGGAAAGTCTCTCGTGTAGGCGTTTATAGCTCTGCCGGCATCACAATATGGACCCAATTCAGGAGACAAACAAAATAGTAAGGTACCAGCTGGTATGAATGCATGGTTCAAGCAACTACACAATAGAGTGGACAACAACACCTCGTGCACAAATGAAAGGCGCCCTGACGCTGACTACACACCTTGTCCAAAGCTTCTGCTGCGGCGGAAGGGTCTCTTACACTTCACGTAGCTCAGATCCAAGCCCTTATTTAAATCAAAACGTGTGTTGCTCAATGTTCCTCTACCCTGCTACTACAACTGAAATTATCGATGTGGTAAATAGTATAAAAAATACTTCTTCCTGTGTCTTTGACGGAATTAAGGCCGCACCAATCAAAGCTGTGTTAGACCTGATTGGTGACGTCTTGTGTCACCTAGCAAATTTAATTCTGCCAGCTGGAATCTTCTCCGATCAAATGAAAACAGCAAAAGTCATCTTCTAATATAAAGCTGATGCATTAGATGACATTAAAGGGACCCAGAAAAGCCTTCTGTAAAAGTTACAAAAGGCCTGTATTGTCACGTAGCACCAATATAGCGATGCAATGCCGTTGGAATTATTGATCTACATTCAGTATTAGCTGCGCCAGAAGCAATTAAATGCACCTCTCCCCACTTGCCGATCGACTCCTCCTCCCTCTCTGCCTCCTTCAAAGCAGCTAGCTACATTCCTGCGCCTAGGCTCGCGTCAATCACTGCGGACCCGCCTTTGCCGCCTTTGCCTCGGGATCGCGCAGGAAGGAGGAAGAGCAGCCGGAAGCCAATGGCAGTGACGCCGCCGGCGGCCGACCTTGCCGGCGATTGGGCGAATCAGGGGGCGCCTTCGCCGTTGCGTCAGCAGCGATCGCCGTTGCGTCACCCGCGGTCGTCGTTGCGTCAGCCGCGGTCGGCTCGCTGCGGCGTCGCGCTCATCGGCTGAGAAAGGCGATCTTCAAAAATTGTTTACAAATTATCTGTACAACGTATGGGGCTCACACTTGGCTCAAAATTCCCCCGTTATGTGTTCTACCACCTGAATGCATTTGATTGCCACCTTCACAAAGCTTTTCGGGGTCCCTTTAATAATTACCGGCCGATTTCAGTGCTACCCTTTTTCTCCGAGGTCATCGAGAAAGTTTTAAATTCCAGACTATCCATTTACCTTGAAAAACTGAAATTAATTTCAGGAAATCAGAATGAATTTCAGAAGGGAGAATCTACTGAATTTGCTTTAATGAACATCAGGTTTCAGCCTTACTCATAACATAGAAAATTGACTTTATTCTGTAAGAATTTCTTCCGACTTTAATAAGGCTTTTGAATCCGTTAAGCACGAAATTAAGCACGAAGCTGTCATATTACGGTACAAAAGGAACTTCACTTCAGGTTTTCAGCAGCTACCTATTAGGTCGTGACCAGTTCGTCTCAGTTCACGTTGTGGGATCTGACAGGCAAAAATATTATATGTGTACCACAGGGTATCTTTTTATTGGCACCAATTCTGTTTATTTTGTACATTGCATGATTGATTCAATTGTACTAACCCAAAATATCGTTCTTTACTCTCACGACACAAGTGTTTTTCTTTTTTCGACCACTGATTTGGCATCAGTTATCGGTACTGCCAACCCTTGGCTACAGCAGCTTTCCCTCTGGCTCAATTCAAATGAACTGAGGCTTAATGTTAAGAAGACAAACTACATCGTTTTCACGTCTAAGAATAGGCCTACTATAATTCCTTGCCCTCTCCATTTTCTATCCCTTCCACCGAAAGAGCTCAGGTACAGAAATTTTAAGGCGTTTCTTTCACGAACATCTTTGGAATCACCGTGTAGATATTGTTAAACATAAGACCACATATTGGAGGGTGAAATGAACTGCGTCTTCTGTTACCAATACCTGTAAAACCGCCAACTGTATTTATTTTTCCCTTGGTTATTCTCGATTGCAATATTGTATTTTGGTTTGAGGCGTCACTTTATAAGTCCAACCTAATTTTTCTCGTTTCGATTCAGAAAAGAGGTATTCGATCGTTTTAATAATAACTTATCTATGACTGTTGATACCTTGCGTTATTTTTTCAAAAAAACATAATTATGAGTGTCCGATATATGTACGAAGTTAAGTTATCCGAGATTATATACCTAACCTATGTGAGCCACCGCGAATTCTTTTTCTTAAAGTACACACACACACTCATCCAAACTACAACTTTCGGTGTACTGTATTCAAGAAAGAGAAGATCAGGGTAAATTATGATACCGAATCACTTAAACTATCATCCCGACACAAAAGGCCTTATTGATTGTTGTAGGTCTTTATATTCACTTAAAAAGCAAATTAAGCTTTACTTTATGAATTTTTCATGACTTTCGTTGACCTGATGTGCTACCGTCATGCTCTCTTTGCATATGTTTACTTACTGTTTATTTGATTTGTAAAACTGCATGCCACCTTTTATTGCCTGTAACATTGTACTAGTGTAATTCTGTTATTTTTTCCTGTCAACTGTTAGCTATTGTGTATTTTTGTGTCGCTATCTGAATAGCTCTTTTTTTCTTTGTGAAATGTTTTCATGCTTAAGACGCTGTCTGTGCTGCCAGTGTTACCGGGTGCCAGAGGTCAAGTTAGACGACCTTTACGTCGCCTTTAGCCTCGGCACCTTGGTAGTATTGTGCACCTTACTTCCAAAATGAAGTCAATTCATATTCAAATTCAATTAATGCGGAGATTTACTCGCAATTTCAGAGAATTAGGGTGGGATTCTAATAATTGTGTGCGTGCGTGCGTGCGTGCGTGCGTGCGTGGGTGCGCGCGTTTGCATGTCTGTGTACGTGCGTGCAGCGCTTCGTATGCGCTAACCATAGCTGTTAAGAGTTATTCCAGCGCACTTGCGATAGAAAACCAGACGTTTTATACCAAAATTTCTAGACAACGAATGCTTCGCACTGAAAAAAAAACCTCTCAAACGCCGCCCCGCGATCCCGTGGCTGACATTTGGGTCACGTGGACTACGCTAACCACGTTCAGTAGTTTCTCACCCCCCCCCCCCCCCCGATTGACTGTTCAGGGTGAAAAAAAAAACAAAAAAAAAAACGAGGGGGCTGTCACGCACCTCTGCACGAGCCACCCCGTACCCGTCCTGGTCTCCCAGTCACACAACCTACGGTAACGCCGCCAACAGCACAGCGTTGTGGAGTTTCGCTCACCCAGCTCCGGTCAGGTCCACTCTGTTTTTATGCTTGCAGAGCACAAGCGACGCTGAGTCGGGGCTCATGCCAATAAACTCGTTACATATCATGCAACCGCTCTTCATTTTAAATTAGACAAACGGTCCCCCAAAGCCAGAAGGGTGCGCGATGGACCCTGAGCAACGCCCGGGCGGATCTTTTGTTATTCATTTCCATTTTCCAGATTGTAAAGTTTTAAAAGCTTAACATTTTCCAAAGCATGGGTGGTCTGTTATGCGGTGCCCTTGCAGCTTTACATATTTGAAGTCTCGGGTTTATTGGGTCCCACAAACTCGCAAAGTTTCATTGCAATAAAACAGTAGGGATGTAACAAGTTTTTACGCCCAATACCTATAAATGTAAAATACTTAGCGCCTATAGGAAGAATGAATATGTCAGGGAACTTAGCTCAGAATTGTCATCTACACATTTATTAAAATAAAAGCAACGAGAGATTTTTGAACTGCCGACGTTGCACCCAGTTAACTATGGGAGCATGAATGTAGCTACGGCTCATGTGCGTGTGTGTCTTCAAGCGTGCTGAACTTCGGCTTGCCAAATTCAAATTTGGGCTTAAAGCTTCCATGCCACCTACACGAAATCAGGCGCGATGCACCTGGGACGCAGCAAAGATGCGGCAATGCACAGTCAATTGTATATTTCACCGTCGTCGTTTTCGGTACGTGCCTGCATTATTTCTCGCGGTCATACCCCGATCGCCCTAAACAAAGGAGGAAGCAATGTGATCATTTTCCTTCTTTATCGCTTAGTGCATTAATAAGCTCATGTTAGTCAGCGTTCCTGAATTCTTCTCCCTCCTTCAAACTTCGCGCAGTTTTTGTTTTTTCTTAAATATGACGGTATACTAATTATGCCCATTTCAAACTCTTGCGAGCAATTCAAATACGAATTCAAGTATCTTTTGCGACGTTTAGCCAGTGTGTAGCCTTACTTTTTTTGCTCATCCTCTACTCGTTGCTCTCGCCAATTTCATACCTCCTTTTTACAGAAGACCTCTTTACGCTCCCAATGTGGCCAGCGAGCGTCCGGGACGAGAACTTTAAGCCTTACAAAGTCGTCTTCAAAAATTAAATTTACATCACCTTAAGTGGAAGAATATCGGAACTAAGAGTATTAAGCCTGGCACTCGATGACAAGAAGCACTGAGCATGCATTAGGGAACACTTAAAAGCTCAAAACGTCTAAAAGAAAAAATCCCCTTTTAAGCGAAATGGGCTAGAGGGTGGAACATGTAATCCGAAGGACAGCCAACAGGCGAACCGGCATGAGTAAAAGATTTGACCTTAAGAGACCTGGGAAGAGGCATAGGCAGACGAAGAGCAAATGGAGGCACGCGCACAGTGCGAATATTTACCGGGAACGAATGGATTAGTCTGAAATAAGGCAAATGATGTTGTAGTAGTCGGTAGAGGTATTCCCCTTGCGGTTATTCATCCGGCTGATATCATACATGCATGAGTCATTCATTATCCCTCAATTATGACGTGTATTCGGCTTTTTTACGCATTTTGAAAAAAAAAAGGAAACACCATAAGCATCTGTTCTCCGCAGGAGTTTTATGTTTGCAGAGAGCCTCTTGCATGATTTGCGGTCATTTTTACTAAACGTAATTCCCCTCCCAGCTGATAATCTAAACACCGACCACATATTAAACTGTGTAACTCCCATTTCATTTTTTTTCATTTCTTTTTGTGCTGTAGTATTGCTAAATAAAGCATAAACAGCATTTAGTTGAGCTCCCCTTGAAATCTCACTGTGTGTGATCTTGCGCGTCTCCCCCAAAAAGTAAACAGGCGAAAGACGTACATCAACGTCGGGATTCAAACCCGTGCCTGCTGGCTGCGAAACGAGAGTCACGCCACGTGACGCGACTCCTTTAAAGCGTATACCGCCATCAGAAAGAGGAGGGAGCGGAGTTCGGGTGCCACATAAGATGGGGGGGGGGGGGGGGGGGGGGCACACGATGTGGTGCCGGAAACCCTTCTGCTCACCTATCGCTTCCATCTGTTAACAATCACGGTTCCTCGCCGCACTCACGAACTCCATGACTTTCGCGCAGAAATGTCAGCAGGGTGTTTTGTTCCGTTATTTCCTTACTCTAACCTCCCCCCAACGAGATGCCATGGGTTCGGTTGGCTCTTCCAATAAATAATAACTTAAGAGCCAAATTTCTTTCCGTTCTGCTCGAATTTTTCTCATTTATTCTCCGACGCGAAGTCTCGAAGTCATGTTAGGCATGCACATTCGTAAAGAGAGGCACAAGGATTCGATGATTTACGTGGAAAATTTAAATATCTGTTTAGCACGGCTAGGAAGATCTTATATACACTTAAACTTATGGTTCAATAAATATTTCTGTCTGTGTTTGATGTTAAATTGTAGCTGGGATTTTTTTTCGGATATATATCGAAAGGTGTTGCATGTGTGGATTCTTTCTAAAACAATTGGCTATGCACGGCTAGAGTTTGAGTTACTGCAGTCAGGCAAGAAATGCTGAATGAAATGCACTTACGTCCGTCAGCGTTGTATTCCTGCCAGAACTGCAAAACAAAGCAGAAAAAAGGAAAAATAAAATGTTAAGTATTTTCGAACTATGGCGCTCTATTTTGTGGTGCCACACTTGCGTGACTGAAGGAATAGATTGACTGTTTCTGCAAAAAAGAAAGAAAGAAAGAGAAGAGAATTCATATGTCACAAGACGACACCTGGAATTTTCGGCAGTTCTTTACTGAAGTCCGCTGCCCCACAAGCATGAACGTGCGCCTCTCTGAATGGCTGTCTTCATTTTCATCGTATTGTGCGGTGTCAAAAAAGCAAAAGAAGAAAAATGACGCATTGCCTCTACCATTTTATTGTAACCACTCCGGTGATTAAGTGGATAAGCGCCTTCCAATTATGGGGTTTTACGCGCCGAAGCTACACCTGTGATATCAGGCGCGCCGTAGTGATTGGCTACGAATTAATTTAGACCACCTGGGAATCTTTAACGAGCGTCCAAATCTCGACACAGGGCCGTTTAAGCTTTTCGCATCCTTCTAAAAAACAGCTAGCGCGGCCGGGATTGAAACCAGCGTTATTAGACTCAGCAGCACGACGATTTAGCCACTGAGCCACCACGGAGGGTGACTCAGCGTTTCCCTGCTGGTCTGAAGCCAGTCGGTTGTGGTTCAAACCCATTTTTTGCTTTGACTGCATTTTGTCGGAGGTGACAACACAACGCTACTGTACAGTTTTAAACGGACATAAAAGAGAGTGCAAAACATTGCCTCAGAATATTGTTTGGTTAAGATCTATGCCCTGTAGGCCGCCATGCTCTGGAGTTTTAAATGCGTAAGCACCTCTGTGAGGATTCAGCGAGAAGATTCAACTGACCTTGTGTAACGCTGCATGTGTCACGGATTCGTCGTGTGCACAAGAAAATTTAGCATCCCTTCTTAAAGAAAGTTCAGAGAAGCGCGAAAGATTTCTCACATCAAAACTGCGTCAAACGTGCGCCAAAACCTTCGCTGAAAGTGCCTCCAATCGATCGCCGAACCTTCAAACACCCAAATCGCAAACGAAGAACTACCCCTTGCGACTATTTTTCGCGCACTAAGTAAACGCGTCTACGAACGATCGAAACGGGTACCGATACGCGGTTTATGAGATACATTTTAGGTATACTATTCTACTCCTTCTTCGTGATCGATGCGTGTATTGTCTTATCTAGAACCGTTCCTTTTTCGCTATTTTCAGGTGACCGTTTTGGTACATGGAAGCCCGGTTGCAAGCACGCGTCGTGTGTCCGGAGATCTTATCAGAGCTCTTCGGTCGACCAACCGGTCTATTGGGAAATGCATTATTATTATTTTTTTGACAGGACGCCATCGGTCCCACTAAGAAAGCTTTTGCTTTGAATAAAAGGCCCAAGGACTTTTATGTTTTCGTACAAGAACACTTACATTGCCACTAAAAAACGTCTTCGCGGCAATGCATTTTTGTATGCTAGTGAAGCCGACTTCGAAGAGGCTAGGTGTATATAGTACCCAGGATCTAATGGTGGTACTTAAAATAAACGGACACGGGGCCCTTTTGCCTTGATGTCGGACTGCTTATACTGCACCGGAAAACGTTCTCTCCGCAACTCGCTTCTTTGTGGTAGTGAATTTAAAAGGACTCGGTGTACAGCAGAGCTGCGTAGGCCCTACGCAGCTCTGCAAGGCTTGCGAATTATCCGACAATTCCCACTTAAGGGCTTCGGAAACTCTCCTGCTTGCCATTTTTTTAGCGGCAAGACCGCAATAAAAATGCTCAGTCCTTTTCCTGTACTCCTCGCCGATGATAACGTCGATGGACCGACGGAGTCGCAAGCCCACTGGGGGAAAGCCTATTAATTCCGAGCGTTTTAGCGCGTATACACTGTTCGTAAACAACCGAAAAATCGGTTCCGACAACGAAATAGGATAAAATTAGAAATTCCCAATAGTGAGAAATCATCGACCCACTCTTACAACCGGCGTAACGCCACTGCAGCGACTAGTTTAGGACGTGCAATGCCTCTTTCAAGCTTTGCAAAATACGCCCAGGCTGTAGAATTCCGATCAATAGTGAAATGATGGATTACACGAATTGGTAGCTGCAAAGAAGAATGGACAAGTAGTCTCCGGTGTCCTATTGAAATAACCCGCAAGCCGGCTTCCACGCAATGCACACGAACCCTTGCTGTGTAAAAAAGGAGAAACTAGTTTCCCGATTTGACTGATAAAGTGTGGTAAACATTGAGAAACTAAGTAATGCAGGCACGACGCCTTGCATTGCGTGATGTCACAGCACGGAGCAAACGTTTGAGGCGAACCGTAGGTCCGACCAGTTAATTCGTCAAATTTCTTTTTCCGTAGACGCCGCGACAAACGCTATGACGAGGAAGACTTTCACACTTTTTTAGAGTACACACAACACTATCGGCGCATGCCAGAAGGTTAAATTAACCTAAAACACGCATGGAAATCGCCTAATATGCACTTGTGAGCGTTTAACCTCACTTCTTTTTTAATGCGTAAGCATTCTTCGCCAGGTACCCCATAGCACCAACCATGTAACGCACTGCATCTGTATAAAAATGAATAATTGGTGAAGTTTACAAAGTTAATCGTTGTTATAGTGTAAATGGGGAGAGTTGGTCTAATGGAAGTTTTTAGGAGGAGGAGGAGGAGTAAACTTTATTTAGGCGAGCCTTGGGTGCTGATGTCTGGGCACCCAACTCATTAAACAAAAAAATAACGATGAAAAACTAAAAATAATAAGAATGAACGATTGAAATAAAAAATGTCTATCTTATACGCCAAAAATAAAAAGGCCCTCCTCCTTCCCATTCCAAAAAAAAAAAAACGCGAACCGAAACACAAAAAAGAAGTCGCAAGAAGTGCTATGTAGCGCCCTGTATCTCCACAAGAATGTATCATTAGCGAAGGTAACACATTTAGACGTTGTAATAGTGCAAATGTATATTATTCGTCGTAGGAAAAAAAACTTAAAAATGAAGAGAAGCGGGGTAGGAATGTTTTCGCATAACTAGACAATTATCAAAGTTTCTGTACATTTTTTTTCTTTTCACGTCAACGAAACGGGACATATGCCTGTACTCTCAGCCGGTACGGTTTTTAATCTATGAAAACATTAATAACAGAAACGCGGTCATATTGCCACAGACCAAATAGGTCCTGAGTGCGAAGTCTGAAATTTTTGCCGCCAGTATGACGCTGCTCCGAATTTTGCTTAGGTTACCATAATGGCTACGTCGGCACACAAACGCTAATAAAAAGCAACGAGAGATACTGATGCCACTTCACAAATTTAATGCTCTCGCCGTACGCCGCTACTACGTGACTTCTGACCAGCCCATATATCCTGATGTTCTCGTGCAATTTCATACATTCGGACTCGTCACCCGCGCAATGAGCCTACACGTTTTCACCCTATATTCGTGAACACCCACGCCCGAGAGGTAAGCTGGCGTACCTTGTTGTAACCGATATAAGGGCTATCTAGCCTTGCTACCGCCACAGCTATTAAAAATTTGTATTTTTTTATTGAAAGTACTCTTAGGGGCCCCGGAGAGGGGTATTACGTCAGGGGAGTACAATGTAAAAACAAAAACAAAATAAAAGTAAGAAACATACTGTAACACACTGTAAAAGTGGTACAAAAGATTCTCAGCGAGTGCAAATACGCTGGGAAAGCACATCAACGAAAGTAACGTTATATAAACGAAAACAATGCAACATTGAAGAGAAAAAGAATCTAGTATGTATCCACCGTATTCACTGTATTCTGAAGTATGTATTCACTGCAGTGCCGGCGGATACGGTATGCAGCGTCATCGAGTAAAAAAGCACTTTTAAAGATGATAGTCTTTCTTAGGCTACTTAAACCCAGAAATTTTGGTCTGTCTGTATGTCTGTCTGTCTGTCTGTCTGTCTATCTGTCTGCGACTCGATTCAGCCTCCCGGCCAAAGTAAAATAGATATTGCGCAATAGTCTTATATACTCACGGCCAAAGGTAAACGTCTAAGCCCGGTTTATATGTTCATACTTGCCAACTTTGTTGAACAAGAACAAGACATTACGCAAATATAAGACAGGAAATTAGTACACAAGGGATATTTACTGTGTTCCTTTATTAAAAAATTCATGGATGCTTGATTTTTCGATAGCAAATGATATTTTACATCTGCAGAAAACGGCCACCTGCTGTTGCCCGCGCCACTTCAAGGCGGCATATGAAAAATCACGCTATAACAGCAACGAAAGATGATGATGATGATGTCCTCAAAGATTTTGGCACGCACCCACAAGGGGGAATTGGCCAGGGCTAAATCGGTTGTTCCACTAGCTAGGTTCCACGTTCTGCTTGGAACGCACGTGGAGCACGGCCACGCGGTTCTATAAACCTTGAAGTCGGCCGCATCGATTCACGCGCGTCACCGCCGTACTGCAGCGCTGGCATCGAGGAACCCGGCCTGTAGCAGTGGAACACGGTAAATTAAAATCGCCTTGAGCAAACCCTTGGTGTGTTTACCTTGGGATGAGCGTGACGGTACAGGAACAGCATGAGAGGTGAGCGGGAAAGCAAAAGGGGGCATTTCCTTGGCAAATGTCTACACAGACTATCGTCTTTTTTGACGGCATTTGCAACAAAAGGAGCAGATACGTGGCCAATTTTTTAAATACGACTTTCGCCGCGGGTGGGGGTCAAAACAGGTCCTACAAAAATCCCTTGCAGCTGCAACGCGCCAAGTACCGTGGTTCTTCATAACAGAGTCCCATTTAGTAGCCTGAACAAATCTGTTGACGTCCACAAGACAGGAAGTAGGCCAATCTCTGCGGGGAATTCTAACGGGTCCGGACTGCCCCATATATGCGACTCACGCTACCCCGCGGCGTACACATATAGCCCCGTCGACTACACGAAAAAAAAAAAAAAAAAAGAAACGATTGTGCCCGATAAAGCTGCAGACCAGACCACCGCCTTCGTTCGTGAACGGAACACGACGGACGTACAAGAAGAACAGCTAATTAGCCTTCACCCGATAACGGTTCGAAGCGACGCTTAAAAGCATGGTGCATCGAGACTGTGCTCGGAATCGCAATCGCGGGGACACTCAATGGGCTTCTTTCTCTACACGCCGCGCGGACGCCCAGTTATGCGCGCCAGTTGGCATCAAGCCACAGCGGCCGCCGCGTGGTATATACGGCGCAAGGGTGGGCGCAGGCGTGACGTTAGAATCAGATTGAGGCAGCCGGAATCGCTCGCAGCGAGAATAGGATACATTTGGGGCAAAAGATTGTTTCACTCGAGGAGCTTGGGCTGCGAGCGCACGGCTAGCGTTCTCTCGGTCTATTTTTGCGTGCGAATAGATGTCAGCCATTCGTGCTTGTGAGACAAGCATTGCGGTAGTAGAGAGCGCATCTCGGATCCGGCAAGCTGCCCCTTTCGTCAGTATTCACAAAATGCGGAAAAGTTCCTCACTCGCTCACCCGCTGGGGAGACACGAATTGGGGAACAGTGGTATTACTTCCTACTCGTCTTTCAAGCCAGTCAAAGTGACTCCCATATACCTCGAGGGGAAGGAAATAGACAAGGACCGATTGCGATGGTGACCGAGGGGAACAAAGACGGACACCGATTGTCTTCACATGCAGTCACACTACCGCTGTGTTTCTAACAGCTTCGCACTCTGAAAAGAGCGAAGACATCGTTATCACGCGTGTGCGTGCGTGTCTGTGAATGCGTACATTTGTGTTATAGTCAATAACGAGTTTTAGCTGACCGTTTTTCCCGCTCCGCTTCGCTCCGTAGCAGGTGGGAGCGCCATTGGCATGCGTGGCGCGGTTAGCCGCGAACGGCATTGGCTTCGGTTGCGATAGCGGGCCGCCGGTACCGGAGCGGACTGTCGAAAACGGTCAGCTAAAACTCTCTAATGTCCCTTTAAAGCGACCCTGCAACACTTTCGATAAATGCTTTCACTCTTTCCTACGCGTCTGGAAGCACTGCGAAAGCTACAGTTATCGCCAGCACGGGGCGGCACTGCGTGATTTGCTCGTCGCACCAGATACGCCTTCCGTTTCGGCTTTGTTTTTGTGGATTTATTTTTAAAGTTGCTATAGAAAAGCGCTCATTGCTGCAACAGAAGGACAACCGGCCAACAGCAGCTACATGGCCTAAGTGACGTAATTCGGGCCCTCGAAGAACGTCAAGACCGAAAAAGAGAGAACAATTTTTTGAGCGAGTTTCCAAGTTATCTGATGAACATAGAGCAGTACGTTTTGGCTAAGGTACTTTGCGACCCCCTAATCTAAGTACTGGGCGTGTTGGATGACTACGTTCTGCAAGTATTTATGATTTCAAAAAAAGTTGAAAAAGGTGTTGCGGCGTTCCCTCTGCAGCACTTTCGATCAAACGCTTTCACTCTTTCTTTCGCGTATGGAAGCACTGCGAAACCTACAGTTATCGCCAGCACGCAGCGGCAATGCATGATTTGCTCGTCGCAGCAGATACGCCTTCCGTTTCTGCTTTGCTTTTGTGGCTTTCTTTTTAAAGTGGCTATCGAGTGCGATTATTGCTGCAACTGTAAGAAAGCCGGCCAATAGCCGCTACACCGCTGTAATGACGTAATTTCAGCGGTAGAAGAACTCCAAGACCGAGAAAGAGAAAAATATTTTGAGCAAGTTTCTAAGTTATCTGATGGGCATAAAGGAGAAATTTTTGGCTGAGGTACTTCGCGACCTGCTAATCTAAGTACTGGGTGTGTGTTTGACTACGCTCTGCAAGGATTTATGATTTCAAAAAAGTTTTAGAAAGTGTGGCAGGGTCCATATAAAGGCAACTAAGAAGAAGCTATCTATTTGGAGAGACAGATCGTATGCCCTCAGAGACGAACAGCCTTCCCACAGCAACATTACCCACAGCATGGACGAGGTAATAGAAGCAGCGAAGCGGTTCTACACCAGACCTTACGCCAGTGACGTTAGACTAGTGGAAGCTACTGAGCCTAAAAGATTAGCTCGCGATGTCCCACTAGTAACTAAAGAGGAAGTTGCAAAGGCTCTCAAAGGCATGAAGAAGAAAAAGCTGGAGGTGACGACGGCATAACGGAGGAAACAGTGCACTACAAAAGTTTGCTGACCTATTTTCCAAATTCACAAAGGCTTTGAAGGTGCTCATAGCCTGCAAAAACGCAACATAATTCTGATTCACAAAAAGGAGATACCAAAGATCATAAGAATTGCAGACTCATCAGCCTACTCTCAGTTGTATTCAAGCTGTCTACCAAGGTAATAGTTAACCGCATAAGCGACAGCCTAGAGTTCCAACAATTCCGGGAACAGGCTGTGTATAGAAAAGGATACTCTACAACATATCCCACCCATGTCATCAATCAAGTAATAGAAAAAAAACCTGGAGTATTATAATACCTCTTAAAACACAATCGAACTGGTAATTACCAATTTAGAAAACGGAGTCCCATTCATGGCAAGCAGTGCGCAAAAGGTAGCGTTTCTCTAGCGGCCAGATGTCTGTGCGTGGTCTCGCAAAAGCGTTGATTCCGTATGCATCGCAGCAGTGCTAGAAACATTGAAAGACCACGAAATAGAGGATCCATGCACAAGACTCCTAGACGACATATATAAGAGATGAACGGGCAGGATGATTCTTTACAGGAAAACGAAACGTTCCCGATCAGAAAAAGAGTACGACAGGGTGATGCCATCTCGCCAAAACTGTTCACAGCGTATCTGGAGGGGGTATTTGGGAAGCTTGACGGGTCAACGCAGGATTACGGATAAACAGAGAATAATTGGGCCATATGAGGTTTGCAGACTAATTGTCTTGCTCAGTGGGTCGGCAAAGCACCTGCAAAAAATGCTTGAGGAACTAAAATAAGAAAGCTTGGCCGTGAGGCTATGAATAAATATGAATAAATCTAAAGTACTGATAAATAAGCATACTGAAAGCGCTTTCTCCAGCTTAGGTAACGCAATGCTAGACCGAGTACAAGAGTATGACTACATTGGAGAAGTTGTCAGTGCTGATCCAAACCACGAGCAAGAAATTGGGCGCAGAATAGGTATGGGCTGGGGTGCACTGGGCAAGCACTCACAAATAATGAAAAATAAGCTACCTCTGTCACTCGAAAAAAATAGTATACAACCGATGAGAGCTACCGTTGATGACGTATGGAGCGGAAACGTGGCGCCTTACTGAACAAATTTAAAGAAAACTTAGGTCTGCTCAACGAGACATGGAACGGAGGACGATAGGTGTAATGCTCAGGAAGAGGAAACGAGCTTCCTGGATCAGGCAGCAAACTCGGGCAGAAGATATGAGTCCAAATTAAGAAAAAGAAATGGTCTTTGGCAGGCCATGTAGTGAGAAGAAGGGACAACCGGTGGACCACAAGGACAACCTAGTGGCTACCGAAAGACGGGTCCAGAAGAAGGGAAAGGCCATTTAGTAGATGGAGGGACGGAATAGGAAAATTCGGAGGACTCGGGAAGCGCAGGACAGGAGCGGTTGTAGGTCAACCTTCGTCCTGCAGTGGACCTGAGTATGGTGGTGGTGGTGGTGATGATGATGATGGTGGTAGTATTACTCCCAGCAATACATCGCAAAATATGACGCACTCTGTGGAGATCCTAAATCTAAACGCCTTAACAAGCGCCATGAGTGCAGCTAATGTTGATTGCAATGGGGATTCGCATCTGGGGTAGGCTTCCCAGCTCCACCTTCAAAATGATGGTGGTGGTGGTGACGTCTAAAGTTTCCCTTCCATCCTTTCAGCCCCCTTAACCGCGTCTGTTCCTCTCGCTTCTACCTCTCATTTTGTGCTTAATCGTCCGGCTTCAAGTCCCCTTGAGCCATGAGTGCCTTGCCTTGTGCCATTGAGTGCCGGCGCATAAGGTACACTCATGATGTTGCGATGGCACCGCATGTGCAGATATGGACTATTGAGGGTTCTGGTGTGCAACAGGCATTTCGAAGCTTACAAGCAACATTAACCGGTAGGGCATGGAGAATCGCAGTTAAGCGCAAGGTAGGCGTAAACAATGTCACGTTCTTCCGGCGCGGTATATATGCAGTGCTTTTCTGAAATTCGGTGCCCTTTTACGAAATACAGAATGGAAGTAAGAATGAAGAAATAAACGAAATTTATTGGCGCTATCATTGCTATGGAAACAGACGTTCTCGTTCCATATGATTCATAACATGGACACTTCTTCCGGGGTAACCCAACCACAGATACAAACTACATTAATACGGTATGCGGCCGTGAGCGTGTTTCGGGCAGCCGGGCGCTGCCCCCCAGGCAACATTTCAACGTCCGATTTATTCTTCTTTCTAGCTTTTAGCGCTTATCAGTTTGAAGAAAAAAAATCATCGCAACTAAATTTGTGTACGTTCCGGCTCAACGAACTTTGAGGGTGCCTTTGAAACCCGTGCCAAATATTAAAGAAATGGCGAATGGACATTTCCCCATGCAATCGCGCCCCTTATTGCCTACAACCGGGCCATCGCCACTGTCTCCCGCGCCAGCAAATCTGCGAGACGTCACAGTTCGCCGCTGATCCGCAGCCCTCATCTAAACACAGTGAACGCAGCCAGTAATATTATCAATGACCTGGCTCCCATGTGGCCAAATGCCTTAGTGAGATCGTCACCTGCGGCGGCGGCTAGAAATAATGATCCCCGATGCACACAAAGAGGGTGATAGAGAGAAAATACTGTGGCACCGCTGTGCTTCACACCATTTCCCTCCATTCACAGTCGCTATCTGCGACCAATATTTAGTTAAAAAGACGTGTTGTGCTTTATTCTGCACGTCAAAGCTTCTATATACGAGTACACGTGCACAGGTGGGAGCTTCAGTATACTGCGACCCACCCACCGTGGTGGATCAGTGGCCAAGGCGTTGTGCTGCTGAGCACGAGGACGCGGGTTCGATTCCCGGTCGCGGCGGCCGCTTTTCTGATGGAGGCGAAAAGCAAGAATGCTCGTGTGTGAGAGATTTCGAGCACGTTAAAGATCCGCAGGTGGTCCAAATTAATCCGGAGCCCTCCACTACGGCGCACCTCATCGCCTGCGTTGCGTCGGCGCGTTAACCCCTACAATCAATCACTACTGCGACCCAACGACGCATGTAGCTTCCGGATGGAAAGCGTGTGGAGGGGTAGGACATAACGAAAACGATTTTTCGCCTTGATCACGTTTCTATCAAACGACACTGGCATGTCTCTTCTGTGCAAGCGCCAGTGTGCAGCTCTCGTTATCGACGATGGCCCGAAGTAGCCGGACGCAATCAGATAATGGACCTAAACAAGTGTGGAAGCATGTTCACAGAGCGCCAAAAATTCGCGGGTGGAGTCTTTATAGGGGTAGGAACGAGGTGGGAAGGGATAGAAAGCCTATGGCCCGTATAACTATATGAAGGCGCAAAATTCGGCGCCGTATTTCCATATTTGCGTGCTTTAAATTTCCCAGCATATATACGGCGCATATCTGGAGGGTTTCTACGGGCATATAGCTCTGCGGGCACAGCGCCCATGCGCGAAACGAACACTTGGTGACACTGCCTCCAACCGCTGTCACGTCAGCAGTTGCCATATGCAATAGCTCACATGCGCTAGCTGCTCCCTCGCTCGCTTATAAACTCGCTTGCTCGTTTTGTGCAACAGGAGATCGGGGTTCTGGCATTCGTGCTCGAACTCCTCTCCTCACTCACCCACGCATCATCCCACTCGCTTTTTTTTTGTTCCTGCTTGCTCGCTTCAAATGGGGCATGCGCGGCAGCCACGAAAGATAATGCGTTTTGACACGTTTGAAGCGGTGTCAGAAGATGCAGGCTACTTGGTTTAGTCTTTGGGATATATATGGGGAGGTCCGGTTCGGGTGCTATGCCCCACGTTCCCCTTAGGGGGGACTCACCTGTTAACATTCCTATGGTACTTGCTACGTCATGACCCACGGGCTTAAAAACCACCGTGTACCTATACGAAAAGCTTTGCTGATCCTTTAAGATGCTAGCATCCAAACGGCCTAGTCTGATTATTTCGAAAATATGTCACTCTTGTACTGAAATAAAGAAATAAAACTCACGCTTGCATGACAGCTAGCGTGATCTAGTGAAAACTAAATGTACTGAAACGCATTTCTTTTATTTCAGTAAAGAAATTATATATTTCTAAACGAAGCAATTAAACTAGGCCGTTAGGAACATTTTCATGTATCTGTAAAACTTTTTTGCATCGGTACAGGATGCTTTTTAAAAAAATGCCAGTGGGTCATGAATTTTTAAGTTTCATAGGAATGTGATCAGGTGAATCCCCTCCTAACTTACACCTTAGTGCTGGAATATGCCCTGTAGGGATTTATGACCGTTTAAGTGAATTTTGTCTGTCGCAAAAAAAAAAAAATATGCAGAAAAGTCTCGAGGTGTGCCATACAGTGAAATAGCGGCAAGCCATCGTAAAGATCAAGTTGCCTGCCTCACGGAAGATCTCCAAACTGGCGAGTGAGCATAACGCGCAGTAGTTTTGGGAGCGGCGAGCGCGACCTCAAAGCCCGCGCGAAAGCTCCGACTTGGCCTATGCTAAGCCTCATAGATATCTATAATCATTTTCCAAGGCGCCCCCCCCCCCCCCCCCCCCATAGGTCCGCTTCGTCATAAAACACTCGGAATTCCAATCAATGCGACAATACGTAGCAAATGCTACGAGCAATTCAGTGCCCGATATGACTAATCAATTTCGAATGCGCAATTACATAGCAGAATGGAACTAGGACGTTTTGCCAGATCTTTCGTTCAATTTTATCCTTTGGTTGCAAGGATTAGTACTTTAGATGCTTTGACTCCCTTAGAGTGTGTATCCGCAAAAAAAAAAAAAAAAAGTCCCAGTATTCATGTAAAACCGTTGCGTCAACGCCTATGTCTGGAACGCCTATGTCTGCAATAAATAAATGTCTGCAATGCTTCCATCAACGTACATGTTAAGGCTTTTTGTCAGCGTTTTACAACCTGATAAATTTAGCGGAAAGTTAAGACGCACCCACAAGCGTCGATAGCCGCGCGGAGTTGCGTATGGTAATTAGCCTTTAAAAGCGGGGTGAGTAGCTCGACAGCGGTGTCGCTTCCTGGAACTCGATCCGCGGCGCCTTTTATCACCACCCGCGACGACGACACGGCACGTGTGGCACACCCCCGCCTAACAAGACACCTGCTGCATTACAACGCGAGACCAGCGCGACCCTGACGTTCGATGAAGATCAGTATTTAGTTCCAGTCACGTTTGACGGTTATCACGACTGATCCCCCGAGCGCTGGCGCTAAGCCGCACTGCAAGTCCTGAATTTCTCTCAGTGATGTTTACGTTTCGGTTCAAATCGTAGGCCGCCGGCCAATGCACTTCTCGGCCAAGCGGCGTACTGTAAAGGAGCGCGCGTGTGTCAGCTGAGCCGTCGGCTTACTTTGCCTCCCCTCTAATCTTGTCATCTCGATATAATTTTTAATGCTTAAGCATTCCATGGCTGCTGACTTGGGAAAATCATGCGTCCGTCTGTAACTTAAGGCGTGGTGGTTGTTTGCTTGATTATTGTTTATTGACAAAACAACGTTCAATAGCGGTCTGTCTTGGTGCCAAGACGGCCTTGTCTTGGTGTGGGGCCTTTATATATCGATACAAGACTGCTCATAAAGCCCCTGAAAAAAAAGTATTCTGACCAATATATTTGCGTGTAGTAGTGAAGGCGACTTGCGTGTAGTAGTGGAGTGAAGCGCAGCCAAGCCCACTACATAAGAACTTGATATTTGTAAAGATGGCTTTGGCGCATTGCTTTTGTGTATTGCAGCAAAGTTTTACTACACTTAATCAGTTACGTGAGATAGCTTAGGAGGACTCTGAGTCAATGCTACGGATGCGTCCAGAGTGTCTACGAATATCGGTGAATCCCTCATAGTGATTTCCTTAGGACTTCTTTTTTTTTTTTGGAATCAAAGGCGAATTTATGTTACATCATTCTGTGATAACTCTATTCCAAAAGCTTATGCTACGCTATAAGGGCCTAAATAGTGAAAATGTAATCCGTGAGGCGTCTCCAAACTGGCCTGAAAGTTTTATTTCTTAGCACTTGTGAGCTCTGTACATGTTGAAAGTGACTTTTCCGTGCATCCCTTTTTGGGTTCCGAGCTTTGGACTCACTGAACAAAAGTGGTGAGTGACAGTGCCTTAATACCAGCCATTGAAAGGGTATTTGGCAAAAACTCGTGTATGGCATTGCTTATTTACCCCGATACGCTTGCTTGTTTCTGCTTTTCATTTTTTGCACGAGACAGAACCCGCGAACAGCCACCATGAACTCGGCAACACCCGCTGACAACCACCACAATGCTCCTCAGCGGCCTCCTCTTGTAAATATTGAGCGCCTAGTATTTTGTTTGAAAAGCTTTTAGTAATTCAGTTACAACCGTCAACCTATATGCCTCGCGAGTTGACTTGCGTACAACATGCGTACAGCCGTATGGAAGCTGCGGCTTCTGTTGCGAGTCCGCCGGGGTGGCTCAGTGGCTAAGGCGTTGTGCTTCTGGGCCCAAGCACGCGAGTTCGATTCCCGGCCGCGGCCAACGCTTTTCTGATGGAGGCGAAGAGCGAAAACAGCCACCCGTGTGTCCGAGATTTCGACGCACGTTAAAGATCCGCTGCAGGTGGTCAAAATTAATCCGGAGCCCATCACTACGGCGCACCTCATCGCCTGTGTAAACCACACAATCAATAAATGAATGTTGCGAGTCTAGAGGGAAGTCTAAAATGCACCCGTCCTTATTGCGTGTGAGAGATGTGGCGTAACACGTAGTGCAGCTGTCTTTCCGGCAGAACAAGCTTTTCCTACCAACATAAGGACAGCTGGTGCGGCCAACTGCTGTTGCTGTGACAACAGCGGCCCTAGCCACGCCAACCCTGTGCCCCTGACGTTTTCGTGGCACATTCCTGCTGGGTCCGATGGTTTCGTTGTGCCCATAAAGATACCGTCCTTGTCACCACTGTATACATAACTGCGCGTAGCCAGTTGCTATTTAAATTCACTTCGGAGCTTCCCTCAGTATTACGCACAGTGACGTCCACGCATGTCAAATGCACCTGCTGAATGGCTTTAGCACGCTGAGACGGAAATTTCCCAGGTTTAAAGCCCCCCACCGCGTTTTTTGCGATCGTTCTGCCCTTGTTCCTATTTTCTAGTTTCATTTCCTTTTGGTTCGAAGTACTGCGCCCTAAATATATACAGAAAATTTTCAAAATTGGGGTATGACCTATTACAAAAACAGCTGAACTACACGAGTTCGGCAGGCGAGAATGGCTACGGATTAGTTTCAACTTCACTCCTGAAATACCCTACGCACGGGTGTTTTTGCTACGCAGGTAGATGACGTGAACGGGAACCATGGATAGTGCAGCCGCCTTGATTTTTGGGATGTATCTTCGGATTCGCTTGCCCCATTCGCACACAAAGTTGACTGTAGGCACTGGGGCCACTGACTGAGCTCTGCTGACTTCTTGTTTAAAATGCAGATTTGGCTCTTACTTTTTCGGAAGGGTAGAACAGGAAGAGGGAGGGAGGGGGGAGGAGATTGTCAGATAAATTATGCATGTGTGTTATATCCGATCTAGTTCGCATGGCCCAGCGTTCATTTGCGCCGCATGCTGTGTTATATTTTCACCGGAGCACCGTTCATACATACCATCTGCACTTCCGCTAATCGGAGGGGAGCCGTAGAGGCGTTGTTAGGTACACACCACGTCGCAGGTTAGATTACCGGATGATATAGGATAAACGTAGGCTGTGCTCGAGAAACCCCCGGTGGCCTCAACTTGTGGCGCGTGTCAAGTTCACTGGCCTTCCATTTCGCCCGTAGCGTTTCGTTTTCTTCTCAATTTTTTTTCTCCATGGCAGCCGAAATCAAACGTGCGGTTTTTGCAGGCGATGCGAGAATTCGAAAAACATATCGCTCGAGCTTAGCGTTCGCGAAGACCAGAGTTGATTTTCGTTTGCTGCGACCTTCTTTATGCTGTGCGTGCAGGCGCCTCTGGAATGCGTACAGGGCAACGCGACGCGACAACGAGTTTTAGTTGGACGTTCTCAATGGGCCCCACACTGGAAACGAGCTTCACTAAATGTGAACTTGAACCCTCTGCTGCAGCGTAATGGCGCTGGCATCCATCCACCCGTACTACTCCCCTTTCTAAAATTTCTCCTCCTCTTCCTATGCTAAATTTTTGCGTTCCACCGAAATTTCTCTGCTTGACGATGCGTGTGCGAATATTTGCAGAGTCATAGTACCTGAGAGAAGAAAAAAGCCGCAATAGGGAAAGGATATAACTGAAAAATAAAGAAAGACACGTTTGGCAGTTGTAACTAATGTTTTCGCAATAAATGTGTCGTAAGGAGTGTTTGGATGTCCTCCTGACATCTCTGTGTACGCCGCACCACGTAGGCCTTGACCTGAGGGCAGTTTATGGCCCTTGGTCGGACCCACGCCATGCCGTACGGCCTACCAAAGCTCTGTTGGTGTTGTGTTCTTGCGGAGCACCGGCTTGGACGAAGTGTTGTGACTAACTTCATTGCCAAACTCTGTGGATGTGTTTAAGAATATTCGTGCGCATTATCTCACTTTTTAGGTGCGGAGTACTTTAGGACCACACAATGTCCGTCCGCGTCCGTGCGCATAGCATTTACAATCGCAAAAAATTGCCACAGGCACCAGCAGGATTCGAAGATGTGTCTGGTAGACCAGACAGAGTTAGTGTCAGTTGTCTTACCCATTCAGCTATGACTGTGAATTAGTACCCGAGAGTCAAACGGCTTGCTCCCTCGCCTGTAACGGTGCGGAGTACCTTAGGACCTCCCAATGTCCGTCCACATCCATCCGTGCGCACACCACCATCAAGCGAAAATCAAGCGAAATTAGATTTGAGCCGTGAGTTGCAGTTTCATTTAGGGAATAATCAAGCTGCAACTCACGGCTCAAATCGAATGACGGTCAGGGCGCAAATCGGATGTCACTCGGCGCGCAACTTGGATGTCATTTCGAGTCCGCGTACTCCGCACCCTCACCGTCATCCACGGAGTGGAGATGCTGCCATTTTTAATACATAGACCTTCATGTTTAAATTTTTTCTCATGGCGTAGCAAGCTAAGCGAAATGGCTCGGCTAACCTCGCCTCTACCATTTAACTCTCTCTCTCTCTCTCTCTCTCTCTCTCTCTCTCTCTCTTCTCTCTCTCTCTCTCTCTCTCTCTCTCTCTCTCTCTCTCTCTCTCTCTCTCTCTCTCTCTCTCTCTCTCTCTCTCTCTCTCTCTCTGTCTCGTACCTGTTTTATTTTGAGCTATTTAAAGGCTAATGTCGACTTTGTAGATTTTCAAGTGCAGTTTACGTGGGATAAATTGCGCCTGCAGTTCCTTTAAAGCCTCCCCGCAGACTTGCCAGTGGATCCCCGGGCGATGTCGCGAAAATGGCGAGGCAGGTGCTGAAGGGGAAAACGCCTTTGAACGCACTTCTCTTGTGAGGGATTGCAAGCCAATTGGCCTAGAAAACTGGCCTCATTACCTTCTTAACCTAAACTTTAACCCGCAACGACGATTAGACAGTGTTTACAACGCCCTTCAGTGTCCCTTTCAGGCAAGCGAATTCGTTTAAGCCAACATAAAAACGGGTAGTTGTTATTGTTCTGGCTTGACTACTCACCAACCAATTGCATAACCATTTTCACTCACTCCCCGGTGACAGCGGAGGAATCGGCAGTGGCCCTCGCCCTCACACAAACCCCCACCTCCATGAAAATTCTCACCGATTCCCAACAAGCACTTCGCAACTTTTCCAAAGGCACCATATCTAAAGTAGCACTGCAAATCTTGCCGAAGAAGCCCCCCACCCAACCCGTGTCGCTGCTGTGGACCCCGGCCTACACTGGCATAGGCGGTAATGAGGCGGCCCACCATCAAGCTCGAGCACTGACCACCCGAGCAGGCTTCTCTTTTCCGCCTAACAACTGTGTCCCGAGGGCTTCTCGGTATGCACTTCTAACATATCGAGAAGTCGCCCAGCACTACCGACTCCTCCGCAGGCACTATCACCCACCGCACCCGTCGCTAAAGCACGCTGCCGCCAACATGTGGCGCATCCTACAAACTCACTGCTTCCCCCACAGAACCACTGTCACACACACGCACCCACACAAGTTTCCAACACCACACTGCCCTCATTGCCACCAACGTTATACCCACTTTCATTCGTTGTGTGAGTGTCCACACGACCCATTTCCCTCCTACCCCACGCCCCACCACTGGGAACAGGCCTTGGGGAGCTCGGACCTGGCGGTTCAGGAAACTCTAACCGCACGGGCCCTTGCGGTCGCCGAAGCCGTATGGGCTTCGGCCATCCCTCCCCCATAAATCCCATTTGTACAATAAAGTGGCTCTCTCTCTCTCTCTCTCTCTCTCTCTCTCTCTCTCTCTCTCTCTCTCTCTCTCTCTCTCTCTCTCTCTCTCTCTCTCTGTTTAGCTAAAGAAAGGCAGAAAAGAAAGCTGCGCAAACCGAATACGGGTACACATTTTCAGCAGGAAGGAAAAAGGAAGGCGCATATGTTTTAATTTTATGCTACGGTAGGGTACCTTTCTGGTGAGCGGCGAATCTGATATTATTCTTTGTAGTTGTTGGACGGGCGAATAGCGCGACAATCGCCCTTTCCATTGAGAGAAACCGACAATTTTATTTTTACGGGGTGGATTTATGATTTACAATGAATATAGATGATGGTATACCTTACCTGCGGTATACTACGGAGCATAAATCTCTCATGAGCCTGAACGTAACAGGTAATGTGTGTATATATGTAGGAGGTTACGGCATAAACAATAAAAAATTACACTCACTTCTGCTTCAGACGTGAACACCTGTGAGATTGTTTTATACTAAATCGCACGATGAAAGCACACAAACAACAGCTAGCACCACCAAGAATTGCTGCCCTTTTTTTGCCTCACCAGCCTAGTATTTGCACTTTGTTAGCCATTTTTTAATAGTTAATTTTGTCATAATAGTTTGGATGCGTGATTGCTGCCTTATTTTCGTTAATTAGGTTTAGTTCCGACTTGGCGGTTTCTAACTCATGTCAAACGTATTAGCCCCGGAGTTGTTGCTGATGCAGTTTTGGTGACCGTGTGTTAAAACAATATGAACTGTGCTTAGTTCTATTCTGTGTGCGCTGTCTTTAGCAATGTTGTGAATATGACCAAATTGGAGTGGAACGTGCATGTTTCTTCACAGAACGAAGTAGAACCATAACCGATGAAACTGTCAGTGGTAGTCTCGATAAACGAACCATTTTCGACGCTCCTTTGCCCCAGTTGGCTTTGCGTGATTAAAATCCAACTACCATCATCATCAGTCTTAATAAGCAAGAATTGACGGGAAACTAGTAGACAAATGCTATTTTTTCTACTTTACCTTTGACCTGTCTAAATTTCATACAGAAGCTTTTTGTTTCCAAAACCAGGCAAACACAACCCGAAGTTGTCCACCTTTTCCCTGACGAAAACAGTGAGATCTGGCCATTGTGCAACCGGATACTATTGGTGCTAAAAACGTAGCTTTATAGCGTAACAGAGACGAAGACAAAGATTGGAGACACGATCACGTCCCGCGCGCAGGGCAGTTGCTTTTCCCCCTCCCCTATCACCTCATCCTGAAGTCTAGGATGTAAAAAATCCGTGTTGCTTTTGATATCAGCCGTGGTTAGAAACAACACATGGGTTTTTAATATCCTCGGCTTCAGACTGTTACTTCTTAATATAATTCAAGTGTTGCCTCTAATATCATGCAACACTTTCTAGCCTAATTATTTTTAGAGACAGTAGTTTCATCATGCGCCCCCCTTTCTCTTTGTACTTCAGCCACAGTTTTGCCACCCCCCACCCACTGTGAAAATTTGAAAATTTTTACAAGACTCCCCAAGTCGTCCAAGTCTGCACCTTGCTAAAAACTCGCTATGGGGAAGCTTGGCTAAAAAGTGCCCCCATACCACTATACAGAGCTCCCCTACCACTATCTCGTTGGTGGGAACCAGGAATATAGTGAAACATAATAACTAAAAAAATAGGTATTTAAAAATCAGCCATCGGATTTTTTATTATATGTGGCTTAGGGCAGATGTTGAGCGTATACGCGATTTGGTCAATCTTTTTGTCTTACTTGTAAACTTTTAGAAGCCTTGTAGTCCTTAACAGGTTGCAGGGCATAATGTCCCAGGAGTGTCACAGGATGCGTTCTATCTCTATTTGCAGCGACAGCGCAAATCGCTTTTTTGATTACGGTAATATGTTACAAAATGGTCCAGGATTATAAGAGTTTCTCATGAACCTAGTTGGTGTTGCAACTAGGCTTCGCTCCCACAAGAAAGCCATGTCTTAAAATGTTTCCCCAAACCGCAGCTTCAGCATGGTATTACGTCCCTTACGACGGTAATCATCCTCACGAAAAATCACTTTGCAGTGCTGGCCCTGGCCGCGGTTCATCTGCAAAGCCATTCATATTTGCCGCGAGAGTATAACCATAACAACCAGACGGCAAATATTCTTTCCTCCGTCGGAGATTTCTTCCTTCGTTCCTTCTGTTCGAATGCGTATGAAAAATGTGTGCTACTTGCGGACGACAAGCCCGCTTCCGCGCTGCGGCTCAGCTTTTGGCCAGCGTTGCATAAAGAAGGAAAGCGACCGAATCGCCGAATGGCGTTCTTACGTTTCTTCACGGGCATTGAGCGTAGTTTGATGCGGGCCCAAAGCTCACCTGCTGTCCTAAAATACGCGCTTGGGCCAAACCCCCTTTAACCCATGTGAAAAAAAAATAATAATAATAAATCCGTGGTCCTGCTCCACCACAGTTCACCGAACGACCAATCGCTGCGTTCACGGGAACAAACTTGACGACTAAGGACGCGGGTTCGATTCCCGGCCGCGGCGGCCGCTTTTCTGATGGAGGCGAAAAGAAAAAACGCTCGTGTGTTCGAGATATCGGCCCCAGGTGGTTAAAATTAATCCGGAGCCCTCCACTACGGCGCGCCTCGTCACCTGTGTAGCGTCGGCGCGTTGAACCCTACAATCAAACAAAACGTGACGACTAACGAGGCTCGACAGACGATTCGACATGCGATGTTACCTGGCTTATGGCGTACATCAGCGCAGGTTTATCTCTTCGAACTAAACCGGGCATTTTGGGTGGAGCAGGGCTCTTTTTGTATACAATAAAGGTGCTGAAAATTGCGCCGGAACGGCCGATGTCGGGCGCAATTTCTCCCGTTCGATCGCCTCTCAGGGTCGTGTGCTCTTCAGCTGTAAGGATTTCCGCCTGGTCATAAAGATAATACTTGCACTTTTATGACGAAGGCCTGCTCGCGGGTGGAGGTAGAGCGCCCGCAGCTGTTTGAGTGCGTTCACCCCTGCAGTTGCTCGCAATTCGCCGGGGGTCCTCGTCGAGCCTGGTGTTGCCGGAAACTACCTCGTTCACTTTTTTGGAGGTTTCGCGTAACATGGCGCAAAAAGAGCGTACGTTTTGTGCTACGTAGCCGACCAGGTGAGAAATTCTTCGCCATTTGTCATTTGAAAAGAAAAATAAAATTAAATACGTCACCTTTCCCATTGCATCAATCTGGGCGCAGAAAGCGTGGTCAACGCGCTTCAATTCTCGCCTCCGGTCCCGTTGGGAGTCGTAGCGCAGTTGTCGGCGATTTTTACTTTTCCTCGTCATTAGGCGCTACTATCAAGGTGGACGTGAAAGCGTTAACACCCTGTGAAATACCATTGCGGCGTCGAAATGCATGTTCTAAAGTCACAAAGGCTCTATGCATGTTTTAAACTCACAAGGGAAGTGGGAAAATGATTTCCGAGCAATAAAATTGACACGCGCTTTTTTACAAAAATACTTTTACAGAAAAATGAATTAAAAAAAAAGAAAAAGCAATCACTATGTGAAGGTAGATAACCAGCGGGGAGTTATTTGTGGGTCATTCGTTGACCCACAAACTCTCGCTCAAACCGCACCAGCGCGCGTCCAGCGGAATTGTACCCACCCCGAGGTGTTGCGCTTCCCGCCCCACGGTATTCGGGGTCCCGACGTTCATTCCGCTTACGACCGCCGTCCGCAGCCCTATCGTCGTTGGTGAGCCGCACGCCAGCAATGCCTTCATAGAAGAGCAAATAAGGATGTTTTTCCTCACTCTCTCCTTCCGCTACGTTCGCGCCCATTGCCGCCTATCTTCTTCACATTTTAACACGAAAGCATTGCTGGAAAGACATTCTTTAGGGCAATATACGCCATCTGATATCAAAATATGAGGCGTAGGAAACGAACAGGGGCGAAGGGAAAGGGTGTGCAGAAGTGAAGAGGAGGGGAGTAACTTTTATTCTTTTACTCTTGAAAAAAAAAAAAAAAACACACACACGGTAGTTTGTCTATGACAGCTCCGCAGAAAACAAGTGTTTGCGCTTTGCTTCAGATGAAAGTAAGCGGAAGTAGTCCTCACTTGAACCCGAAGTTGAGATTTATCAAAGAAAACGCTTACGCCAAGGCGTGCCTTGACTCTTAACTCTAAATTGCGTTACCCCATGGCAAGTGGCACACATGCGGATGGCCTTTCTACCGTGTAGGTGGCTAAAATCGGACGCATCATTTCATATGTGAAAGCGTCTATACGTATACGTTCAGCGTCACTTAGCTGGATGAGTTGAATGGTCGATTGGGATAACCATCCACTGAGCTCTCCTACAGTGCATTTTGTAAGATACGTCTTTCCCAACCGAACTGCGCGGGCTCACTGCGTTTGAAAAACGCTAAAGTTAATTCTTTTAGCCTTTGTTTCAACTTAACTGATAGCAACGTCATACAGAGACGGTCTTTGTGACGACCCCAGGTTTCATATGATATAGGGAACACACGACGAAGTATACATTCGATAACTTTGAGTACGTTGTCCTTCTGCTGCTTTTAAAGCGAAAGCTTTAAATGGTCCACTGGTATTTTTTTTAAAAAGCCCGCGTTTCCCGGCATCTGTAGCAGCAAAACGTCTCCGATAGGTGCGCATCGGCTGCGACGGGTTCCACAGCGCGTGCCTCAGAAATAAAAAAGAAATTGCAGAAACTCCCTCCCAGGTTGGAATTGTTTAGCAACAAGGAATGACTAAACAGCTTATTGCAGGAGTGTGGATGAGACATAGGCTCCAATGCCTCGGCCTAATGTCACTGTAGCTGTGAATCACAAATTTACAGCCGACGGAAAGTCTTGGATTATACTCTTACGTGAGTAAAACGAACGGAACTTGAAAGGTTGGTTCACAGAGAACTGGTTAGTTCCGCTACTGCAAAAGCACATTTGTGCCCCGAAAAGGGACTAACTGTGCGCACAAATTATAAACAGTAAATTTTTTTAACCTTGTAGAACAGTGTTTGTGTATTTCTGCTACAGGTTTGAGGGAAAAAAAAGAAAAAAAAGTAGAGAGAAAAGTAGTGGCATTGTGTGTTCGCGCTAAGTTTTATATCATGTCCACCGCCTGTCTGCGTATGAGTGTTTTTCTAAGCTCGCCACAATGCGCAACGCGGCTTAAAGAATTATCTGCAGGGCCACTTCACTTCGCAGCGTGTTCTGTCGCATGGCGTTTTCTAGGGCCCTTTTGTGCTGAGGGTGAAGACGCGTTTCGGGCAAGCAGCAGGTCTTTGTACTTTTAATGTTGCGCGTCACTCACACGCCGTACAAAGGCCGACACTTCTGCATCTTTTTCGTTATATTTTAAAGTAGGTGTAAATATGAGTGCATGCATGCATGTTTTCGTGTGTGTATGTGTGCGGCAGCAATTTGTACAGATTACCTTTTTTTAATTCCCCGTTCGCAGGGTTCATCACAAACAGTTTTCACTTCCGCTTCTCACTGCCGCTGCATACGCCCCGTGAGCAAGGTTCACCATAGTCGCCAGAGCTTACTATGCATCATATAGACGGCATTAGTATTCGGGCATGGCAAGGAATGTTAGCTCATTCTTAGAAAATTCTATGAGCCGATTGAACGAATGAATCAGTGACAACGCACGCACGCGCACACGCACGCACCCATGCACACACACGCACACACACACCCGTGCACACACACACACGCATACACACACGCATACACACACATACACATGCACACACACATACACGCACTCACACGCACACACACACACACGAACCAGTGCACACGCACACACGCACACGCACACACACATACACATGCTCGCGCACACACACGCACACTCGCACACACACGCACACACACACTCACACGCACGCACACACACACACGCATACGCGCACCCATGCACACTCGCACGCACGCACGCACGCACACACGCACACACGCACACACGCACACACACACACTCACACACTCACTCTCACACACACACACACACACACACGCACGCACGCACGCACGCACACACACACACACACACACACACACCGCTCTTTTTTTTTTGCGCGCGTGTACCTGCATGCATGCGCGGGCAAAGAAACATATAGCATTTCTAAATTGCGCTCCGCAGAAAGGACACGCTTAGAGACTATTCGGGTGGAAGATAATCTGTGATTAGCCGTCTTTGAGGTCATACAAGTGTGGTTATTAAACTCGAGATCTGCACAACAGTGAAGGGAATTCAGAATAACACTTTCTGCGCACTTCTCTCAAAGTCCTCGTGGTAAGTACGCTTGTAAACGGCTCGAGATAGTGTTCCGGCAACCCTTTGCACGGCGGGTACAACTTCCTCTTGGTGTGTTTACTTAATCCTTCCGTAGCAAAATATCTTACCCACTCTCCTCCTGCTATTTTCTGCCTCTCCTTTCTTTATTCCTCATCTTCTTACGCGCCGCGCTTTGGCCTGCAGTCCAGCTTCTCCCGTACGAGGGAGCGCTCGTTAAGCGGCGCAAAATGCGCTACACAGCGTCCGGCGTGACTCGTGCCGTCGTGACCCTCGTAGATTGGACTAATACGCTGTTGCTGCCTCTCAATCGGCGGCGGCGGCGGCTGACTTAACCTATGCTCGCGATTCGCAGAGCGGAACCCCGCGCTTTCACCGCCATCGACTGTATGCTGTGCGCGCTGTGAAACAAGGTACGGGAAGCGGCGGAGAAAAGTTTAAAAAAAAGAACGAAAGGCTTGACACCATCTCGACATGGCAACAGCTGCTCTCTCGGTGAAATGGCGGAATGGCATTTCAGACTATATGTCAGCAACAGCGCGCTTTAAATGACGCAATGACGCACGCAGTACTGTTTGATAAGAACGTTTAATGGTACAGCGTCTTCACTCACCTCCCTCCAATCAAATTCCACGATCTGTGGACAAATAAAAATGCACGCATTTTCCGGCCATAGAGCAGGCCAAGTTTCACTACGTGTCAAAGGTGCCGTGCTGTCACCTGACTACCATCGGAACTCAATGGTGCCAACCAAATGTGCCACAAAAGGTTCACCAACGAGTTTGAATTTCACGTAACGCGTACTCTATTTTATGTGAGCAGAAAAAAAAAAAAAAGACGCAAAAATATCGTTAATTCTAGGTCCTCAGAAACGACATTTTTTTTGTCCTTATTCTTTTATCTTTTTACCTTCCCTTTCTACCTCCTTGCCCCTTTCGCAAGTCAAGGGTTGCTGCTAATCGTGTTTGCACTGTCCCAGGATTTCCCCTTCCTGTTTTCTTGCTTCCGTCGAGCAAGGCGATGCTGCGAAATGCACGAGATACGGAACATTTTCGGGTGGATAGACCACCGCATTGAACAAGCATACTATTCCGTGAAATTTGTTCCGCTACAAAAGCTTCCTTGCCCGCATTTAGCAATACCATTTCATATCCCCGCGATTTGTGGAACCGAAGAAAAGCAAATGAAACTGCAAACCAGCGGCGCTCGGCTAACAAAAAGGCGAGGAACTGAAACCGGCTCACAGACGGCACTGGACATGAGTGGAGGCAAAGCGCATAAATAAGCTACGTGGAGCTACAAACGAAGCGATCTATTGCCTCGTACGAGGCCGGACCCCTTGTCCCTGCATGCTGCTACGGGGAGTGAGGAAAAAAGATGTACCAGCCGACGGAACTGTCCTGCACCAAAGCGTCATTCTATAATTTTCCACGACAAATTACAGTGATGTTTGTATCAACAATGTTTTCATGTTTTTCTAAGGAATGGCATTTCGTGTGGTATGTGTTTGACACCTCGTAAAGTTGAATTTCCACGTGATTGAATTATAATGGTGAAATATTGTTCAGTGTGTTGTAACATTGCTTCTGTATAATTTTTTTTTTGAACAAACTAAGCTGTGCAATGTATTGTTTATGACCGAAGCTGTCGCAGCTGCACCGGTGCTCTGGCCCCGTCAAGCTGTCTCTACAGCTTCTTGCCAGAGTGACCGTCAACACTGTCGACGCTGTACCAATCTTGAAATAAACTTTGATTCGATTTGAGTTGATTTGATTTGATTTGAAGACGTTCACACACGCCAACTGCTTCAACGAAAACGAAAGCTTGGGCACGAGTATAGCAGACCTCACACGTATAAAGCGAAAATCTGCAGCCTGCACTTACTGTTTTGCGTTGTTCTCCATTTTTGTGGATAGATAATGTTGGCATACCCATATCCGAATTCAGGTTATGCGGATTCACTGAGAACGTAAAGTTGAGTTGAACGGCTGCAACTTTTGTTCCAATGCAAATATGCTAAGACCAGTCGCACAATAATCGGCAGCTATGACCAATCTCCGCCCATGCTAGGTTTCACGATGCTGCCGACACCAGAAGCGTGTGATAACTCAGTTTGAAAACGGCGTTTACTTCTCGTTCCAGGAATGGTAGCAGAGAAAATCCGCAACTCTCGTTTCTAATAAAACTGTTGTAAAACAAGTTGCGCCAAGCTGAGATGCTAAATGTGCTCCATATGAATAAAAAAATCCCTACCCAGTCGTATGCACCTGCAAAACATCCTTTTGACGATTGACACCGATCCTTGTTCCCCGCTCGACAGATGCAGGCGTTCGCCTCTGGACATGGCCCCGCAGAGCAACAGTGCAGGTGAAGCGTGCGGGAATAAACTATAGTTCATACCTAAAGCCGCGTGCGGCACTGTGGAGGCTACATTGTTATCAACATTCCGCCCACTGAGCACGTCTCACTCACCGTGAAGGGGGCCTTGAAAGGACATTTCCTTCTCCCCACTGGGCAGGTGGAACCTCAAGGCCCCGGAACCTTTTGTCGTTTTCCTTCACGGTGAGTTAGGCGCCCTCAGTGGGCGAACTGTTAACAACAATATGTAGCCCCCACAGTGCTGCATGAAGCTTCTAGAATTCAGACCCGCTGTGCTTCAAACGATGGAAAAAAATATACAGTGTGCTTGTCATACCACTTACCATTCAGACTTCATCATTATTATCATGATTAACCTATCCAAGTCCTCTGCAGGACGAAGGTCTCTCCCATTAACCTCCAACAGTTCAAAAATGTTGGGGTGCACTGCGCCGAAGCTGCATGGGGGCTACGCCGTAGTGGGGGGATCTGGATTGATTTTGATAACCTGGGGGGTGTATGTCGACACAAGGGCGTTCTCAAAGCGCAGCTTTCTTGGTCTCGCCGATGGTGGTGTCTTTACCTAAAACGCACTGCAGGAAAGCCAAATTTACACAATGGGGGCAGATGATGATGATGATGATGACACGAGAAAAAACGCTCATTTCCCGTAATCCGAATCGAACGTGGGCCCCTCGCGCTATGAAGCCGACGTCTGTCCGATTGCGCCATTCCGTCACGGTCGAAGCAGTTTGGATTTTAAACGAATTTGAATGCTTTAAACGAGTTTGAACGCGTTCAGCTATCCCGTGAGGGATTCGTTTGCTGTCGTCTGAGTTTGGACTTTGAATCCCAGGCAATTTACACTTTGATCGTTGACGCTTTGACTTCGATTGCAGCGGCTTTGATTTTGGCACTTCACCATTTGATTTTCGCACGCAAGAAAACTTCGCCTTTCAACCATCGACGTCGTTTAGACGAAGGGGGTTTGATTTTAGTTTTTCGCCTCCATCAGAAAAACGGCCACAGCAGCTGGGACCGAACCAATGTCCTTGCGCTCAGCAGCACAACGCCATAGCCACTGAGCCACCACCGCGGGTCTCTCCAACACTTACTTCCTGTTCTGCGCTGTTTGAGTCTATTCTATGCCAACCGAATTTTCTTATCTCGTCCCTCTATCGAGTTCAAAATCATCCCCTGTTTTTCTACCGTCTCTTGGTAGCTACTGAGCCGCGGTGGCTCAGTGGCTATGGTATTTTGCTGTAATAACTCTGGCAGATGAAGGCGAAAAGCGAAGACGCCCGTGTGTCGGATTTCGACGCACGTTAAAGGTGCCCAAGTGGTCAAAATTAATCCGGAGCCCTCCACTACGGCGCGCTTCATATCCCAGGAGTTATGAGGCGCGCTAAACCCCCAAAATCATTTTGTTGCTACTCCGTTACCGTAGTGGTCCACCGGCGGTCATCTCGTCACATTACATGTTCGCCAATGATTTCAGACTTAAAACAAACTAAATAGACGATCTCTCATGGCGGAGACTCTTCAAGCGATTCAGCCAATACTATATGTTTCACATCTCTCGAGCGACCATCAGAATTTTCTTAATTTTGAATTTCGTCTATTTTTTTTAATTACCACGCACATAGACAAGGCGGCGACCAAGGAAGTTACGCTCCATTCTTGGTTACTCAACCTCCGTTCTTGGGTTTTTTTTTTTCCTACTCACTTATGCATCCAACCGTTCTTATTCGAAATGGTTCAAAAAATAACGGAAAGTAAGCGGCAGGTTGCCTCGCTTTCTTCGTTCCGCCCAATGTCTGGTTTGGCTTTATAATTTTATGAGGCTACATTAGACCTCAAGCAAGGTGGAATGTTGTTCCAAACTCCAACTGCCACGAATCGAAGCACGCATCTTTCCAGCAGTCCGCTGTTCGCTATATGCGCAAAGATAAGCGCAAACTTAGGCCAGAAATGACGTGCAGAGAGCAAACGAAGGCTGCGCAGCAGCGCCGGGAAAGCAGATTCGCCCCCAGCAGCACCAATTAGCTGAGCCACCCCTCCGCGTTGCGGCCGCATGGAGATGCGCGTTGTTCTTGGCAGCGGCGGTCGTTTTCGGTGATAGGACGGGGAAAGAGCATCTCGTAATCGAGTGCATGGCCTTGATTTTACACGCATTGTCGGTCTTCGCCGTAACCAGCCCGTGTGCGAGCCTGTTCTGTCGGATAGCCTTGTTTTCCCTGCCTGCCCGCCGGTTGGCCATCCTCACTTCTTTCTTTTTACTGTGCGGTACGTGCGCGCGTCGATTTGTACCACAACTGGCTTCCTGGGCTGTGCAACAGGCCTGTGCTTCCGGCCGCCCATTTTTCACCGCCGTGGGGCCATACCGGCGAGCGCATTGGTTCCGTGCGTGGCATCCCCTATGCCGAGCCTGCGTGCCGTCCATGAATCGAATTACTGACTGCGCTCCTTGTTAAGACGGATCTGCCGTGTTTTCATACTGCTAGGCGCATCCTCTGCGCAGGCTGCCAGATTACCCGCCTATTTCTCCCCAACATCTCCATTTGCTGCATCGTGCCAGCAAACTGAGTAAGCTGCAGCTTCAGAGTCGCACGTTCCGGCGAAATTCGTGGCCCCATCGCATCGCTGAGCGCAACGCTTCACTTTTACGGGCCGCAGATTTGAGCAGCCACGCTGTCTTGACACAAGCAACACAGCCTCTCTTCGTAGCGCATGCAGTGAGCTCGCGTACGGGGTGTAAGGCTGTGGTTTTCCTTGGTAGCGGGACCGTTTAAAACATGTTAAAACTGCCCGACTTGGGATTTGACGGGAAAGAACAGACGACAGACAAGGTCTGTTTGCCACCTTGTTCTAATTTTTCTAGTTCTAACCGCCTAACTTTTAAACCGAACAATTTCAAGTTTGGGGGTTAATTAATTTTGGCCTGCTGATGACTATGTAGATTTATTCGGAGTACATGCAATATCTTCGTTTTTATGTCAACCACCAGACGCAGACGTGACCTCGTATACAAAGAGCCGAGATTCATCTCAACTTCCGAGTTTCGAGGACTCTTTGGTGCTACAGTGTTTTTAAAGCATAATACGTATGTCTGCACCGCGTCTATAAAAACTGCGCTTCACCACATAATGAGCTTGAAAAGCAGGTTCCACGCTGAAAGTGGTGGCCAAAATACGAAAGACGATCGCGCATTTCTTCGCTAAATAAGGGCATAGTGATGCGGGAACATTTCTTTATGCTATCCATATTGCTCACAATCATCGATTGTTCGGTTGCTGATTGTTCAATAATCTTGAATTCGGTTGATTTGCATATTTCTTCCATCATCGTGATTCAAGCTAGCCGAAGTTAAACCCGGAACCCTCTCCTTAAAAAAAATAACTGTTCGTGCGAAACTGGTTCCAACTATAATGCATTTTGAACAGTTCTGTTTCAAGCTAGCCGAAGTTAAACCCGGAACTCTCTCCTTAAAAATAACTGTTCTTGCGATACTGGCTCCAGATATAATGCGAGGTGCTAGCCGTCCCCGCGTACATGACTCAGCCCAATATATTCGTCTGGTGCGGTAGTTCTGAAATGTTAAATGCGGGTTTTCGCGTACATTTACACTGCAACCCATGCCAATTTTTCCACTTCACTGTCATTACCAAGATACGGCCACTACTGCCGTAGCTCAAATTCAGTGTCTGAAAGTGCCGTCCGACAGGGCTATAAGCATTCCACTAAAATGACGTCTAGCCGTGTTTCGCAAGAAAACGCCACGTTTGGAACTGCTTCGCTCTCCTTAACCTAACGCAACATAACTTGGCGGATAGAGACCAATAATTTAAACAGGGAAAACTAAAATAAGCCATCAAAATTATAATTGAAGCTAAGATTATAAAAAATGGCTGAGGTTATACACATCTAAACTTAGTCATCGCGAGCGAAAGCAAGACTCTGCGCACACTGCAGTGTTTCGTGTAAGTCTGTCTTTGTTTGAGATTTCGTAACCTGCCGCCGAGCTATATCTACTGCATGATGCGATTCATCCTTTCGTTTGCGCTGAATAGCGTCCGCAGACAGTCCAGCCGGAGTGCCATCGATGACGAGACTGAGGGGCCAAGCGCCTGTGAAGCAGCCGTTAAACCCTCGGCTAGTCACGTGGTTCGATTGCGCTGAAGCGCACGCACAGACGGCGAAGCCGGCGCCGAGTGATCAAGCGCAGGCGAAGCCGCCGTTTCACCCCCGCCTGTCCTGTACCGCAGCGGCTAGGCTCAGAGAGAGCGAAGCCATGAGAAAGAAACGCGAAGCTTTCTCTATAAATGATATTGAAAGATGTATAGTAGAGGTTTCGCTCTAAAACAAAGCAAAAACTGGCGAGGTTCGGACTCGAAGCTAGTACGGAAGCTAAACATCCCTATGATTTTTTTATTTATTTCTAAACACGTTCTCATCCGTGCCATTCGGATGCCGTCGGGCGGCATGCCTTCAGCGGGCCCTAACGGACGGCGCTCTAGACACCGCGGATCCGAAAACATGACCTCGCGGACACCATACTGCCCAGCAGTGACCAATAAAAGTTCCTTCCACGATGCCACCACTCTGTTTAGAAAATTCGTTAACGTGTAATTCGCTGCCTTTCAGAAAAACCTACCGGTGTTTTAAGTGTTTCTTGAACATTCAATTGTTTGTGTTCAGTGATCGCTCGCGTGAATGTTAGTTTATATTTTAGACAGAAGTGCGCGTTCCCTTTCCATGAAAGTAGGTAAAGGCTGTATTTTCTGTCAACGTCGCCGTCGTCGTCGTCGTCGTCATCGTAGTCATCATCATCATCATCATCATCATCATCAACAACAACAACAACAACAACAACAACAACACCTTTTGCATATATTTCTGCTTCTATCTGAGCTAAAGTTGAAAGGAAAAACAAAATAGAAAACAGATTCTTAATTACCACAGATTTATCATCACCATTTATTTTACATTTAAGCTGCTCGCATAGAAGCAGAAGCAGGTACAAACATTTATAAATTTAAGCCACATCACAAGACATGGACTGTGAAGTGAAATACTATACATCTCAAATTACAGGGGGAAAATGGAATTGGGAAGGACACGCGGTGAGTAAAACTGGTGAGTAGAAGCGACTGGTGGACTGCGTCAGTAGAGGAATGGAGATCAGTGTATCGTATGATGAAATAACGCGAGAACTAGGGAACTAAGTGGGGACATGAAAGAATAACATTTCTGCGCAAATAATAGTCAAATGGAGGTTTTACGCCCCGAAGTTATCACATTGGCTAAGAGGCACGCCTTACTGCAGGGCTGGGGATTTATTTTGGCCGCCTAAATCTCGCACAAAGGCGTTTGCCTTTTTCGACTCCGCAAAAAAAAAAAAAAAAAAAAAAAAAGGCCGCGTATCTGCTCCTTTCGTTGCAAATGTCGACGAAAGACGATAGTCTTTGTCGACTTTTGGCAAGTAAATGCCTCCCTCCGCTTTCACGCTCACCTCTTATGTTGTTCCTCTTGCCTCGCGCTCCTCCCAAGTTAAACATGCTAAAGGTATGCTCAAGTCAATTTAAATATACCGCGTTGCACTGCTCCAGGCCGGGTGCCGTACGGCGGAATCGAGGCACCCTACTCACGCGTTTATAGAACCCCGTTGCCCTATTCCACTGGCGTTCCAATTCGAAACGTGGAACCTATCTAGTGGAACCTTTCTCTTACTGTTGCTGCCTGCTTTCTTAAATTCCCCCAGAAGCTACAGTGGTGCGGAAGAAAGCAGGCGACAGCGTGATTTTTTTTTTCTGCAGTGGATGTAGTATTTCATTTCGCAAAAATCAAGCATTTATGAATTTGTTTATAGAAGAACACTGTAAATATCCCTTGTGTATTAACTTTCTGTCTTATATTTGCGTAATATCTTGTTCTTGTTCAACAATGTTGACAAGTATGAACATATAAACCGGACTTAGGCGTTTAGATTTGGCTGTGAGTATATAAGACTATTGCTCAGACTTCGCTTCACTTTGGCCGGGTGGCTGAATCGAGTCACAGACAGACAGACAGACATACAGACAGACATACAGACAGACAAACAGACAGACAGACAGACAGACAAAAAATTCTGGGTTTAAGTAGCCCAAGAAAGACTATCGTCTTTAAAATCCCGTCACCGGCAATAGAACCCGCGACCTCGGGCTCTGCAGCACAATGCCTGAGACCCTAAACCACTGCATCCGGTAGGTGAAGCGGACGCGGGAAATGAGGCAATTGGCGACCATTGGGGGAAACCTTCCTCCCATTCTTAATGAATGAGTGAGTGAATGAATGAATGAATGAATGAATGAATGAATGAATGAATGAATGAATGAATGACCAATGGTTTTTGGTATACCAGTTTCTCGCTTCCGCTGTTCACCTTCCTGTGTGCTTCTTGGTACATAGTCTGTGAGGGCTGACAGTAAACGAAAGGGAAGATAAAAGCTTTGCCTGCGTGCAACATAAGGGTACAGGGTCACTGAAGCGTACCGGATATAAGTATCTCCTACGCCTACGTAATTGTTACCCTATTTACACAACATAAAAATGCGCTTGCCAACACTTCTTATTTCCGCTGTCTCGTCGGTCAGGCGAGGTTGGAAAGAGCAATCGTGGACACCCGAATCGGACGATGAACCCGACGCCTTGACGGCGGATTCCGACGACGGTGCTGACTAAGCTCAGCGGATGCCGCCAGCGCAAGTCGACTAGCCGCGGTGAAGCCACGACAGTCACCTGTACCATTCCTTTTATTGGTTTCTTTTACCGCTCAGTTCCCCTGAATATCATTCCACAGGAGCCACAACAGGGATGCCCAAGAATCTCATTTAAACACCTCCGAAATGCTCTTCAACCTTCTCATGTCTTTTTTTCCTTTTGTCGCCGATAACAGAAAAATTACTCGCACACACTTGTACACGTACACACCCACACTTAGGCGGAAAGTTTTCATTTTCCCGGGCGAAGGGGGCTCCCCCTCCCTCCCTCCCTCCCCCCCCCCCCCTCTCTCTCTCTCTCTCTCTCTCTCTCTCTCTCTCTCTCTCTCTCTCTCTCTCTCTCTCTCTCTCTCTCTCTCTCTCTCTCTATCTCTATCTCTCTCTCTCTCTCTGGTGAAGGGGGCCCTCTTTTTATGCCTCGGGCCGTGACTTGAGTCACTGCCCGGGGGTTAAAAAGAAGGTCCCCTTCACCCCGAGTAGTCGGAGTGGCGCTGGCTACCACCCCCAAGCAGAGGAAATAATTACCTTGAGATAAATACCCAAGAAGGGGGAGGGGAGAAAAGCCCCGCCGGTAGCGTAGTGGTCATCGCACCAGACACGTATTCTGGAGGTCGTGGGTTCGGATCCCAACCGGCGGGCATTTTTTCTCCACTTTCGTTCTTTCAAAAAATTATATCTCTTTCAAGAATAAAAAGTGACCAACCACATTTTCCCCTTTGCTTTGCTTGACTTTCTTGACTGCCTATCCTTATTTCTGATTTCTGTCTTCCTTCAACGAGCCCTTTATTTCCCATTCTGATAAAGCGTCTATTTTTTTGTATAACTATAAGGAGTTATTATAATATTGTATCAAGCTTTTCTCAGTGTCATGTGCTTGAATAATTTCTTTACTCGTCTATTTAAAATAAAAAATGTGCGAACTGCCATGTTGTCAACCTATGGGGGTAGGGGCCCTTGTCAAGCTGTTTTCACGGCTTTTTGTTCCGCCTCCTCTTTCTAAGGAAACATAGATGATGATGGTATGTGTATACACATAGATTCATATCACGTCATTCACCCCACTGCAGTTGCAGACCATGATGATGGTATGATAATAATACTAATGATGATGATAATAAAATGTACCCATCATCATCATCATGTATGTCTATATGTGATATGTCGAGAGAGAGAGAGAGAGAGAGAGAGAGAGAGAGAGAGAGAGAGAGAGAGAGAGAGAGAGAGAGAGACTTTTATTGAGTCGAGATTTCGGCGCACTTTAACGATCCCCACATGGTCACTATTAATCTGGTGTCCTTCCCTACGGCTCGCCTCAAGTCCGGTTGTAGAATTCGACGCGCCGATTCTGATTTTCAGTGAATGCGGCTTGGTCTCGTTTGCAGTACTGAGTGAATTATATATATTTAGCACCTCTGCATGCAAGTGACGATGTCTTCATCCCTGAGAAATGTAAATTACTAGTAGAGCTTCTTTTTCCAGGAGTCGTCAGGACTGCCTACAGGAAAGAGCAGCAATACTGACACACACAACACTCGCGAGCATTTGACAAGCCGCTGATAAAAAACCCTGCCGAAGGGCTCACCCAAGGCGACAGCCATTTTTTTTCAGGCTCAAACACGCAAGCAAAACAATTTAAAGCGAGATCAACATGCAGCAACATATTCATCCCCTGTGTATAGGCTGGCTGTAACACTGGAAAAGTATGGGGTTAGTAGGGTCTGTCCTTAAGTTGGAAAAAATATAATTTATTCCTGTGTGTATATTTAAATTTATTTTGTGTGTACATGGCCTCCACAGTGAAAAGTTACAAAAATGAAATAAAATGTGAATGCGCAACCGCCGCTGGTGTTTTTAGGGCGCTTGTCCTCCTATGTTATGGATTTTAAGGAATAAATGGAAAGTACGAAAGTAAGCCGCGCACGCCTGTGCCAACAATGCGAACCCACAATGCGAACAATGCGATCCGAACCCATGACCTCGTGAAGGTCGTGTGTGTGCGTGCGTGCGCGTTCGTGCGTGCGTGCGTGCGTGCGTGCGTGCGTGCGTGTGTGTGCGTGCGTGCGTGCGTGCGTGTGTTTGTGTGTGTGTGTGTGTGTGTGTGTGTGTGTGTGTGCGTGTGTGCGTGCGTGCGTGCGTGCGTGCGTGCGTGCGTGCGTGCGTGCGTGCGTGCGTGCGTGCGTGCGTGCGCTCCTGTTTTGGTCGGGCAATAGGGCCTCGCATAAAGGGCACTTCACGCCTCTAATATTATTTTCTTTACAAGCATGCTACTTGGCTAAAATCGCCGATTTCTTTTCAGTCGCCGCCACTTTTATTAACCTAGAAAGGGGGCGCTCAATGCCGCTGCCCGCGTCTTTTGCGTCTAGGCGGTTCCACTGTTTAGTATTTCCAAATGTGTACACCACTGTTTTCTTGCGGAACCATTGGCTTATTTTGATCTCAAATGTAACTCAGAGACTGCAACTGCAGTACTTCTTATTAAGCTCAACAGCGCTAAATGCCCCAGCTTGAAAAATCGTGCCTGTCGTGTGTGAAGCCAGTCAATCACGTTCACAAAGCGAACGAATGCCGCGCGACCAGGAGCATTGCTGGGTAGAGTTGTTCTGTCGGGATGTGGAGCCTTTTAATAAAGACACACAGAGAGAGGTGTTGCTAGTCAATGCTGGTAACCACATTACCAGAATGTCTCTTTAGCAAAATGATGGTGACTTTGCTACATATACACAAATAGAAACGATGCGATCTCTGATTAAGTGCTCGTGGTGTGCTTTCTCTTCTATCTATACTTAGGAATATAGGTAGGAATTTGGAGGGGGGGGGGGGGGGAGAAACCCGAATAATAGATTAATTATTGTGGTGAAAATTATTATACGGCGCAAAATTTAGTTCGAAGTTGCAAACCTGAGAGTGAACAAGTGAGGCATAAGTAACGTTTAAGAATTTTCGGACAGTCATTCCCCTTAGTCGAACAATACGAACGCGAACGTCCAAGAGGGGCATCTGTGATTACACAATTTTTCATCACCTACTTTTCATCTGTTTATCTGCCAGCAACGCGCCGTGGCAGCCATCATCAGCCTTTTCTTCAACGCTTCCCGGCTCATAGCTCGAGAGCAGAATTTAAGAATCTCCCGTGCGTCTGCTTTGCCGCAGAGCACCCCTTTGACCAGCTTTGGCGAACAATGGTACCATTACTGTGAATTATAGTATCGTGCATATAATTGGTGGCGTGGACCGTAAAAGTGACTTTAAGGGTCGACCATTATACGAAATGTTGGCGTGACATTTCGCATTGCGCAATGCTGCAGCGGAACACATTTTGAATGATGTCGTTTACCGGGCTACGGGGCTGAACGGATTTTTTTCCCGCTAAACACGATGGCTGGCAATTTAGGAGTGTTGTGGTGAAGCAGACGCTCAGTACACGACAGACGGAACCAACGAGTCAGGAGGAGGGACTCGCGTTTGGAACGAGACTGAAGGAAACTAAGTGAGCTAAAGTCAGTGCGTCCTGTGTAGGCTATATCACCTGCATGCTCAGTTTGCAGCGAAGTAGCAGAAACGCGGAATCCATTTTTACATAATTTTTAAAACTTACTTTTTTAAATACTTTTTTAAATTTTTAAATATTCGTTCGTCTGCGTCCCCGCAGCGCGTCTGTAGTACCAATCATTCGTGTCATAGGATCCATGGCGAGGCCCAGCAAACCATTTGACCCGAAAAATGTGGCCAACGCTGGGACATTTCGCGAGGGAAGTACGACATTTCGCAGGTCACATTTTTCGAGGTCAATCGCAAGTATGGCCTTGTTACTCCTCACATCGGCTCTCACGAGCGCAGCGATTGGTGATTCAGATGCACTGCGCGGAAGCGAACGCACGAGTGTATACTTACAACGGGCTATCAAGTTTTGCCTAGCGTAATGTCTCAGAGTGCCCCATTAAAAGGCTGGTTAAGAAAACCTCCGTTGCCGTGAAACCCGCTGTATTACTGCGACTAACTAATCACTGAACTCTCATAGTTTCTTCGTTGTTTTTACAACTAAAATAAATGGAGAGGGGGGAGCTCACCCGTCCGTGGCTACCAAAGGTGTTTTAATTAATTCAATAATTAATTTGTTCGTTCGTTTCCTCGTTTGTTTGTTTGTTTGTTTGTTTGTTTGTTTGTTTGTTTGTTTGTTTGTTTGTTTGTTTGTTTGTTTGTTTGTTTGTTTGTTTGTTTGTTTGTTTGTTTGTTTGTTTGTTTGTTTGTTTGTTTGTTTGTTTGTTTGTTTGTTTGTTTGTTTGTTTGTTTGTTTGTTTGTTTGTTTGTTTGTTTGTTTGTTTGTTTGTTTGTTTGTTTGTTTGTTTGTTTGTTTGTTTGTTTGTTTGTTTGTTTGTTTGTTTGTTTGTTAGAGTATATCCTGGTTCTAACAAAATAACAAAATCGCTTCATTCGAGTGCTCGCTATATTCGAAGTTTCGGGTGGTCCCAACTGTAGTGCAGGGAGAGCAAACCATCCCGCTTATAACTGAGCACCGCATATAACGAAGTGTATATAACGGTAACTTACCTGTCCCGAGGACTTATTTATAAGGAGGGTTTACTGCACATTTATTTCGTATCAAGTGGGCCAGAGGCCATGCTATGCAAAGGGTAAAAAGGGAAAGGACATGAATGACACGTCGGTGCTTCATGAAATATGCGGAGGGGTGTTCTTGGAGGAAACTTTCCCGAGCATTGAATGCGAGAATGAAGCAACCTAACACTCACTATGATGACACAGTGCATAACGTTCTAACCGAAATAGGGGAGTTTTTCGCGGCGCTCAACTTGCTTCAGTAGATCTTAAACATGTTTCGACGAGGGTTAAGAGAATAAGTAATGAATAGCCGGCTCATTAAAAGTTATTACTTCGTCAGTACTAAATCTAAATTGTCGTGGGCGCCCCAAAAATAGTCGATGCACTACAATTGAGGGAATCATTGACGACATTTTTCAGCAAATTTCAAATTTTCAAGCAGAGATTTGATGTGAGATTTGAGTTTGAACACAAAAGTAGGCCCTTTAACAGCTTTCTCGGTGTTTGTCGCGGGGTCAGAAGGTTTTGCTTCACGTAAACAATTACAAATACAGAACACACCGCTCTCTTTCATTTTCCTGGCACTTTTTCGCGACGTCAGCAATACTGAGACGTGAGCGGCATAGTATAGTGGCCATTGTAAAGATACAAATCGAATAAGTAGTATTTTGCGGCACCTCAGCTCTTGGACGCACCGTAGGAGAACAATACAAATTAATTTAGACCATCTCTGGACTCTAACGGGCTTTAAATTCAAAATCAGCCATGTGTACCAAGCTTGGAGGAAGTCGTAGAACCCTACGTGGTCTAAACTATTCAACGACCCTCTAATACGGGGAACATTGCCGCGCAGCTTTGGAGCGTTGGATTCGACATTTATTTTTTTGACGTTTGCAGGACATGGCGGAAAGATGACGTCCGGGAGAACAAACCAGACAGAATTTTGCACTCGGGTCGTAAACGTAAAGACAGGGAATTGCTTCAAAGCGGAATTATCGATGACAAATGGCTTATTTTTCCCACGGTCATAAATAAACAAATAAAATTTCGATGAAGCGGGCACAACAAATTCAAAAAGAAACTCTGTTTGACGTTTCGAAGCTACACGTACCGGGGCTATAGCGGGCAGTACCACTTGAGCCCCTTTGACACGCACCCGGCGCCGCGTACACGGGCGTCCATCTTGACCTCCGGTGAAACGAACTGGCGGACGCTTTTTTTTTTTATAATTAGCGACCAAGCGCTGCCGGCTGCCTAGTAGAACAGGTGTTTTAAATTGAGTCTGCGAGGGATGGTTAGTTCTTCAAAAAAAGATAATGTGGACATAGTTGTATGATCTCAGAATTTATGGTGGCTCCTAATGCATTTCCAGTGTCTAAATAACCTTGGATTTCTTTTCAAACGTGTAGGAATTCTGGCGCCGAAAAAGTGGCTCCGCCACATAGTTATTCACAATTGTATAAAGAAACCGTGGTGACAACGTGTCCTGCCGCCCCAAGGATACACTATTTCCGAGGACGCCGCTTTGAATTTTCTTGAAATTTACGGACCAGTTGAGTAAAATAATAGGTTTCTAAATATTGAGTATGTAATTAATTTCTGACAAAGCACCCGTATTTTGTATACTACTTCCGATGAAAATTCATCATTACCGTAGTCAATAATTGCAAATAAACCTTGATATTTGGTGTTCCAACTGTAATGATGGACCTAGAACAAGGTAGGCTGTCGAGCCCAATTCGCACACACTGTCGACGCTTCGAAATTGGCTCTACTGGTCTGTCCAATTAAGTTGTTACTTTGTCCATTCACCGAGTTGGAATGAACCATTATTAGTGTACCAGCTGGCCTGATAATTGTCCACTGCAATGTGGAGGTCATTCTGCAGGCGAACCGAGAATCGACATCGCTGTCGTCCAACCCTCCCCTTCTTCGGTGCCCCCCCCCCCCCCCCCCTTTCTATTGCAGCCGGACAGTGTAGTTTAGTGCGACGTTTATTCATTGATCAGGTTCACAGCCATGGCGAGGCTCTGACGCATATAGCTAGCTTGCCGATCCCTGTCGCCTCTGCGGTTTAGGTTCCGAAACGTCTCGCTCGTGAGCTCTTGGCACGGGCGCGGCAGGCTCATGGCAGTAGCCAAGCTAGCCTGATGGCGCTGCCTCTGCAATATAAAATTGAACTTTCCGATATCCTACCGTCAAACGTTTACTTCCACACTCAGTATGGAACGTTCTAACTCAGTGCTGCGGCTATGAGTCATCTCAGCATAGAGCAATGTCTGTTTCGGCCTCTCGCCATTTGACAGCACTTTATTTTTTATTTAGTTTCCTTTGCCTAAGCTCGTTCATGCGGATTTCAGAGATGAGTTGTTTTTAGGTGTTTTTCTTGTTTTTATATTTTCTTTTCAGAAGCAAGGATTCCTGCTCATCTAACCTGAAGAAATGTATCCACATAGCCTGTCTATACAGGATGACTAAAGCATAGTTTTATTTCCTTTCTTGTTGACCTGTGTGTTACGTTCCAGAAATCAGACTCTGGTTGTTGTCTCAGTTTTCAGAGCACCCCCCCCCCCCCCCGCGCGCGCATTGCGTTACAGTTTACGTCGTTGATATACACAAAACAAGTGCGGGGTCCACCAATCATATTACCTCTGCACCATGTGCCGCTTACTATATCGACGAAGTGCCGGACGACTTGTTCTCGGACCCTCTTCGAAAGGATGCTGTGGTGTGCGCGATTAAGGCGCCAATTGCAACTTAGCCAACTGCTGGTACATTCAACAAACTTGTCTTTGAGCGGTTGGGCCAAGTTATGCTTAGAGCCCATTGAGGAACTCTCGGAAGATGTTTTGCAATTTTGTGATTGATTGGTTGGTTGGTTGATTGATTGGTTGGTTGGTTGGTTGATTGACTGATTGATTGATTGATTGATTGATTGATTGATTGATTGATTGATTGATTGATTGATTGATTGATTGATTGATTGATTGATTGATTGATTGATTGATTGATTGATTGATTGTAGGGTTTAAAGCGCCGACACAATGCAGGTGATGAGGCGCGCCGTAGTGGAGGGCTCCGGATTAATTTTGACCACCTGGGGATCTTTAACGTGCGCCGAAATCTCGTACACACGGGTGTTTTTCCTTTTCGCCTCCATCAGAAAAGCGGCCGCCGCAGCCGGGAATCGAGCCCGCGTCCTCGTGCTCAGCAGCACAATGCCTGAGCCACTGAGCCACCGTGGCGGGTGTTTTGTTTCGATCAGTATATGTGCAAATTGTTTACCGGGGCCATGCATAACACTTTCGTTTTCAGTCTCACTGAAAGTTTGTCATTCTTACTGGCGTATGCCAGTAAGAATGGCTATCTCTTATGAGGAGTGTGTCGCCTTTGTCAAAAGTGTCACTCTTCATCACGGTTGTCCCTTACGTCTACGAAATCCCTCGAGGATCTTGTACGTCGCGGCTACGTTTTGTGGCGATCATGAAAGTAACTAAGCTGCACTGTATCCCTTGATCCTTGGAGCAGTTTTGTTTAGAACATGTAGTTGCATCTGGCAACCGCTGAACTGAATCAGCGAACACCGACCGCATGCATTTAACAAGAACCGAAGGTAACAGCTGCATTCTGCCCCCTACGGAAATGTGCACGAAGCGAGGATTGTCACCGCACTTATTTGTCGCGGAATGATTGGGCATTTTGCTTCGCCAAATCTCAGCAATTAAAAAAAAAACTGCGATCCTATCTCTGCACTTTATATTATTTTTATCAAGAGGTAGATGTACTCGGAGCACAGCCTCTTGTGCCATAAAAGCAAGTTTGCCGCGCAGGTTTTTAACTGCGCATGCGGGGAAAACAGCATTCCACGAGAGGCCTCGCAGTACTTTTCTCGACGAAATTTTCCAGAAGCGCCCGTCATTTCTAACCGTTGCACTGAATGCCAACCTGATGCTGTGCTCAGGAACGCAGTAATACTCATTTCGCCGTCATGTTCTTTCTTTGTTTTTTTCGGGCAATGACAGGAGCGCGACGTCGCATGTGCGCTGACCCCGACGCGCGCAGTTTCGCCCGTCATCGTGATGGCTGGTATGTGCGCGCGGCCGTAAATTCATCCCGCGATGTGATTCCGCTCGGACTCGGGGCAGCTGTTGTGACGTGACTGCTGCATCGATGCGGACGAGCAGGCCCGCTAGAGCCGTGGGGCTTACTGCGCTGAACCCGATGCCTCATCCCATAGCTCGCACTGCAGTGCACCGCACACCTGTTTCGTGGTCCGTCCATCCGTGGTTAGCCTTCCATCGAAACGGGAGGTTAATTGGGCGGCCAATGACACAGCCTCCCACCACTTGAAGCGGAGGGCCTTGTTCAGAGTGTGTGCAGTGTGGTATACGTAACACGCGATAGCCACACGGGACCTCTGCTGCCGAGCCATAGCTGCGCAAGACTCTGATTGTGAGAGATTTATAGGTGAATGCATGCTCCGCCTGGACTGTTCTGACCCAACGCAGAGGTCCTATCCATCAACTCGTTTTACTAGTCACAGTAAGCGGCCTAAAGAGGCCGCAGGGGACTTTCCTGAGAAATGTTTGCTGCACGATGGAAAGCTACGTCAGTCGGGTGCACATGTGAACTACGTAGCTAGTGTACGCAGGCCGATATAGGCTGCACTGAAAGGCCGGCAGATAACTGTCACAACACCTCTCCATCAGATGAACGGCTGCCCGCGGGTTTTCAGTGACCGTGTGGCGATGATGCGTGGTTACATCTACCCCTCGCCGCCGCAAGAGCGTGTTGTTGCACGCGCTATACGGACCGGCGGTGGCTCAGAGGCCATGACGTTGCCCTGCTGAGTACGAGGTCGCGCGTTCGATTCCTAGCCGCGGCGGCTGTTTCTTGCTGGGGGCGAAAAACAAAAACACCTGGGTGCACCAGGTTACAGTCCTCCTGAAAGAACTCCAGGGGGCCTAAATCGATCCGTAGCCTTCGCGCTTCATAGCCCGGGTGTATAGTTTCGGTACGTAAAGCCTTAGATTTTGTCGTACGTGTTACCAGCATAATGACTCTAACCGGGCCATATGGCAAATGTTTTCGGAAAAAGATGCTGGAAAATAGTCCGTCGGACTTTGTACGCATAACATATGTTGTCGCGCATAGTGCCTTCTCGCTCTGACAACATGCGCGTCACTGTCACAGCTGTTTCAGGGCACCACGAACCTTCACAGTTGCTATATGACGTGTCACTGGAGCGGTCTAGTCTGCTTCTGGGTGGCCCCAGTTCTTATGACGTGTCGAGAAGATTGGTGGGCCGGCAAAAGACTCAGCACTTGCACCCACTTCGCGTATGAACCCGCCAAAAAGGGCGCATAACTTTTGAACTCAAAGAAGGATTTCTTTGCCATGCGTGTTCTTCAAGCTCTCTTCTGTGTGGAAGAGAGGTTCAAGCACCACCCGCAGGCTTCTTACACTATGACAAATATTGCTTGGATTGAGACTTTGCTGGTTTCCTAATGCGTTGAACTCCTTTAAACAACTACAACAATAAGTGAACAGTTCAGAAGGTTGCCTGCATTTGCTTGCTATATAATTAATTACCACGCAGGTCCTCTGCTTCCCACAGAGACAAATTTTCAATGTTAATAAGTCTATTTCTAGCTTGGACGTTTACACATAGCAAAATCATAGCCAAAACATAGTATGTTTTAATGTCACAATCTGTTAAATATAGATGAGCTATATGCATCAATTGTGATTTCTGCTAAGCTCAGTTCATGTTGGTGAACGGCGACGTTTGTGCGGGAACTAAAGGAAACGTAAGATCGTTCATCTGCGTTGGCAGCTGTGATTAACTGGAAGCGAAGACGATAACTGACCAAAACATGCCTGCCCTTTTCTCTACTGGTGGAACTTTTACCGCGCCGCCGTCAAGAAGCTTGCGGAGACTAGAGACGTCTACTTGTCGCGATAGTAGTCAATCAGGCAGCGCCATGAATTTGATGTGAGGGCGCTTGTACGTACAGGAGCCCCAAAAAGTAAACGGGACACGGCTTCGTGAATTTAGAATATTTTTATTTTATGCCACTGCCAGCATAAATAGAATATGTGCGGCCCGATTTCATTTTAGAATGACTTTCTTGAAAAGTCACTTAGAGGTTGCTGGCTAGGCACCTGGCGGAGAAATGCCCTCAAAATTTCCCACCCGTTTACTTATGGGGGCACCTGTACATATCGGTGGTGGCGAAAGTGACGACGGTTGTGAGAAGGCAGTTTCGGCACCGGGAAAGGACGAGAGCGCATTCCGCGAGGCTCTACTTACTTTCTTTCTGTTTCTCTCCGTGTCGGAAGCCGGCAGCACTCTCCATACAGCGGGCCGTTACCCGGCGGCACGCGTCACTTTCGATCGCGACAACCGGCAAGTGGGCTTTTCCGTTCGCAAGACCGCACGTGGTTCTCGCGAGCATCGCCAAGACGGCGATCGCCTCGAGGTGGTCGGCGGGCGAGAAAGCGTGACGCAACGCGCGCTCATCCCACGGCCGAGGGAGGGAGGCTCGGGAGTACTCACCTTGTCGACCTCGTCCTTGGGCAGATAGAGGGCTGCGGCCGCGGAGGACGCGCACAGGATCAGGACCAGGAGCCCCGAGGCGCCCGCGCGGGCGGCGGCAGGTCGTGGCATGGGATCGCGTCGTCGGCAGACCGTCTGCGGCCGAGTCGCTGCACGACTCGCGGCCAGACATAGGCAGGAAGGGGAACAGATGCGCTTCCAAATGACGACAGCGCGCCAATCGGGGAGGAGGGGCTCGTTAAGCCTCTCCGCAGATGCGCTGCTCTTCTGCCGTCGGCGCGCCAGTCTCTGCACGGCCAGGTTATCTGGTGCACCGGGACCCAGGCGTGCCCGGCGCGCTGCGAGCTCGCCACGGACCACGCGGCGGCGGACCGCTCCGCACTCCTCACGGCCACTCGACGCCGACGCGAACGCGAGCGAGACGGAACCACCGCCTCGGAATCGACTCGTAATGTGCGGCTTCTCCAAGGGAAACAGCAATTTCCCAGCGGGCCTAATCTGTTGGGACCCGCGCACGCACGGCCCGCTTTCCCTTTCTTTTCAGGGGAACTACTAGGAAGCAGCTCATCGGACGGCCGGCACTGTTCGTTTTCCTTTCTTTTTATTGCTTTGGTTTCACGCAAATACGAAATTTTTGATGCTTCTCTCAGCTTGTGTAAGCGGCGGGGGAGAGGAGTGTCGGACATGAGGCAATTTGTTTTTTTTTTTTTTCTTTTTTTTTTTTCTATTGTGAGCTGTTGCGGAGCGCCAGCGGCGAGAGAGCCAGGCGGGGGATTCCGTGTCGCTTTTGGCATGTCTTCACAAAGGTCGCGCCACCCCGATCCAATCAGCACGGCGACGCCCGAGACACTTTCTCGGCCTCTCCGAACGAGGTCAGAGCTCTCATCGTTGCCGACTCCGACTGTCGCACCCTCTGCGCTCACTGCGCCAGATGGAAGAGGGCGTACACGGAATGCAGTGAAACGTCGTTGCTTTAAGCGGCGCTTTCTGTCGGCAGCGCTGACCCATTTGTACAGACGGGAAGCTGCGAAAGCGTTGTCACGTCACATGCGGTCTCCCGTTTCGCGCCTTCACGAAAGCGACGGCCGACCGCTGGGTGCACGACAAGTTGCCCGCCTGCATACGCTCCGCTGCAACACAGTGTGCGTTCGCTGCCCGCCACTGTTATTATTTTCTGGTGCGTAAAAAAAATCAACGTTCCTTTTTGAAGAAAAGAGGCTATAACGCGAAGCTTTCTCCAATGCAACCTGAGTCGAAGTCCGAAATCGAAACTGCTTCCACAGTGTCGAAATGGCCCAATCGGAGAGATGTTGACGCATCAGAGACCCAGGGTCGAGTCTGACCACGGGAAGCGTTTTTTAATGCTTCGCGTTTCATCATCATCATCATCATCATCATCATCATCATCATCATCACGTGCCCTTTGCGGAAACGTACTGCGTAGAGTTGGCTTTCCTGCAGTTCGTTTAAGTGTTTCGATCTATGGCGCAGGTGAGGCGAAGGTTATATAACGAAGAAACCCTCTCCCCTCCCCTAAGAAAACAAAATAATAATAGCGAAATATTGAAAGCTTCAGAAATTAACACGGCCGATGAAGAGCGCACAATCTCATAAAACATTCTTGTAAATCGGTTCTGAAGTATTGCGAATATAGGAGCAAATTATTCAGGTTATTACAGCAAGTTGAAGCCGCACTAAAACGTACAGACTTCTCACGAGCTTACTAAATGGCCGCGTCATTTACTTTAAGCTTGCCAGTCGAAGGTAGCCGTAGTCAAAGTCGTTCCTCCACTCACCGTTCGGACGAACCGCCCTCCACATAGCGAGCGGCCTGCACCGCAAGGAAGCGAAACCGCGGGCAGCGGAAAAGGCTGGCTCTCGCGACGCTATAGTTATTACGCTGAGCAGGGGCCGTTACCTTCAAGTCGCCGATGGAAGGTAATGCGCAGATCACGGCACCCTCGAGACTACTGTACTGAGAAGGAACTTTTCTTGGGAAGGATGCCAGCAGCTTCAATGAATTTCTACCCAAAGAACGGGGAGCAGGGAACAGGTTGAGCGCTACATAGCGCAATTCGGTACACGTGTTACTCCTCGCTGTGTGGTATAAAACGGAAGAAGCGTGGTTGTTGTTTAACCTACCCAAAGCCGCTCTGTTGACTGCATGAGATAAGGGTTTTTCTTGCGTACTCCAATGTCATGGAAAGCTCTATGCTTGAAACCAAGCTAGTACTTATGTTACGTTGACAGGGTTGCACACAACCTTTTTTACGTCGCTTTTTTTATCTCATTCATGGCGAAAAAAATAATTACTGTGAAGCTTTTTTTACCACCCAGTTTTTAGTTGCATGGATGTCTTCTGCATCCGTAGCCATAACCTCCTGGCTAGAAGTTGATTTCGAGTGCACCTTCGCCTCAACGCTTGGTAGGTTTTTGTTCTTTTAATTTTAGGAAGGACAAAAGAAAAAAAAGACGAGAGAGAGAGGGAAAGACACTGTATTCGTAGCCATTCTGCGGCATTGTTTGAGCATGTCATCATAACTTCACTTTCATACGAGCTCGCGCATGTGCACAACAATGTAGCTGCTCACAGCAACGTTTGCTTGCCTACCCCATGCCTTTTTTGCCAACAGGTACTGGCAGCAGCACTGCAAGGGGCTCGCCGGAGATTTTCAGCTAGCGGGGAGAAAATAGGAAAATAATTACGTTAAATTTGTTGTCTTGCTTGTCATGCATTTTATAATGGCTGTGAATGAATTAAATGGAATGAATGTTTCACGCAAGTGCACATTTCGAAACTGCTCTAGTTCTTGCTTGTAATCACTTTAATAAAATATGTGGGTCAGCATTGCTGCAAGACATCTGAATGGCCGAGCGCATTGTTTTTGAGGGCAAATATGACGAATAAGTAGTTAGACATACGCTTGTACTGGAAAATGTTATCTAGACTGTGACATCCCGTAATGCAAAATGCTGTGCTCGTGTTGCGTAATCTCGCCGCGCAGACCACATTTTTCGAGTCACATGCTGGATCTCCTCGTGGTTATGCAGCACCAGCCATTGGTGACCGGCTTTACGGCGACGCGCGGGACACTACGATGGCTACGACTCCAGGCGACCACGGTGTTGCATCCAGGCCGCTGACGCAGTAAATGGTGGCATAATTATCCTTTCCCACTTCCCCCTTCCCTACCAATCCCCCTACCAGGCCTACGATTATCCGTAGCAGCGCACAAGCGCAACAAAATGGAATAAACGTGCTTTGGATCAATCAGTCTACTTCATCGCAGCGATTGGTCATTCCGCTGCATTGTGGTGAAGCAGCTCCACGGGCATATTAAGAGTGTACAACGGATTACCCTGTTTTTAATACCTCATCAAACCTGAACAAACTTTTGCGATTAAAGAACCGTTAAGTACCGGGTCGAATATTTCCATTCCTTTTGGTTTTAGCAGCTGACGCAAAATACCAGAGTTCAGATTTCCCGGTTTCTGTTCCTGGTTCGGAAAGCGAGAATCACATTTCCACTTGCGTTATTTGTGTTCAAACACAAGTTTATACAGAGACGACAGACTCCGGGAGGAAAGCTTTCGCTTGGAAAGTAGCAATATCAGCGCGGAAATCTCGATCGAGGCGATGGCTTCCTTAAAGGACAGGCCAGTAACACGAAGCAGCGAGGAAGGAACGCGGAGGCAACAACGCTGCTTTTCGTTGGTCATTCCTCGTGTGCTTCTCGTTACGGCTTGTTTTTCTTCGGCTGCTTGTCGTCATCCTTGCGTTACTGCCCTGTCGCCCAAGAAACGCGCGTTATGAGCTGTAGGAGTAGCCCATATGTGCCACTGGATGCCACCAATTCCAGGTAGGAATTCTCAAATCTAACATTTCATCACCATGCGAGCTGTGGGTTTCACCTCAAAATAAGGTTGTGTTTGTAGGTTGACGAAAGACGTATTTATTTGGGGTGCAGTGCTTGTCAGATATGTAAGTGCGTTGGAGTTGGCCTGAGGCCCCTGCTGAGGCTAACTCCAAGCACGAAATAATTTAGTACATACGCCGCAAAGTTCCAATGACATGCGTGCTCTGTTGTCTATGATTCCACGCTCAATTTCCCCAATGACTGAATAATTAAGATCTGTGTAAATGCGTTAGCAGTTTTTCAAGCGACGTCTTTGAATTATCTTCCAGGGCTACGTCATTTGTTACACTTGTAATGCTGATTCCGCTGCAAGAGACGGAAGGACGTGCGTTTAACTTCCTGCTTCGGCAGTTACCCCTAGGTGTTTGCGCATGCGCAATTAAAGACTCACCTGGTCCACATGTGGACCCTGCTTCCCGTCCTGCTTCTGTCATAGATTCTTAGGTAAGGCGTTTTCCTGGGCCGGTTGCACTGTTGACGTCTTAACTGCACCGTTCCCGAATGCTGTGTATCATCCTCACATAACAAGACCAGACTTTGCTGTAGCCTTTGAGCTGCTAACCAAAGATAAATGATGTCACTGAACCAAATACAGTGTCCGATCAGGGGCTTTTGCTTCCGTCATAAAAGCACAGACTAAACTTTTTACACCCTTTTAGCAAAAAGAGTGTAGCATAAGTGGAAAAAGAGTTTTCGGATGCCTTTACACCCTCTTTTCTTGAATCTCAACACCCTTTTCCTAGCTCTACACCCTTTCTGTGTGAAAAAAAGGGTGTTGATCAACTTCAAGACCATTGGTTTTTCTTAGGGTGTTGAAAGGGCGTGGAATACGTGTTCAGCTGTTCATTGAATAAGGCCGTGCTTGGATGCGTAATAGCACTGTAAAGAAGAAGACATCCCCTCATATACACCACCTCTATTCGCAAAAAATTTTTAAACGCAAAAAAAATAATTGCTTGTACGCAATGATCGCTCGTTTACATATGCGGTGCACGTCATGCCCCAAGTTTAGCTTTGGCACGTGAAACACCAATTAGAACCTTTAAAATTAAAAAAAGACTGTGTGGCGAACAGGGTGTTTACCGACTGCAACACGCTTGGCTTTCTGTAGGTTGTTGAAACGGTGTGAAATAGGTGTTCAGTTGCAAAAAAAGCGGAGCTGGGGGTCGACCTAGTTTCTTCCGGTGTGCTAAGTTTTGTTATGTTTGCTAAGCTTTGCAATGTTCTTGCTAAGCTAGGATGACCGCTGAGGGGTGAGGCCAAGTTTAACCGGACTTGACAAGGCTGTTCCCGTGTCCCCCCCCCCCCCAACTACCAGGGGATCCAAGGGGGAAAAAAGCTCCCCAGCTATGCTGTTTCTCCAGCCTTGCACCACTATGGCAAGCTGCGCCAATTTTTTGCCTTTTAGAATCCAAAAAAGACTAGTACATTTGAAATGGTACAGTAAGAGGTGCGCATACGCATACGCCCCTTGTGCTCACACTCTAACAAGCTCGAAAGCCGACTTCACTGTTATATTACCCTATCTGCGGTGGTGCACCCTTTACAGGTGCCGCAGTTCGTTTCTTTGTATTTTTTCCCTAACGCCACCGAAACTAGCTCAACCTCAAGGAGCTTGAGATACAAAACACCCCCGCTTGCAGAAAATGTTCACTCCACCCGTGTAAACAGGCACAAAATGCGTGCAAAGTTGGAGGTCTCTTCACCTTTTTTCTTAGTTGGCGGTCTTTCTTTACACCCTTTTTCGTTACGCCCTTTTTCTTAGTCTCGAACACCCTATGTTTTCAACACCCTTTCATTATTTCAACACCCTTTTTCCCTTCCGGGAAAAAGGGTGTTGAAATAATGAACACCCTTATTGAAGGGTGTTGAGGTGGCGGGAAAGATTTGTTTTGTATTTAATAAAATTCTATAAGCTATGGAACATAAAAACTACCTCGTGAATAAAAAGTTTTTGGAAATCCGCGTGTTGATTTGTATATTCTCATAGTAAAATGAATACTTCTAAAATTAGCGCTAACATATGTGTTTTTTTTTTGTTTTTTTGCGACAAGCCCACCGACCCGATCGGGGGCTTTCCTTTGCTGCATATAAAAGCAAGAACAGCACATGCATTACTAAGTAAGTATGCACTCTCTGAACCGCTTGCATACCGTTCGTTTTCTTGCTCAATTATTTTGTGTTCAAACTGTAACTTGTGCGTATTGACTGTTTGTGTTGAATGCTGCGCGCTCCGCCGATTCGCATTGCCACTCCGCATGCCATCACCTTAAAAAAAGAGTGTGAGGATGCTTAACACTCTTTTTCGGGGTGTTGAGCCTCCTCAACACCCTTTTTTAAGGGTTCTGAGCTCAACACCATTTTTTCATCCCTACACCCTTTTTTTGCCAAAACACCTTTTAAGGGTGTTAGCCATGGGACAAGATTTTTAAACCCTTTCCGGCCAAAAAGGGTGTAAAAAAGTTTAGTGTGCAAAACTTGGTCGGAAATGCAGTGCGGATGACGAAACTTTTCACTTCCTTCTCTGAATTCCTTGATTCGCCATGTCGGTGTTCGTTGAACCGGGTGGTTTTTCGCTGGTGTAATGACTGCGACGAAGTAGTATTATGACCGCCTTCCTTCGTTAGGAAAGGTTTATGCGCGGAGGTGCGCAGGCGGGTACCGCTGTATACAGTGCACTATGTACCAACACATGCTGTGCTACAGTATACTATACTATACAATACCATGATTAAATTTCGGCTGCTACATGCTGTTATTACACTACACTCTAAAAAAGAGCTTCTGTGGGTAGACTTCGTCAAAATGCGCCTGAATGACGAATTGCTGCATCCAGGGCAGCACTTAACGAAACAGCGCGACACACGGGACAAAGGGGAAAAAAGACGACACAAGCGCTGACTAACTGTTTATTTGAAAACAAAGAACGGTATATATAGGCGAAATGTTATCGGAGAGTAGCTTGGCGCATGATCAGTGAACGAATTACGTTATTTGCAAACAGAGGGAATGTGACCTTCAATGGAAGACGCTATCTTGACAAGTATGATATTTTTTTTCCAGGAGGACTACTGAAGGGGTGCTTACACACGAGGTTCCTCTCTTGTGTATCGCAAACGCTTCACAGATTTCGCGCGTGCGCTGGCCCTTGTATCTTCGTACTGTATTTCTCGAACTGTGGTGTGCATCAGCAAGCCTTGACGTGTTGAGCAAGCATGCTGCCCGTGCCGGTCTTCAGTGTGTTGGCATGCTCCCTTAACCTGTCGTTGATGCAACGCCCGGTTTGTCCGACGTACGATTTGCCACAGGGCACCAAGGGGATTTCGTACAACACTGCTTCCTGGCATTCGACGTAGGGCTTCGTCCTTTTTTCCCGTGCGTCGCGTCGTTTCGTCAAATGCTGTACCAACTTGCCCAACTACAAACCCTGCTGCAAAGAAGCATGTTTGACGAAAACGAAACCCGGCATACGATCTGACGTCAAGATGGGGTCTGCGCTGTAACATCGTGCAGTGCGAAAGGGCATGCTTGCACGGCGTTGTATTGGCGACATCTCTGGAGTCCCACTGTACACTCTAAGGTAGGGATCGGCGATCTTTTGAGGCGGAGCGCCGTGTTGCATGAACCCGACACGGCAGGGCCCGGACGGCTAATCGGAAGACGGCAAAGGGGGAAAAAATTGGCCAATTGACAGTAAGTACAAAACTAGAAATTAAATTATGTTAATATTCATCAAGCATGTCACAAGGGTATTCAAGCATAGGTTACCAGCAAAAAGAAAAAAAAAAGAACAGATGAAGGAAGCTCACACTAACGCGTAAAACTTGAAAGTAGCGAAGCTGCACGCAACCTTCACGACCATCACGACGGTTTAATTCCACGATTGCAGCCGATTTGCTTCTTCTTCGCTGCCGAAACGGCGTTTACTCCATCATTGTTGCTATAGTGTGAGCTTCCTTAATTTTTGTGGAAGTGACAATCATTGGACATCACCTTGGAGAGGCGTACGCTGTGACGTCTCTTTATAGTTCCGAGCAAGTGTGGTCACGATTACGGCGAACGCTGGAGTTCTTTTTTTTTTGGGGGGGGGGGGGATGGGGGTGGAGGGTGGCACTCGTGGCCAGTCTCCCTAAGTGGGTATGCTTGGCTTGACAAACCGGTGGCGGGGACGCTGGGCGGTCGTCGCGAGGCCCGCGCTCACGTGCGCACGCTCGGCATTCCCTTGGTATTTTTAACTGCGGACAGGAGAAATTGCGATTAGCTAAACAGCTTTGCTTAAAAAACGGAACAGGTTACAGGCTTACCAAAACAAAAGGCAGGTTACCAGCAACATAGGTTACAAGCTACAAGCGGTCAAGCTTTGAAGTTTGATGCCTTTTTTGGACCTGTGCAAAGAACGAAAGTAAAGATGCTATCTGGCTAAGTGTGAATAATAATAATCAATCAATCAATCAATCAATCAATCAACCTTTATTTTTTGGTGCCCAGGAACAACCCTAGGGTCTTGGTACTGGTACACCATATACAAGCATTCATAAAAACAAACTAAAATCAAGACAACACAACACAGAAAACCGTATATATGAAAGAAACAATAAGATAAAAATAGTTACAGAGATCCCAGAAAGCAAAACAGCAAAACAGCAAAAAAAAAAAAAAGGAAGCCTAGTGTTAGAAGCCATGACACCCGGCCAGCAAAACGTTGAAGGCACGTGAAAAATTGAAAATACACAAGCAAATACTCAATGCACATGACGGAGATAGATTATACACATAAAACAAAGGTTTTGTAACAAAATGTCAGGAAGTTTCAAAATGGAAAAACGAAGTTCAGCGTTACAAGCACTAATAATAATAATAATAATAATCAATCAATCAATCAATCAATCAATCAGTCATTTATTTGCGTGCCCAGGAACAGCCGGGGGGGCCTTTGTGCTGGCGCACGGAAACAGAAACACACGAAACATAATGTACACATCTCTCAAATACAAAATAAAATACGACAAAAAAAAAAACGAAAGCATAGCTTATGTTGAAGTTACGGAATGAAAGTCATTCAAGTGCATGAACTCAAGGATAAAAGACAAATGCAGAATAAGAAAAGTTGGCAGTTACGCCAATACAAACTCACAGACATGTTTGCGAAACAGAGTAGGACAATCATTAAATATATCAAGGTAATCCGAGTACCGATTGTACGTGCATTGCAGTCGGCACACAGGGCACAAGACACGCAGACAATTGGAGTTGCAAAAGGTATCATGTTTCCTGGTCCACTTTTGCGGCACATAAAGACGGACATGTTGTAGCAGCTCACCACAAGACACTATGCCGTGCATAATTTTAAAGAGGAAGAGAATATCAGCCTTGTTCCGCCTGGAAGTTAAGCATGATAGCGTCAATGAAGAGGGCGATCCAGGGTTATAATTACTACTATCGCCAAAGCGATGGTTGAAGATAGATATGAACTTATTTTGGACTCTTTCTACAAGCTTACGGTTTGTTTTACTCGTGCTGTTCCAGACAACAGATGCATATTCAAGCTGAGGACGACATATAGTTGTGTAGAGCTTGAGAAGAGAAATCGGCTCCTTGAACTCCTTGGACACGCGACAGACAACGCCAAGCGATCGAAGAGCTCTACGAGTGATTACCTGAATATGTGGAGAGAAGCTCAGTTTACTGTCGAAAGTGACGCCTAGGTCATTAACCTCTACCACACGTGGGAGTAATTCACCGTTGATGTTATAGGGAAACAAGATGTTGTCAGTCTTTCTTGTGTATGTCATTACCTTAGTTTTAGATGTATTAATGAGGAGTTTGTTGCATGAGCACCAATGCGAGAAGGACGAGATTGCTCTCTGGAGAGCGGAACAGCTGGCAGAGTTGGAAACAGATTTAAATATTTTTACATCATCGGCATATAAAAGAAAATTACAATCATTAAATATTGTCGCGACATCATTTATAAAGATTGAGAAGAGAAGTGGCCCGAGAACTGAGCCCTGAGGGACACCACTGGTGACCTCATAGGAAAGAGAAGACTGTCCATTTACATGCACGAAACATGACCTATCACATAGATAATTGCATATAAGAGACATCAGGGATGGTTGTATATCAAGCTCAGATAGTTTTTTGGCTAAGAGCTCGTGGCAGACGACATCAAAAGCCTTGCTTAAATCAAAGTAGACTACATCAAGTTGACCTCTCCCTTGCACAGCTTCCGAAGCATGCAGCATGAAGTTGACGAGATTAGTGGTGGTCGATCTCCCAGCGAAAAAGCCGTGTTGCTGAGGTAATAATATAGTTTTTACGCTGAAAGAGAGTACTGTATGTAGTACAGTCTCAAAGAGTTTTGAAGCAGCGCAGAGAATAGAAATCGGGCGGTAGTTTGTGGGGTCTAACTTTGACCCTGACTTAAATATAGGAACAACCCGCGCAGTCTTCCAACGAGTAGGGAACTTGCCGGTATTGAGTGACGTTCGAAATAATCGCGCCAAGACCGGAACAAGAAGATCCCCAAACGCCTTCAGTACCGCCGAAGGAATGCCATCAGGGCCGCACGAAAATGAGGGCTTAACTCGCTTTAGAGCTCTTGATACAAGACTTTCCGAAATAAAACAGTCTGAGCTTTTATCATACCCCGGAAACACTTGAGGGGGGCAGGCTGCACTTTTCTTGCCGAATACTGAACTGAATTGTTGAGCAAAAGCATTAGGAACGTCAGGAATGCTGTCACCCCTCTTGTCAATGAGGTTAATATCTCCAGGGTTGTTTTTGGAAGTTTGTGCACGGACATGACCCCAGAAAGCTTTAGCATTGCGCGGCGCATCGGCTTCAACCGCGGCTATATAACTGGACCTATCGCGCTTAAGCAGATTTTTACAATGCAACCTGAGTTGACGAAACTCGCTCTGCCACCTCTCTTGGCCAGTTTTTTTTGCTTGTTTGTGAGCTCGATTCTTTCTCCCAAGGGCCTTTCTTAGTTCAGATGAAAACCAGTACGGATAATTGCTACTTTTTTTAGTTTTTTGGGGTACAAATCTGCTTAAGCCATCGTGAAGTACTTCGGTGAAAAAATCAGTCATTTCGTCTACGTCATTGAGAGTGTCCAATGGTGACCAATCCGTCTCAGCAAGGAAGTGAAACAAGCCAATATAGTCCCCACGAGCGAAGTTGTAACCACGGACGCCTGGTGGGTTGACGGGAGGACTGTGGTGGGCAAGGGATACGTTAGAAATTGAAATGAGTAATGGGGGGTGAAACCTGTCTGGTTTTACGAGGTCAATATAACTACGCGACACCTCAACGTGTTCCATGTTAGTAAAAGACAAGTCCAAAACGTTTCCACACCGATTCCTAATGAAGTTGCATTGCTGTAACGAAGTGAAAGAAATAAAATCTAGCAAGATTTCACACTTCTGTGATATCGGATGGGACGCCCGATCAACCAACTGAGTTTCCCATGTAATGCCGGGTGCGTTAAAGTCACCAGTTATTAGAAAATCGTGATCACTGTGAGAGGTTACAACAATCTCTATTGAATTTAGGGCATGTTTGAAGTCAGTGGCACTTGTCTCGGGTGGTATGTAGTAAGTACATAGTAAGAGGCGTTTGCCCCGAGAGCAAAGCACCTCTAACCAGATAGACTCAGTTTTCAATTCAAGGTCCAGGCGCCGTTTACATTTAATCGAATCGTGTAGGGCAACCAAAACGCCACCTCCCCGTTGTTTGCCGCACGAAGGGTCGCGGTCATGCCGAAAGACTTGGTAGTTTGGGGGAAAGAAGGAATTAGAGCTAATTTCCGGGCACAGCCAGGTTTCTGTAAGAATTATTACTGGAAAGCAAGAAGAAACTACATTAGAAAAAAATTCGGCAGATTTAGTACGTAGCCCACGGACATTTTGGTAGAAAAAATCAAAACCGCAGTTACTCGCCATCGAAACGGTGTTCCTCGACATAGATCATTTGTTCACACAACTCACCGCGGAAGGGTTTAAACAGGCAGTGCCGCAGCCAAAGCGCAGGGTCTCTCAATTTCTCGAAACACACGTCGTCCACGGCGACGTAGAAGGAAGCGTACGAGTCATGCCTCGTTTTCAGTCGCTTGCACATGATCGGCACAGCACCCACAGAGCACAAGTGCTTCGCTACTTGCGCCGATGTTGTAGAAGGACGCAGCTTGGTGAGAAACATAGCTTTAGGGGGCCTGGGACGACCGACCGCTGCAAGTACAGTCCCGTCAGAAACGCCAACTGTCAGCGGACGCGGGTTGTGCCTTGCACGGCGTTGCTGCTGCTGCGTCGGTGGCGATACGTTCTGGAGAGGCGGAGAAGCCGAATTCACCGGCGTCGGGCTTGGAGGGGCAGAGGCCGGCAGCACGGGATTCTGCGAAGAGCCGGGCGTCCGCGGGGTAGGGGGTTTTGTTTCCGCGACCGTCCTGGTTGGCAGCGGCGGGAAATCAGCCAGCCGGGGCTGGCCGGCTGGCCAGCCCCGGCTGGCCGATAATAATAATAATAATAATAATAATAATAATAATAATAATAATAATAATAATAATAATAATAATAATAATAATAATAATAATAATAATAATAATAATAATAATAATAATAATAATAATAATAATAATCAGCCTACGTAGGTCCACTGCAGGACGAAGGCTTCTCCCATGACCTCCAACCGCTCCTGTCCTGCGCTGCTTGAGTCCGCAGTTTACCCCCGAATTTCTTTACTTCATTCCTCCATCGGGTTAATGGCCTTCCCCTTCTTTCATACCCATCTCTCGGTATCCACTCTCTTACCCTAATTGACTCACTACATGACAAGTGTTAAGGCAGGGAAAATTCCAACTGGAAGCGATATTTGTTCCTGTATAACTTGATTTGATTTGATTTATTTGTTCTGTTGTTAATATAGACAAATCTGATACAGAAAATTTTGAGGTCGAAACTGCCATGTCGGCCTCGTGTGTTCGAGGTTTCGGCGCACGTTAAAGATCCCCAGGGGGTCAAAATTGATCCGGAGCTCTCCACTGCGGCGCGCCTGATCGCCTGTGTAGCGTCGGCGTGTTGAACCCCATAATCAGATCAATCGGTCCTCTCGTCGTGCCTGGGGCGCGGGTCGCAGGTTACCGACCATTGCTCTAAGGCAATCCCGTGGCTCAGCTTAGCCGCAATGCACTTAGGGGACCGATCTGTGCCACTAGCAGAGCGAATGAGGCGAATTGCAGCAATGCGCATAGCATTCGACTCAAAAATGCCATCTGCGCTGTGGCACTGCGCAATGCAGAAGCGGGGTGCGGAAGCGCAGACCCAGCTTTTCAGTCAAATCATCTGCTCCACACCACCATTCGTCAAAATGCTTTTGTTGGCTGCATGGATTGGTGAGTGCGGTACCGTGAAGCCGAACCACAGGATCGTCATATAGTGTATGCTTTGTCCTTCCATTGGCCTACTCCACCGCTTTGCTCGCAGCGATTGGTAGTTCAGGGGCGTTGGGCTGCTTTGGAGTTAACTATAGGCTCAAGGGTGTATTTTAGATTAGGCAATTGCGAAAGAAGAAGCAAAGCGTTCCTGTGGGTAATCCAGAAATAAAGGAAACAGGATACGAAAGTTTGCTTTGAAAAATGAAATCAACAAAAGTATCCAGATATATTCAAGGCATTTGTAAAAACAAATACGGACAACCAATAGGCCTGTCTACCAAACTTAACTGTGATGGGTTGTTTACAGCCTCGATCTCAAATTCACGGGCCGGGGGGGAAGTGGGGGGGCTGCTCCCTCCCACTCACCCCCTCCTGCGGACGCCCACGACGGTATTACTGTACGATGTTATGCTACGCTGCGATATTGTACACTATCCTATCATCATTATCATCATTATTATTATCATCATCATCATCATAATAATAATAATCGCCATAATCGCAATCATCTACAACAACAATAATAACAACAGCCTCTACCAAAGATTTCCATACATTTCAATAGTGTGTTTGCCAAGTCCATTCTTTACCCCTGAATTTTGTTAGTTGATCCCTCCATGGAGTCCTTGGTTTTCGACAATTTCGTTAAATGTGCCTTAGTAGCCATTCCCTTAAACGGATGGTCCTTCACCCGCATTATATGGTTTGTCCAACTCCTCTACGCTCGCTCAATTTCGGCTGGAGCTTGTTCAGTTTTGTTTGCTCAGAACGATAAGAAGTTGGGCGAGTTCGTTTTGAGCCTTGACAGATCATAGAAAAAGCGCGGAAAAGACGACGACATGGAATGGGACGTAGGACGACACGGCGCGCCATCCTCATTTTTTTTCTTTCTGTTTTACTATTCGGTGTCGTTGTGTTTCCAGCGCTTCTTCTGTGACTAATCCACACTGCTGCTACTCATACCTCTCTAATTGTTGCGTCCCTAGCATCCTTTTTACGCGGCCCGTTGACCCGATCTGAGTTGCTGCGCATACGTCATTAGCGAAATACGCATTGTTTGTATAAGATTTTTTTAGTGACACGGGTAGCTTACTACCAAAAAAAATTCAGGAAACGTACACAATACAGACCATTCCTTAATTGTTCTGGAACTAATTTCTTTCTCATGATTTGGATCATCACTAACAATTTGCCCAAGATAGTCACGATCATCCACGTGTTATTTATTTATTTACAAGATACCTACATCGCCACGAGGGCATTTTTGTAGGGGGGACATGCAACATGTACAGAACAGAGTATACAAATACATTTATACATCCATACACTTTTTCAAAAGCACTTCTTCGTAGTGATTAAAAAAAACGAACACCACACTGATCATAAGCGGGAGAAAAAAAGATCGCTATTTTGAAGACTAACCAATCCCTCTGACAACATATTCCAGTCACTTATTGTTCTAGGGAAAAAAGAATTTGCAAGAATATTTGTACTGTGGGAATACTGTCGCACTTTTTTTGGATTATCATGACGAAGTGATATGTAGTTTGGCTCGAGGAGATACCGTTTTTTGTCGATACCTGTACGATTGTAATAAATGCAGTGGAAAAATTTTAACCTTAACTTTTTACGTCTGAACTGCAGTGGTTCCCAGTTCAGGGTAGCTTTAATCGCCGAGATGCTAGCAAAAGGGTCGTACTTGTTGGTAACAAAACGCGCTGCCTGGTTTTGCAGCTTTTCTAATCTTTCTATAAGGTACTCTTGGTGTGGGTCCCACACTACACACGCATAAGCAAGTATAGATCGGACATGCATAAAATACAGTGTTTCTTTCACTTCTGTGGATGCATCCTTAAAGTTTCTACGGATAAAATATAACATTCTACTGGCCTTTGTAATTATGTACTCTACATGTTTAATCCACTTGAGTGACTGAGTTAAGTATACACCTAAGTATTTGTACTCTGTAACGCTAGTGATTATTGTATCTTTTATTTTATAACTTTCTTGGGTTATAGCTGATTTTCGTGTAAACCGGAGGTGATTACATTTCTCGATACTTAGGTTCATGCCCCATCCGTCACACCACCGAGCTACTGTTTCTTGGTCTTTTTGTAGCGCGTATGTGTCGCTTAATGAATTTATCTGCCTATAAATAACACAGTCGTCAGCAAATAATTTAATTTCGGACTTAATGTTTTCTGTTATATCATTTACATCAATTAAGAACAATAATGGTCCTAGTACGCTACCTTGTGGTACGCCAGAACTCACCGCAATAGAGCTAGATTTGTGACTATTTAAAACCACACATTGCTCGCGGCCGTGCAGGTAGTTACGTATCCAAGAATGAATTTTATAGTTAATATTCAGGGATGCAAGTTTATTGTCCAGAAGATTATGAGGAACGGTATCAAAAGCCTTCCTGAAATCTAGAAAGATTGCATCTACTGGCGTATTATTATCGAGGGCCTGTGATATGTAATGATGAAATTCTACTAATTGAGTATTGCATGAAAATCCACTGCGAAAGCCATGCTGAGAAGGTGTAAGGTAGTTGATGGAGTTGAGATATTGAAATATTGCACTATATATAATATGTTCTAAAATTTTACAGCAAATTGAAGTCAAAGAAATCGGTCTATAATTTTTCACATTTTTTCTATCCCCGGACTTAAAAAAAGGCGTTACATTTGCAAATTTGCAGTCTTTAGGAACAATGCCTGACTCAAGTGACATTTTGTATATAATAGCTAAATACCTTGCAATAACGTCATGGCACTCCTTCATTACAAATGGCGATAGCCCATCTGGACCACATGCCTTAGAAGTGTCCAGTTCCCGTAAGAGGCGATCTATACCATTAACATCTATAATGATATCATCCATAGAGTGGGTTACATCACTAACGCATGACGGTAAAGGAGCAGTTGACGTTTTCTGCGAAAAAACAGACTGGAAAAATGCATTGAATGCTTCCGCCATTTCAGCATTACCTTGCACAGTGATTCCATCCACTGATAATGACTGTATAGAAATGTCATATTTCCTGGTTTTCTTTACGTATTTCCAAAACTGTTTTGGGTTTTGCTTAAGGTCATTGTTGAACCGGCCAAAAAAATTGTCTTTTCGCATTTTTTATTGCAATCTTAACCTTATTGTTAGAGTCTTTCAAAGCCTGTTCATTAAATTCGGTACTATTACTGCAGAATCGCCTATAGGCTCGCCGGGCTTTCCTTATTATTCTAGTATTTCATTAGCTATATTAAAAATCTGTTTCTCTGCGTGTTTTTTAACATTCCTTTTGATTTCCTCATCTCTATTTTTATCCCGCAGCTAAGGTTTACGAGTCGAGTTCTTGAAGCATATTCAGTAAGTCCCAGTGGGACTGATTCAATGAGATAATGTTCATTTATTCATTTGTTCATTTATTCAGCATTGTGATCTTGTACAAAAGTTGAAATAATCCGCAAATCTCAAATGGCCCAAGTATTTTCTATTGATCCGTAATCCTGATGTTTCTCCAAAAGTTTCCTTGATTGATTATGAGGTTCAACGCGCCGACGCTACACAGGCGATGAGGCGCGCAGTAGTGGGGCTCCGGATTAACTTTGAACCCCTGTGGATCTTTAACGTTGCCGAAATTTCGAACACATGGGCGTTTTCGCTTCCCAAAAGTTTTCAAAAAACCTCTTTCTTTACAGGCTGAAAGTAATTTACTTGAGATTGTGTTTCTTTGCATGACACCCGTTCTGATATAGGAAACTTTTCATTCTCTTTAGGGGAGTCAGGTCCGTGCATATCGTTCGTGCATGTCCTCGAACAGCGCTCTCAAGTCTCTTCTATTCCATCCTTTCTCAATGCATCTACGATCACAGCGTTGGCCACTGAGCTAAAACCTTTTCCGCAACTTATAATTAAATACCCCATGAAGAGGTTAATTATATTCTGCAGATCTTTCAAGTACCTTGTTGAGCTTTAATTTGTTGCGTGAATGTGGTCTATTGTTGAGGGAGAGAGAACAAAATTTAGACAGCTATTGTCCCGGCCGTTGTGCCGCATCTTCTTTTCTCTAGGGGACTTCCAGTCTGTGGCTCTCCGGGGGGCAGTCACGGGCCCGAGGGCTGCAAGCCGGCAGGAGTTCCTGCGTCGGCCTGGTGTCAACGCCATGACATGACCCAGGTTCAGCCAGTCCTCCCACGGAGTGATACGGGAGCTGAGGTGGAGAGAGGTGGACAGCACCCCCACAACGGGACCGTAGTCAAGGGTGAGTGGGACAATTAGGTGCGTGGCAAGTGGGATGCGAGAAGATCCTAGTTATTAGGAAACTCTTCCTTAAATTACCTAGTTCCGTCGACTGGGAAAGTCAAGCGGGACACTTGTTGGGGCTAAGTGTTATGTTTCTAAATAAGGTAATCTATGGAAATAAATAGTGGGCTGATGGGCCTGTAATTTGTAAGCTCTTTGATTTCGCCGTATTTGTAAATTAGAAATAGGTACATATTTTTCGAAGCATTCGGTACCTTCAAGGTCCTAAGGCACTTCGAGCGTAATTCCGTGAGCTATTATACCACAATGACTCTACACGGTTAAATATATCGGCCGCACATCCGTCGTCTCCTGCAGCCTTGTCTTGTTTTGTCTCTTCCAGGCCATTTTCCAGGTCGTCCTTGATTATACGTGGAACTTACCCAACGGAGACAGTTCGTTCAAAACTGCTTTCTGAATCGAGGCGGCATGCGCACAAATTTCTTGAAACTTTTTTCACTACTTTTATTAGTATATCGCCCATGTCATTTGGTATATTGCATTTTTCGGTTCACACGATGGCTTCAAACCTTTTCCAGGTTCAAGCGATGGATAGACCGATCCCGTGAGAAGTGCGAACAAGTTGTCAGCTTGTTTTCGGTCTGTAAATATTTTTATGCTTGTTAATTCACTATTTGTAATTTGCAAGCGCTATATTTGATCAATAAACTTTCCATTTGTTGCACTTATCCTGAAGTCTCATTTTATGCACGAACCACTCAAAGGACCGACAGTCGTTCTGATATGGTGAATGCATATTCCTCGTGACAGCAGGGGCTTAAGGTGGACTGCATGCTTATATTAGGCGCAAGTACAGCAGACTCCCATCGATAAAAAAACAGCACTGGGCGACATCAGTATAGTAAAAAACCAGGAGACAAACATTGAGATATTGCGCGGGTCGCGTTACGTGGCCATCGTCAAATAAAAAAAAAAAGCCGGTAGACTGTTGTCCGAATGCATATTCGCTAATAATATCTTTTTTTTCTTTTCTAGATAAAAATAAAATATGCGCTACGAGTTCGTTTAAAAAAAAGTACCTAAGCTACGAACCCAAACTATGAAAATGTACAGAAATTATAAGTACTGTCTATTAATGCGCAAGCATTTCTACTACGCTTCTCAAGTTTTTTTTTTACTACAAAATGATCACTACCGATTCAAGTGTTTTGTGACCTCACGAACATAGCACGGACCGCATAACCTTGAACCGTGATATCGCTGCGATCACGCCGAGCTCCCTCTGTGTCCCTCTTCTCCCCCATTCATGCCTGATGCATAAAGCTGCTCTCTCTCTCTCTCTCTCTCTCTCTCTCTCTCTCTCTCTCTCTCTCTCTCTCTCTCTCTCTCTCTCTCTTCGAAAAATAAGTTTTTTCGATTTTTATTCGTGTATAGGTTTTTTGTTGTTTTTTCGGGACTTGTTTTTTTTTTTTCATTTTTGTCTTCATCGTGTGAAGGCGGTTTGTTTATGCATTTCTGATTTGATTAGTTCATATTTATCATTTTTTAGTTTATTGTTTATTTTAATTGCCTTCGACCGATTATCCCCATGCACACTATATATTAGAACTATTAAAGTTATAAACTTTGCAAAATTATGCATTTTTGTGCAGGCGCAGGGCGTCGCATGGTTGGTGCTGTGAAATGCTCAGCTAGGAATGTTAATGCCACACACTACAGCGCATTTTTCTCGGCTGTACTTCCACGGCACGTGGCAGCTGACGCGGTGAGATGGCGCAGGCGGATGCAGCTGCTCCTCGCGGAGGCGTGCGTGTATGGGGGGAAACAAAACAAGTGTCATTTGGCCGAGCAAGCGCGTACGGCAGAAGTGTGTAATGACCAGGTGCGGCAGAGGCCATGTTGATTCCGCGCTCGGCTCCAGAGAAGACCTCCGCGGCGACTCAGCTGCCCGGATACCGAGTTTCCCCGGTCTTGCCGGATTTCCACTATGTCCACTTTGTAGCGTCCCACACGGTGATCGGCCGAAAGCACCGATCACGTTTCTTTTTCTTTTTTTTTCCTGCCTCACAAGCACGATGGAGTCCGTCACGCGGGAGGAGTCTAGCGCTGTACGTTTATGCTAGGGACAAATCCTGCATTCGTAAGCGACTGAGATGATGTTTTCGGCTCTTCCTCGGCTCCTGCAACCATTCATTTACTGAGGAAGGCCTTGAGTTGTGCTGGACGCCGCTACGTTGCTTGGGAAGTTCCGGTGCGATGACGCAACCAAATTTCCCACGCATGCAACAGGAAGGGTGGAGAGCCTGATAGGGGACAGTTGGCCTAAAACCGACTGTGCCACAACAATAAGGAAAATAGCATATTTACACCCGTACTAACGGTGGTTAATTTCCGTAAGTCTCAATGCCAAGCGGGAATGGGGAGTTCCGATTTTATAATACCAGCAGATTGTAAAATACACTCTGGTTGTTTTCACCACAACCCACAATAATGGCCTACTATTGCGATCCAAGGGTGAAGTAGGGCAACGTGGGGTCCCACCATACATTTAAACAACTAAAATAACGCTGGACTACCGGCTAAGCGCCTACATTTTTGCCTCAAATGTTCCTGGGGGTTTCTTTCGCGCTAAATAATGGGGAAATGTCTGACCTACGCCAGCAATTTTAGTTTGTGACGAATTTTTTCAACTTTTAGACATAAGACTGAACAGACAGGCAGGCAGGCGAGCAGTAGGGGGACAGGGGGGCAGGCGGGCCCAAATTTTCTCGTTTAACTAGCCCAAGAAAGAATATCGTCTTGAAAATCGAGCTCTGTTCGAGAAGACGCAACAAAAATGACAAAAAGAAAAGCTTGTATCGAAGCGTTTTATACCTCGTCCGGGTATTATTCTTCCGGAGCTCCAACGCAGGCCACTCATTGGTTGTAGAGGGAGGGGAAGGGGGCGCTTATTGGACAGTAACCGCGTTCGGCGAATCTCAGAATCAAAAAGATTTGGATTTTGGTGTAAACCGAGTTCAAGCGGAGCGGTGTGTGTTTGTGCTCGGCGCATCGTTGCGGAATCTTAAAGTGGATCTCTCTGTCGAAGCGGAATTCTTGCAGGGGTTCCGTTCTGTTTTGGCCACGAGTTCTGCGCTGTATCTTGGGGGCCCGCAGTCTGTAGAGTGTGCTTGCTTGCACAGTTGCTCATTTTCATTGCAGTTGCGCATAAGTGAGATTTAAACCACTAAACCAGTGCGTTACAACAGTGAACCGCTCTTCTACCTGCCGTAGCAGCAGCGCAGCGGAAGGCATTAACCTCGGACGGGAGGTTAGTACTGGCAGGTGGCAGTCATTTGTTCCTGTTTGGGTTTCGAAATACTTCCGTGATTCACTTTTTATCTCTCAGCAAAAGCAGTAGGTATGCATTTAGGTCACTTGTGAGTTCGTTGACCCCCCCGATCCACTGCGAGGTTTGCGCGGCTTAGCATATTATACCACGAACCTAATTTCTACGGAGCTTCGTATCTATAAGCAGAGAAGTGTGGCGGAAATAACGATTTCTGGAAGCACGCGTACTGAAATTCTAGGCGGAGGAGCAACAGACGGCACTTAAACATGCTATTAACATTTTGATTGGCTTTTCGCTTTTTAAATAGTTTTTAGTGGGTTCACATACCGCAGGCCAGTAATTTGGCCCTGCGGTATGCTGCATATGACTCATACAAATAACAAAAAAAAGCAGAAAACACCATGATGACCACAGCATTGTGCGACAATCTACAAGTTCACAGTATCAAAAATTGGTGCCTTCCGGCAGAAACAACGTAGATATCACCACCACTTCCATAATTTACTGACGCATTGAGACTGAAAGATTGACGGCCGCACACAACAATAAATTAACACGACACCTAAGCGCTCGTTGTGATGTAGTGAATGCAAAAGCAGTATAGTGTGTAATTTGGGAACGGGCATGGGAGTAGTGTGGGCGCCGCCATAGCGTCCTGGATCACTGGTGACTGCTGCGGCGTTGGGTGAGGCAGCGGAGTCAGTGCGAGGATCGGCGCGGCGCGTGCTGAAATCACGTCCTCATCCTTTCCCTTTGTGTATTGTTTTTTTCTACTCTCTGTTACTATGAGTGAAAGCTTTGGCCAATGGCACTGTTAGGCCAACATCTAGGTTTGGCGTTAGGAGAGAGAGAGAGAGAGAGAGAGAGAGAGAGAGAGAGAGAGAGAGAGAGAGAGAGAGAGAGAGAGAGAGAGAGAGAGAGAGAGAGAGAGAGAGAGAGAGAGAGATCTTTAATGAAACTGGAGATGTCAGCCGAGCTAAGCTGCCTGGCTTGCTACGCCAGATGAATGCGATGACGATGATGATTATAATGATGAACCATCATCGTCACAGGCAGGCATAATGTTGACCGTTACGACGTGCCGAGCGACGCCAAACTCATTGCACGTGAAGCTGCGGGTACTGGTTTCAGTGGACGCCACATGATGCCCGCTGTTGGCCGTTTACCAAAGAGCACACTTAGCGGAAGCGCTGCTTGCTACTCCCCAATCATCACTGCTGTAATAAGCATTTCAGTCATCCACGTAGGCCTCAGTACAAGTGTTTAAGAGATATTTCTAAGTCGAAGGCCCGAATGCCTCCATTGGGCCCATCTTTGAGCTATAGCCATCGAGTCATAGTGGCCGTGGGGGTGGCTGCCCGTCTCGCGTCCCGGTGGCCCTGGGTTCGATTGCCATGCACACCCAAATTAACCCAGGGCTCTCTGACACTCAATTCATCATCACCATCAACAAGAGCCTTTTTATATCCACTGCAGGACGAATTCGGCCTCTCCCACTGACCTACACCCACTCCTGCCCAGCGCTGCCCGAGTCCATTCCTTCCTTACTAACGCAATTACGTTACTTTTATCGTTCTTGCATCGCCCGCCATCTATTGGTACCGACTCCAGAACTGCGACCTATACCAGCCAACCAATGCTTTCGCATTTATAATGCAACCCATGTGCGCTCCTTCTGCAGACATGCGGGGCTGTTGCTATGAATTTCGTGTGATACTCAGTTGAACATGACATCGTCTCACTCTGCTGGTACAGCCTCGAAGACCGAAGCGCTAATGCACACGTACGCTTTGTCAAAATTTCCAGCCGAGAAGCCGAACTAAGGGCCATCCTGCTTGCCTTGACTGAACATACAGGCAAACATCCGAGCACCCTCGGCCCTCCCGAACGCATAATACTTTACACAGACTCAATGGACGCAATTCCAGCCCTTGGTTCACGCAAAACTACTAGTCGCACTGTCCGCAGAATAAAGAAATTCATTGCTGGATGCCAACAGAGTGGCCTGCAATGCCAAATCCGATGGGTCCCTAGACATGGAGGGATTGATGGCAATGAAGAGGCACACAGAATTGCCCGGGAGCAACTTCGTATTCACCCCGAGCAACACTGTTTAGAACCCGCTGATTCAGATGAGGATGAGGATGAGGATTCACCCCGAGCAACACTGTTTAGAACCCGCTGATTCAGATGAGGAGCCTCTCCTTCTGATGCCGCGGTCCGTGGAATGCAATCGGCTTTCACCATGGCAGAGTTCCTGGCTGCGATAGACCAGGCGAAAATTCGGTCATCTCCCGGCCCAGACGGCGTTACGTACGAGGTTTATAAGAACCTCGACGATCCGGCCCTGAGCCGTCTCCTCGATTCCATCAATGAGGTGTGGCTCTCGGGCCAAATACCAGAGTCATGGCTCCGGGCAGATATCGTCGCTATACCAAAGCCAGGCAAACCACCCGAGCATCTCCCCAATTTGCGCCCAATCGCATTAATGTGCACCTTGTGGAAACTGTTGGAGCGAATGCTGGCTACGCGACTTCAGTGGTGGATGGACACTTACCGGTGGTACCACCCGGCACAGATTGGGTTCAGACCTCGTCTGGGGACAGAGGATGGACTTGAGCATTTATCATCAATGGTGCTACTGGGCGGCCGGTCTCGCAAAGTGCGGACGTTGCTTGCCATGGACATTCACAAGGCATATGACAACGTCAGCCACAATGCTATCTTGGAAGTTCTCCAACGCTTACTTGTGCCGGAAAAGGTCCGATCTTTTATCCGGACCTTCTTGACTAAAAGATCATTTTCAGTACGGATTGGTGGAACTAGTTATGGCCATTTTATGCCCGTCCGTGGAGTGCCTCAGGGATCAGTGATTTCACCCTTCCTATTTAACGTAGTTATGCTGCCACTTGCCTGGCATCTTGGCTCCATGCCAGACATACACCTTTTGGTGTACGCGGACGATATTACAGTATGGACTGTCCACCCAGACCTGTCTCAACAAGCCGCGAGCTTGCAACAAGCTTTAATCGACACACAGAAGTGGTGTGAATACGCTGGGCTCTCGCTTTCAGTCGAGAAGACTGCCCTTCTATCCGTTGCCAATGCTTGGGGCCGTCGTAGATTGGAGATATCCCCGATCGCGCTACAACTATCCGGCCAGCCTGTGCGCACTGCTACCTCTCTTCGCGTGCTGGGATTGGAAATTTCGTCGTCAGGGTCAGCTGCCTTGTGGCTTCGATCTGCCCGCCAACAAGCAGGTCAAATGCTACACCTTATCCGACGCATGTCACAAAAGGCTGGGGGCTCCTGCTTCAAAATAGCCCGACTCTTGGTGCGGGCAATACTTCAGCCTCGACTTATCTATCAGGCTCAATTCCAGCATATGACCCAAACGGAGTGGGCCCGACTTGAATCAATTAATAGAGCTGCAATGCGGACAATCACCTGCCTCCCTCAAATGACGCCCATACCATCTCTTCAGGCAGAAGCTCAACTGAACACCCTGGATGAGCTTGTACATCAGCGCCGCTCCGCCCGCCAGCACAAACTTAATTTTGTTGCGGAGGCAGCGGCATTGGCAATTTACATGGGCCGTCCTCTACCCGCCTTTCCAGCCCACCCTGTAACTAGGCCGCCCTGGCTATATCATCAAGTGACCGACAACAGGCCGCTAACTAGACTCCACAGTCGGTCGACCGGGAACGCAGACGCGCAGACCGCGGGCGCACCATTACGAGCGGCTGCGAACCAGCCCCAGGTTGTAGAGGCATTTGTGGACGCTGGGGCCCAAGACGGCGTTTTAACTACGGCGATCCAATGTCCCTCTCATTCAGAAGCGAACCAAAACTGCGCTTATGAATCACTTCGCACTTGGCCTTCTATGCTAGCAGAGCTCACAGCCATCCGGGACGGACTGCAAGCGCTACTACCAGCACTTCAAGCCCCTGGAAGTTTTACTGTACAAATGTACACGGACTCAACGGCGGCCATACGGGATTTGCGCCGTGTATCCTCCAACTCGTCCGTTTCAAGAGAGATTCATAAACTGCTGGACACATACCCCTGCCCTCTCCGACTGTCGTGGATCCGGCGTAATACTATCACCGCGCATATTGCGGCGGATACTTCCTGTCACCTCTCCTCGGTTCCACGACCGCTGCCCTTGCTGACAACGGACCCAAATGAAAAATTTGTCCAACTAAAGGAAGATCTGCGTCGCGCCACACGCGCTCTCATCCCACCGTGTGGAACAGACCTTCCCAGTGGGCTCGCTCGCTGGGAGGAGGTCCTGCTGCGTAGACTTCGAGTTGGGGTGGCCCTATCTCCTGCGGTAACCCGGGCGTGGCCACCACGATACCATGCCCCGTTTACCAACACCTGCCCTTTCTGTACGGTTCCTGCCGAAGACGCCGACACCAACCACCTACTATGGACGTGCCCTTCCCTTAGTGCAGCGAGATCCAGACACCTTCGCGGCACAGGCCTGCATCCTGGGAGACCTCCTGATCTGCACCGATGGCTGTGGGGGCCCCACCACCGCTGTCTTCTGGATTTCCTCCGGGAAACGGGTGCCAACTTGTACCTATAAGACTTTATGCCAAAGGGCATACTATCGCAAAAAAAAAAAAAAAAAAAAAAAAAAAAAAAAGATGAGGATGCCGACATCGACACAGATGACGGTGCTGCTTTGGTGAAGGCCGAGCGGAAGGCCGTCCTTCAAAACGTAATTCAGGAAGACCCCAACCCGTTGCCACCCGGACTCAGCCGATGGGCAACAGTGCGGCTAAGGCGTTTAAGAACGGGCATGGCCCTTACGCCTAGTACGGCTCACTATTTCTTCGGGCGTGGAAACCTGTACAGCTCTCCGAACTGCCAGAAATGTGGTACCGGTGCCCTGTGCAGTGCGCGACACCTCCTGTGGGAATGTTCTGCACTCAGTGTTCCTAGAGAACGCTACCTGACGACACTTGGCCCGCTACGACCGGCAGACTACGAACTTTGGGTTAACCCACTTGGAGCCCCACCTCACAGGAAGCACCTGCTGGACACTCTGCTGATTTTCATCAGAGAAGCCGGCATTGAGGACTGCTTTCAGGTGCCTTTCTTGCCCTGTTATCCCCACTCCTTACTTCCTATTCCTTTTCCGACTCTTGACCGAGGCCTCCGGTCATGTCAAGGGGACTTCTCTCCCCCTTTTTTTTTTCTTTCAATAAACGTGTGTTCATTCATTCTACTGCACGGGCGTTTGAAATGACACTCTAATGACATTTTAATCAAATGAACTTTCAAAGCCGGGGTGTAACTTAACTTTCTGTGGGATAACCGAACATCTCTCAACAGCCAATGGTGGTCTGAAAGCAACGGAGTAAGTTTTATGGTGTAAAGACACGTGGAAGTAAAAATCGCCTCAGTCTCGAGCTTCTGAACACAAAAGACAGTATATAGAAAGAATTATTTTCGTACTTGAAAAATACTTCAGTTAGCCCAGCCGTAAGGCTGCTCTCGACTGTGCATGCCTTTTTTTTCTGAATCGATTGGCCAGCGGTTGCGATTCCCTCGACTGGCTGATGAATTGAGCCTCATTCCAGTGAGCATCCTGCGCTCTTGGGGTGATGGAAAAGATGCGCCCAAATCGTCGAGACTCCTCCGGGTGGAAGAGTGTCATTTCGGACACCCGTTCCAGCGCTTTTTCTGTGCTCCTCACCCACAAATGCTAAGGTCACAGAGGCTTCTCGGCGTGCATACTAGCCGTTGCATGAGCGAAGACTGCCCGTAGCCCGAAGGCGCATCGGGGCGTAGCGGGGAAGGAGGGAAAGGACGACCCCTGGGGAGACGCGAAGCCCGTTGTGATAGCTTGTAGCGGCGAGCGTTCGGCGAGAACTCGAACGCGCTAATTGCCGCCCCTCCTTTCGAGGCTACTCCGCAGCAATACCGCCGGAAGGGCAGCGGGCGGGGTTTGCGTAAGCGCGGTTGCAAAGCGGTCAACGAACGGCGCGGCCTTGCGCGGGACATCTCATCACGGTGTTTGTGCGGTTGTGTGCGCCGAAGCCACTTCGTTTTCCATCCTTTCAATCAGCCGGCGCGAACCGACATGTCCAGGCCCCATTAGGCGCCTATCCTGGCTCTCCCTCGTCAGAGCCGCGTCAATGGGCGGGCACCTTGTTTTTTCCAGCCTTGCATTCACGGCGAGGAGACATTGGCCTTCTCGGAAGGATGGCCCGGTGCTCGTCGAGTAGTGGTCGGGCCGTCGTCTGCGAGTGCCGCACGGGCCGTGTGACAGCCTTTGACGGGCCGGCGATGCGTGCTAACGTGAGCATCTGTCGCGGCCTCCCGCTGCTCTTTCTTGACCGCGTACGCTGTTTGCCGCTGTCGAATTGAATTCCCGCTAACTGACTCCCACATGTAGTCTCTTGTTGCCCGTCGAAGTAGCGGAGAGACACGCGAGAGAAAGAGCGGATGGGGAGCGAAAAACGGTCAGCCCGCAGTGTCTGGAACCACCATGCTTCGCAACCGAAGCCACTCACTCGCAGCGCAACGTGAAATGTGACCAACCCCTCGATATAAAATTCGTCTAGCGCGATTGTTTTTTGTAACGCAAACCCCCTAGGGGTTCCTGCGCGAAGGGCTGCTGCAGGAAGGTGCGCCGCTGATTAAGAGCTATTTGGCCTTTTGTTGAATTGTTCTGTCACCGACTTATTTGCTTGACCACTTTCACTACGAGTGATCAGTTGGGAAGCATTGTGCGAAAGCATCAAAAGAAAAAAAAGTTGACAGGTCCCCATTTTAGCTATACTCTAAAAAAACTTTCGGGACTCTGCTGCATTACTGTGCCCATGAATGACCGATTGATGCGTTGATTAGATATATTGCGGTAAATGACGAGTAGTCAACGCGTAGACATTCGATTTAAAGGTCATCTGGTGGTAGAACTCCTAACTTCGCATCGTCATATGCTTCACGCGGCTTCACCAACTGCATGGTCTGCAGGCACTGCATGGTTTGCGAGCGCGAATCTCGTCGACGTTCAGTAGTACGTACTTGCCCTCCCAGCTACAAAAGGTACCGTTTCACACAACCGCACTCCTACAGAAATGCCGACTGCAAGTAGTATCATTGTATACGGGGGATTGCTGCAGAGCCCGCATTTATTCGCTTAGGATCGCAGGGAACGTTGAATAATGTCACGTTTTCGTGTTGGCTACGTGTACCGGCGTTGCAGTCCTTTATAAAGCATTAGCACCCCATTTTTTCGTTGCGCAAGCATGAAATCTCTCTTGTGTGAGTGCTCAACGGCTATCGCGGCACACATTCACCTGGGTTTAGTGTTCATATATAATTTTTACTGTTACCGACTCAATCTTGCCGACGTCTATCCCATTGCGCCATTCCGACGATTATTTTGTCTTTACTGCATGAAAAACTTGCAATTATTGCGCACTACAAATGTCTTCGTCCCACCTCTTCTCTCGTCCTGTGTCTGCCTCGCGCTTTGCCTACAAGAGTGCATCACCAACAAGCCCAACTTTACACTCTCGTCAAAGTTAACAGTCATCCAAGGAGACGCACATCACTGCAGCTAAAATCAGGCGTCCGTCAAAACTCCGGCAAGCAGACACACGCGTCCAACAGATGCAGCCACTCCGATGGGTCACTTTGCGCCGCACAAATGCTACGCACCAACGCAGCCTGCGCCCGAAATGTGGGCTTCGTTGGGCCAGGGGGTTCTGCATGCCGCTCAGTCACGCGGCACTTCCACAAGCGATACAATCCCATTACAACAAATATATCGGGCATTCCATTAGTATCTCGAAAAGGCAACATCCGAATTGTATAAGGGGATGTGCATATCCTTGTTAACAGTTCGTTGCAAAACATCCCAGAAAAACACCGCATCCCGGCACAAATCAAAATAATGATCAATGGTTTCAGGTTGATTACATAAGTGGCAATTGTCGGACAAAGGAATCGACATTCCTTTTGCGCGCAACCCTGTTTTCCCTGGAAGTTTTGATTTATTCATCTTAAAGAAAAACGTTTTTCATTTGGCGGAAGACACTCGCATGACACGCTTTAAAACACCGTCCTTATGGTGGTCTACTTGGGGCTGGCGATAAACCGGCACCGGTAACAGATTCACACTATTAAAGTGTTTGTCAAAGCCTTCCTAGACAGGATATATATAACTTTAATTTGGTCCATGCTATTCAGGTTGCGCTTGTACCCAGCGCCATCCTCCACTCACCGGCGACTTCCACAGCCCTATCGATTAACCAGACCTGAAGGTTTACACGGCCTCCTACAGTTACAGACAAGGCACTATAGCCGGCAACTGCGACGCGACTCCCAGGTTGCCGAGGTCAAGACAAGTTCACGCAGGCTCCACAAGCGAAGGAGGGCCTTCACTCCGCGAATGAGGCGCCGCCTGCAGCTCTTCCGAGTCGCTTCACAGCCGGGCGCCGAGTCGTAGGGCAATCATCGGTCCGGCCTGCCGAAACCTTTGGAGCCGAACGGGCGGGCAGCTCCCGTGACGTAGAAACAGTTGGACGGGCCATAGTAAATCAGGGGTTGCCTTTTGCACCGAAGGATTCGGCCACCGCGGCAGATGTTTTCCGCGCAGATTTATGGAAGCCCGTGCTCGACGTCGGTCAGGCTTGGAACATGCGGGGGGCAGGCTCGTAACGCGCGCAGCGCACTTGTCATTGCCGAATCATTGCTGCCTCCGAGCTCCCTTGCGCGCCTCGGGACCCTTATCGCGAGTGCGTTGCGTCACGTCTAGGTCGACCTCAGCGTACGGTCGTAGAGGGAGAACAAATCGCGCGCTGTGGTGAGGCAGAGTTCACGGCCCGTGAGGCTATCGTCTTGCAGTCGATTTGGACGTATCCTGATAATTCAGTCAAATCGCCTGTTATCTGTGTCACAGGCAACCGCTGGGGCGGCACAGTAAGTAAGGGGTTCTTATTCCCCGCACGAGGTGACTAGCTGGAAACCAAGCCGCCGTGAAAATTTTTTTCATTCAGACAGAAAACAAAATCCTTCTCGTGCACAACGCTGTGCGCACTTTAAAGAGCCGCAGGAAATCGTGATTAATCCGAAGTCCTCCTCTGTAGATCATGCATAGCCTGCAGCTGGACTCTGTCACGTTAAACTTAGCACCACCGAGGAATTCTGAGCCATCAAATTTGAATAGAGTGCACATCACTCCATACATTCGTACCGTTCTCCGCCATAGTCATCTCACACCTCTGTATATTTGCTTTCCCCTCCTCCTTCGAACGCAGACTATCCGGCCAGAGCACTTCCTCAGCACGGCCTCTCCTTCCTTTCAGTAAAAATTGCTTCTCTCTCTCGACTAAAACTGTCAGGTTAGTATCAAAATTTGAATTTCAAGGACCCCAGGAGGTCTTAATTATTCTTAATCCATCCAATGCGCATTATCTATACCGGCGCAGCCTAGAGCCTGTTAATATCAAAATACGCATTTAAATGACCCCAGAAGACCTGAATTAATCCGGAGTCACGCACATGCCATAGGCGCGTTTGTGTCAAAATTTGAACTATAAGAACGCCAAGAAATCTGAATTAATCAAGAGCACTTCAATGTTCATCATGCATAGACTGGCATAAACTTCGGCGTGATAATATCAAAACTCTGTTTCCAACATTGATGAGATGATGATGATCATAATCAACACCGCCAACACCGACAGCCTTCTAGGTCCACTGAAGGACGAAGGCCTCTCCCATCGAACTCCAGCCGCTCCTGTCATGCGCTCCTCGAGTTCATGCTTTGCCTTCGAATTTCCTTATTTCGTCTCTCCGTCGAGTTAATGACCTTCCGCGTCTTCTAGGCCCGTCTGTCGGTACAGACTCTGTTACGCTGCTGGTCCACCGGTTGTCGTATCGCCTAACTACGTGGCTAGCCCAAGTCCATTTCTTTTTCTTTATTTCATCTATGATATCCACTACTCGAGTTTGTTTTCTGATACAGGAAGCTCCTTTCCTCTCCCTTAAGAATTGCTCCTATCATTCTTATTTACATGGCCCCTTGAGCCGACCTAAGTTTTCTTTCCAGTTGTTTGGTAAGTCGCCAAGTTACGGCTCTATATGTGACTAGTTTTACTAGTTTGAGCCGCTACGTCAAAATCAAACATTCATGTTTGATTTTGAGGGTTGATTTTCAAACGTGGTTTACGATTCATTCACAACTTATCAAGACGACAACATGACACTTCGTATTTTAAATGTAGCTACATATTGACTGTTAGGGACATACATAATCAACGCCTAGCCGAAATAGCCTTCCTGAACTTGAAATCAGACCCAGAAATATTTTTATCATTACATACTAATACTGATCCGCATTATAGTCTCAGGCACACTGCATTTAAAAATATTCAATTGTATAAGGTTTGAATTGCAATTTGTAAGCCGACTGCGTTTTGTAACAAACTGCTGTTTGTGTGGTTGGTGGCCGTGCTGCCTGGGGCTAGGGGCTTAGTCAGGCGACTTTAAATGTTGCCTTTTGCCATAGCCCAAGGGCAACCTCCTTTTGTTGCCGAAATAAACAATTAAATTCAATTCAATCACCGGCAAGATCCGTTGGTTGTTTATTCTTTTCAATTAAAGAGGCAGCTTACTTTTCATAATTTGGGAGTGTTTGCCGAGTTCACCCCAGCCCGTACCCATTCTGCGCCGGAGTTATTTCTCGCGTGTCTCCGTCTTTACGTACTTTATTTTCTCGCGCTCTCAGTGAGTTTGCCTTTTTCCAATAAATAAATATATATATATATATATATATATATATATATATATATATATATATATATATATATATATATATATATATGGTTTGAAAATGAGGGGCTCGTTAGGAAACATAGAAAGAAATGCCGGCAGACTCAGACTACAACGCCTTTGCCGTTGTAGTCTGCCGGCATTTCTTTCTATATATATATATATATATATATATATATATATATATATATATATATATATAGCGAATCAGAATAGGAAATGAAGGGCTGGTTGAAATAAGACAGAAAATAAGGGTTGGCAGTCAAGAAAACCTCGGAAAGCAAAGGGGAGGATATGGTAGGCCATTGAAACAGATAAAGAATTTGGAAAGAAAGAAAGTGGAGAATATATATATATATATATATATATATATATATATATATATATATATATATATATATATATATATATATATATATATATATATATATATATATATATATATATATATATATATTGAGAGGCAGTGCCAGGAGACTTGGCGGACGACGACGTTTATTCGGCGAGCGGTACTCTGGCAAGAACAGGATCAATCACGAGGGCGCAATGATGGCGCGTCCGAGAAAGACGAAGAATGATGATGATGGACGCGCACAATACAGCAACGACGACGAAACGTGCAGGTGGTATTGGCTAGTCATAATACTTATCTATGGGCAGATGACGGGACATTTGGGATTCGCCCTTACAATATATATATACAGTGGAACCCCGAGAATACGACTTTAGAGGGACCGCGAGAAAGCGTCGTATGACCGGGGTGTCGTACGACCGGGGTGCGGGTAAATGCCGGGCTAGTAATTAGTCTCACACGTCACGTGGGCTAAGAAGTTATTTAAACTAGCACCTTCTCGCGTATTAGCGAACTTTTCGCAGAAATCCCAAGTCCAAAAAAGCAACGCCTATGTTGCGAAACTTGCGTCTCCTCCTTTTCATGGCGTCCAGCTAGCCCGCCAGCCAAGCGCCGCGCGCTGCGCGATATAAAGCCGACGTGGTCAAGCAAATTGAGAGGGGCAAATGCGAGTGTGAAACAGCCAAGGCAAAGCGAAACAAACGATAGTACAAGGCGAGATGAACAAAAACCGGCATTTCAGTACATGGTGAAGACACCCTTTGAACGGTCCCGTGTCGCCGCTGTTGAGTCATAGTGCTCAATGCATGTATGTATTTATTGCACAAAAGAAAGAAAAGACGGTCCACCAACAGGCGTAAATTGTCTCGCCTAGGGGCGGACACCGGAACGCCTGCTGGTGTAGGGGAGGTGGGATAGGGAGGAAAGAGTACATAGGAATAGGGGGATAGGGTAGAGGGCTAACATAAATATATAACACATGGGCAATAATAACATACATATATACAACGTTAGGTGAAAGAAAACAAAAAAAAAACAAAAAACGAAACACTAGACATATAAATAAATATCAAAATACAGGACACGAAGGAGTAGCAAAAAGGACACCTGCACACTTACACACGCACGCACACACAAATACACACACAGGAATTCTACACTAGCAGCTACACTACACTGCGACCCGGGCCGTTACGTAAAGATGTAGCTTAGTGCGTTGCCTGTAACTGTCAACAACTAATTAATGACCTAACACGACAACAATACCCACCGTCTGCTATCAGTGATGCCATTAGGAAGTCTGAAAAACAGGACTGCAGCCACCTGATAACCAACTTAAAAGCCAAATCTTTGAATACGACCCCCAACCATATTCGGACCCTGCAATAAGCCTAGGTGCAAAGTGTGCCCCATGATGACTAAAGCCTCTGTCGCCACCAGCACCACGTCTTCATTCTCTTTTCAGATAAGAGGAAACTTTGACTGTGACAGTGCAAACATTTTCTACCTTCTTGAATGCACCATATGCCACGCCCAGTACGTTGGTCAAACTGAGAATCCGTTTAGAATGAGAATCAACAACCACCGAGCACACATAAAGTCCCTACCCCACCTTCCCTTATCTAAACATGTAAATAGTCTAGGCCACCCCTTCCACGCGTTCACAGCCACGGTGCTTCAGTCCACTTTCAAAACTCATTATGACCGTGAAGCCCGTGAATCGTACCTTATTTACAAGTTTAACGCTGTCTTGAGCGGCATAAATGAAAACACAGGCGGATTGTCTTGCTTGCCCAATCAGGCACCGGAGAAGGCTGATGCAGCGAGCAACTGAGAAACTTTGTTCTTAAAGAGAAGCGTTTTCAAATCTTTGTATAGTGTACTGTGTACGTAATGTACTTTGTACTGTGTCAGTGTACTCCTTGTGTATTGTTGCCGCACCGTATAGGCACGAATGTACATAGATTTCAACATTGTACCCCTTGCTTTATTTTATTTTTGTTTTTTGTTTATTATTATGATTATCATTCTGTGTCCTTTTGCACTGAACAATTACTATTGGTAATATGATCTTGCATGAACGCTCTTCGAGAACTTCATGTGGCACTGTATATCTCCCTCTTTGTATGTGTTATTTAGCCTTATGTCCACATATATTTCGGTATTTATGTGATCTAGCTTAAATTAGCGTTACTTTGCATTGTATTGTCCTTGCATTGCATGACCTTGCCTTTCTGCGTCCGCCTCGTGGACGGCCGTCACGTTTTAGGCAGGAAATTACCAAACTCACCAAGCGCAAGTCTCAATTAACTCGCCGCCAGCAACGCTTACCTCAATCGTCTCAAGACCGTTCAAGTCCGCCTCGTCTTTTCTCCAAGCATCATCAAAGCGCCCCGTCTACGAATTCCAATACCTTACCGCCAGCCTCCTCTGCACTAACCCACCAAGAACTTCTCCAGTTTGTGGTGCACCAGCTACAGCCATTGGTATCTGTACTTGCGGCACAACTTCGCTAAACACTCCATCAAAATGCCCGAACGGCAACAGTATATTGTACAGTGGAACTGTCGGGGTCTCTCTACGAAAATTGGAGAGCTCCGTGAAAGGCTCCGTCTGGGCAAGCTCCATGCTTCGTACTTCAGGAGACGAACTCTCTCCCACGCCTGCCGCAATTTACGGCGTACGCGGAGCCGTCAATCCCTGATCGCCGGTGCAACTCCAGTTCTACTCCTCCTGGCAAGGCAGCCATTTATGTTCAATCTCGGTTTCCTCAGAACGCCATCCCTCTGTACGCATGGTGTACAGCCTGGTAGGAGGTGGTAGCGGTAAAGGTGCAACCTCCTCGTTGTGCGGTGATCCTGGTTTTATGTTCTGTGCGCCCTTACAGAGGTCGTGCGCCCCGCCTACGGCTGGGCTGGCTTACCGCACTTCGGCGAACCAACCCTGGGTGCCCCATACTTGTGGCGAAAGACTTTAATGCTCCGCACTGTGATTGGGGATATCCGTCCTCGCGTGAGCGTGGTCGTGTGATACTGGAGCACTTCAGTGATGCCCGCTTCACGCTTCTGAATGAGATCTCTTGCCCGACACGCCGGTGTACGCACGCACGGATGCCACCGTACTCACCTGACTTGTCGTGGTGGCTATGTGCACAAACGGTATCCTGGCAACGTGAAGCTGACTGCTGGGGCAGTGACCATCACCCCATTCAGCTGGGCCTCGTTCCAGAGTCGACAGGTCGCCTTCGTCGCCGCTGCACAGTGGTGAACTGGGACACCTTCCGTTCCACACTGAATGCATCCTTCTCGGCGCCCATCCCGGATCCCACCGCTCTTTTTCGGCTTGTCCTCATGGACACCTCGCAACATACCTGGGTGGAGAAGTCCCGCTCAAAGCCCGATCTTCGGCTCCTGCAGCTTTGGGCTCAGCGCAAGCAAGCTGAAGTAATTGCCGCACGGGATCCTTCGTTCATACCGGCCAGGCTCCAGTATCAGCGCCTTACCGCTGCTGCCAAACGGCACGAAAACAGACTGTCGAGGCAGCGCTGGCTTGACTGGTGCGCCTCTCTAGTCCCATCTTCCTCAAAGGCGTCTGTCTGGCGCACGTTTCGCGCCATGAAATCGGGGCAGTTTCCCTCAGTTTCCCCCGACGCTGCTCGGGCCTTAGTTCCTGCATTTGATGCTGTGCCAGTATCCATGCCGTCTCCGTTCCCCCTGCCGAACGATGTTGGATTTCGGCCTACTCATGAAGCCGTTTTGGGAATCCAGGCACCGTTCACAGCGGCTGAATTCCCGGCAGCGATCGATCACGCTAAACAGCGGACTGCTCTGGGTCCCGACGGCATAACTTACGAGGTGTACAAGAACATTGACGACCCAGCCCCCGTGCCGCTTTTGGACTCGGTTAATCAAGTTAACCACCACATGCACTTCAGAACTTACGCCCCATCACCCTGACATCGACGCCGTGCAAGTTGTTAGAGCGAAAGCTTGCAACATGGCTTCAATGGTGGCTTGATACCTTCCAATGGTATCACCCGGCGCAAATTGGATTCAGGCCCTATCTCGGTGCTGAGGATGGGTTGGAATATTTCTCATCTATGGTTTTAGTTGGAGGCCGATCCCACCATGTGAGAACTGTGCTAGCCATGGACATATGCAAGGTGTATACGTTAGTCACGCTACCATCCTACAAGTTCTAAATGGCCTCCACGCGCCTCCAGACAAAGTCTGCGATTTTGTTCGATACTTCCTTCAACGCCGTTCTTTTTCCATCCGCATCAACGGAGCAAGTTTCGGTCACTTTACACCAATCCGAGGCGTACCACAAGGATCTGTTGTCTCCGCTCCTTTTCAACATCGTCTTGTTGCCGCTAGCTTGGCACCTTGCTTCAATCCGAGATCTATATTTCCTCATGTACGCGGATGACCTTACGGTGTGGTCAGTGCATCCAGACCTGTCACGACAAGCCGAGTGCCTCCAGCAAGCACTAACAGACTGCTAGAGATGATGCGAGTATATGCGGGCCACACTCACTCGAAGGAGAAGACTGCTTTACTTCCCGTGGCCAACGCTTGGGGCCGCCGCCTCCTTGCAGTGTCTCCCATTTCACTGCAACTGAATGGGAACGACATACCCACTGTTGGACGTCTTCGGGTCCTAGGACTAGAAATATCGGCATCAGGGGGAGCAGCTCAGTGGCTCTGATCTGCTCGACAGCAAACCCGACAGATGCCCCACCTCGTTCGCCGCATCGCTCAAAAGTCTGGCGGGGCCTGCTGGACGATTGCGCGTCTCCTAGTGCGCTCAGTACTGCAGCCACGGCTTGTGTCTCAGGCACAGTTCCAGCATATAACGCAAGCGGACTGGGCTCAGCTTGAGGCCATCAACAGGGCCGCCATGTGTATCATTACTGGCCTCCCTCACATAACACCAATTCAACCGCTACAAGCCGAAGCCCAGCTAAACACGCTAGATGAGATCATTCATCAGCGTCGTTCCACTCGCCTTCTAAAGCGTGGATATGTACCGGAGGCACCAGCTCTCGTTGCATATATGGGCCAGGTTCCTGATACGATGCCAGCCTTTTCTGCGGCTAGACCGCCCTGGCTCTACCATCGGGTGACGGACAATGTGGGACAATCTGCTACACCCGCACGTGTAGCGTAGTGAAGATAATAAAGCTATCTCGCCCCGCGCCTCGCGCCATGCCCTTGACGTCATGCGCGTGGTGCCGGGCAAGCATTCCTTCCAACCGATTTAGCCCTGGCCAATCCCCCCTTGAGGGTGCGTGCCAAGAAATTTGAGGACATCATCATCATCATCATCAACATGGTGTCAGAAGCGGGATGTGCTGACCGCTGCTCTCCGCCTGAACGACACGTCAGCACACCCAACCAACCCTTGTTCTGAAGCCGCTTCTGCCTCGTCTACGGGCCTTCCCTCGACTACAGACCTGCCTGCGACCTTCGCGAGCGACTCATCCTCGATGGCCAACAAGAACGGCAGCGCTACCTCTTTCCAGATCACGGCACCTGACCCATTCACCTTCTCACCGTCAGACTGGCCCCAATGTAAGAGACGTTTCCTCCGCTACCGGGCTGCTTCAGGGCTCAGCGATCGACCCAAGGAATGCCAGGTGGATGCACTGGTCTACCTCATGGGACCCCAGGCAGAGGAAATATTTAATACCTTCAGGCTGACCACCGACGAGCAGAAGAACTTCGACGCAGTGCTTAAGGGCTTCGAGGACTACTTCATACCTCGGCGAAACATCATCTACGAGCGGGCGAAATTCAACACCCGAGTCGAGCTAGATGGTGAGTCAGTCGAAGATTTCGCAACAGCCCTACACGCACTAGCAGATTCTTGTAACTACGGGGAGCTCCGCGAAGAGTTAATTCGTGACAGATTAGTCGTGGGCCTCAAGAACCGTAAACTGTCGCAAACTCTGCAGTTTGACCCCAGCCTAGACCTAATAAAGACGTGAACCATCGCTCGTCAGAGTGAAGCAGTCCAACAGCAGCAGGCAGAACTCTTATCGAGAACGCCAAAGGAAGCAGTCAACCTCGACGCTCTGAAAGTACAGCGGAGTAGACCCGCTAAAGACCCAGTTGCAACGCCACCCCCAACCACACACCACCCGAGGGGCTTCAAGAAATCATGCAGCTGGTGTGGCAAAGAGCGTCACGCGAGGGCCATCTGTCTTGCCAAAGACTGCGTCTGCCAGAAGTGCGAGAAAAAGGGCCATTTCTAAACCGTGTGCCGCTCAGCAAATGCTCTTCGGAACATCGAAGAGGAGCCAGGTTTCCTGGGCCTCATGTCGACGACGGCTTCATCCAAGTGGGAAGTCTCTCCCCTCGTCGAGTCACAGACCCTGGTCTTCAAAATCGACACCGGTGCGGACGAGACTGTTATCCCGGAACGACAATTCCGACGGCTCTTCAAGCACGTCGTTCTGACTTCCCCCGACCGGAGGCTTACGGGTCCAGATGGAAAGACTCTGCGCATCTCGGGACTGGCAAGGCTTCATTTCAAGCTCAACGGCCGAGAAAGCGTGGAAAAAGTCTACATCTTACCTGGTCTACGCACAGCCCTACTTGGAAAACCAGCCATCACCAACCTTGGTTTGTTCCCGTCAGTGAACAATGTGTCGGTACCACTTCCACCGTACGAGCAGACCAGGCCAGAGCTTCAGCGAATGTGCTTGGAAACCTTCTCAGAGCTGATTCGAGAGCGCTATCTTAGTCCCGAAGAAATGAGCTACACCTACGGTTACAACCAACCGTCGAAGCAGGACATCGAGCACCGCCCTCCCGAGTGCATCGCGGACCCGATTCTGTTCCGGCTATCGACACCGCCCTGGACTCGTCGTGGCGGCCCCGTCCTACCCTCGCGGCAAGCAACGCCCGAGCGCTAGAAATTTCCGCAACATCCCCCAGCAGCTTCCGTGCCACAACCGGCGCAGCGCGCGCACCATCCGCGTGGCAGCCCTGCTGACAGGCGCCCGCGGCACCCTCGCGGGGAGGCGAGCGAGCCGTGGTACAACAATTTCGCCAACAGGGGTGAATCGCTGCTCGAACCTTCGGTCTCCTGGCTGCCTGACGGCGAGTTCTTTCGAACCACCAGCGCGCTGGAGCGGCCACCCCTGGCGCATACGGAGACGATGCTGGAAAATAGTGAAAAGGCCCGTGCCGCCGTGCGAGGAGCATCCACAGCGCAGCAGCACAGACCATCAGAGCAGCAGCACAGACCATCGCGTATGAGGCAGTTTTCATACTACACCCCAGCAACGATTCGCTGTCCGTATCGACCGAGGTTCTCCTGCCGGACCCCACAGCGACGGCCAAGAAGCAGAAGCGAGGGGACGCTCGCAGAAAAAGCAACGACAACGCGAGCGGAGGCGACAGCTTTCACCAGGACGACACGGACGAAAAGCGGATCGACCCCAAGTCCATACCATCCCTGCGGTAGATCCGGCCGAGCTGGAACCGTACAGCGGCGAGCCGGTCCAGAGAGGCGGCTCCATCGGACTCCAAGCTGTAACCTTCCTTGAAAGGGGAGGATGTGGGACAATCTGCTACACCCGCACGTTTAGCGTAGTGAAGATAATAAAGCTCTCTCACCCCGCGCCTCGCGCCATGCCCTTGACGTCATGCGCTTGGTGCCGGGCAAGCATTCCTTCCAATAGACAACAAGCCTCTGGCAAGGCTACATGTCCGAACCTCTGGCCTTCATCAACCTCCACATGCCGCCCTCCTTCATGTCCGTCACTGGGTGCCTGCGACGCGGCCACGAGTCATGCAGGCTTTCGTGCACGCCGGGGCACACGACTGCCTCGTAACCACAGCCTTGGCTTCTCCCTCTCATCCAACCTTAAACCAGTGCTGCGCCTACGAGACCCTCCGCCCTCTACCAAGCCTGTTGGCAGAACTTACTGCAATTCGGGATGGTCTCCAAGCGCTTGCATCGACAGTAACTACCGGCATGAAACTGGAAATTTACACGGACTCAACGACAGTGATACGTGATCTACGCCGCGTTGCGCGTAGCACTAGCATGTCGGCACGTATTCCCGCGATCCTAGACACATACCCATGCCCTGTGCGTGTTTTGTGGGTTCGCCGGGGCATGCTTCCTGCCCGCATAGCGGCGGATCGCGCCTGTCGCCGTATAGACCTTCCACGGCCGCTACCAATTCTTTCAGTGTCCATCCTAGAAGAACTGCTGGTGGAAAAGGAGAACCCTCCGCCCTTTACTTCCACCGCGTGGTACTGACATCCCCAGAGGGCTCGCTCGCTGGGAGGAGGTCCTGCTGCGGAGGCTTCGAGTTGGGGTGGCCTTATCCCCAGCAGTGACCCACGCTTGGCCTGCCCGCTATCACGCACCGTTTGCGGACACCTGTCCCTTTTGTACGGTCCCTGCGTCCGAAGCCGACACGAGCCACCTTCTATGGACCTGCCCTGCCCTGCAAACCTCTCGCCTGCAACCCCTCCGGGGCACAGGGCTCCATCCTGGAAGACCCCCTGATCTACAGCGGTGGATATGAAGCCCTCAGTACCGGTCTCTACTGACGTTTCTGCGTGAAACAAATGGGATGTTGTATATATAACTGTTATGCCGTACGGCAAACTCTCGCAAAAAAAATGATAAGTTTGAATTTGGCTCATATTTAACTGAAACACTCAAGTTGATGCGGCATGCTTATGAAAACTTTATTTAAATTGACTATCAAGCATGATGCGATTGAGTTTGGTGGAAAAGGCATTACAAATATGCCTCAGGGCTTCAAGAACCCAAAACTATACCAGGAGAGCAGGTGAGTCCTCTTGGCGCCATTAGCAGGTCTTTTCCATTTTTTCCCCTAGGATAATTTTCTTGGGCACGCCTGAAGGCACTCATGAAGTAAGCAAGCTCTTCTTTGTTTTGCAATGAATTTCCAAAACACTTCACTTGGAGGCTGCTCATCTCTTCTTCTTCATATCTGAAGCGCGGACAGACGAAACACAAGAAGAGGACAACACGAGCGCTTGTGTTTCGTCTGTCCGCGCTTCAAACATGAATAAGATCCAACTAGCTCAACTGTCCGTTCTTCTTCTTCACCTTAATGAAGTGGTTCGTGTCAGAGGGAAGGGGATTTTCCAGTGCTTGTAAGCGGCTGCTATTTAGTTAAGTGCCAAAATGGTAGATATGGGAGTAAAAAATAAATATACTCGAGTTATTTCGTATATACGAAATGAAATCATTGTTTGCCATCTCTCAGTTTCATTTCGTTCACTTCTTCCGTTCAATTCGTCATTGACATCTGGGGTCAGATATTTCGGCGGTCTGCTAATGCTCGTCTGAATTCATAATAAGCCAGCGTCAAAAATAAATAATAGAAAAAAACTTCCGGAAACACCCACGAAAGTCTAAACAGTCAAGATATATAAAAGCAAATTCCCATTGGCCAAAAGGATTTAGCTCATCTTGATCCGTGAAACCGCAGGATCTGGCGCATTTTTTATACGAACTACGATCTCTGTACACGTTTTCAGGGCGTTCTCTCAACTATTTTCTTGACACCCTTTTTTTAGGGGAAAGTAGCCTATTTTTTCTTGTCAGTGCAGCTTTTTCCGATTCACTTTCGATTTGTGGATCTGGCTCATTTCGAAAAAAAAAAAACGCCTCATGTCTGTATTTTATTGCGAAACCGAACCTCGACCACCCCTTGAAAATGGGCCTAACCAGGGCCGTGAAGCTTTCCCTATCAAGTAGGGTGAACCACAGCTAAACCACAGCAATTTTTTTCTTCATGGATGAACCAACTCGCTCAGCAACAAGTTTTGTTAAACTGTAGGTGACGATCGGTGCACCGGTTCATCAAGAAGGTGACGTTTTCGTAGGCACGCTCAAAAACATTTCCAAGCTCTTCAAACAGCTTATTATTTAAAATAATGGCAAAATTGATAAAATAAGAGTCTCTAATGAGTTCTTCCAATATATTAACAATCTAACACATATTAACGCGATAGGAGGTACAACCCTACTGGCAAAAATACGCTTTATTTCCTTTTTCCTTAACTTTAAAACACTCTTTTTATTTTCCACTTATATAACAACACACCATTCTTTGCGTTTTTGTGGCACTGTGTTCGAATATACGGTGTTGGCTACGGGGAAGGCCGACCCGAGCCGAGCTTCGTCGCCTCCGACATACGTGTGGTAGCGTGGTGTGAAGCGAGCGGCCAGCCGCTGTTGCAGCCGTGAAGAAGTCCAGAAGCCGTAGGCTAACGTAACTATTTACGTCATAGAGAGAGGTGAGCCGAAGCCAAAGAACAATGGCCCGACGAGCGAGGTAACAGTACAGGACTCGAGCAGAGTGACAGCAATGATTCACTGCTCAAACAGCGCTTGGGCGAGGTCTATTTATACCCAAAAGCGGCAATGGTCCAATCAAGCTTCCCTCTAGATTGTGCACACGCCACGAACGTCACAGACACACACAACGCTCTTTCCAGAGCTCGTGAGCAGTCGGTAGTAGCGGCGCACGCTGAGGCCGAGAGAGGGGACAGAGGAGGACTCCGCTGCGATCGCGGGGCCTCTGCGTCCTTGAAGCGCGTTGAGACATGCTTCGCCGCTAACCGCCGAAGTTTGAAACGCTCCGAAAGCGAAGTGTCTGACCCGGGCTTGTCGAGACGTGAAAACATAAGTCACCGACACGGTGGGGCTTGCGTGAAAGGCGCACGTATTGGAGGCTTCGCCTCACAGCCGAGGAGTATTGAAACGAAGCCCAGCGGTCGGCTCAATCGTAACAACGGCCATTAAAACGTTTCAATCCAAGCCAATGACGAAACTAATACCCCTGCTACACTAGCGTCCGAATGTCATTTGAACCAAATATCATTTGACTCAAATGCCAAGTTGTGCTGCTACACTAGGTTTTGAAATGCCATTCGGCTCAAATGGCATTCGAGCCAAATGAGCACCGAGAGAGACATTTGGGATTTCAAATGCCGTTTCTAGTACTCTCGCACGCAGCGTCTTCGATCGACAATAAAAAATATAATACTTCCGTACGTAAAACAAAATATTTTTTGTTTGTGGAACTTTGTTCACTGTTGATTTACTTAAAATATGATATAAACATATTTAATTTTCATAGTCTCAAAACGCGTGGGTCAGTCGTAAGAAAAAAAAAACACGCAAGACAGCCGCCACATTAGAGTCAAAACTTGTGCCTCTTTAATTTGATATCACTTTACTCCCTTAGACTGCTCCTAAATTTGATTGTTGTATTATTGTACGAAAACGGAACGGGGCGACAACAGTGCCACTACAGCACGCGAAGCAATTGTGAAAGCTTTCAAATGCCATCGAAATTCCAGTGGAGCACGGCGGATGCTGAATGGCATTCGAAGCACCCCATTCGAGTCAAATGACACGTGGTTGAAATGAAATTCGGTCGATAGTGCACATGTAGCCGGGGTATTAGGCGAGCGCATGGTATAATGGTGACCCATGACGACACAGACGACATTGATATGAGCCGCGTAGACGCTAGCGCCAGATTCCTCTTTAGCGTATATAGTAAGAAGCTGTATGGTTCGGAACGATATGGCTAGCCCTACTAGGCCTAGCGGAGACGGTGTGGTCGCAAATTCGCAAACGACTGCGTCAGCCCCCTGGTCGCGGAACTTTGAAACACGTCCATATAAATTTTCTCAAGCGTGTGCAGTGTATGTGCTAAAATTTAAGTGCCGTACAGGATGAAAAGAAAGTCGAAGGGTTTGTTCCAAAATAAAATCCAGGCTATGAAAACCGAGCGAGACGGTCCGTTTTTCAGTGCTGAAGAGCGGCGCTGGCAACGGCAACTGTAGTCATCATCATGGCAGCACGCCAGTCCGAGAATTCCGCCGTCATCGTCATCGGCAGGTGGTAGTGGCAGCTCCCTCCTCGCGCGTTTCACGAGCCTCCGCATGCCCCCGCCGTCGCCATTACGGGGCAAGGACTGAAATGGATCGCCCCACTCGACAGCATAGTGGCGACCAACCGGCGGAGTTAACGGGTGGATGGAACAACGTCTCGAGGACACGACCAGTCACGGGTTTCCAGGAAGCCCAAAACGCCTATCAGCGGCGTATGGAGCACGGAAAGGACGCAGAGCTCGCCACCAAGCGCTTTAAACCTGAGGTTAGTGCCAACACCGGTTGCAACGATCACTTGCTGGAAAAGCGTGATAAAGTCCAGTTCATGAATTCCGGGGCGCCATTCAGCGTGAATAAGCTCGGGCTAGATTCTGGTGGCGGGCCCTCCTCGGCCGACTCAGAAATCCAACCTAATTTGTTCTCTGCCTGTGAGGGTGGTTACCGACTACCTCAACGGTCGTACCAGCCGCCGTCGTCTGAATGGGTAGCCAGGCCGCTTGAGCCGATGACTGCTCCGCGTCTCAACGAGGGTGGCCCCAGACTAGCTCAAACTAGCAGCGCTCAAAGCATGGACACCTTCCCAAAAGCCCGCCCCAAGGGAGTCGCGGGCTCCGGCATGTCAGCTGCTGGCAATTACTCCGTGCCAGTGATTCCCCACCGCCACTACTCACTTGTTCGGGAAGTTTTAGAGGCCGCAGCGGAGGGAGCTGCCAAGCTGAAGCAGCAGGAAGCTGAAGCCCAGAAGGCAGCAAAGGCGAACAGATTCGGCGGCACCTAAACCCCGACCTCCCGGCTGAACACCACAAGTAGACGCGCCAGCATCAGCATGCGCCGCAAGGATGTTGGTGCAAGATGTGGTTCTTCGTTTCCCAGTGTGATTCCCGACTGTGCATCCCCGACCGCGCATCCATAACCGACAGGGTGATCCCTGCGGCCTCACTGACAAGCCCACAAGCTCCTCTTCTTCCCCTCCCTGCTCCTCCTAGCTCTCAAGTTCTTTAAACGCCTCGGCACACGTCCGCTTTACTCCCATGTGCCATCGCTGTCCCCATCAACTCTCCCGGTTGAAGGATGTCAGAAGACTGGGAACAGTGGAGCGATTCGCAGGGCCATTCAGTCATAAACCCCAAACAGGGACTTCCCTTTTTCGCCGAACTGGGACGGGGAGGTCCTCGCGTGTGCTGCCGGATGCGTCAGAAGGAATGAAATGGGCAAAACTACTTTGTCACGTGTTTCGTTTGCTTCCCCTTAACGCACACCAAAATTCTCTCCTGAAGATCCGCTGTGCAGAATTTCGGCGAACGTTAAAGAACCCTGCGATGGATGCATCAGCCATTAACCCGTTTATAGCTCTCACGACCATAAGAAGAGGTCTCTTTCAAAAACGATTCGTTGACTAAGTGGCACCTGTTTCGGTTTCGGTTTTACAGCACTGGGTAGTCGCTGCAAAAATTTTCTAGATTTATTGGTTTCGGTAGTTCACTAATTTCGCCACTATGGGGCGAAAAGTCGCACATTAAAAACGGCGCCCCAGCCGGCGCGCTCACGCTAGCCGCCTTCAAGATGCAAATTAATATTTATTCTTTCCGTTCTCGTGTTTTCTAGACAACAAGCGTAAGACAAGAATTGTATAAAACTTGAAAAATACGATCGGCTGAAAAATTCGCCGCCTATGCACTCCTTTCGTTGCGAATGTTGACAAAAGACGATAGTCGACTGGCGCACCTGGCAAGTAAATGCCTCTCTTCACTTTCCCGCGCATTTCTCATGCTGTTACTCTCCCTTCTCACTCCTCCCAAATTACACGCCAGAGGTTTTCTCAGGTCAATTTAAATTTACCGCGTTCCACTGCTCCAATTCGGGTGCCGTACGACAGAGACGCGCCTGCATCGAGCCACCCTACTACAACGTATATTGAAAGTGAAAGCTATCTAGTGGAACCTTTCGTTGCTGTTGCCCTTTGATTTTTCTTAAATTCCACCAGGTAACGCGGGCAACAGCAGCGACGGTTTTCTGGAGTTGATGTATTTTATTAGCTATGGCAAAAACCAAGCATCCGTAAATATTTAAATAGTTGAACACGAAATATCATTAATGTATCGATTTTTGTCCTGATATTTGCGTAATGCTTTTATCTTGTTCAACAATGTTGACAAGTATGAACATGAACACCGGACTTACACGTTTAGATTTAGCTGTGGGTATAAAAGACTATTGTGCAATTTGTTTAGCTTTGACCGGGTGGCTGAATCGAGTCACAGACAGACAGACATACCGACAGGCAAAATTTCAGCGTTTAAGTAGCCCAAGAAAGACTATCGTCTTCAATGCAGTGCACACACGAACAATAGTAAGAGTCATCGAATCAATAGCTCATTGGGAAATTGGGAGTGAAGTGCCCTGCTTCGCGTAAAGCAAGAGAGACACGGTGCTCCAAGCGAATCCGATTTATTTTTATTAGCGTGAGAACTAAAATTCACGAATAACTACTTTAACTTCGGCGCGCAGAGCCCTGCTTCAGATTGACCTGAGGTATTCCCGTCGAACGTTGGTACTCGCACAGCAGGTCATTAAGTAGTACGCCCTGCCCAGCGCATGATGAGACCTGAAGTGGCGATGGCTGTAGTCGATGTTATAGACGCATATGACGCAGTTGTAAGGCATTTAGCACCGTCATAGAGGTCGAAGGGGAACTCGGCTGGTGCACACTCCGTGGGCGTACTTCCGAAGGCAAGGCCCGTGCCGCCGAGTACCAGTCCGGGAGACAGGGCCACGACCGTCGGCGGCGGCAGAGCAGGAGCAGCAGCTGGTACACCGGGCCTTGTCGTGCAGCCACCGCCGCATGAGATGGCATCCCCAGAACAGCGCAAGGAACAGATGATGCACTGCCAGGCCCACGAAAGGAGCTGTGGCGGCTTCAGCTTCATTTCCGCGAGGATCCGATGGTTCTTGCACGGGTGAAGATGCAGGAGACTTGGAATCTGAGAGCGCAGATCGATGCCAGATGCTGCTGTGAAGCTTCCAAGAGCACAGGCTGTCGGTTGGGCTGGAGTGGCACGTGGCGGGAGTGGCGCTGCCTTGCGCCTACACGCTGGCATCACCGGTTGGTTGGATCACGAGAACAAGCAGTCAACTAGTGCAATGTCACGTGTAGAAGATGATGCTGATAAGGAGTTAGGCACGTAACACAAGAGGGGATTGGCCAGTGCCGCTGTGCTCCGGATGGACCTGGGTTGGAGACGAATACCATGGTATTCGTCTAAAACGCACACTGAAATTCTGTCCTGAAGATCCGTTGTGCAGAAGTTCGGCGAACGTTAAAGAACCCTGCGATGTTTGCATCAGTCCTGTTATTCATAGCTCTCACGACCTTAGAAGACGTCTCTCTCTCAAAAAAAATCGACCAGAACATTCCTGAATATCTACACTCACCTCCAAAAACCCTTTGAAATAGGCAGGTACCCGTACATTGGACATCACGGAAACTGAAACAGTGCCATCGGACAAGGAAGAGAAAGGGAAACCCCATGCAGTTGAAACTAGAGAGGCGGATTCGTCGCTTTCTCGTCTCCGCCAGATTGCGCTATTTTTTTCACGCGAAAGCCTTGAGTAGTCCATTGGGTAGTCCATTGTAGTTGTAGTTGTCCGGTCACGAAAATAAAATGATCTCATCCTACGATTTGAACCGGGGCCTGCACAGTGGCAGAGCAATGCTCTACCATCTCCATAATTGCCGCACGTTAGAAACAATACGATACGGTAGAACAACTTTATTGATAGTGCCTGCAGACGGCTTGTCACCCTGGTATTGTTAAGGTACTTCGCCGCGACGCGGCCTTGACATCGTCTCGGTGGGTGTCGCTTCTACTTCGGCCGCGGCCCCGCTACTCCCTCGGTTCGACCTCGCCTGCCCCTGGTCTTGGGCGGCAGTCTTCCCTCGATTTCGCTGGGTCCCTGCCTTTCGAGTGCAGGCGGTGGGGCAGTTGCATGTTTCTTATCTCGTGCCTGTACCACTTCGTTATCTCGTTGTATGGGTTCATGTTATCTTTGGTCTCCCACCACTACGTTGGATCGACGGCGGCGGTGGCCGCGGCGTGGTTGGTGAGTCTCGCGCCAGTGCGTTCGCCGTCTCGTTGTGGTTTGCGTAGCCTCTTTCCGACCTTCTTCGCCCATGTGTGCTATGAACCATTCGATCGCCACGCTGCGGCTCTCTATCTTTGTCGCTCTCAGTATCCGCGCGGCTTCGCTTCTCACTCTTCCCTTGGCGTATAGTTGAGTACTGCCGTTCTGGAGTCTCTGAGTACGGTTGTGCGCTCGGGGTCGGCGATGGCCAAGGCGATGGCCACCGCCTCTGCCCGATGCGCCTTCCGTGTGTGCACGCTCGCTGCTGCCTTGGTCGTACCGGTCGTGGTTTTGACTGCGACTTCTGCGTAGGCTTTCTCGTCTTCCGGGTATTCGGCCGCGTCCATGTGTACGGTTCCCTCGACCCTGTCTTGGAGGTCGATGAGTGTCCTGGCCCTCGCTTCTCGTCTTTCCCTGTTGTATTCCGGATTCATGTTTCTCGGTATTGGGTGTACTCGTAGCCTTCTGATGACGTCTTCTGAGATTGTCTCTTCGGTTCTATCTTGTTCCCTCAGGCTTATGCACATGGATTCCATAGTACTTGTCTTGATTGATTGATCGTGGGGTTTAACGCGCCGACGCAACGCAGGCGATGAGGCGCGCCGAAGTGGAGGGCTCCGGATTAATTTTGACTACCTGGGGATCTTTAACGTGCGCCGAAATCTCGTACACACGGGCGTTTTTGCTTTTCGCCTCCATCAGAAAAGCGGCCGCCGCGGCCGGGAATCGAACCCGCGACTTCGTGCTCAGCAGCGCAACGCCTTAGCCACTGAGCCACCGCGGCGGGTCATAGTACTTGTCTACCTGTTTTTGTTTCCGCGAGGCGCGCGAGCTGCGCCGTTCTTTGCGTCTCTGCTATTTTCTCCAGCGTGTTGTGCACTCCGAGGGTCAGGAGTTTCTACCTGTTCGTGCCGTCGATGAGCCCGAGTGCTGCCTTATATACCTTGCGTATCAGCACGTTTGCTTTGTTCCGCTCGCATTGCATCCAGTTGTGAAATGCTTCCACGTACCTTACGTGTCTTGTTGCGAAGGGTTGTACGAGTATCACGAGGCTCTCCTCCTTCATTCTTGCTTTGTTGTTTGATACTCTCTTTATGAGTGGTATGGCCGTGTTGACTTTGGCCGTTAGTTGGTTGACGGTCTCGCCGTTCACCCACTTTCGTTCGATCAACATGCCGAGTAGTCGAATCTTGTCGACCTCAGGGATCGTGTGGCCGCTTCTCGTCTTGATCCTGATCTTGCTTCGCTCTCTCTCTGGTTTGTCTCCGTTTGTCCTTCCGGTTGTCGTCTTTGGTGGAATCACCAGTAGCTCGGACTTGCTTAGGGAGCAGACGAGTCCGGACTCGTCTAGTTGCTCTTCGGTGGCCTCGACTGCCTCTTGCAGCGTGCTCTCGATGTTCCCGTCACCTCGCGCCGGTACCCACGGCGTCACGTCGTCGGCGTGTGCGGTGTGTCGAACCCCCGCGACTTCCGAAAGTCTCTCGGCCACCCCGATTATTACCAGATTGAAGAGTAACGGCGAGATGACCTTGCCTTGGGGGGTTCCGACGCTGCCCAGCTTCTTCTCCGGTAGCCACAGGTCACCGGCGTTGATCTCGGTGGTTTTGTTCTTTATGAAGTCTTTGATGTACGCGTGGAACAAAAGTTCTCGTCGTTTGTGTTGTTCCTTTCTTTGCGAACGTAGACATTTGGGGGCAGGGATCGGGAGCTTTGAGGGACTAATGTGCCCGCTTCACAAAACTCAGAAAACTATGAATTGGAAACGCAAAAGTTGTAGAATAGTGCCGGCCGTGTCACTCCTGGACGTGATGGCACGTGAGTAGAACCGATGCACCCCAGCCGCGAAGAGCCGAGGTTCTGGGGAAGTTGTGGCGTGTAACGGTCTGCTTGCTGACGTAATTAGCGTCCTAAGACGAGAAAACTAAGTCAAGAAAGGGACGCATACAATGTGTACCAGAAAATAAACCGGGCGAAGTAATTCGTGTTAAAAAAAAAGCGAAGGAAGCGATGAAATGCGATACAGCCATAAAAAAAGTTAATAGGTACTTTCATATTTTGCTTTCAAAACGCGTAAGCAGACTTAAACGCCCCGAGAAACTTTTTCCCAGTCGAGCAGGACATTTGATCTTAGGGAGATAACGCAAACATTGTTCAGGGCGCACTCCTTCACGCTTCCTGTTTACCAGCTACAAGTAAATGTGATGAGTTGTGTAAACACTGTGGGAATTCCGGAGGTCCGCACTCTTCCCTATCTCTCTCGGCTCGCCGCGGAGGCGAGAGGGGGGGAGGTCCCTCTCTTTCCCTGCGGCCCGCGCGTTTCCCCGCCGCGGGAGGATGATGGCGGGGGGCACTTCCGACTCCCTCACGTGGCCGGTTTGTCCAGAAGTTCCGGGCAGGCTGACCCGGGGCCGACCACGGAGGAAGGGCCTCTTTGGATACCAGCCATCATCGGGAGCGGCCGTAAGTACGTTTTCTTTGTCCGCCCACGCGCCTGTTTCTCCGGTCCTGCACCAAGGTGGAATCACCAGTAGCGGTGGTAGAGCGACGCGCCTGACGTCCCTTATTACTAGGGCTCCGTGTTTTCGGTTTTATCCGAAAAAATCCGGTAAACATTCGCCGGTAAAATTTTTGACAATTCGGATTTATCCGATAAACTCCGATTTCAAGGGCCAAAATGACCTGGTTCCGTTCTTTATCCAAAGGGCAAGTTCTAAGCGCTCATTGATACATCCTCTGGTTTGACCGATGTAATGTTTACCGCGCGTCGACAGTATCTCGGAGACCGCAACCATCGCATATTTAATAACGACATTGTCGTGCACGAAGCGACAGACGCCAACAGGTCAACGAATGCAGGGCCCCGGGAGCGCGAGATGTATTCTTGATATACGGTCCCCTGGCGACACTAAGGCGCGCCAGGCGAACTATCAGTGCGCCTGGCGCGCATTGATTTTGCGAACTATCAGTGCTATGAGATATGTAACATTGCTGAACCCCTGTCGTTTTGGAGACTTCACAATGTCGAGTGGCCAGTGCTTTCTCTCTGCGCGCTGCGTCTTCTGGCGCTTCCTGTTTCTAGCGCTAACGATGAACGGGCCTTTTCAAAGCTGAGAGTCGTCAATCGGAAGGAGCGCGCTTCGATCACTGACAGCAACCTCGCAAAGTATGCTGGCGTGTTTTACAACAAGCTTTAAGGTAAGGTTGTTATACGCACAAAGACAGGTGTTCTGTGTTCAAGTATTTCGCTTGTGCGTATGTTTTTGTGCATTGCAACCTTCCAGAAAAAATAAAATGTGCTTTGTGTGTTTCATGTTTTAGTATTCAGATATGAATTGATCTAAGATTTTGGGTTTTGAGAGTAATGCAAAACTCCGAATATCGGAGAATTGGGGATTTAAGGGAAATAAACTCCGATAAACGCCGAATTTCCGCCAAAAATATAAACTCCGATAAACACCCGCCGATTTTAAAGAAAATAAACACCGGAAACACGGAGCCGTACTTATTACGGTGCAATAAACTGGGGATTTGGCGATTTCCGCGTCTTGTATGTGTTCCTTGCTGTTCGCTGCCGCTACGCCAAGTTGGCCGTCCGTGGCGGCGTTCAGCGAGCTAGCCTTGCGGCCGAGTCTCGAGGGTCGAGCTTGGTCACCGTGAGAACCCTGGTCCCCACATTTTTGGCGCCCGAATGTGGAACTCGTCTTCAAGTGAATTCGAGGTTCGCTAGCTCCGAGGAACATGGCGCATGATTATGAGTTGGCGGATTTGATTCTGTTGGCGGACCTTTGTGATCATGTCCTGGAGGTGCCGCGATGCTCTGCATCAACAGCGTCCTCCGCAGCCGCAGGAGCGGCTCGGGTCCCCCTTCTCCACGGCCCCTACGCAACCGCGAGTGCGGCTTCCGGGCCACGAGAATTTTGGAAAGTTCCGCATTCCGCGAGCGCTCTACGTTAGGTGACGCCGCGCGTTCAACCCCCATGCGCCGGGCCTACGCGGATGCTGAAGCCCCATACGGTGCGCCTCTCGTGCAAGTGAGCACGCAGGCGCCCGTAAGCGAAGGAATGACTGTGGATGCAGCTTCCATCGCGAACGCTCTCGCAAGCGCCATGCAGCAAGTGTTGCAGGCGGCGCACTCACACGCTCCCAGGGTGCAGCTACCGATGCCGACGTATAGCGGTTACAGCGATCAAGTGAGCGCCAACGCTTTCCTGCTGGCTCTGAGCCGTTACGAGCAGGCGACCGGCATCAGCGAGAGCGAGGTGCTGCACAGAGTTCTGCCCGCAATCCTAGTCGACCACGCCGCCCGGTGGTATCGAATGATAGGCCATCAGGCGCGCACGATGGACGACTTCCGAACGATGTTCAGGGAAGAATTCCTGTCCGTCAACCACCTCCCGCGGATGCGTAGAAAGTTCGAAATGCGAACCCAAGCCCCAGACGAATCGATGATCGAGTATATATTATACATGTCCGTACAAGTACAGACGGAAAACAAGCGCCAAATAAAAACATAGGACGAGCAGTGGACGGGACATGCGCTAACTTTCAACAAAAAGTTTATTGCAGAACCAGCGCTTATAAACACGTCTGGGCAGCATGAAGAGAGGGGAAAGGAAAGGGAAACATAAAAAACGGTGGGCAAAACAAGAAAAACGGTGACGTGCCGCCTACGACAAAAAAATCTAATTCAAGTTTTAATTGATAAAGCTACAGACAGCCTGCTGACGCATTGATCCCCCGACCTTGCTATCTCTGCCGCTTCCACAATTTCTCTTGTCAGGCCCGAGCGGTGAAAATACAAGACGCTTGTTTGGTCGTAGAGAGGATGACACGGGTTTCCCGAGACACATTTTTTACAGTGGACAGCCAGCTGGCCGTCGGTGGCAACGCTCCTGACCTTGTTCTTGTGCTCTTGTAGGCGAACGTTTAAGCATCTGCCGGTCTGGCCAATATAGTGTCTTAACACGACAGAGGAATTTTGTACACAACGCTACGTCGTCATTTACAAAGGCGCGTCTGTGCTTGATGGCGCAGATCTGTTCCCGCGCACGCGTGGGACAGCTCAACCTGCACAAAGCCAAAAGCTTGTGTTTTTATTTAGCGCTAGCTTGTGTTCCGCCTGACGATGAACCAACACGCCCAAACCTTTACCTTTCTGACGTACGAGTACGCCGACCCACATGCCCCGAACTCGGAGCGGGTCGATCGGGTCGTCAGGCAATGCCACCCCACCTTTCCCTTGTACTTGAGGAACTGCAGGTGCAGGGATCTCAACGAGCTGGCGACCGAAGCTCACCGTGTGCAAGCAGCAATTGCGGCTGCACGCGCGTATCGGCCACCGCCGCGTCCGGTGAAAACACTGGCACCAAGCTGTGCTTGGCGCGGCGTTACGGGCAGCGGACGAGTCGAGGGCGGCTCTACGTTGATACCCAGCCAGCGAGAAACGCTCGGTCTCGGGGACCGAGCGCTGAACCCCTACTCGTATGGGTGGCGCTATGCGGAGGCGATACGGCCGGAGCCCCACGCGCAGTGCACACAACAAACCGGTCAGGTGATCGGTCGGCGAACGCACGCCGAATTGGGCTTCCCTACACGGGATCGGCGCTGCCGCAGTTGCCTGCACCCGCTCACAACTCGACCCCAGAGGACCGGATGCGGCCAGCTGGCCGTGGAGCGCACGAGCAGCCTCGAACGGCGCTCCAAGCAGCACGGAATTCTGTTCGCTGTTTCAAGTATGGCCAAGTTGGTCACATGATGCGAATCTGCCCTAGTGGACAGGGAAACGCAGCGAGCCGCCGGCGGCTGATCAACGCGCCCAAGAGGCAAACATCACCGCGCCCGCCGCATTTAGAGTCGGAGTTCCGACCAGCGCGTCTGCGCCCTTTCTCGACCTGCTGGACACCGGGGCAAGCACTTCACTGATAGGGGACAAGGCCGTTTCCCATCTCGAGCGCAAAGCCGCTCGGCGGCGCGCGCGGACCAGCTTGCGTATGGTGATGTTACGTCAGGCGGTGACGTACGCCTCGTCGTGCGTTGGAGTCAGCGTGTACGGCGAATTCGTTTCGTCCACTTGCCCGGACTGACGGCCCCAGTCATTCTGGGGAGAGACTTTATGTCCAAGGTTGGACTCGTCGTGGACATTGGCAACGGAGGCTATCGATAGGGCCTGTTTATGCCGCTAAAACTGTTTTCCGAGCCGCCGCCCGCAGCGAAGTCGCTGTGTGGGCGCGCCGCCGAAACGTCCCTCGCGCCGCGGGAAGCAAAAGCTTCAGGTGCAGCCGGTAGCCGGCGCGCGCAGCAACCTCCGATCTCGGTTGTTGCTGCTGCCGCGGCTGATTTCTCCTGCGCTGCGCGCTTTCCACCCCGAGGTCAGGGCGAGGAATTACGCGCGCTCCAAGCAAGTGCTAGCGAGCTGACAGCAGCGTAACGTGACCGCGTCTTGCCGTTGTTAGGTGACTTCGCCGAGATATTCACTGAGCAAGCAGGTTGCACCACGTAGGTGCAGCACTGCATAGACACCGGCGATGCTCAACCATGGAAATGCCATCCCTGGCCTGTCAGCCCCGCCAAGAGGCAGGCAACTGATGAGGCGCTGGAGGAACTGCTGAAAGCAAGCATTATCTGCCGCTCGACGAGCCCTTGGGGATTCCCAGTGGTACTCGTTCGAAAGAAAGACGGTAGCTGGCAATTATGCGTAGACTGTCGGCGGCTGAATGCGGTCACGAAAAAGGATGCGTACCCCTTCCCGCGTTGACGAAAACGTCGCGAATCTCGATGGCGCAAAATACTTCTCCATTTTGCACGCCAGCAAGGGGTACCTTCAGGTCGAGTTGCGTCCCGGTGATGAATGCAAGACAGTTCTCTTGCCATCGGGGGCTGAACGAGTTCGTGCGTATGCCCTTCGGTTTGTGCGGAAGCCCCGGCACATTCTAACGCCTGATCAACCCGGTGCTCGGTGAGGAAAAGTGGCAGCATGCCCTCGCCTATGTGTACGACATCGTCGTCTACTCCCGCACCTTCGAGGAGCACCTCTGCCACCTGGGAGATGTCCTGGGTAGACTCAGTGGCGGCTGGCATCACCATCAATCCTGCCAATTCGCACATATGCAGCACTCAAGTACGCCTGCTCGGCTATCGGATCGAACGCGGACAGGGGTCCCCCGATCCCGAGAAACTTCGGGCGATCTTGGAGTTTCCCACGCCGAAGGATGTCTCTGGAGTTCGGCGCTTCCTAGGGATGATCGGCTACTGCCGCCAGTTTATCCCCGCTTGCGTGCGCCTGCAAGCACCCTTGACAAAGTTGTTGAGGAAATCCGCCCCTTGGTAGTGGGGAGAGGAGCAGGAAAGCAGCCTACGCCAACTGGAGAAAGCTGTTGCAGACACTGCATCGCTGAGACTGCCGGATCTGAAAAGGCCGTTTGTGATCCAAACGGACGCGAGTAAACCTCGGCGTATGGGCAGTGCTCCTCCAGGTGGATGGAGAACAACTGCGACCCGTGGCTTTTGCGAGCCGTGCGCTGACACCGGCAGAGCAAAACTACTTGGTCGCCGAGAAGGAGTGTCTGGCCATAATCTACTCACTTCGAAAGTTAGAGGGGGTCAAATTCACAATCGAAACCGATCACATGGCCCTCACATGGCTTTCCCGCCTCCGTGAGCCCAGCTGGAGGCTCGCGCGATGGGCCCTGACATTGCAACGCGTCGAATTCGAAGTTCGCTACCGCAAAGGCGCCACGAATGTGGTTGCCGACGCGCTGTCCCGGGCGCTCGTTGACGACACCCAACCGGCAGAAGAGGCCGAGGAGGACGCTGAATGTCAGCGACCCTTCTCGGCGTGGGAAGAGCGCGGAACGCGGGAAAACCCAAGTTTCGAAAGCTCAGCGCACGTGCATCTCGTCGGAGGAGGACTTCCGCTCGAGGTTGGGTTCAGTCGGGAAGAGCTAGTCGAGGCTCAGCAGGAGGACTTGTTTTGTCGGGAGGTGATCGCCCGTCTTAGCGAAGAGACGGAATCTCAGGCAAATCGAACAAAGCAGAACGACGGGCGCCGGGAAGCTGCTGCTATTGCGGCTGGCGCGAGCTCTAATTCAGCTGGTATTGCTACGAGTGAGCTGGAGAGTTACCTGCTTGACGCCGACAGAGCTCTGCTGAAATACGTGCCCGGCAAAAATAACTCAAGTGAGGGTTTCAAAGCCGTTATCCCGTGCAAGCACAGGTGTGCTACGTTGCAGCACTACCACGATGCAGACGGCCATGGTAGCGCGCCAAAGACATGGCGGAAGCTTTGTCGGTATGCTATCTGGCCCGACATGAAGGCACAAGTATGTAGGTACGTACGCACATGCCACGTCTGCCAAGAGCGCAAACCGCGAGGCGGTAAGGCGCCCGGCTTGCTTCAGCCTATCGTGAGCACAAAGCCATGGGAGATCCTGGCGTGCGATCTGATGGGCCCGCTGCCGCGCATGCAGCAAAAGAGGGTACAAGTTTGTACTTGTGGTGACGTGCCCCTTCAGTGGGATCGCTGAACTCTATCCGTTGCGCAAACCGACAGCACAGGAGGTCCTGCAAAAGCTGTCCGAGGTGTTCTGACGCTACGGGTTTCCGGATGGACTGATTGCCGACAATGCCACGTATTTCACATCAAGGTTGTTTCGTGAAGCGTGTGCGGCCATGGGTGTCAGGCAGCAAACAACATCGTGCTATCACCCCCATGGAGTCTAACGTGACGGAGCGCCGAAATCGAGACGTAAAGCCACTGCTTGGGTCGTATGCCCGGCGGCAACAAGACTGGGACGAGCATTGAGCTCGATCTCCTTCGCTCTGCGCACAAGCGTGAATCGGTGCACGGGCTTCACGCCTGCGTTCCTGATGTTCGGCAAGGAGTTGAACACACCGACGGACACGGTTCTGGACAGGAGGTCGAACGCAGTCCCCGCGACTTATGCGGCTTACGTGCGGCGATTGCGCGAGCGTTTGGCGGAAGCCATCAAGGAGACGAACCACAGCCGCGGAAAGGTCAGGGTCGACCAAAAGGCGGCCTATGACCGAGCTCATCGAGACGTGGCGTACCAAGTTGGCGACACTGTCTTGAAACGTAACCGCACTCTGAGCGATGCTAGCGCGGGGTTCACGGCCGGTCTCGCACCCAAGTGGGTCGGACCATTCATAGTCGCCGAGAGGATCTCGCGGCTGAACTACAAGCTGAAAGACCCGAGGTCTGGTCGGATCAGTGATCCATTCACGTGGGCGAGCTGAAGCAGTACTTTCGGAGGGAAGAAGCCGCTGACGCTCCCACTTCGGGCTCGCGAGGTCGCGAGCTCGAGGAAGGAGGGGCGGAAGGAAGGTTCCCGACGCACCGTTACAACACCCGCAATCGGCGAGTTCGCTGACCGGGTGGGCCACCGTCTCCGGAGAGTTCAAGCCCGCACGCCCAGGGTCAGAGCGACCCTCCCACCACGGCGCCACCACGCCAGGCCTACTGCGAGCCGGCCGGGCCAGCCGTCACCCGTGGACAACGAGAGCCCAGCTGTAGCACCGAAACAGCACCCCGCCGCCCGTACAGCGAGTGAGCTACGCGGCGGGACGGCTCCCGCAGTCAGCTGATCGTGCCCCTCCTCCACGTTGGCGGAGGCGCTCGCCGGAGGTGCGCCGAGCGAAAGCCATCGTTAACGCTTGGCTAACAAGCAACCTGGGAGGCAGCACTACGAACGTGACCTCCAGCCCGGGTCCAGTCGCCCGGGGTCATCCCTACTGACCCGTAAGCCGTGGAGGCCGCCGGTGGTGCGGCAAGCAAACGCCCCGTCGGCGCGGGGCTAACCACTGTGGGAAGTGCCCGCCTGGGAGCAGCCTGCTGCCCGGGCACGGTCCCCAATTGGCCCAGCCAACTTCACCGGCGGGGCCTGAGGACCATGGGCCGGCCGACAGTGCGCGCGGTCAGCCTTGTGTGCAGACTGACGAACCCGGGTCAGCCGGCGCATTGTGGCGAACTATGTGGTGGCAGTGCGGTACAACGTGGACTTAGGCGCGGTGGTTGGACTTTCCTGGACCTGCTCGAGAAGTGTGCTAGGCAGCGAAACAAACGGTGAGATCATCGTTGGCAGGAGTATCTAGATGTCGAGGGGCTTCGGTCTAAGAGGGAGGGATGTTGGAATTCCGGAGGTCCGCCATCTCCCCTATCTCTCGGCTCGCCGCGGAGGCGAGAGGGGGGAGGTCCCTCTCTCTCCCTGCGGCCCAGGCGTTTCCCCGCCGCGGGAGGATGACGGCGGGGGGCGCTGCCGACTCCCTCACCGGTTAGTCCGGAAGTTCTGGGTGGGCTGGCCCGGGGCTGACGACGGAGGAGGGCCCTCTTTGGATACCAGCCATCATCGGGAGCGGCCGTAAGTACGTGTTGCTCCTTTTAAATGCAGAGCATTTCAGTAACTCACGATGTCACCCGCGTTGACGTCCGTCGTAGTCCGCACCGTCGTTGTCCGCACCCCTCCCCCTACACTATATAAAAAAATACTATCCGGCGCCTGGTTTCGATCCCTCGACCCTGCGGGTGGAACGCAATGTACATGGCGCTCTACCCACTGCGCCACAAAGCCGACACAGCATGGGAGGTTACGAACGCGCCTTATATCCTTGACTCATTCAAACTACGTCAAGAAGCTGCTGATACAACGCATTCACTACCACCAACTCCCCAAACACTAAGCGTTAACGCAATACACCCACTCCCTATGCGACGCATTTACTCGAGTCCCCCTCGCGGGGAGATGGGCCCAATTTTTTGGCCTTCCTTTGTCCGCCCTCGCGCCTGTTTCTCCCGACCTGACCAAGGTGGTCTTGGCGGCGGTAGAGCGACGCGCCCGACGTCCCTTATTGCAGGGCAGTAAACGTAGGGGTTGTTGGGGTTGGCGATTTCCGGGTCTTGTGTGTGTTCCTTGCTGTCCGCTACCGCTACGCCAAGTTGGCGGTCCGTGGCAGCGTTCAGCGGAGCTAGCCTTGCAGCCGAGTCTCGAGGGTCGAGCTTGGTCGCCGTGAGAACCCTGGTCCCCACAACACTAAACAGTGCCCGATAGTCTAGCCATATTTGCCTATTTAGAGCATTTATACAAGCGCGTCGTTCTGGTCCACACCCCCAAATACAAATAAGAAAGTTAATCTATAATAGCTCTTGATTCCAGTTCCACCACAACTACCCTAAGTTTTTTTTTGCACAAATGTAACCTTTCTAGCGAATTTACGTCTCAGCCTGTAGCACGTCAACGCCTCGCCATCGACTAGCGGAATTGATTGAGGAGGTTCGCATTTACCCCCCCCCCCCCACACACACACACGCACACGCACACTCACGCACGCACGCAAGAACACACACATACACACGCACGCACAAGCACACGCACACACACGGCCACACACACACACACACACACACGCACGCATTCTATTCTACACCCGGGCTTGAGGCGCGCAGTAGTTGACGGCTCCTGATGAATTTTGACCACGTGGGAATCGTTAACGTGCACCGAAACCTCGACGTACCATATCTATACATTATGATGATGATGGGTACAATTCATCATCATCATCTTACCATCATCACGGGCTGCAAGTCGTGAAGTGATATATATATATATATATATATATTTATATAGAATACCGGTCTAGTGCGATAACCACTACGCTAACAGCGGGGCGATTTTCCCCTCCACTTTCTGGGGTATTTATGTTAAGGTATTTTTGTTTCCTCTGCTTGGGAAGGTAGCCAGCGCCACTCGGACTACTCGGAGTGAAGGGGACCTTCTTTTAAACCCCCGGGCCGTGACTCGAGTGTCTACGACATGTCAAGAGTGGTCGACCAGCGTTGAACCCTCTTAAGCTTCCTATGGCACCAAGACTGCCAGAACAGAGGCCCTCGCTTTGCATGTAGCGAATCGGAATAGGAAATGAGGGGCTCGTTGAAAATAAGGCAGAAATAAGGGTTGGCAGTCAAGAAAACCTCGGAAAGCAAAGGGGAGGATGTGGTAGGTCATTGAAACAGATAAAGAATTTGGAAAGAAAGAAAGAAAGTGGAGAAAAAATTCCCGCCGGGTGGGATCCGAACCCACGACCTCCCGCGCGAGCATTTAAATATATATATATATATATATATATATATATATATATATATATATATATATATATATATATATATATATATATATATATTTTATAAAATATATTTATATATATATATATATATTTATATATATATATATATATATATATATATATATATATATATATATTTATATATATATATAGATTTGCAGAAAGATAGGTCGGCAGTCTACAACGCCAAAGGAGGCATAGGGGTGTGGTTCGAGTCACGCTCCGGGGGGTTGAAAAAGAAGGTCCCCTTCTCCCCGTGTAGACAGAGTGGCGCTGGCTGCCACCCTCAAGCGTCAGATACAGTTCTAGTAAATATAAATAGCCCAGAAAGTGAAAGAGAACACAGTCGCCCAGATAGCCGAATTGGTAAGGCATTCGAGATCTAATCGAAAGGCGTGGGTTCGGTCCCCACTCTGGGCGCGTGTTTTTGTTTCCTTCTTTCTTCCGCATATTAAAAAAAATAATAATGACTTCATTAACCGTAGTAAAAAAAAAGACCTAACCACACCCCTATGCCTCCTGTGGCGTTGTAGACTGCCGACCTATCTTTCTGTATTTCCTCAACGAGCCCCTCATTTCCTTACTATATATATATATATATAAGAGAAGAAAAACTTTGAACAAGGTAAAAGCACGATTGTGGCCTACGTTTCAGCAAAGAGAACTTGCTTTCCTCTGCCCCGAGGAAAGCAAGTTCTCTTTGCTGAAACGTAGGCCACAATCGTGCTTTTACCTTGTTCAAAGTTTTTCTTCTCTTATATATATATATATATATATATATATATATATATATATATATATATATATATATATATATATATATATATATATATATATATATATATATATATTGATTTGATTGATTGTAGGGTTTAACGTGCCGACGCAACGCAGGCGACGAGGCGCGCCGTAGTGGAAGGCTCTGGATTAATTCTGGCCACCTGAGGATCTTTAACTTGCGCCGAAATCTCGCACACACAGGCGTTTTTGCTTTTAGCCTCCATCAGAAAAGCGGCCGCCGCGGCCGGGAATCGAACAAACGTCCTCGTGCTCAGCAGTACAGAGCCTTAGCCACTGAGCCACCGCGGCGGGTTTATAACACCTTAATCACGACATCATCATGACCTCACGATAGTGATGGCAAGAAAACAAAGAAGTCTTCTCTCAAATTTTCCCTGTCGTAAAGATCCTTTCCCACCGTTTTCTTCGTCATCATCATCATCATAATCATAAGCCTATCTACGCCCACTGCAGGGCAAAGACATATCCCATTATTCTCCAATTACCCCGGTTCTGTGCCAACTGTGACCAATTTATCCCCGCAAACTTCTTGATCTCATCTGACCATCTAACTTTCTGCCGCCCCCTGCAACGCTTGCCTTCTCTAGGGATCCACTCTGTTACCCTTAATGACCGACGGTTATCTTGCCTTCGCATTACATGCCCTTCCCACGTCCATTTCTTCTTCTTAATTTCTACTAATATGTCCTTAACACGCGTTTGTTCCCTGATCCACTCCGCTCTCTTATTGTCTCTTAATGTTAAACCTATCATCTTCCGTTCCATTGCCCGCTGAGTCGTTCTCAATTTAAGTTGAACCATTTTAGTGAGCCTCCAAGTTTCTGCCCCGTAGGTTATTACCGGTAAAATGCAGATGTCATACACTTTCTTCTTCAGGGACAATGGTAGGCTGCCATTCATTATCGGAGAATGCCTACCGTATGCACTCCACCCCATTCTTACCCTTCTAATTATCTCTGCCTCATGGTTGGGATCCGGTGTCACAACTTGACCTAAGTAGATATATTCGCTTACCACTTCCACTGCCTCGCCACCTATCTCAAACCGCTGTGCTGTCCCGAGGTTATTGACCATTACTTTGGTTTTCTACATATTAATTTTCAGGCCCACGGTTCTACTCGGTTTGTCAAGTGCGGAAAGCATGCTTTGCAATTCATCCCCCGAGTTACTTAGCCAGGCAACGTCATCAGCAAGTCTGAGGTTACTGAGGTATTCTCCATTAACCCTTACTCCCACCTGTTCCCAATCCAACGTTCTGAATACTGCTTGTAAACATGCTGTGAATGACATTGGAGAGGTTGTGTCTCCTTGTCTAACGCCCTTCCTCATAGGTATTTTACTGCTCTCCTTATGGAGGATAATGGTAGCTGTGGACCCATTGTAGATATCCTCTAGTATTCTTACATAATGCTCATCTACCCCCTGGTTCCGTAATGCCTGAATGATTGCTGAGGTTTCGACCGAGTCAAATGCTTTCTCGTAATCTATGAAGGCTATATATGGGGGTTCAGTATACTCAGCGCACTTCTCTATCACCTGATTGATCGTGTGAATATGGTCCATTGTTGAATAGCCTTTACGGACCCTGATTGTTCTTTAGGTTAACTGAAATCTAAGGCTGCAAAAATTCTGTTAGCGATTACCTTAGTACGTACCTTGTAGACGACTGACAATAAGCTGATCGGCCTGTAATTTTTCAAGCCCTTCATGTCACCTTTCTTATGGATTAGGATGATATTCGCGTTCTTCCAAGATTCCGGTACACTTGCGGTCATTAGGCATTGCGTATACAGATTTGCCAGTTTTTCAAGTACAATTTCTCCGCCATCCTTCAAGATGTCTGCTGTTATCTGATCCTCACCAGGTGCTTTGCTCCCTTTCATTTCTTTTAAAGCCTTCTTCGGTGGTTAGTGGTGGGATGTCTATCTCCTCTGAACTACTTTCTCGTTCGGCATTATCCTGGATGTCCCGGCTACTGTACAGATTCCTATAGAACTCATCGGCTACTGTGACTATTTTATCCCTATTTGTGATGACACTGCCTTGCTTGTCTTTAAGGGCCACGCCAAGACGCCTCTTCACTGCTTTCCCACCGTTTTAAATTACTCTAATACAATGCCCTAGAGTAAGCTAGGAATTTTCATTTCCAACCGGTGATGATTTTCCACTCCCCTCATTCGGTGTGTGCATTCACCAAAAAGCCTCACCCTCATCTTCTTCTTCACGTGTGGCGGCCACGCTTGTTCCATCAGATTTCTGGTTCTTCAAGTTGCGGTGTCCATGTCAACCAACCAACCACAGGGGCGGGCGTGGCAGCGCCATTCTTCGCAGCTGCGCCAGTCTGTGCCGAAATAAATTGCAATAGGCCATCCTTTTTGTAATAAAGCTATATTCAATTAAATTTTTCCTCTGCATCTATCGCTCCCCTTATTGGGTACGAGTAATGATGATGATGATGATGATGTCATCAAAGATTTTGGCACGTACCCACAAAGGGGGATTGGCCAGGGCTAAATCGGTTGTTAAATACGTGGGGACTTCAAAATACTAAATTATTTCCGGAAAGAGGCTGTAAAAGGAAACTTAGTTATGAATAAGACCCGAATTACCCAATAATTATCACCCTTCAGCAATTAAAACGACCTGAAGAAGAAAGAAAATTTTGAATGTAATTATATATATCCCTTTTTTGCAAACCCCAAATTTGATGCGCCACTAGATAATATAAGTGGAATAAAAAAAGTCAACCCCAAACACTCAATTGGGCCCTTCAAAAGCAGTTGTCTAGCTGTTGAGAAACGGCGGCAGTCGAGAAAAAAATGTTCGATTGTTTGAGGGACCTGGCACCGCACACACTGTTTCGTAGGTGAAAGTCCTGATCCGAACAGATGGAAATTAAGCCTTGGAATCCTGTAGCGCAGCTCGGTGAAGGTCACCTCGCATTGCCGAGAACCACAAAAATGAACATTCCACCCGAACTTTAAATGTTGGTACTCTTCAAATGATAAAAGTGAGACTGAACGAGTAACGTCTAAATGTCAATATCGTCTTAATCTTGAAGATGCAAACAGAGCCAGATTAGGGATTCCGAATTGAATGGGAGCTGTGGCAGCGAGATTAGCTAAATGGTCCGCTAGCTCGTTGCCCCTGATGTCCGCATGGCCAGGGACCCAAGACAAGCGTCCTCCTTCACGTGCCTATATAGGAACAAAAATAAAAGTGTGCGGTACAATGGAGAGTCGGAAGAGGAAGTTAATGCCGATATAAGTGCCATCGAATCAGCTATGATGATTTTTGATACATGCTGCGGTGCTTTGCATAGAGCGAGAGCTATTGCTAAATGTCAATATAAAAGTGAGACTGAACGAGTAACGTCTAAATGTCAATATCGTCTTAATCTTGAAGATGCAAACAGAGCCAGATTAGGGATTCCGAATTGAATGGGAGCTGTGGCAGCGAGATTAGCTAAATGGTCCGCTAGCTCGTTGCCCCTGATGTCCGCATGGCCAGGGACCCAAGACAAGCGTCCTCCTTCACGTGCCTATATAGGAACAAAAATAAAAGTGTGCGGTACAATGGAGAGTCGGAAGAGGAAGTTAATGCCGATATAAGTGCCATCGAATCAGCTATGATGATTTTTGATACATGCTGCGGTGCTTTGCATAGAGCGAGAGCTATTGCTAAAAATTCGGCCATAAAAATGGGTGTGTAATCCGGGATTCGAAACGAATAACTCCAATCTAGAGATTGTGAAAAAATACCGATTCCAGCTTTCTCGCCATTTTGAGATGCATCAGTATAAATCACAGAAGAAGCAGGATACTTGGATAAATATTCATTTAAAATAGTGGCTAATAGCGAGCGGGGGAGAAGTTTTGCAGCCGAAGGGAAGTGGTTTTGAAATAAAAACTGTTTCTCCCTGAATTGTGGATACCGGGATAACTTCATATAGCTTAACAGAAATACAATCCAGGCATGATTGAACGAACAGCACTTGGGGGAAATACGTTTAGGCAAGGGAGACGTAAAAACTAAACTCGGATCACAAATAAACACAGGCTTGGCAGCTCCAGAGGGGGCGTCGTACATGCGGAGATAAGTTTGAACCGTCAGCAAGAGAAATCGGACACTGAGTTCAGGAACGCGAGCCTCTAAGTACAAAACTCGGTTCAATACGAACCGGGGGAGGCCAAGGCAAAATCAAAGAATGCGCCTCTCCAACAGGTATAGCGGTCGCAGTTTGTAGATAGGGCAACTGCAAAACAAGACGCACCCAAACTCCGTGTCTGCCCGGACGTAGGATCGGTACAACAGCAAAAGTGTGTCCCGGCGCATTCCAGCTCGTTTCCCACGTAGTCTTTTCATGCGACCAAATGCTCTCTCCGCTTTTGTGACTGATGAGTTAATATGTGTATGCCAATCAAGAGCAGACGTGTATGTACAACCAAGATACTACCTGCGGAATGACTTGATTTTTGTAAGCGAGAGTATTTGAAACTGTTCCTGCAACCGGGAAGACAAGTAGAGCACTCTTCGACACATTTAACGTTAAATAAAGGCTGTCAAGCCATGTCTCCAAGAGAGATAAATAGGGCTGCAAACGGTCATATAGCGAATGAATGTCGACTGCTGCCGCAAAAAAACGCTATATCATCCGCATAAACGTAGTTTGTTACATCTGGGAGTAGAGGAATGTCACTCATAAGGATGTTAAAAGTAAAGGCGCTAAAACTGATCCTTGAGGCACACCTCTAGTTTGTGGAAATCTTCCTGAAAAAAGCCTTCCGTTCGTACAAAAGAACTCCCGATCAGCCAAAAACTTCCTAATCCAAGAAAAAAGGTATGTAGGCAGGTTTATGCGCGCTAGTTTTTTAAGTAAGATACTATGCTCGACAGTGTCATAAGCTTTAGCTGCATCTAAGGTCACTAGTGCCGACACCAGTTTCCCTTTTTGTGCTAAGCGGGTCCTCGCCTCTAAGTCCACATGAGCGTTCCAAATAGAACATCCCCGCCTAAAACCAATCTGAGCAGGACTGAGTAGTTGCCTGTCCTGCATGAAAGAAGTCATCAGTTTAAAAACTATTCGCTCTATTAATTTTACCATGTTGGAGGTCAGAGAATCGGCCTTAAGTTGTCTAAATCGAAACCCTGGCCTGGATTTTTTTTTTTTTTAGCAAAATTATCTTGGACACTTTCCAGTTGAGTGGAATCCAACAAAACCTGAGGGATGAATTTATTGCATTCAATAGAACCGGTTCGAATTCCTCAGCCAAAAATTTAATAGCACCAACAGTCATGCCGTCAAGCCCCGGCGCCGCAGAACGTGCGATGGACAAGGCCTCCGTCAGATCACAAGAGGAGACTGGCATAAAATCATTTGTTTCTGGAGCATCGATAAAACGGGAGTTACTACAACGAGAAGAACGAGTAGTTTACCAAAGCACATCATCACCTTCTTCTTCTTCTTCTAACGACTACTACTACTTCTTCTACAACTACTACCACTACTACTGCTACTGCACCTACCACTACTACTACCACCTCCAGTAGTCGCGCCAGGAGCCTCCCACTGGTTGGCTGGTTGTTCAGGTAAACGAGACAACCAGTGGAGCGAGCGTGTCGGCGCGAAGGCAGCGCCACGCGCCATCCCACGCAGCTCCGCCTCACTGGGCCAGAAGAAATTGCACTAGGCCATCCTCATTGTAATAAAGTTTATTCAATTCAAGAGAGAGAGAGAGAGTAAACTGATTCCCTCATTGGGTGTGCGCTTCTCACCAAGGAACATCATCATCATCTTCTTCTTACCCTTCTTCTTCTACCACTACTATACTACTACGTCTAGGAGTCGCGCCACGCGTGTTCAACTGGTTGGCTGGTTGTTCATCTGAACGAGCCAACCATTGGGGCGAGCATGTCCGCGTGAAGGCAGCTCCACGCGCCATTCTACACCACTCCGCCCGCCTGTGCCAAAATAATTCCACGAGGCCATCTCCTGTGTAATAAAGCTTATTCGATTCAATTTTAGTCCCTCATTGATCGCGTCATTAACCAAGGAGCATCATCATCACCATCTTCTTCTTTTATTACTACTAGTATACTACTATACTACCACTTGAGTCGCGCCACGCGGGTTCCACTGATTGGCTAGTTGTTTATGTGAACGTGCGAACCACTGGGGCGAGCGTGTCGGTGCGAACGCAGCACCACGCGCCATTCTACACCGCTCCGCCAACCTGGGCCAAAAGAAATTTCACCAGACCATCTTCTTTGTAATAAAGTTTATTCCATTAAAATTTACTCCCGGATTGACCACTCACCTCATTGGGTGTGTCATTCACCAAGGAACATCATCATCGTCATCATCATATTCTTCTTTTTCTTCTTCTAATTGATTGTGGGGTTTAACGCGCCGACGCAACGCAGGCGATGAGGCGCGCCGTAGTGGAGGGCTCCGGATTAATTTTGACCACCTGAGGATCTTTAACGTGCGCCGAAATGTCATACACACAGGCGTTTTTGCTTTTTGCCTCCATCAGAAAAGCGGCCGCCACGGCCGGGAATCGAACCCGCGACCTCGTGCTCAGCAGCGCAACGCCTTAGCCACTGAGCCACCGCGGGGGGTCTTTTTCTTCTTCTACTACAACTACTACAACAATACTAGTACTTCTAGGAGCCGCGCCACGCGTGTTCCACTGGTTGGCTAGTTGTTCATGTGAACGAACCAGTGAGGCGAGCGTGTCGGCTCGAAGGCAGCGCCACGCGCCATTCTACGCCGCTCCGAAATTTCACCAGACCGTCTTATTTGTAATAAAGTTTATTCTATTCAATTTTACTCCCGGATTGACCGCTCATCTCATTGGGTGTGTGTCATTCACCGAGAAACGTCATCATCATCTTCTTCTACTACAACTACTACAACAATACTAGTACTTCTAGGAGAGAGAGAGAGAGAGAGAGAGAGAGAGAGAGAGAGAGAGAGAGAGAGAGAGAGAGAGAGAGAGAGAGAGAGAGAGCTCTTTATTAGACGAAAGTAGAGAGGTTTGCCGGCATGTTCCCGCCCACATGCTACTCTGCGGAGATGTGGAGAAGAGAGTAAAGGCCCTAAAAAAAAAAAAAAAGACTGCTGTCAAGGTACTCAATAACTTGCGACACTGCAGAAACTCGAGTACGTAGTCTGTGGACCTTAGGGGCCCACGAGAGGTTCCTGTCCAGAGTTATCCCGAGGCATCTTTGGGTGCGCACATAATGCAGTCGATGGCCCCCAAGGATTAACGGGAATTGAGTCATCCGCTTGCGGGTGAATGCCATGTCTACGCTTTTTTCAGGCGAGATACGGAGACCCTTGGGCGCAAGGTAGTCAGATATATTTTTTAGAGCTTTCTGGAGCCTCTTTTGTGTATGGCGACGAGACCTTGCTGCACTTTACATGCAAATGTCATCGGCGTAAATTGTTAATTTCACGCCAGGAGGCAGGGCACGCTTTAAGTTGATTAGCGCAATGTTGAACAGCAGAGGGCTCAAAACTGCTCCTTGAGGTAGTCCTTTCTCGATAATGTGACAAGAAGTAGGGCCTTCCGGTGTACTCATAAAAAGTTGTCATCGTTCCAGGTAGCTTGATATCCATGCATACAACCTCCCACCAAAACCAAGACCAGAAAGGGACTCAAGAATAGCTGTATGAAAAACCGAATCAAATGCCACCTTTATGTCTAAAAAGACCACAGTTGGTATGTGCCCGCAGTGTAATTCTTCTTCTAGTGACGCCACAAGAGCAAGGATGCTATCGATGGCAGACTGGTTTTGACGGAAGCCATTCATTCATCTCAGGCGGATAAAGCTTCCTGCTTTCGATGTACCAGATCATTCTTTTAAAGATCATTTTTTCCATGATTTTTCCTATACAGCTTAGTAGGGCTATGGGACGAAAAGATTCGCATCGAGTTGGTTGTTTTCGGGTTTTAAGATGGCTGTAATTTTGGCTGTTTTCCATTCTACCGGTACAGTACCACGCAGCCAGGTTGAGTTGTAATACTCCAGAAGGCGGAAGCGCGAGTGATGAGAGAGGTGGGAAATTGCTTCATATGTTATGTCGTCGTAACCTGGAGAAGACCGTTTCTTCACGTTTGAGATGGCCGCGTTCAACTCGCCTATCGAAAATGGAAGGTCCAGGGCGGGCAGAGAGGTTGGTGGCGTTGCGTAAGGAACACGCTGAGGGGACACTTGAGGCGTAGAAATCGTAAACAGGAGCCTACAATACCCTTCAGCCGCTTCTTTCTGGGAAATTCCCTTGTGTAATGACAGCGCCCTGAATGGATGTAGCTGCTGGCTGTCGTTCCGCATGCCTTTTATGCCCCGCCATATCTGGAGAGAGGCTGGTGCACATCTAATTTAGTGCAGAAATCGCGCCTGTCGACTTAACTTTTCCAAGTAGCGTCTCACAAGTCTTTGAGCTTTGCGAGCCTGCCTCAGATCCTCTAATTCTTTTGTACGGCAAGCCTTCCGCTCAGCGCGCCTACGGATAGCACGCAACCGTTCGTATTCTTAGTCTTTTTTGACATCTAAGCGCCTCCTCACGACGCTCGAGGACTCTTTCAGACAACTAGCCATAGTTGGTATTAGGTCTTTGTCGGAAGTTGCGGCGGTGATCTCCTCGTCGACGAGGTTTTTGAAAACTTCCCAGTCTGTGCGCCTAAATTTTATTTCACGTCCAGACATAACTACGTCTTGGAAAGATATTAAAATTGGGAAGTGATCGCTGCCTCTTGTCTCCAGGTCAGTACACCAAGTAAACTTTGGGATGAAGCTGTTGGAGGCAAACGAAAGATCGATGCAGCTGCTGTGTGTGGTATTTTTTAGATAAGTAATGCTGCCGTCATTTAGGGGTTCAATACCCCTTTTTATGAGTAGTTCCGCAAGTCTTGCTCCACGAGAATTTGTTCGTGCACTTCCCCATATTTAATTGTGGGCGTTGAAGTCTCCACAGATTATACGAGGTGGGGATGTACTAGCGATAACGTTTTCAAGCCTGCAAACATCAAAGGCGGCACCTGGTTCCAGGTAGGCGGCAATAAACGTAAACCGTTGAGTACCAATAACGGTATTGGCACACACATATTCCTCACTCTCATGAGGTGGCACGGGAACCGCTGCAGCCTTTATATCTTTGCGGAAACGTATCAGCAGGTGGCTGAAGCCAGTCAAGCGGTGCGAATGCAGAAAATAGCAATTTTTGAGACTAAATTGATGGCCAACGCGAGACTCTGAGATTACAATGAACGGGAATTGATATGTCTGTACGAGTTGACGAAAATCGGCAAGTTTTGAGCGTAAGCCGCGGGCATTCCATTAAAATATTGTGCAGTTCTTAAGGTTGGCATTTAAAGACTCTGTTGGAGAGGGGGTCGCCAATTTAGACTTCATTGATGTATCTCAGAACCACGCTGCGGTGTTTCGAAAGAGGACCACACTAGGGGCTCCAGAGCCAAGACTGCTTCGACCTCAGGAAAACTTTTAGAGGAGGGGTTAGCTCGAAGCAGGGCCTTGATAGCCGCAAATAGCATAGGAATGACAAAACTCACAACATCTTCTTGGGTAGACTGGTGTGCCGTGTTGCCATGTTCTTTATGGGGACGTCGCTGCGGTGACGGGGTTGATCTTTTAGAAGCGTCTGGAGTGTTCTGAGAAGTTTTGGGTTGCGTCCTTTCTTGGGTTGCTTTTGCATAGGACTTGTTCGGAGGTAGTGAACTTTGAGGCGGTGGGTCGCACCACGCGTGTTCCACGGGTTGGGTAGTCAGCTGAACGAGCCAACCAGTGGGGCGAGCGTGTCGGCTCGAAGGCAGCGCCACGCGCCATTCTACGCCGCTCCGCCAGCCTGGGCCAGAAGAAATTACACCAGACCATCTTCTTTGTAATAAAGTTTATTCTATTCAATTTTACTCCGGATTGACCGCTCATCTCACTGAGTGTGTGTCATTCACCGAGAAGCATCATCATCATCTTCTTCTTGTTTTTCTTCTTCTACTACAACTACAACAACACTAGTACTTCTAGGAGTCGCGCCACGCGTGTTCCACTGATTGGCTGGTTGTTCAGGCGAGCGAGCCAACCAGTGGGGCGAGCGTGTGGGCACGAAGGCAGCGCCCCGCGCATTCTACGCCACTCCGCCAGCCCTTGCCATTCTCCCGCCAGCCTGTGCCAAGCGCGCATCTGAGAGCATCAGTTGCGGAACCCAGTCCTCGGAACGCCCGCCGTCACTGAAAGAACTGCCGAGAGGAATTGGCGGCCGGCTTGTCCATGGAGAAGATTTGGTCTCACAAGCCACGGAATACTGCATGTGCAGTACCGCTTGGGCGGCTGAGTCAGCTCAAGTGGCGTTCAGGTGGCTGGGACTATGGCATCTGTTCTGCGTCGAGTCCTGCGGGTACGATCTCATGCGGCGCTTGTAGTGTGACTAGGCCCGGTGTTCCAGCCGCTGCTCCTGCTCCCTCATCCCCGATGGTCGGGGGCACGTCGGCTCGGCTGATACCCTGCGGTGCGGGCGTCCTCTTCGGAACTCACCGCACGGAGAGTGCAATCGCCCTCGACCTCCGTGATGGCGCCAGGAGCTGAGACTGCACCCGCCGCCTTTCTCGGCGTCGACGGCATCCCGGTTCTCTGCTCCAGGGCCAAGGCAGCGACTCCACCCAACCGTCTCCGCCAGCGTCGACCGCAGCCCATTCCTGCTATGAGAAGCAGGACCGCAGCACTACCTTATAGAACTACGCACATAATGTGGTGGCAAGTGAAGTCCCAGCTGATTCTGCCATATAGTAATCTATAAAGACTTCTCCCGGGCGCTCTACACGGCTTTGCCGTACTGATTCATGAACATGAAAAAATAATGAAAAGGTAATATTATTCGCTCGAATTACCGTGTCGTGTGTCCTTTACGCAGGGCAAGACTCTGCACTCTTACTACGCCTAAATTAGAAAATTGTTTTTGAGGCACAGCAAGCGCCCCTCTGCGCTTGAGCGCCGTCGTAACCGGGAGAACAGGAAGCACAGCGCAGACTGGCACTGAGCGAAGAGAGCGGGAGTAGGATAATGGAGAACGGAACAGTGAATGCACCGGGGGTGGAGGGAAGGGGGGGATAGTGAGGTGAAACAGTTGAGTGCAGCTCCAAAGAGAACAGGGTAGGGAAAATTTTTAAAAAGTCGATTTTTTTATTTTTTTATATGCACTGTCACATACCTCTCACGACTTACCACCTTGTTTTCTCTTGTCCTCACCACCCTAACCCCATCCCATCCCCCAACCCTGAGCAGTGGGAGTCCGAGCTGACCAGCTCAGCACCAGAGCGACGGCAAGCCCTGGTGCAACGAGCTCTGGACGCAGCTCGGACTCGCGGCCTCCTGGACTTGGGAGGCTGAGCACATCGTGGTGTGCACAATAAACGTTTATTCCTCCTCCTTATATATTTGCAATTTGGCAGAGGCGTTTGCCCTGCAGTGGGCGTAGATAGGCTGGGGATTATGATGATGATATTTGCAATTCCCGTTCTTTTATGAAAAACAACCTTTCAAAGCGATGGTTTAGTGTCTTGACTGATGCCTTTGTGCGCCAGTACGCCCTGCAGCAAAGCCAACTTTCATTGACGATGATGATGAATTAACTGAAGCGAAAGAAAAAAAAGCGGTCGCGCTATTGGCGGCCGGCTTGTCCATGGAGAAGATTTGGTCTCACAAATCGTTCGGGGCATCCGAAATGGGGTTCTGCCGCCGGGATGTATGCTCTGCCCTCCTGCGCTACATTAAAAATTCCAATAGATTCACTTTATGATTGCGATTGGTCACCCTCGCCTTGATTTTCCAGTTGTTTTTTTTTTTTTCAAAACTCTTTCCAACCGGTCTAAATTATCTTTTCTAAGCGTCTCGTGATTAGATAAGAATTCCGTTTATTTTAACCATCCTCTGTTGATTGGCCGATCTCCTGATTGGGTATGTGCCATATCTAAAGGCGCAACAACAACAACAACAACAACTGCATGTACGTGCGCCCTATTTTTGAGTTCGGGTGTGTTCTATTCTCGAGGTCTGCAACGTATAAGCTCCATCGCCTAGTTCTTCTGGAACGCGCAGGCTCTTCGCTGCTGTTTAGGGCTACCTAAAAATGCAGCTAATGCGTTACTTTATTTGGAAGCCCGAGTTCCCCCTCTGTTACACCGATTTCGAATACTCACTGTGGACACTTTTCTGAGAGCCTATGGCGCGGGGGTTAACATGCAGGGCACAATTTATCTTTGTGGCTGAGAGAGCTGTGTTTCTTGTGGTCCAGTGGCCCAGGTCCTATCGGCCGCAAGTTACTCTTGCTGTCTCCATTAGGGGTTGCGGTCAATAACGTACTTCCATCTCTCGATAGGGGTAATACGTTAACGGTCAACTTCCGGAAATCTTTCCCCAAAATGCTAAAATGCTACCTGCCCGACTGCTCAATGGTATCCTAAAAGATCATTTGGCCTCAATTCAGCAAGGTACTATCATATATACAGATGCTTCTCAACGAGATGAAAAATCCGGAATAGGTATAGTTTCCCCTTCCCTAAATTGGTCCTTTTCGGTTCGTCTGGTGGATTTTATCCCTACATTCTATGCGGAATTCTTGGCAATTGTCTTAGCACTACGAAAGCTTGACGTATCGATATCGTCTCCAGTCATAATTACAGATTCCCTATCCCTAGGCTTAGCCCTTTCTTCTCCTAAAGACTCACCTCTTCTACGGACGTTTCGATCACTTCTGCCACCTCACATTACTGAAGTTTACCTTCTTTGGGTTCACTTCTGCCACCTCACATTACTGAAGTTTACCTTCTTTGGGTTCCTGGGCATGCGGGAATCACCTTTAATGAGACCGCAGATTCACTGACAACGGTAGAACTCTCCGGGCCTGTTGTTGATGTCATTGAGACAACGCCTTTATTAACCGCCGCAAGGTTCCGTAGATTGTTGAAGCTGCAAGGGCAGCACGAATCAGTATTATTGTCGTTGAGAGATTTTTGTCAACTAAAATTCTCCTGGAAACCGAATTGGTGCCCTTCACGTGACCTGGAGGTGATTGTAACGAGCCTTCGATGCCGTGTGTCCCAGTTGAATAGATACCTCCACAGGTCTCGTTTGGCGCAGTCTGCTATGTGCAGTTACTGTAATGAAGAACAGTCTATTGACAATGTCCTTTTGTCCTGTCGACGATTTTCAAACCTCAGACGTCAGCTCCTTGAGGTGCCGCTTCATAGCCTGGAATTGTCATTATCAGTGCCGGCTGCTGTATTATCATTTGGAGCTTCAGAAACGTGATATTGCCGCCGGGATGTTTGTTCTGCTCTTTTGCGCTTCAAAGAAAATTCTAAAAGATTCACAACGTAATTCGATTCTTATTCTGGCACATCACCAAATCCCTCCAAAAGTCTGCATTTCTGAATATTTTTCCTATTTTCTTCTTCTTCTTCTTCTTCTTCTTCTTCTTCTTCTTCTTCTTTCTTTCTTTCTTTCTTTTCCTTTTTTGTTTTATTTTAATATTGAATAATTTTCAAACACGATTCCTCAAACACAAGAAGAAAAAAGCTTCCAAATTTTTCTAATTTTCCTCGCGTAATGTACCTAGGCAGTAATCTCTTTCGGTTTAACGACTGGTGTTTGGCCGATCCCCTGATTGGGTATGCGCCATTAATTATAAGGAACAATAACAACCGGAATGGAACCGGGGTCCCTCGCGTTATTAAGCCGGCATCTTCCCGACTGCTCCATTTCGACATGGTCAAAGGGTTCTGGTAAACTCAGACGTCAACCAAAGAATCATTCACCAGAAGAATTGCATTATTCTGTTAAGCGGTAACCACATGCACGCGCCTGCGCGCTAGATTTTACCCGCTCGCGCGTTCACGCGCTACCTCGCACCGGCCGAAATGGGGTTACGCGCTACCTCGCACCGGCCGAAGCGCGTCGCGTTCTCGAAGATCTGGGTTTGCCAGTCGCGCGCTCTGCTGCGCGCCTACCGGCCGGCACCAATCAGAGCCAACGTTTTTAGATTAAAAACGTTGGCCGCAGCTGACAACGTCGCTGCTTCAAAGTTCCTGTCTCCTCGTTGTGATAAATCGGCGTAGTTGCTTCGTTAGCCGCAAAGGTTTATGGGGTGTATGCGCTTCCTCCGTGTCGCACCAGCAAAATACACCATCGAACAAACTTCGTCGCCCATCAGCCGTAGGCAAACATGGCTTTCCGCCGTCGTGTGTGCCTAACGACGCGGCGATGCTGTTGTGTTTTAGTCCGAAGCTGGCGTTACAGGTAATGTTGCTCTGCTGTAAGACGAAAAGCCGACGTTTGTGTGTGTTACGATGACAGTGTAACAGAGTTGGGAGCTGTACAGTTGGGCCATATCGACAAGGCGGTCCCGTCAGGCGCGGGGCGGAGCATGCTCACGCGCCTCCGTCGCCTCCGCGTGGCTGCGTGCCCTCGCCCTCGTCAAGCGCTTGGGCGCGTTGACACGAGAACGCGTGTGGATCGAGCGCGCGGGCGCGTGCGTGTGGTTACCGCTTTAACCACGAGACGTTAGGCCTAACTTCCCATTTTGCGGCTTAAGACGTTACACCTAACGTCACATCTTGGTGTTTGACACTTCCAACCGGCACCGACTCGAAAAATTGCTCCCCGAACGCTAAGTAACAAGTACCCATTCACGCCGTGCACCCCAACCCAAACTTTACACGTATACAGCGTGCACACCCGAGAGTTGCTGTGGGTATTCTAGAAAAGAGGTACGTTTCTCCAGAGTAGAAGTACTAGTATTGTTGTAGTAGTAGAAGAAGTATCCTCATTAGACCCTCGCCTACGCATAAACCCGCCGTCGTGCCTTCACCTGTGCACAGACTCCACACGGGCAGTCCGGGAACTCCGACACGTCACCAAGTCGCTCGACTTGACCTGCGATGTGCATCGCATTGTGAACTCATTTCCGTGCCCCGTGCGAGTTCTGTGGAATAGACGTTCGACACCTGCCCACACTGACGCTGACGCGGCCTGCCATCCCCAGAGGGTAACTGGGCCGCTACCCCTGCTCCAGTTGTCGCAGAGTGACACCCTCATCATTCACAAGGAGTCTCTCCGGCGCTCCACGCGTGCCCTTCTTCCCCCGCGTGGGTCGGACCTTCCTGGCGGTTTAGCCCGCCGCGAGGAGGTGGCGCTTCGGAGAATCCGCGTGGGCGCAGCTTTTACCCCGGCGATAAAGGCCTCATGGAGGACGCAAGTTCCCCCAGAAACATGCCCCTTCTGTAAAGCCCCTGCCACTGAAGCGACCTTGGACCACCTCCTGGGGACATGCTCAAGCCACCAGGCAGCACGAGTTCCTCACATGAGGGCCCTCGGGTACCACCCAGGACGACCACCTGACCTTTGCCGCTGGACGCACGGTCCCCAATACCGGCCCCTCCTGGACTTCATTGTGGAGACGGGACTGTTGGACTACATTTAGTTTATGCCAAAGGGCGTACTTGCGTAATAAAAAAGAAGAAAAGGTGATGATGATGATGTTCCTCAGTGATCACATACACCCAATGAGGTGAGCGGTCAATAAGGGAGTAAAGTTGAATAGAATAAACTTTATTACGAAGGAGATGGATCTGGTGAAATTTCTTTTGGCCCAGGCTGGCGGAGCGGCGTAGAATGGCGCGTTGCGCTGCCTTCGGCCCGACACGCTCACCCCGCTGGTTGGCTCGTTCACATGAACAACTAGCCAACCAGTGGAACACGCGCGGTGCGACTCCTAGAAATGCTAGTATTGTTGTAGTAGTTGTAGTAGAAGAAAAAGAGTATGATGATGATGGCGTTCCTTGATGAATGACACACACCCAATGAGGTGAGCGGTCAATGCGGGAGTAAAATTGAATAGAATAAACTTTGTTACAAAGGAGATGGATCTGGTTAAATTTCTTCTGGCCCAGCCTGGCGGAGCGGTGTGTAATGGCGCGTGGCGCTGCCTTCGCGCCGACACGCTCACCCCACTGGTTGGAGGAGGAGGAGGAGGAATAAACGTGTATCTGAAGCTGTCAGCCCTGGGGAAGAGTCTTCATTCCAGGACCCCTTGAGTCCGTCCGGCTTCTTGGGCTCGCTGCACCAGCCAAAGCTGGTCGTCAGGGTCCGAGCTGGACAGTGCTCTCTGCCAGTGCTCAGGGGAGGGGAAATGCAGGGGGGGGTAGGTGGGGGTTCTTATCACAGCCCCACATGATATGGTAGAGGGTGCCCGGAGCCTCGCAGAAGCGGCATTGCGAGGAGTACAGGGTGGGGGCCAGAATGTGGGCTCTAGTGGGGTGGGGAAATGTGTTTGTCTGAATGCCTCGGAGGTAGCGCTCTTGTTCTTTGGTGATGCTTTTGTGCGCAGGAGGTAATGTTGACGGTAATGCTGACGGTAATGCCGAGTGACTTCGTGGAACGACAAGAGAGGGGAGACCTGCCACTGCTCGCCGAACTCTTGGCTTGCCCGGTGGGTCAACTCTCGGGCACGCTGATTGGCAGCTTCGTTGCCAGACACGGCGGAGTGGGCTGGAGCCCCAATAATCCGTACGGGACGTCGAGGAGGATGCTCGAGTAGAATTTTTCGGGCAGGTCGGGATATGCAACCGCTGGAGAAGGTTCTACAGGCTTGTTGGCTGTCTGTGATTATTATTTCTGCCGAAGTTTGTGCAATCGCTAGGGAGATGGCCGCTTCCCCCGCCTGCAGAGAGTGGATGGTGGGGATTTATACGCATGTAACGAGGTTTTCGGTACACTCTAAATGCCGTAACCTCTAATAGAGGTTAAAATATTGCAAATTTGTTACCTTTACTTTATCGGTTACGGTGTAACCGCTAGCACGTAACTTTTACTATGGGTTAGGCTGAAACCTGTGCATAAAAGTTACGCCCTTTCCTCTCCCCGCACATCCCCCCCCCCTCCCGTCATGCCTTTATGCGTACGCGGTCCGCGCCGCGCATACAAATAAAAAAGTCATGTCATGTACATCGGTGGAACAATTCGCACATTGGCTTTCGATACACGCGTCTCAGCCTGTGCACATAGTCTAGACAAATGCTCAGATGCGTGACCTGGAGAACAACCTTTTGCCCTTCGATTTACTCGAGTGCGGCGTGTATTTTTAAAGCTAAGCTGTGTCAAAGTTATACATAGTATACACACTACGCGTACAGAAACCACCCTGTAATACAAAACATTCACCACAAAGTGTAAAAAGAAAGACAGGGCAATTTATTTTCATAACGTTAGTGAACAAGATCGTGGCTCGTTTCTTATTGGTGCTGCATAGGCATACGCTCCTCGCGCTTTGATTTCGGAAGATCACGTTGTGAATTGCTGCTTAATTTTTTTCTAGCCGGCTCCTGAGCTTTCCGTTCATAAGGCCCCTGGGGACGCTGTCCCTAGGCCGCAAAAATTTCTGCAGCAGCGGCTGCGCTAGGGCTTGGGGATAGTTTAGGTTCTTAATGTAGTAGGGCGCCAGGCACATGACCAGCGCATTTTCTGTTGTGCCGTTGACTCGAATCAATTCGTGTGGCTTGCCGCCGTGGACGAGAATCTTTTCCGAGGAAAGGTAGATATGGGGCGAGTTGACAACAACGTCTTCGAGCACCTCCATCTGTGTTAAAAACAAACAAAAAGAACTATGAGCGCAGGGTCTATGATAGTAAGATGTAAAATAAACACCAAAGAAATAAATATAAGTTTGCTGCTTCTTTTTTTGGGAATAGTAACTGCACTCCCAGGACTCGGGCCCTTACTTGCATACTCGCAGCAATTTTCTTACACTGATATGGGTTGGGTACACCACATAGCAGAGACGTTACAGTCCAGGACGCTGTCTTACCTCGTTGATCAAGAAGTGCTTTGCCCAGGGTTCGTACAGGCTTCAAAAGCAAAAATTCAAGGGTTTTCAAGGACTTTCAAGGACCAGAAAACACATTTTCAAGGTCCTAATCTAATGTTTTATCTGAGATTATTTGTAAATTTTTCAACACAATGCAAAAGTTTTTTTATTGCACAATACCTAAGCACATTAGTGCACATTTATATAGGCGCTAACGGGTTTATGAATGCTCCCCCACCTTTTTTTATTTCATGATTCGCGTTTTTCTTTTTTCTTGCTGTTTTGCTCAGGCTGTCTTATTTCAAAACTTAGTTAATCCTGCCTGCATTTCTTGCTTGTCAGCAAGGGTATCAGGTGAAATTAAATCGGCGAGTGTTGCTGCAAGGCAGGACAAACTATGTACACATCTGCTATTTGCACGTAAAAGCAAACGCAGATGGAGCACATGAGGCACAGCAAACATGCAATGAGCGAGCGTCCACAGACTTAATGGAGGATGCAAGATAGAGAACACAAGCCGGCTTTCACTGGATTGTATCCTGGCATGAATTGGATTGAGAAGTGCCTGCTTGCAATGTTGCCTTGTAATGAAAATTTACCAAACTTGTTGCAGTTTCACGCAATACACTGAAATTTGATTGTTGCAATGTTTCTTTACATTTGTTAACCCCTAAAATCCCCGACAAAACACTTTAAATTCTCATGAAAAGACAGGGCCATTGATTCTCTCCAGGAAAATCAGGGGTTTTCAAGGACCATTTAAAAATTCAAGGACTTTTAAGGCCTTGAAGGCACTTCTAAATTTAAGGGTTTTCAAGGTTTTCAAGGACCTGTGCGAACTTTGTTTGCCCCATGTGGCTGAATTTGCTTCTCGACGTCTTGGAACGCGCACACTTTCTCCAGAACATCTGACATACTGCTTTCTTCAAGGTGTTCTCTAGTACGGGCATTGGGGTTCCAAATCGCAGCTCGGCCTCGCATGTGAGCTGCACTGGTAAACAGAATTTGTGACAGCTTGATATTTTTTAGTAGTAAACATCTGAATGAAACTTTGAAGTGCTCATAAAACGTCTTTACTCACATTTCGCCATCACAAGGGCAATGAAAAAACAAGTCAGGAAACGTACGCTTAAAAGTTTATCCTATGGCACCCAGTTTCCTTCCCGGTAAGGGGGAAATTCAAGGGTATACCAGCTCAGTCGCGTGGCAACAAATATTTTTCTGCGTTGTTAGACCCCGTCAGCAAAAAATTTTAAAATGAGCCTGCGCCGAGACAGTACGTTATTGTCGTTTTCGTATCCTATTCTCATTTTTGCATACAAATTTATAGATGAAGTGGGTGGAAAGCGGCCGAAAGGATGGGGTGGGATGCGCCACTTATCAAATTTAGAGGCGTGTTCTGACACCGAAACTCCGCACCTGGCTACGTCCTTGCTTGTGTTCTTTTAAGAGTACACGTTTGCTGTGTTTTAAGGTAGCAACGTTTAAGATAGGAACGCTGCAGCCTCGACGAGATACCCTAAGCACTCGCTATCTTCTTTGCATCGCCCTCGCAGGACACCCCACATGTCTCTGTTTGTCATGGATGTCATTATGGCCTAGGACGCGAGGCGGAAAAGATTACTTGTTTTTAAACGTGTATGTATATTTATAGAGTATACGACAAAACATGCATAGCAATTAAGGCCTGAAGAATACTCAGACCACGAAACAGCTAAACGACTAAGCGCTTATTGACAGCTCAGTTATTGCGTTGTCAACAAAAGCTTGGCGCTCCGCGCCTTCCGGTCGTTGTCCGCACTTTCATCGCACTTAAGCCATCATACAAGCTTTAAAAGTTTACCAGCTGTTGGTATTGCTCTATCTAATGATTATGACCAGTCATGCTTACCTTACGGTACCTCCAGGACGGCGCGAAATGAACCGGGGCACGAAGAAGACTTCGAAGTTCTATACGTTGCGCGAACACAACATGGCCGAGCGCGGGAAGAAACGTGCAGCACACAACGCGCGGCGACCTGCGGCTTCCCGACGAGACTGAGGTCACGTGATTGATCACGTGGTGAAGCGCCCGCAGAACTGGGGCGCGCAAAGGTTACGAGTTCAATTTAGACGTTACAAATTAGTGTTTACAACCGTTGCACCGAAAAGTAACCTCTACGTTCAACGAGACCTTGGGCCGTAACCTTTATTCAAGGTAAAAAGGCTTGTAACGTTTATTGATTTGGCTTGTAACCGTTGATATAGAAGTTAAAAGCGTTTATATGTAGACAGAAAGGTTACGTCGTTTAGAGTGTAGTAGAAACCACAGCGGTCATAGCTCTTCGCCCGGGATATGAAGCGGCGTCTGTATAGACTGTGGCAGAGTTTCGGCCGTATTGATTAAGGATAGCTTTCGCTCTGGCTTCCCTACGAGCCTCGTGATGTGTCGGATGCATGTTGCGTGGTAGTGGGGCCACATCAATGAACTTGCGAACCTCATCGGGAAGCTGACTCGTTCACATGAACAACTCGCCAACCAGTGGAACACGCGTGGCGCGGCTCCTAGTATTGTTGTAGTAGTTGTAGAAGAATAAGAAAAAGAAGAATATGATGATGATGATGATCCTTGGTGAATGACACACACCCAATGAGGTGAGCGGTCAATGCGGGAGTAAAATTGAACAGAATAAACTTTATTACAAAGGAGATGCATCCGGTGAAATTTCTTCTGCTCCAGGCTGGCGGAGCGGTGCAGAATGGCGCGTGGTGCTGCCTTCGAGCCGACACGCTCGCCCCACTGGTTGGCTCATTCACATGAACTAGCCAACCAGTGGAACTCGCGTGGCGCGGCTCCTAGAAGTGCTAGTATTGTTGTAGTAGTTAAAATGAAGAATATGCTGACGATGATGTTCCTTGTTGAATGACACACCCAATGAGGGAATCAGTCAATGCGGGAGTAAGATTGAATTGCATGGCCTAGTGCAATTTCTTCTGGCCCATGGAGTCTGGCGGAGCTGCGTAGAATGTCGTGTGGCGCTGCCTTCGCACCGACACGCTCCCCCCACTGATTGTCTCGTTTACCTGAACAACCAGCCAACCAGTGGAAGGCGCCTGGCGCGACTACTAGAGGTAGTAGTAGTGGTTAGTGCAATAGTAGTAGTAGTGGTAGTAGTTGTAGAAGTAGTAGTAGCCGTAGTATTAGAAGAAGAAGAAGAATGTGATGATGTGCTTTGGGGAACTACTCGTATACCCATTAAGGGGAGTGGTAAATGCGGAGGAAAAAATTAATTGAATATAGCTTTATTTAAAAAAGGATGGCCTTTTGCAATTTATTTTGACACAGACTGGCGCAGCTGCGAAGAATGGCGCTGCCACGCCCGCCCCTGTGGTTGGTTGGTTGACATGGACACCGTAACTTGAAGAACCAGAAATCTGATGGAACAAGCGTGGCCGCCACGCGTGAAGAAGATGAGGGTGAGGCTTTTTAGTGAATGGCACACACCGAATGAGGGGAGTGGAAAATCATCACTGGCTGGAAATGAAAATTCCTAGCTTTCTACAGGGCATTGTATTAGAGTAATTTAAAACGGGGGGAAAGGACCTTTAATCCAAGTTAAAGGAGCCATGAAGAGAAAACACAAGTTTGGTTCATTCAAAAGATTGTCTCGTTAGAATCATACTGACACCACTTTTAACGTAAACTTCGCTCAAATAAGCTACATAATTAGGAAAAACGGGAACGGTCATGCGACCCACCAGCTCATTTCCCGCAACAGAACCTATGTCGTCACATGAGCTAAGCTCTGCGATTGGCGGAGGCTGGCAGAAGCAGACGCAAATTAGGTAGAGCTTACAAACTAGACGAACGAGCGATTTGCGCTTAAATTTAGGGCACATTCTTTACAAAGCAATAAGAATGATGGGACAAACAGTGGAAGTTACGAAAGCACATGTAAACATAGAAGTACTGATGCGTTCTGCTGTTCGTACTGCGCACAGCATGCTTGTTTAGCTGCACAGCACTACGGGGCTTGGGGTTGTCTCAGACGACACTGGCCGATTGACGCAAGCAACGGTGTTTTACGTGACCCCATTTGTCGAGCGAGCACTGTTTCAGGGAACGAATATTTTCTCCCAGAACAAATACAAGCCAGGTTTAAATGCGGGCAAAAACAAACCAAACGCTTGCCACGGTATGGTGGCGCCATCTAGGTTACGGAACGTAAAGAAACGCGGGAACAAATTAACACCGCTGTACAGGGTGGAGACAACCTTTGAACGGTCCCGTGCCGCCGCAATTGGGCCAACGGGCTCAACGCGTTATTCTTTTCGTTTCCCACGAGACCTAGCAACGCGAAACAGACAATATGATTCAAACTTCTTCAGTAAACCGCGTTGCGGCGATAATTTTAGCGCGGTTTTGACACAATGACTTGCTTCGGCGGCGAGCGAGCAACCGAAAATGGCGGCGCCAGCGTATACGTGTCTCTACCCTGTACGGCGGATGCGTGAATGAAGGTATTCTAGGCTGCAGAGCGGTCGGTTCCAGTGATGTCACTTGGGACCATGAAAACGCACGATTGAGCGGGAAAATCAAAATTTTAACCTAAATTGTTTAATTTCTCAGTGAATAAAGCACCGTTTGTATTCGGACAAGCGCTGGGGGCACTATAAAACACGAAATCTTTCGAATAAAACCAACTTGCATTTTCTCTTCATGGCTCCTTTAACGACAGGGAAAATTTGAGAGAAGATGGATCTTGTATGTTTTCTTGCCATCACTATCGTGAGGTCATGATGATATCGTGATGAAGGTGTTATAAACCCGCCGCGGTGGCTCAGTGGCTAAGGCGTTGTGCTGCTGAGGACGAGGATGTGGGTTCGATTCCCACCCGCGGTGGCCGCTTTTCTGATGGAGGCGAAAAGCAAAAACGCCCGTGTGTGCGAAATTTTGACGCGCGTTAAAGATCCCCAGGTGGCCAGAATTAATCCAGAGCCATCCACTAAACGCCCCTCATCGCCTGCGTTGCTTCGGCGCGTTAAACACTACAATCAATCAAGCTTTCCAAGGAGAACTCCAGCGACAAAGAGAGGAAGAGTGTCGCTGCTGAGACGAACATAGCCTCGCACGATGTGGCAGCAATTGCTTTGCCTGTGAGGCACCACGCAGTATTGTAAACCCACAAAGTCAGCACGTAGTTCCATGGTTCGTGAAAACAACAAAAGGCTCGACGCACCGCTCCTCAGCACACGCGCGCGCACGCGCACGCGCACGCACGCACGCACGCACGCACGCACGCACGCACGCACGCACACACACACACACACACACACACACACATGTGCACGCACGCACGCACGCACGCACACACACGCACGCACACACACGCGCGCACACACGCACGCACACACACGCACACACACACACGCACGCACGCACACATGTCACGTTAAACCCCACAGTCTGAATCTGATTCTGATTTCGGGTGAATGCAACTTGGCCTCATTTTCAGTACTGAATGAATTATATAAATTGATGACCTCTGTATGCAAGTGACGATGTCTTCATCCCTAAGAAATGTAAATTATTAGAAGAGCTTCCTTTATCACGAGTCTTCAGGATTGCCTTCTGGAAAGTGTAGCAATTCTGAGACACAGCACACTCACGTGCATTTGACAAGCCGCTGATAAAAACAAACTCTGCCGAATGGCTCACTGAACTCTGCAGCTTTTTCCGGGCTCAAAAACGCACGCAAAACAGTTTAAAGCCAGGTGACAAGGTCGCAACATAAGTTTATTAACTGAGCATACTAACATTAGACAATGATGGTTAGTAGGCTACGTGCTCCTCTTTAAAAAATATAATTTATTTCTTTGTTCATATTAAAATGTATTTTGTGAGTACATGGCATGCACAGTCAAAAGTTCCAAAAAAAAGGGAAAAGGGCGCATGTTGGCCCTGTACGAAGAGGGGGTGGCCCCCGTGGAAGCAGGCCCTCCCTCCAGCCGCCCCCTTGCACTGGAGGCCGAAGTGCACACGGACATCCCGGGCCTGCGTAGCAAGCGGCGGACGTCGCACTGCGGGCAGCTGCAGCTGGCTCGGGGCGTCGTGTGGGGCGACCTGGAGGACCACACCCTGGTATACACGGATGGTTCCGTGCGGCAGCAGCAGGGTTCGGCCACGGCGGCGGCAGTGCTGGGGGAGGCCACCAGGCAGGCCCGGCTGCACTACGCATATCATCCGCCACGGCCGAAATGGTTGGCGTAAGCCTTGGTCTGGACCTTCTACTGGAGCTGGAGCCGCCCCCCGAACGCTGCGCCCTGCTGTGTGATTCTCGAGTGGCCCTACTTCGGATCCAGGAGGGCGACCCGCGCTGGTGCGGGCCCTCCTGGTGCGGAACGTGCGGGACAAGGTGGCACGGCTGGCCCAGCGGGGGACTCGCATGCGGCTGCAGTGGGTGCCAGGCCACATTGGGCTGGAGGGCAACGAGAGGGCAGACGAACTGGCCCCCGTCGCCCACGAGCTGCCCCCTTCGCCCACGGCAGCCCACGCAGCTGCGGATGACGCCCGCCTGCTGATACAGCGACATGTACGGGCCCAGCACCCGGACCCGAGGTTGGCCGCTGGAGAGGCCCCACCACCCGTCCGGGCCACACGGATGCCCAGACATCAACGCTCGGCTGTCCTGCGCCTACGCGTGGGGTGCGTGTGGACAGCCGAGCGAAAACACCGCCTAGCACTCATCGGTGACCCGTCGTGCCAGCACTGCCGGGCGGCTGTCCAGACCCTGTCACATCTGGTCCTGGAGTGCCCCCAGTTTGTGGCAGGGAGGACCGAACTGTTGGCCGCCTTCAGGGGAGGGGCTCGGCTCCTCGAAGAATTTCTGTGGCCGCCAGGCAGTGCCAGAGAGCGGGACGGAGTCCATGAGGCCCTGGGGTCCTACCTGGATGCCTCAGGACTCCTCCCGGCTTTCCGCTTTCTCCCCACATAAACTAAACGGTGTGTGTGTGGGTGCTTCGTTTTTGTTTTTTGTTTTCTTGTGTTTTTTTTTTGTCTTCGTGTTTTAGTGTTTACCTTGTATACAGGGTGTCCCAGCTATCATGCACCAAGATTTAAAAAAAGAGTAAAGGCGTAACTCGAAAGAAACCAGGTGCATAACATTTGCAGTACTGTGAAGAAGCGGACAGTATTTTTTTCTTTAATGAGACTTAATTAACTAATTGTAATTAATTTTCTAACTCGAGAAATACTGTCCTAATCACTAAAGTGTCAATGGGGCACTTGTAGGTAACCACGAGGGGCATCTAACTGCGGTATTTTCAGCGATGAACTAATTGCGTACACATTTATTCTGACTGATAAAGGAAACCCGCGAAATATGAAAAATACCACGTGACGGCGCCTCCGCGCGCACCGTAAAGCAACGCCCTCAAACAGGTTGCCTCTGAGATAGCCATAATGAAATAGACAAAAGAAAGAAAGAAATCGCGACCGAGTTTGTTCCTTAACACACACACGCGTCCCGCGAATCTTGCTGCTGCTGCTCCTTCCATGCATGCTATTATCAAGGTGATGCGCTGTCTCTTCGGGCGGGTAACACGCGAAGCAGTTGCTTTCAATCAGCTTTGTTTGGGGCGCTGCTTTACATCGCGCGCGTAAGCGCCGTCACGTGGTATTTTTCATATTTCGCGGGTTTCCTTTATCAGTCAGAATAAATGAGTACGCAATTAGTTCGTCACTGAAAATAGCGCAGTTAGATGCCCCTCGTGGTTACCTACTAGTGCCTCATTGACACTTTAGTGATTAGGACAGTATTTCTCGAGTTAGATAATTAATTACAATTAATTAATTAAGTCTCATTAACGAAAAATTACTCTCCGCTTCTTCACAGTACTGCAAACATTATGCACTAGGTTTTCTTCGAGTTATGCAATTTCTCTTTTTTTTAAATTTCGTGCATGATAGCTGGGACACCCTGTATATTGTACATATATGTCCTGTTAGACCTGTATATTTGTATATATGTAACCTCTCCTTCTCTCTATCCTCCCTTTCCTGTACAACTGTTTTCCCCATTCCCCACACCCCCCACACCAGCAGGCGTTCCAGTGTCCACCCTTAGGTGAGACAAACTACGCCTGCTGGTGGTCTTTCCTTTCCTTGTTTACAATAAATTCAATCATTCATTCATAAAAGTACATACGACGCAACCGCCGCTGGTGCTTCTAGGGCGCTTGTTCTCCTATGCTAAGAATTTGAAGGAATAAATAAAAATATTTAAGTAGGTCGTGCACGTCGCGCCAAAAATGCTGCAGTAAGATTTGAGCCGCACTAAAATTTTGCGTGAAAACTCACAAGTAGTATAGGCAGAGGCAAATGTAATGGTAATGGCACTGGTAATGATCCTTCGTTTAATGGCAGGGGGGATACGGGGTCAGCATCGCCGGGTGGGGGTCTCTGCTTCCCTGAGAAACATCGGAGGGGGCTCGGGCCCCCAAACCCACCCGTAGTCGGCGCCTATGGTGGACGTGACTACCTGAGTGGTGGATACTAAACTGGAACATCACTGTGGATTTCTACAATGAATACAGTCGATGACCGATAAATCGGACACCGATAAATCGGACAGGCTCGGTAATTCGGACTGCTGCGCGGCACCGCCGATGGCCCCCTAGAGTTAATGTATAAAGACGACCGATATTTCGGACAGCCACCAGCTCTACATTCCATAATCCGGACCCCGTTCGTCACTGTCGCGCACGCCAAATCGGCCGCCGTTATCTCCTCTGGCACCTCGACGATACGAGGTCCGGCCTCAGAACAAAAAAAGGTAATTGGTTATCTACGAGGCCCGGTTTCGTGAGACCTCAGAGATTTATATCTGCAAACGCCGGTCTTGGATGCACGGCCTCAACTGCGAGGTCGTATGAACATCGCGATCATGATTCCAGCGTACCCGCGCACGGACCGCTGACGCATGCGCCATTCAGTCGTTTGCCTTCCTGCATTCTTCACATCGTCCTGCTGTTCTGTGTTTGTTCGTTCAGTACTGCGTGCTTGCTGTCTCCAAGAAGTCTGCATCAAACGGAGATATCGTCACTCTGATGACTAAGACGAGGTCGCAGCAGAAGATTATATATTCACTGCAGACTTACTACTATACGCATAAAGGGTCTCATAGCTTGAAATAAAATGTAATAATTTCGCAATCCCACTCGTGAGCAGTCTGAAGTCTTTCTCTAGGTTTTTTTATTCTAACCTCTATAGCATGCCCTTCTAATTCTTCAGCCATTTTCTCGTGTGATCAAGCGGTTTTTCCTTCATTTCGATTTGTACGATTTGTTTTATTTGATTCATGAAATGTGCCTATTGGCCCCCAAACGCTCCAATTTCTTGGCCAATCCCCCACGTGGGTATGTCCCACGAATGAAGGACCACCAACGACGACACGCGTGATCAATCAAGCCCCCGCAACTGGCTATCACGCCATAGAAAGCCAAATATCCAGAACCGGCTGCTTCTTCCCATTCTGCCTGCTATACAAAACAGGTCGTGTCCAGAGTTACAGCAGGCCGAGGAAACACCTAGAATTCAAAAGTGTCTCTCTTCCATGCCCTCCGCGAACCCACATCGCGCATAACTGTGGGAGGTTCGCCTTCCTAAAGTCTCTTCAAGCATGATCGCGAGCCCTGTCAATGATACTCTAATGACCTGCTACGACCTTCCGCGTGCTTTCGAGAGGGCGATGCTTTTAAGTGCGAATGCACTTCTTAAGCGAGCCTGAAGCGTCCGCCGCCGTCCGCATAGCAACAGCTGCGGGTGCGCGCGCTCCTCGTCTTCCTTGGCAACGGGGGGAGATGGGCGCGCGCTGCCTGGCCGCTGACATGGCACATACCCACGTGGGGGATTGGCCAGGAATCTCCTCGTCTTCCTTGGCAACGGGGGGAGATGGGCGCGCGCTGCCTGGCCGCTGACATGGCACATACCCACGTGGGGGATTGGCCAAGAATCGGGCGTGAGAAGGGCTAATGCACCCGCTTAAAGGAGTACTGACACGAAATTTCAAAGCTGAGATCCGCTCTAGCAATCAAGTACAACGACAACACAAATAGGTGTCTGTGAATAAATGCATCTTTCTTTCTTTGTAGTTGTGTGTGTGTGTGATCTCTCTTTCGCGAACATTACCGAACCGCGCAAATTCAACTCGTGCATTCGCACTTTCTCATTCTTCCCCTCGGGGAAATGCGGGGAATTTTTTTTAGTTTCAGTTTCAGTTTATTTTCAGATTATTTCCAGTTTATTTTCAGTTTATAAAGGTTCAGTTTATAAACCTTTCCTTGACATATTTCTTACGAACATCCTTGTAATGTCGCGCAAAAAAGACGAGCGCAGTAAAGGCAGACAAAACTTTTTATTAAGACTAGAGAAACAAACCAAAGCAGACACCACACAATGCAAACTTCATGCGCAGGGAGACGCATAGGGCTTTCTGGGCCGGACTCAGACCACTGCGTAGCGGAGAACGCACTCGGGCCCTCGGATCTCGCGGATCCTACCACAGTGACGCATGATGAGCACGAAGGAAGCGATCTCACGGGCCGACTTGAAGGCACCGCCCCTGGTCATCAGATCGTCGTCCGTCAAGAAGCGGAGGTTCCGCGTGTCGGCTGTCTCCTGCTTCTTGTAGGTGGTCACCTTATGCAGCTGCATAGCGTCGAGACAGCACTTGGGGAGCCCCATCAGAGCGTACTTGTTGACGAGCGCCAAGTTGAACGCGTCCACGAGCTCGTTGAGTGCAGTCAGCGTGTAGCGGCCCTTGGTATGCTTGGGAAGGTGCTCGAACTCTTCCTCGCTCAGGTAGGCGACAAAGTTGGTGCACAGCGGCGAGCCCTCTGCCGCCGCCATCTCAGAGCCTGCCAGGACAGCCTTCGTCGCTGGCGGCGTGGCGGAAGGCGCGGAGACCCCCATGGCCAGCATGCTCCGGCGGCGCTTGGCGATTTCCAACCGTGCCTCGAGGTTGGCGACCACCGTTGCCTCTTCTTCCTTGAGTTCCGCGAAGCGCCGAGCCAGTTGATCGATCTCGCGCTCCAACTGAGTGTCCTCCTCTTCCCCCGTGCCTTCGCCGTTCCTCGTGAAACTTTCGCCGTCCGGCGACATCCGCGCCAGTGCCATGCATAGGTCGACCTCCTCAAGACTCTGGGTTAGGCGGTTCAGGAAATCACTGTCCATCTTGCTGAAATGGAAGATGAGGTCACAGTGAGAACGCCGTGAGCGATGGCTGCCTCAGAATGCCAGCTCATGCGTGAGCTGGCAAAAGGAGAGCTCGTGCAATTTCTTCTTCGTTGAGCGAGACCATAGCGCGAGCAGTCTGGCGCACCTTCCTTCGAGTGACCAGTGCCTGCCTGGCGCAAAATTCAAACGAAGTTGTTTCACGGCAGCGCCAGCGGCCTACCACGAGAATGTTCGGCATTGTCGATGCGGCCGGCGCTCTGCCCCTTGGGGGAAAACGGCGCCATCCTAGCGACATCTCCACGGGCGAAGGGGACATTGAAAACCTCTTGCTGCTTGTATAGTTTCAAGAGTGGTTCTGTGGGCGCCAACTCAGTGGCCTAATACATCTTTAATGTGTCACTTTATATGTCACTGTGGGGCAGCTGTCACTGATAAAGGAGGTACTGTGCGGATAAATTACGGTTGCTTCCGGCGAGTTGGACTTCCCTCGGCGGCTGTTGTGGAAAGTGAAAAGCTTAGCTGTTCCGGCGATTTGTTTAGAATTTTAAATGGTGAGAAGACCTAGTCTATGAACAGTGAGAAATTACTCGCTTTCAAATTCGCTGCTTTGTTGTGGAGAAAAAGGCATCTGATCTTCATTCCCAACGTATTCAACCATCAGAGCATAAGATAGACCTCAGTGTACACTGACGCCACTGTTGGAGACAAGCTCGGCCTCCAAAAGAAACCCTCCCCCCCCCCTCCCCGGAAGAGGAGCAGGGCCTGCCGTTCAGAAGGGCCGCCATATACTAAACGACTCGGAGAATGCAAAATTAGGCAAGCTTCGGGTCCCTGTTATATTACACACACACACACACTCAAGATTTCAAATGCGGCCAATTTACGTACATCACGCCGAATATTTTGCGGTTCTTGTCACCCTCACCAACGCTCAGCAGGGCTGGATTTTTTTTTTCCGATGGAGGCTGCAAGGCTTTTCACTAACTATACATGTAGTGCATGGCAAGGCTGTGCTTTTCTTTCCATTTAACCGTCCTTTCATGATTCGTCCTGTCGCGGCGCCGTTTGATTCTGGTGATGCAACACCAGCTACGACGATTGCCTCGTGTACAGCATACAGTGTGCGCCACCAGGTTCCTTCGGCACACCTCCTCTTACCCGAGCACGTCAGCAGTCGCAAAGAGGGGCCAGGCTTCTCCTTCTACTTTATGCCCTTGCTGCGGAAGTACTCGAATTATGCTCATTGGCACTGCAACAAGGACATGTCCTCACCATTCAGTGGGTACCAGGCCATTGCGGGCTAGCTGGTAACGACTGGGCTTACCAGGAGGCAAAGAAGGTTTCTGCAAATGCAGATGTTGTACGTCTGCCCTTCGCAAGGACGGACACGACCGCCCTTCTGTTTACCATTCTCCGCCACGCCTCGGCGAGTCACTGGTTCCACCCTCACAATCGTCATAGAAGATTACACCGCCTGGACCCCGACTGCAAGTTTCGGTTACCTCCTGGTATTCAGCGAAACTACGCCACGCTGTTTCACCGACTACGGCTTGGCGTAGCCTTTACCCGTCGCTACAAGCACCTCATTGGCTTTACGAGTGACCCCGACTGTGAGACATGCCATGTACCACAGACTATTTCGCATGTTCTCTGCCACTGTCCACGCTGCGCAACCTCGAGAACAATTAGTGAGAACATTGGCCCGTTTGGACTGTCGTGTGGTGTCGGAGGAAGTGCTGCTGGGACCTTGGCCAGACGCGAAGCGTTCCTACAAGGCATTTAAAGCTGTGCTGACATTTCTGCGCAGCAGCGGCCTCTCAGAGATATTGTAGTTGAGGCCCGTCCGGCTTAACTTTAACACATACACCGTATCGGTATAGGCATCTTCTATACATAGCCCTTCATTTATTTCTCCGCCGTCTTCATCTCTCTCGTCCTCTATCCACACTCTTTCCTCCACTTTCCCTTCCCACACACAGAATAGCTGGCCAGATATACTACCGTCAGGCCGACCTTTCTGTGTTTATTTCATTTCAATAAAATTCCTCTCTCTCTCTCTCTTGCCTGCTCGGCTTCCGCATAGAATTAATAATAGTAATAATGCCCCAGTTTCCCATGAACTTTAATAGGGGGATATGCAGATGGAGAGAAAAAAAAAAACTATTGTTTAGACGGCCCTAGTCGGGGCTATCGTGCCGGGGGCCTGTCTGTAGCTCTCCCAGTGTCGGCCACAATAACCCGAAGGCAGTGGAGTGCCAGGAGTTCTTGCGCCGACCTCGTGTGGTTCACCAGTCCTCCCAAGGGAAGTAGTGCGGTAGGGGGTACGTCTACTGGATGGCACTCCAAGTGTACTGAAGGGTGGGGCAAGTGGCACGCGAGGAGATCCGTGCACGTGGATACGGGGTGAGGTGGGAAGAGAGGGGGTTTGGGCTTGCCAAGCCATAAAGGCAGCTTCTCGGGAGAGGGTGCCGTGGGGTATCGTATACTGACACGTAGCGCGGGATGGTGTCGGCGGGCCTGACGATCTCAAACGTGTTGGCTTCTGTGGTGTCGTCACAAAGGGTGCATGGTATGCAGGCTTGGCCAAAGCAGTAAACCGGCTTCGAAAGTTCCAGTTTGAAGTTGCACACACCCGCAGAGGTGCATTTGGCCGCGCGTACTTAAGTAGTGAGGGCCCATTGAGCGAAAAAGGGGAAACCCCGCCCGGCGTTCGAAGCAGCAATAGAGCAGGCTACAACGTTCCATAGCGCGCTCGGCGCGGCCGTTGTGCGCGGCACTCTACGTACCGCACAAGCACGTAATAGAGAGTTTTAGCAGTACGTATGCTTCGGCCGTTCCGTTCGTTGCGTTGCTACCGGGTTTACCGGGACCCGACTGCGCATGCGCCATTTGTTCCGTACGCGGCCGGCGTCTCTCCCGGCACTCTGCTTCCGTGTTACCGTATCCGGAGCCCGCAACCGGCTTGCTCGGGTGTTGGGAACTTTAGGCTTAGCGTCCTGGCGAATATTTGATCGCCGCTATCTGTGCAACTGCGAATGACACTCCGTAACACAACGTTTCACCTCACTATCATTTCCTTTCTCGCATGTGAAACTTTATTTGAGCTACAACTGCCGTGAGCGATCGGTGACCGAGACATCTGCGTAGCCTGTTTCGATGCTTCCGCGCAGGTATCGCCATCTCTCGGCCGCTCGCCGCACCGCGCGCCGCGGCATCCACGTCCGGTCAGCATAGGCTTGCATCGCGGCAGATATATCTGATCTCCGCTTTTAAAATAAGCTCTGAGAACGATCCCTAGCACAATTTTTCACCACACTAACACCTACTTTCTCGCAGGTGGAACTTCGTTTTAGTGATCAGATTGATTTGGAAGAGCAGCGACAAGCGGTTGCTACCGTGGTCTGCGCCGGTTCGAGCCGCTGAGTGTGCCGAGCTGGCAGGCGCGACCGGCGTGTGCGCGGACTGTTTCCGATGCAGAAAACGCTTCACGATTGCCTGCTTTATCCATTTCTTGCGTACAAACCCGCGGAATCTACAAATTCAGCTCAGCGATCGTCGTAGTTGACCATGGTGCCAAAACAGTGGGCGGAGCGGCGCCGACGAGGCATCGCACACCCGCATCGGGCCATGTGTCTCAAATTCACGCGTACGACTAGTCGTGGTGACAGTCGTAACGATCAGTCGCATACGAATCGCGTGTACCAATCGTACATTTGTGTCTAGCACTTCAATCGGGCAAGGCCAAGGCCATTCCTCCACGTGAACGGCGCGCGACCATGTCGTCACCTGCGCTCGCTCTGGTGCCGTCGCCGCCACCGCAGCCCCTGCCTCACAATGCGTCCGGCCGAGCGCGATTTATTTTAGATTTGCAATGCTTTAGGGGAAACTGCGTTCTTTATTTACGCATTTTTAGCGTGTGGATTTTTGCAACAACTCGGCTAATCAGCCGTCACACGGAACGAACGGTACGACGCTACGGAGTTAAAACACGTTTTCCGTCTCACTACACGGAAAGAGCCCGGTACGTGCGCGTGCATGCGCAGTCGGGTCCCGGTAAACCCGGTAGCAACGTAACGAACGGAACGGCCGGAGCATACGGCCGGAGAACGGAGTGGCCTTCCATGCCAGTACAGGTACCCCAAAAAGTAAACGGAGCACACGCGGCGGTAAACCAGGTCGAATGGTGCAAGGAGAGAGATGGCGGGGCTCAGCCGGCAGACCGTGCGCGCAAAAAGAGGCCCTGTGTGTTTGCTTTTCGAAAAGCAGCCACTGCGGCCGGAATCGAACCAGCGTTTTTGGGCTCAGCAGCACAACTACAATCATAACCATGCATAAACTCAGCCGAACCAAGAATAAGCTAGGTGGGGCCGCCAGCTTCGCCGTTTGCCCACGTCTTCGCGCCACTAGTGCGAACCTGCCCCAACCTTTTTTAGCAGCGAAGCTTTTTAGCAAATCGTTAGAGTTTGGTGTCCGCAGTTAAAAATACCAAGAAAATGCCGAGCGCACGTGAGCGCGTGCCTCGCGGCGACCGCCCAGCGTCCCCGGCGCACGCTTGTCAAGCCTATCATACCCACTTAAGGAGATTGGCCAAGACTGGCCAAACAAAAAAAAAGTAACTCCAGCGTTCGCCGTAATGGTGGCAAGGAGGAGGAGCAATCAACTTTTACTGAGCCCAAAAAGAAATCGGTGGTGCACGCTGGCACCAGACGGGGTGCTTCCCTAGTTACGGGACCCGTATCTCCTGGCCCCTGTCTGTCAGTGCGAGCTGAGTCGGCAGGGCGGGGCTGGTCAACAAGGTCTCCCATCGCTCAAGGGGTCGGGGATTGGGGGTGTTGTGGGGAAGGGAAGGAGGGGGGGTCTTGAGATCTGTACACTCTGCCAAGATGTGCGGCAGGGTGCCCCTCTCTCTTTTGCAAAACGGACAGAGCGTATCGTGTTCCTCAGGGTACATGCGGTTCATCAGTATGGGATGCGCAGGCGATCCCGCCTGCGCTCGACGCAGGATCGTCTGTTGTTGCCTAGTCAGTTTGGGGTGCGGTTCCCGCAGTCTGCACCTCTCTCGGTACATCCGGGTAATGTCCCGAAAGCTGGTAACCGGGTGCGGTAGCTCTTCCGGCTCGTGCTCGGCCCGGATTGACATTTCTCGGGCATGGTAGTCGGCGATGGTGTTGCCTGCTACCCGCGAGTGAGCCGGGACCCACACGAGCTCTATGGCTCTTCCCGGTGGCTTGCACTTGGATAGAATGGCTCGGGCCGCGGAGGAGATTACCCCCCTGCGGAAGCTTCCGTACGCTGTCATTGAGTCGGTGACCACGGTGTCCACGCACGGCTGTGCGAGTGCCAGGGCCACGGCCACTTCCTCGGCAACTGCGGGGTCTGTTGTCTTCAGGGACGCGCTGACGATCAGCCGGTCTCTGGACGTAACTACCGCCGCTGCACGGTCGCTGTGTTTTCGGAGCGAGGCGTCCGCGTAGAGGACCCTGGGGTTCTCTTCCAGCTTCCGCAGGCCATTGCTTTTGCCCGCGCGGTGCGCCTCTCGTCGTCCTTGCCCGGCGTCATGTTCCGGGGAAGGGGTTTGGTCTGAATGCTCATCTTCCAGTCTTCCGGATGGGCTGCCTTGATGGGTGGCAACACTTGCTCGGAAGGAGAAAGAGTTCAGCGTTCCCCGTAATTATTTATGGCGACAGTTGCTCGGAACGAGAAAGACACGCCATAACGTACGCCCCTCCAAGGTGATGTCCAATGATTACCACTTCAAAGAAGGAAGTCCACATTTACAGCAACAATGATGGAGTAAAAGGCCGTTGCGGCAACGAAGAAGAAACAAATCGGCTGCATTCGTGTGATGGTCGTGAAAGTTGCCTACAGCTCCGCTACTTTCAAGTCTTCCGCGTTAGTGTGGGCTTCCTTAATTTTTTCGGCACAGAAACTGACGTAAGGTGAAACAGGTGATTGATCATACACATGCTCCTCCGGAACCAGTGATCAGCGGACGGAAAACACTGGCCCTTTCGACAAGGCGTTGGTTCCGCTCTTCATTTCCCTCGAAGGCACCTGGTCACGGTATACGGTTCTTCAAAAGCGACGACGGGTGTGTCATTCCACTAGGCGGCGCTTCTCATTCATGCGAGGAGCAGCATATGACCTGCCACTCTGGCTCTCATGAGGAGTGGGATCTCACAACTCTGCTCTTCTCTGAGGGAGTGATGATGACTGAGATGCCGTGGCTTACGCGCGAGCAAATGTTTGCCTTCACCTAGTCATGTCATTATTCTACCATGAAATAAGAACCTTAAGCAGCGTGAAATAACTAGCCTAAATCGCTACACCTCTTCCCACAGCCACGTAGAAGGAACATTCCTTTTTATTACTCAAAATTACAAGCCAACGATGCACGCAAATCAGTAACGCAATCGGCGTTCTGCTCCAAATTACACCGCTGTGAGGAGTCCAAAACGACGCATCGCTCAGGTATTATCTGTGGCCTCCACGCGCCTCACGTACGTCAGCAAGTTTCTTTGGTAAGGAGGGCACAAGTCGCTCAGTCGTGTCCGCCAGTTTCTGGACGCACGAAGAGCAGCGTGGGCAGGAGCACTGGCAGGGCTGCAGGTAAGGCTGGCTGCGGGAGGCCACAAGACCGCGGGCCATTCGCCTGCTCACGGAGTGCATGACGGTCAGTGTGGAGAGGGCCGGGGTGGATTTCACCGAGGATTGTGCTCGTGGCGCGCAAGGCAAGCGTCTCTCCGCTGACGTGGACCTTGAACTCGGCTGCTGGCAACGTGGCCGCAGCGGTCTTTATGAGCCCGGGACATGAAAGCGCCACGTAGCAGGCTAGAAGGCCGACGAACAGGGGACCGTAGCTGCACCTGAAGCGGTGCCGATCGTCTTGATTGTCCTCCTGAATGCCTAGGCCCACTTCGCGGGTGGTGTCATGGTAGTGGGCCAGAAATGCTGCAGTGGCTGCAGTCATCGCAGCTGCACCCTCGAACAAGCGCTGCCCACTTGGCGAGTCACAGCTCTTGTGTGACGAGAAGACGCCCCTGCGTGCCGTCATGGGCAAGCCTGGGCCGCACACGGGGGCTGCACACGCGGTCCTGTCGCTTCGATTCCGATTCGTGGCTTACGTGATTCGTTCTGCGGCAGCCACTTGTTGGTCGTGGCAGCTGGAACAACACAGTGGCCAGTAATAATGATAATGATGACAGCCCGACCCCCACATTGGTCAATGATGATGATAATAAAGACAGTGATGACGGAGGAAATGCGCAGCGATGACTATTTTTCCCAAACGTCGGCAGATATACTCGCATTCTTGAAGCTGCTGCGGACTATACAGCGCCATTGTTCAAAGCCCATGCGAACCGCATGTATTTTATATTCACAATGGCGGCCAATTTGGTACCATCTAGTTGACGCTGATGACGGTAAGGACGACTACGGTGATTTGTCGCGTTTGTTGCGACACTTAAGGCTTAAGGTTCAATAAAACTCCACACCTGCTTTCTTGGCTTTGTTTTCTGCGTGTAAGCTTGCGCTCATAAAAAGCTTCGCAAACTAGATTCATCGTTGCCGTCACCGTCGTGATTATCCTCATTATTGATAAATCAGTCGGTTGAAGTATCATCATTATCATCAGCTGCCACGACCTACTAGCCGAATCCTCCCTGTTCTGTGCTAGCCGCCGCAGGGGCATCAGAACGAATCGCGGACGTCGCGAATCAGGATCAAAGCGACATCGGTGAACCGCTCAACTGAAACCCCTCAAGTCAGCGGGTGTCGCAACCAAGGGCTGCGCAGACATGCTCACGACGGCGCGCAGGGGCATCTTCGCATCACGCAAGAAGGACGACTCGCCAAGTGGGCGGCTCTTGTTCGAGAGTGCACCTGCGATGACTGCACCCGCGGAAAAATCTTCTGCATGCTACCATGGCACTGGCTGCATAGCCGGTCCAGGAGAGAATCAAAACCAGCAGCGCCTCTTCAGCTGCGGCTACGCTTCCCTGTTCCTCGGCATTCTAGCCTGCTACGTGGCGCTTTCATGTCCTGGGGTCATAAAAACCGCTGCGACCGCGTCCCCAGCAGCCGAGTTCAAGGTCCACGTCAGCGGAGCTCTAGGTTCACGCCAGCAGCCGAGGTCCACGTCCCAGTTACACGAGGTCCACGAGGTCCACGTTCAAGCTCCGCGTCCCAGCAGCCGAGTTCAAGGTCAACGTCAGCGGTTGCCCTGCGGTCCCCGAGCACGGTCCTCGGTGATGATCGCGGCTGCCACCCCGGCCCTGCCCACCCTGACCGTCAGACACTCCGTGAGCACGCGAATGACCCGAGTTCTTCTGGCCTCTTGCAGCCAACCTTGCCTGCAGCCCTGCCAATGGGCCCGCCCGCGCTGCTTGCAGCGCTGTTCTTCGGGCCCCCAGAAACTGGCGGACACGATCAGTGAGCAACGTGTCACCTCCTGCCCCAAGAAGCCGCTGGACGTACGTGAGGCGCGGGGAGGCCCCGGGTCACCCCTTTGGGATACTGATCTGCAACGATGTATTTAATTTGGAGCAGAACGCCGATTGCGTTACTGATTTGCACGTTTGGTTTAGCTGTGAGTTTCAGTAATAAAAAGGAGTTTTCCTTGTACGTGGCTGCTTAAGGTTTTATTACGCTGCTTAAAGCGTGAACCGCATGGGGCGTTTTTTCACGCGATTTGCGCGCATCGGCGTTGCGCGTGCGTTTTTTCGACGCCCGCGTCGACGATTCCGCGCCCGCGGCAGCATCTGCCTTGGCTAGATTTTGACGCGCGTCGCGCGCAGCAGCGGGAGGAGCCTGGCGACTTGCGCCAATGTGGAGGCGCGCGCGTCATGGCGGCGGTTTCAAAGCACTCGAGACCGCCGGCTGGCTCCGCCGGGGATCTTTAGGCTTACCACCCCGGCAGATATTGCTTGGGCGCATTCAGAAGCGGCGCGGATGATGTTTTATAGTACCGTTTTCACCCACATTATAAGCTCCTTTACCTCTCAAGCAACTTCGTGCGTGTCTTGAGCGGCATTTTAGAGAGCGCTCAGAAGCGGTCGCGCGAGCTCCCGACGCCACTTGGCGGCCGAAGCCGCTGCCATGTTTCCGCCGCCTGCCGCGCCGCGCGCAGCGTGCGGGTGGCTCCGCGCAGAGCCTTCGCGGCAGCGGCAGCGCGCCTGTGGCGTGCGCGGCGCGTTTTCGCGAGCCGAAAACGCTCAATGCGGTTCACGCTTAAGGTTTTATTTTAGCAGTAGAGCTCTTTAAGCTCTTGGTTTCGCCGTCAATGCAAAGAAAAAATACCCAAAAAAAATTCTAAGCGCACGTGAGCGTGCGTCTCGTGATGTTCCTTGCAACATGGCACGCATCCACTCGGGGGATTGGCTAGGAAAGAGGATAATGCGCCCGCTTCACAAAACTGTAAACTAGAAACTGAAGCATTTGGAGGAAGAAAGGGCATATGATCACAAGCGAGGATTGGTTGCGCCGTGAGTGTACAGAAATGTGCGAGCCACCTGTCGTTTGCTCCTGACCTCACCTGGCATACTAAAAATGCCGACACTTAGCTATAGACGAACCGGGGACAGTTCTCGGGTAAGCGTCTCAGGCATTGCCGTCTATGTTGGCGGGGCCAATGACCCATACCAGCGTTTTCTTATGGTGTGTAGGGATGCGAATGGCTCAGTAGAGGGTAGCAGTGGCGTGCGGGTGCGTGGTGTGCTGGACTAAAAAGCGTAGCGCCTCCTGCAAGTCACTAAATACAAGGGTTTCGGTGTCAGGGAGTTCGAGCTTGGTTGCGTATTCGACAGCAGAGGCAATGGAGTGAGTGAACAACTTTATTTTGCCAGAGACTGGGATGGGGGAAGGAGAAAGGCGTAGTCCGCTCCAGTATCCCCCCCCCCTCCCCTCAGACGGCGGCAAGGATATAGTAACGCTGGGCCAGGAGAAGACGTCCTTGGGCCCTGGCGGTTCCTTCGGCCATCTGGATGGTCCGGAGCTGAATTCCCCGGTCTAACTGAGCAGCCCGGTCTCCTAACTCCTCGGGCTGGGCTATAAAGGGCGATAGTACAATCTCCAGTAGGCGAGTCAAAACTGGCGTCCGTATATGTAGTATATTGCGGCTCCGTTTTGTTTCAGCCAATTGACCGGCGCGCGTGTTTAATGATATAGTGCGTTTCTTCTAATGAAATATGGCCAAGTTGTGGGTATGCGTATAGCGAAAGATACGCTCAATCACCTTGGTCGTTGGTAGGAGGACCTGCAGGGAGCAGGTTCGGGAGGAGTGGGTGGAAAACCGTCTGTTGGGTAGTTTAAGTGCACGGGCGAGGAGTGCCCGACCTGGAGTCGAGAGCTTTAAACGTTCGAGCTGCGCCTGCAGGTGTGATGCGACCCGTTCGTCAAGTGTATTATAAATGTCCAGGACTAGCTAGATGTCTTGTTGCGGCAGAGAAAGCGGTGCCAGAGTCCCACAAGCAATGCTAAACTATAGAGGGTGCGGAGAGCTCCCTCAATGTAAGGTCGGCCTTACATCAAGGCGGTTGCTCTGAGCAAGCGAAACGGCTAGTTAGGGAATACTCTAAATGACGCGAGATATCGCTAAGAAATATACAATGCGGAGTAAGTGAGGCTCTTCGAGGCCTTGCTTGCGGTTATAAATGCGCTTGAGAAGAAGGGAGACCTGAGCTATCTGGAAGAGTAGGATGTGAACTTGAGGAACAGCAGAGCCATTACGGATGATGAGGGCGAGGCCCAAAAGGGTATACCTGGTAAAACGCCAGCTTGGCTAACTTCCAAACAAATAGAGAGGTCAAGGAAGTCAATTGGAAGACAGTGCCCCACACCGTAAAGCAATTTTTAGCACGATCTAAACAATTTTTGTGACAATAAATAACTCAATGAACCATAGTTATTGAAGCAGTTTAGTGGATACAGCTCCAATTTTAAAGTGCGACTCTCTACAAGGAAAGAGTCCAAATACAGATTAAAAAAAACAACTTCAGAATGTTTGTTACAGTTTTTTTAAACGTTTTTAAACGGAACGTTTATGTCGCACGAGAAAAAAACATCAACAGTCCCGGTAGTTTATCGTAACATTCTGCGCATCTTGCAGCTACTCAGAACCAGACGCACCGGAAACAGTAAATAAAAAGAAAATATCAGCATAAATGATGCTATTATTCCAGTGGGATGTTCCACAAAAGTAAACTAAGCATGCTTTTGCTGCAGTCTCGATAGAAATATTGGATTCCGCGGAGAAGTCTGACGCCTCCAGAAAGTTTTTGTTTGATCATTTGTGCGTGTGTGCGTATGTGTGTGAGTGTGTGCGTATATGTGCGCGTGCGTGTTCGTGTGTGTGTGTGTGCGTTCGTGCGCGTTCGTGTGCGTGTGCGTGCGTGTGTGTGTGTATGTGCGTGCGTGCGTGCGTGTATAAATATCTGCAACGCGGCGCCTTCGCGAAAAACGGTACCATACGAACTTACCTGTGTTTTCTGGTACGGATATTTACGGGGAGTATCGACAGGCTGGACACTCGAAAATTGACAACTGACTGCTTCGCAGCCGGCTGGATTGCTCGAGTTATGTATAGTATATGTGCGTTTTTTCTGATAGTTGAACGCATCAACACATATATACGCTATTTAACTGTAATTTTTTTCGTTTGGTAGAAAATGCAGTAGGAAAACTTGTTTGCATTGTCATGTCCTCCTTTATTACTAAACAACGAATTTAGTCGGCAGTCACCTGAAAACTTTCCACAAATCTAGTCACCTTCGTGAAACGACTTTCGATTTTACGCGTGGGCGTATATATGCCCTATACTAACCTTGGAATATTCCCGTCGTGGGTGTATGAAGCTCGGTGACAAGACTTGGCACAGCGTCAAGGTAGGCGCACAGCTGTACCACAAAATAGCGTACGTAAGTGTGCTGTCTTGAAGTGAGCGCGCGCACACACACACACACACACACACACACAAGAAAGAGAACTAATTAGACGAACAATAAGATAAACAATGGCAAGAGAAATGAGAGATGGAAAGTACGGGTTCACTTCGTGGAACGATCCCCTCGTTTTTTATTATTATTTTTTTTCTTTTGCGATCAAGTGTCAAAGATCACCCGCCGCGGTGACTCAGTGTTGTGCAGCTTGAGCCCAAGGACGTGGGTTCGATCCCTGCTGCGGTGGCTGCATTTTTAGATGGAGGCGAAAAGCGAAAACGGCCCGTGTGACAAGATTTCGCCTCCCGTTAAAGATCCCCGGGAGGAACCTTCCACTACGGCGCGCCTCATAGCCCATGTGTAGCTTCAGGGTGCACTAAACCCAAAAAATTTGAATTATTTTTTTTTCTTCTGGTTCAGAGCAGCAGCGTTCGCCCGCGGCCTTCTATTTTCTTTATTTATCGACTGTAATGGATGTTTATACCACAACAATTTGGTAACTTGTTCAGTGACCGTCACTGACTGACTGAAGACGAGGGCCGTACCCAGAAATTTTTTTCGGGGGGGGGGGGGGGGTTATGAATTTTGGGAAGGGGGTAGTTTTGCTGAAAGCAACAGTAAGTATTGTTTACGTGCTGCCTGAAAAGATTTCGGGAGGGGTTCGAACCCCCAAACCCCCCCTCTGGGTACGGCCCTGCTGAAGACTGCACGGTGCACCCAAGACCGCAATGCGCTCCTTTGTTTTATTACGTAGTAGTTTTTGCTAGCTAGCCATAATTTTTTGCGACCGAACGCCTGCCTGTTCGGACAACTCAAACAAAAAAGGCCGAACTTGTATCGCTTTTTATAGTTGGCATTGGCGGCAGTTTTAGAGCTTTATTCTTGGAATGTTCTCAGAGCAGTTTTGAATTTCGCGCCATACCTTCCCTTTTGCCAGTTGCAGAATGCTGAGCTGTCATTGCAGAGTGTATATAATCGAGCTCAGCTCAGTTTAAACTAGACTTACTGTAATTATTATGTTCTGTAATGTTGCAGATACGCGCTGCTGTTATGCATGCCGAACACACGACTCTAGGGGCATAGGCTTTGTTGCTTGTCCATAGGTGCAGTTAGGTCAAGTGCAGCCATTGCCGCTGGCGCCGCTGGCTGGCCCCAGAACGTCAACGTGAAAATGGAGTCGGCGCCGCGTTTGCCGATGCTTTCTTGTGAACTAAAACATAGCCCATTAAACGCGGAGTTTGGCCCTGCACTGAAAAAAGTAAGTGTTGCCGTCACAACGATCGACACTGACTGTGCTAGCTATGCGATCTTGCTCTATTTACCCTCGCACAAGTTGGGTAAACAGTGCAATTGATTGCGAATTCTTGCGACCTGTCATGATTTCAACCCCACGGGGCCCTGCTTGGACATAATCTGTACGCCGCGAACCTAAGACTTGCGTGCTTAGGTGTTCGGAAGGACGAGGCTTTTCGTTCGAAAGATTGGGTGGTGTCGCTCTGTTGTAGGGACCTTTTGTAAGCCTGTGTTAGCGCTTACAAGGTTAGCCCGCTGGTTGAGCGCCTCCTTGCTATCGCCAGAAATGGTTTTTTCTCGTCTACATTTTCGCTGAACTGCAAGAAAGGATCGACACGATTGTCTGACTGGGTGCCGTGGGTTAGGACTTGGCATGATCTCATTTTTGTGGGCGGCCCCGGGCGCGCGGCTATTTGCATTTGTCATGGGTTTGAACAAAAAAATAATAATGGTGTGCTGAGTTTGTAGACGTCCAGAATCAGTCATGTTCTCAACGTTCTGCGTTTCTTTTCGCAACGTTCTGCGTTTCTTGATTGCGTGACTTTTCAGCGGGCACTTTCCGAAGTAAACATTCCTTTACCGCCTGCCGTGTTTACCTTTCGGTTGACGTCCGTTCCAAGTCATGTTCTAGCTAATTAGCGTTTTCAGAGTACATCGCGGCAACATGTGCATGGGTAATGCTCAAATTCCTAGTCTACATGGTTCACTGGCGATGCTGTAAATTGCGCTATAAATGTTGGCCGTAATTCTCATCTCACATTATCGTTTTTCTTCTCGTAGTTTGGAGAATGAACTTGCCGAACTAGCCAGATAAAACAAGACAGGCTAAAGTGAGCTTCGTACTAGGACATGTGGTTTCCTTTTCAGTTTATGACGCCACCTGAATTGCAGGTCTTTTTAGTTCCTTTAGACACGAGTTCCGTCCCCGGATACTGCCTCACCTTCCTGCCTACAGCCCTGAGCTAGTAATTGATATAGGGAATCTTTTAAAGCTTTAGTTATTAATTTAAAGCCAGTTTTGGAACCTATTCCTAATGCAAGCCTCAACATGTAAGTTGTGCAGTTTGTAAAGGCTCTGAAATTCTCTTTCAAAGCTTAGAATCCTTTCCTCCCAAATTTCACATTTCAACAACTAAATTTCAGCAACGAACTTGTACTGGTCACAGAAAGGATGAGCAATAATGTCGTTTGAATGATCAAATAACTATCTCGGTACAAGAACCTGAATTCCTGCTTCTTGGTGCACTGTCTCGTACATTCTTTTTATATCTTGAGTTCTGTTCTGGGTTGTAATGTTTTGCAACCACTGCATTTGTTACCATTAATACCTTTCTTTTGTGCTTTGGTGGCGTAGTGGCCAAGGCATGCTGGTGTTGGGTGTTCAGCTGCAGCATTTCGGGTAAAGGCGGGGTGCATAAACGCTTTTGTGCACGATACTCCGTCATGTAGTAAATAACGCCGTGATGTTCTAAGTTAATCCACAACCCCCTGCTACTGAATGTTCAAGGGACATTGCAGGGAGTTCGTTGCAGTCTCATATATGGGATGTGTGGTGTAACTTAACCCATATAATTCATTATTTGATGACTTAGCAGAAGTCTAGCACCTTGGTTTACCTGTAATGAGTGACAGAAAAAAAAAAAAAAAAAACACACCTCGTGCTATTTGCTGTCGCTGCACTAACTACCATAGTGATGCCTCACTGATTTGCAACACATTTTAATGCTATCGCAGCCTCCACATGTTTTATTTGCACACATTTCCTGGTTAAAGGGGCCATGAAGACAAAATGTGAGTTCAGTTCATTAAAAAAGCTGATCTGTCCCGATAACAATAATACCGATTTTATTGCGAACATCGAACAACCTAGATACTAAAGAAAACAGATGAAGCACTAGTGACCCCACCCACTTTTCAGCGAGGTTTCTATAATGTCACAAAATCGTGTGTGGTTGGTGGCCAGTGACCAAAGCCTACACCAAGAAACATAACACGGTGATTTTAGTGAGGCCTCTAGTTTCGTTTGACCATATTATGTGAATGCCATACCTGCCAGGTTTCCCGAATTTTCCGGGAGACTCCCGAATTTTCGTGGTTTTGTAAGATTGTACGACCGAAACAAAAATCTCCCGAAAACGCACCCGTCTTTGGCCAAATCTTTTTCCCAGTGTGGCCACAATGTGAGGGAGGTATACCTGACAATACAACGCGACACCAATTAACATCGTCATCAGTGAAGTGCTTAAAAAGCGTAGTCGGCCATGTGTAGATGGTGAACCTGTTCGACCCATTGTTAGTTTACTGTTTATAGAAATGCAGCGCCGCCGCTGCCGCTTTCATTTACACACAAGCACGGCCGTTCTGGACGGCGGTTCTGAAGATTTAGCAAGTCTCCAGTGGTGTAGCTTGTTGTTAGCTTGAACGAAACAACAAAACAGTTCAGTTCCTGCTGTTTTGTATTGCACTTGCAGTACTATTTCCAGGGCTTTCTGAAAAGGGCGGTGTCAGCCACGTCGAACATTTGAGTGGTCTAGCTTCTTGGTAGTTTGTACGAAGAAACAGTTCATTTCCTGCTATGTGGCTATGTGTTAAACAAATAAAAAAATGTGTGTGAAGTTACCCATTCTGTTGTAGCTACTACCCCCCCCCCCCCCCCAGTAAGATCTCCCTAATGCCATCGCGGCAAACCTGGCAGGTATGGAATGCTAACGTGCAGCTAACACAAGAATAACCTTTTTTTTTTAGCGTTCCCCCTATTACATCGCTGCTGAAGTCGTGTAGTGCAAAATTTGGGTTTTTATTTGTTGTGTTTTTTTTGTTGTTGTTAAAAAACATGTTTTGATTTCTGATTGTGAGGGTTTTAACGCGCCGACGCAACGCAGGCGATGAGGCGCGCCGTAGTGGAGGGCTCCGGATTAATTTTGACCACCTGGGGATCTTTAACGTGCGCCGAAATCTCGCACACACGGGCGTTTTTGCTTTTTGTGGCTGGAGCTTAGCTGAAGGAGTTATCAAAGGCTTGTTCTTTCAAATAGAAGAATGAGGTTCTATTTTGTCTTCATGGCCCTGTAAAGTTTTTTTTTTTTTTTTTTATTGCTGATTGCTTCTGTTAGACCTGCTTTTCCTGTGGTGGCTCCGTTCACCAGTCCTCCTTGTGATGTGCTGTGTGCGATACTGTTCACTGATGCTGAAGTTCTTAAAGTACTGGGCCTTGCATTGCATGTATGTTCGCGTTGTTGCTGTTTCAGTACATTGCGGAGCATTACCTCGAGGACCCTGACTCCTACAACAATGAGATCCGGGAACTCGAAGCCCTCCGCATGGTGAGGTGGCCTCGTTCTGCTCGGTGTCCGCAGAGTGCTCCTAAAACGACGACTCTCCTCCCCCTGCCTTTCAGGCCGCCTGCAAGGTTTCCCGAGATTTCACGGGCTGCAGTGTGCTCAAGCGCTACTACTCGCAGCTGCTGTGTCTCCAGAGCAGGTTTCCCATGACTGACGAAGGGCCTGCCTGCGTTCCATTCATGTGGTGTGTCCATCTCTCCTCTGGTGGTACTTGGCCGCCATGTTGTTAACTGTGCTGCTAAGCAAGAGAAGGCCAAAAACTTTGAAGTGTGCGCTCATCTTCACCTGCGTAGATCAGTTGGTTCTCTTCTTCATGGGGCCATCACCTGAATGCATCAAGCCGGTTCACAGTGCGGTTATTTTGAGGAAAGCATTGCATGCGCTTGGGAAAATGCGTTTATTTTCATTATCAGAAGATGTTGAAATTCTTGTGGCTGTTTTTTATTGCATGAAACGCTTCCGGCATGAGCCACTGCAATGTAATTGTTCTTGGATTTTATTGATGCTATATGGCATATAGACTTCATGCAAGGCACTAGTGCTGGGCGACCATTATTGTTTGTGAATGAAGCCTATCCAATTTGTTGCCTGACTGAGCCTACTATTACAGGACTGACATTTACTCTGGAATGGTATTCAACATTATGGACATCAAATACGAGCAAGCAAGCATCCTCTACAACATTGGCGCATTACATTCCAAGCTTGGAGCCCTTGAGAATAGGGGCAGCTCAGAGGTATCATTTGCTCCTTCCAGCTTGGCCGGCGGCCTTTTTCTGATGCATTGTTCATTGCTTGCAGGGCATGAAGATTGCCTGCACACATTTCCAGTGTGCTGCTTGGGCCCTGAGTCAAGTGAAGGACCTTTTTCCTCAACCCAAGGGCAGTGACATGTCCCATGACCTGCTGCTGTTCTTCAGGAACGTTTTCCTGGTAAGTGTCGTTTGGGTGATGGTGAAGGGCAGAACCTCCTGCACACCGAATGCTTTGGTGGCTAGGATGTCGCACTAACTTTATTTGGGCTTCGTTCTGTTTTTCTTGGCATTAGCAATTTTGCTTGTAGGCAAGTGGGAGGCATCGCAAGGACAGTTATTTGTGATAATTGTAGTGTCTAAATTGGTATAGGAATCTTTGTGAGGGGGATATTGTGTTTTGCAGATCCGACTAACAGTTACGCATGAGTCAGCATTCTTTCTGGGACGTGTGCTTCCCTACAAAATGTGTATTTGAATTTTTTTCTACTATCGGTGGTTTGTTAAACACAACTGCTTTTTTATCATTTTCTATGACAACTTGACAAAATTTTTTTTTTTTTTTTTTTCACAACTATGATGTATGGAAACGTTTAAGAAACTTGTGCCATTGGAAAGGGCATTAAATCATCTGTATTTTGTGTTGCTGCAATTAGTGCCTAACCAATATGTTTAGCAGAAAAAAAATGTTACCCCTAAAAATCGGTCAATTTCCGGTGGTAACGAAGGAGTTAATTAAAAAATGTGCATGCTTCGGAGACTTCTGTATGTTTGAGTTGTGAGAGTGCACCTTGGCTATGGGTTTTATGCGGTAATATGGCATTTGCATGGCATCTGCCTCCTTGGTATCAAGCAGTGTGCGACATTCCATGCGATATGTGGCCACAAAGGACACAACTGGGTTCCACAACTATCTTGTTCTACTCCAGAGACAAGATAGTGGGCGAAGTGTTTGAAGCATTCACAGTGGCATAGGCTGAATGTTTTCATTTTCCCTGGAGAGGGAGGGGGGGGGGGGGCTGCCCCCTATTTCCCCGACCTATACATATTTATCCCTCCACTTTCAGCCCATGATTATGATGATAAAACATGCCTATCATCATCATGTGTATATGTGTGTGCGTGTATGCATGCGTATAATATGTTGAGATTTCGGCGCATGTAAATGATTTCCAGGTGGTCACAGGTAATCACGAGCCCTGCACTACGTCGTGCATCAAGGCCCGGGTGTAGAGTTCGGTGCATAAAACCCCATAATTTGAACCTGATTCTAAATTTGAGTGAATGCGGCTTGGCCTCGTTTTGATTGATGAATGAATTATATTATTTATGGCCTCTGCTCTAAGAAAGGTAAATTATTAGAAGAGCTTCTTTTCCCATGGGCGTTAGGATTGCCTACTGGAAAGAGTTGCAATTCTGAGACACAGCACACTCCCGTGCATTTGACTAGCCCTGATAAAAGAAATTCTGCCGAAGAAGTCGCTGAAGACTGCAGCTTTTTTTTTTTTTTTTTTTTTTTTTCAGTCGCTAAAAAGCATGCAAAGCAATTTAAAGTGAAGTGAACTTTAACAGTAAAATTCTTTCCTGTGTATATATTTAAATGCAATTTATTGTACATGGCGTTCAAAGTCAAAAGTAAAAAAAAATGAAATAAGAAATACGGATGATGCAACTGCCGCTGGTGCTTCTATTGTGCTTGTCCTCTTATGGTAAGCATTCGAAGGAATAAATAGAAAGTATGGAAGTAAGCCGTGCATGTCGGTGCCAATAATGATGCGGTAAGCTTTTAGCCACAATAAAATTTTAAGTGAAAAGTAGAGGCAACTCAAAAGAAACCTCATTTGGTAATGGCGCTGGTAATGGCACTTTGGGCAGTAAGGAGGGAGCAGGGGTCAGCATCGCCCCCCACCCCCCCCCCCTGCCCCGTAGTGTGCACCTGTGCACACAGGTGTCAATGGGGGGAAGAGTGCGTTTGCACTTCCTCAATCCGACTTTCGGCGCGTGAAATAAGCTTCATTCACCACGAGTAGATGCCCTGTCACAGCTTGCGTTTATCAATAAGGGCATATTTCTTTTGTGTGCATTAAGTCATATGCGATCCTTAGCTTCACCTTGACTGTTCTTGCTCTCCACGTCCATCGTACGTCTTTGTGTCACACAGTGCACCTACACACTTCAGTGTGATTAAAGACCAACTAGCCCACTGCCCAGCTTTACTGAGCCTAATTTGTGTGAAGGAAAGCGGGACTGCAACGTCTGTAGTGCCAGCATCGTCCGGTGTGGTCGCACCTGGGAGTGGCGGGTTATGTGAAGCTGTAACTGAGTTAGTTCCAATGATGTTGATGTGGACAGTGTTATCGTCGGGCAGTTCTCGTTTGAAGAGGGCTCCACCACCTGCTCGTTGACAGCAGCTGTTGGAGACGCCACCACAGCTCGTTTGCTGTGCTTTGTTTTTTTCCAGGGTCAGGCTCAGGAGTGCATCCTGGAGAAGTCCATGTTGGACAGGCGTAAGTCTTCCATCACGGCCAAGGTGGCCACTCAAGTGGTCGAGTACTGTCGAGCTGCTGTGGCACTTCTACTTGCTGGCTCTTCAAGCTCGGACTCAGACTCTGACTCCATACAGGAAATCGTTGGCACAAAGCTGACAAAGGTAAGACGGTTAAATGCTGTGACCTAGCATGCAAGCCCAGTGAAGCGAAGGGTACGTGTTTTGCTTGCACGTAACACCAGTCTCCAAGGCAGTGCATTAAAGAAAATTAATCCCGTTGTCCCACTGCAGTGGTGTTCTGCACTTGCATGGAAAGGGTTGGGCCACACAAAAATACTTCACAGTAACAGTGCAGTGTCAGTGAAATTGGGGCCCCTTTGCTGTGGTGGGCCTTGGAGTTGTGCTGCTCGGATGCGAGTGCTGAGAGGACGCTGGGCACACTGCCTGTTCGCTTACCTTGCAGCTGTGGAAGAAGATCCTGGACTTCAAGATGGCGTACTACTCCAGTGTGTCGTGCCTGCATATGGGGAACCAGGCAGAAGAGGCCCAGAAAATGGGCGAACGTCAGGCCTGGTACCAGCTGGCTGTGCAGCACCTCAATGAGGCGACGTCCATTGCCAAGGTGAACTGCCGAAGCTAGGCTCTCTGGTGTCATGCTCGTTTACATGCTCCTGCACTTGCACAGGGCCTGGAAGAGGAGAACCTCGGCGAAACACTTTCTTTTGCCATGGACGTCATTGGTGGGAAGTAAGAACTTTTCCTATTTTCATTTCTGCGGTGGGTTTCTGGCCAGACCAAATTTCTCAAGGTTTAAGTCGTTGCTAGAAATTTGAAGAGTAATTACACTTCCGTGGAGAATGCCAAGGCCAACAGGCTTATTGCGCTTACAGGGAAACTTCAGTTGAGCAAACTCTAGAGGGCTACATAAAAAGTTCATTTATGTGAAACTTCGTTGAACTTTATCCGGTTCACAACAATATGGAAACTAAAGTCCCACTTGCAGATCAAAATGAAAAGTGCTAAGAATACTATAGGATCATTTATTGTCATCCCTGGCATTATCTTGCAGATCCTTCACATTTTGAACACTTGGAAAAATTGGTTAATTGCTCTTGAATGGCACATTTTAGCAAGGCTATATTAATAAACCGACTGCTTATGTCCAGGCATTCACTTGAGTAACATGTCTTCTCATGCCATATCAAAAATTTTGGGAAGATCGAAGGCACTTGTTTAAGTGACACAAGGAATGGAGGAAGTTATCAGCTGCTGCACCAAAAAGAAAAAAAAACCTCCATGATCGTATTTGCATTGGATGCAGTTGATGCAGTGCTGTACTTGCAGGGAATTTCAGAATGGTATGTTTATCTGAAATCTTCATTCAAGTCGGGTGGCTAAGGCATTGTGCTGCTGAGCACGAGGATGCGAGTTAGATTCCCGGCCGCGGCAGGTGCTTTTCTGATGGAGGCGAAACGCAAAAACGCCCATGTGTACTAGATTTCGGCGCACGTTAAAAATCCCCAGGTGGTCAAAACTAATCCGGAGTCCTCCACTACGGCGCACCTCATCGCCTGTGTTGCGTCGGTGCGTTAAACCTTACGATCACTAAATCAATCATGAAGTTTCACAGTGTTCTCCTGTCTTTGTAATCCACCAGGTTCAACGCTGCCAAGAAGGAGAATGAGTTTGTGTACCACGAGAGAGTGCCTCCTGTGGAGTCCCTGCCTGAAGTGAAAGGAGCGAACCTTGTCAAAGGCATTTCGTTCAGCCCTACAGACCCCGAAATAAGCGGCCCTGACATCTTTGCTCGGCTGGTTCCAATGGAAGCTCATGAGGCCTCTTCTATCTACAGGTGACTGCTTTCACACATTCTTTTGTTAGGAGGGAGCAATTAGCAAGCTGATCAGCTGAGACGTCTCTGTTTAACCTTCACGTGATCAGCCTGCGGTGTGATTTTCACATTTGATGATCACATGTGTGATGATCACATTTCTCGCACTGTGCTGTTTAATTCACTGGGCATGCAGGCCTAATTCGTGCTGCCCCCTGTGTAAGAAGTGGTAATATTTGTCACTGGAAACACAGGTAGTAACGAAGCGGCTTTGATGTTAGCAGTGTGCTTGTGCTCTTGCTTGCTTCAAGGGTTGCAACCAAAGAAAGGGCTCAGAGTAAATTCCAAACTTGTGACTCCAACGAAGCTGTCTGTTTTGTCGTTGACGCATCGCAGCATCTAGTTGAAGATTTGTTACACCCGCATGGTGTTTGGCATGTTTTCGCATGAGCATGATTGTAATTCTTCTGCTATAGCGTAAGCAGTGAGAGGATTTTCCAGGATGATTTTTCTCAGGCTTGTTTGTGTTACTCTTTACAGTGAAGAAAAGGCACGGCTTCTGCGCTCAGTAACTGCACGTGTGGACCAGAAGAACGAAGAGCTTGAGTGAGTGTAATAGAATTTCAGCCCTTTCTTATTTAACAAAAAGCTTTTTCGTTTTTGTTAAGGGTATTCAACCAGAAAAGAACTTTCTCCTTGATGGCAGGGTCCCTGCTGTGGCCCATGAAACGAATGACGTGTACCAGCACACACAAAGATCTTGTCTTTTTGTTGCACCACCCCTGAACACACTTTTCCGAGGTGCCGAATTCTCGTTCTGCTGCAACATTGCTGTTATCTTCGGTGTAAAAAACCACTTTCCACTTGAACGCCGCACAGTATTGATGACAAGCTTGTGAAGGCATTGTTAGATATGCCTTTTGAGGTCCAGAACCGTCACCAACTCCTCAACTGCACTACCTGCAGCACAAGGAAAGAACGCTTTGCAATCACAACCAAAATGGCGAGCGGTTCATGTGACTGGCTAGATAAGGCTTTGTAGTGGCTCTAGTCACCTCCAGAAATGACTTTTGAGCCGGCAGCAAATTTGAATTTTTAGCGGACGGCAAAGATGACCCCACGTATAGGTTGACTCTGCGTACAAGTTGACCCCTCTAATTTTGGATAGTCATTTCTTTAAATAGATGTTGACTTATACACGGCAATATATGGCAATTGTTTTGTAGTGAGATTACACTTCTGCAACTCGTTTCCTTCCCCATGTTACTGAGCGTTATGATGACTGAGTTTGATGAGCGTGATGTTGACCTCGTTCATAATTTTGTGTGAGCGAGGAGGAGCGGGTCATCCCCCAGTCACTAAGAAGACAGTCACAACGATGGCTGTGATGGTGCATCGCACCTCCTCTGCCTCAGGGATGGACAAAGCAGCAGCATAGCAGACGTTCATGTGTAGCAACAAAACCTCGTCAATACTTTGTGGCCTTAGTTGCTGCGCGTGAGCCTAAGGGTATATCAGCTGGATGGAATTGTTGTGGAGAAAACTTTGTGACGGGCAAATTTCCCGCTGGAGCCAGGCATAGATCATGTGATGAAAGTGTGCGCATCGAGTTACGGGCCCAGTCTCGCTTTGTAGCTGATACAACCTGGTCAGTGTGGCATGCGAGGTGGCTACTCTGAGGGCTTGGCGTTGCGACCTGAAAAAAGAAAAAAAAACGTTTACTTTCAGGGCTTTCCTGTCGTCGCTAAACCTGGACAAGAGCATGCTGGTGATGGATGCACAAGCCCTGCCGCAGGAAGTGGTCCAGTGCTGCGCCCGGCTGAGTGTGTGCCCCACGGCTGTCAGTGACCTGGTTCTCACCATCCAAGGTGGGCACATGTGATCTCCCATCCGCCCTGTCTTGCAAACTGTGCCACAGAAAGATGTTCATTCGACTGGGGAGTATTTTTAGAATGATGCAGTGCATGGCTCCGTACGAGCACAAGCATTATGCTTATTTTCTTCATTTCATGGTATCTATCATCTTCCATGTGGTGCTAAATTTTGCAAGAAGCCTTTAGACTTTTCAATATGCCTATAGAGACGTCTGCAATCGGAGGGCCTAAAAAAAACAAAACGGATATCACAATCAATATTTGTAACAAGTGAATGCGTATTCGCATTGAAATATTTGATATGCATCACCCAGGGCTGCCGCCAAGTGCCACCATGTTCCCCACAAAGTTTATCTGTGTGTACTCTGTGTGGCACTTGCTTCCACATTGTGCTCTTCTGATAATATTGCCACATAGCAGCAGACTAGCATGGTAATGGGAGGATCTGCATGTAATGCCATAGCTTACTTAGATTTCATAATGTCAAATTTACGGTTTGTATTATGAACACATTGGGATGATTTTCTGCCTACATTTAATGCTCTTTGCCCACATGCGTCGGTTGAGATGATGTCGCTGCTGTCATCTTGATAAGCAGGTTTTTGTAGTTGCAGATAGCCGGTACAGGAAGTACTCCACGTGCTGGGTCATGACTCATAAGAGTCAGGCAGCCTGAAGCCACGCGGGCCACAGGAAGCCGGGTGCAAGTAGGGGGGTGGAGTGGCCAGCAGATAAGTCGTTGCCAGGATCATCAGGGCCTGAAGTGCGTAGAAAAGATGCGTATAAGTCATATAGCGCTTTCCATTGGGCGAACAGGAGCACTTCTAACTGCACCCAAAGTGCTCTCGCGAGTTCTGGCATCTTCCAGTGGTCGGGCAGGAGCAGGGGCGTTGTGTTTCATTGGTCGAGGGGGAGCACTTTTTTGGCGCCGAGAGCAGCCGAGAGCAGTTCTCGGTGCTCCGTCGCCAGCGGCGGAGTAACAGGGAACGCCGAGGAAGTCACATGACCTCTTTTACGTCATTTCTGGTTTTATCCCCGGGTGGCGGAGGAAAAATGGCGGAATCCAGCAGCCGCGATAGTCGCTCAGTGCGTACGGCAGCAGCTAAGCGCGGCCGTCTGGACGATGCTGCTACTTTTGGATGATGAAAGCACCACAGATTCAAGCGCAAACTCATCATCGGACAGCAGCAGCAGCAGCGACGACGACGACGACTTGACATTGCATGAGTTTATGTTCGAGCACCTGTTCACCCCGCCGGAGCAGCGACCGAAGGTAGAGTCGTATCTGGAAATTTCAGACGGCGGACGCTGTTATCGTTCGCAGCTAATTTTAGGGAGATACTTTGGTGACCCTATCATGCGGAAGGCAGACACAAAACTACCGGCACGTATCTGGCAAAACTGGCGAGGAACAGCGTGCGGACAACACGAGCGCGCGAAATGCTCCGGGAAGCGAGAGCGGGAAAAGTTTGGTCACATGACTCTTGACATCACGCCCTCCCCCTTGTTTCACTGCTCCCGGAGCAGCGCGAATGTTTCATTTGTGGGACGAAAGCACACGTCCCCGTTACTCCCGTGTGCTGCTCTGGCTGCTCGCTCCACTTGCTCCTGTTCTCCCAATGGAATTCGCCAATACTGCCACGAAGGCAGCTCCCATGCCCACTCAGGGTGGCTCAGGTTGACATTTGGTCTCCTCGATTTGGCTACACTTTCTGCACCAGTTCAGGCGGTGCAGCACTCGCGCACTCGATTTACCAGTGCAGCTTGCGCCACCTGCACTTCGGCCCTCGATTTGACGCCGTGCTGCACCAGTTCTTCTACACTTCTGCACTAGCCCCTGTGCGAGTTCTCGTCTCGTGCAAGGTGTAGCGTGCGAAAGAACTGGCGCTGCACTTGCACGGCACTTTTGTGAACTAGTGCAGAAAGTGTAGCCGAATCGAGGAGACCAATTGTACACGGGTTGAATTTGCACACGGCCCCTCGCACACGGGCCATTTTCCATCTAGCTGTGTGGACTTCCCAGGTGTTGTCATCCCCGGCAAAGGCCGAGTGCAAGCTGGGAGATTCCCTTAGACAGGGGTGGAACAGCTGCGCCATTTGCGCCATTGAGCGCCAAACGTGTTTAGCTGCGCCATCCTGCGCCGATCCGCCCCTGTTGCGCCAAACCTGGTCTTAAAATGGTCGAAAATCGCGAAAAAAAAAATGCATTTTAGGAAAAACACATTTTTGAAGTCTCCATACCTTCAAGCACCTAATCTGAAAGTTTTACCGCTGAATTTGGTCTGGAAAGGTCTTAAAGTCGACCTTGTAAACGCAGCGGGAGCCGCAAAACGCCGAGAATCGGGCTAAAAAAGCTTGAATTTCACGCGCGCGCCACACTAGAAGCAGACTGCCAGCGGCGGCCATCTTGGACTAGCCTTCTTTACTGTGCGCATTTTGCACTATCTCAAAATGGCGTCCCATGAGGAGAACGAGCATTACCGCAGTTACTGCCAATTTCGCGAAAATCGTTTACGAGCCGCTGATTGGCAGGAGCACGCGCGCTCGAGGCAAGCCCCCCTTCCGCGTCTTGATTAGCCGGTGCGGTTCAGCCGCCATTTTTTTTTTTTTTTTTCGTTTTGTTTGTGCAGGCGCATGTCTGCCGCCGCAGTATTTTCAATCCGGGTGCGTTTTCTCTGCCGTTAGTGACTGCGATTCTGTTACAACGCCTTTTTGTCTCGTGCCGCAATGCTTGGAGACCTTTACCTCAACGAATTACGCGCTGCAAGTGCACGAAAAAACGACGAAACACGCAGTAAACCGCGGTGCCGGGATCGCCTGTTACGTACGAATCTGGTCCGAAAAGCGCCGCGTGGAAACGTCCAGATTTAGTTAGCTGTTGTGCTTTGGTGTTATTTGCAAAAAAAAAGGTTGGCAGCACAATATGTTTGTGCTTTTCTTTAGTTTGCATAGAAGTTGAAGGAAGTGCAAAGTAGCGAGTACCGTTTGTGAAGTTCAGCAAAAAGTGTAGTTTTCCAGCGCTGTTTGCAAAGGTTTTCATTACTTGCATAGAGTTTTCCGGTTATTTTTGTGGTACGGTCGCATTCTTGTTTTTTTCGTGAGGAACAGAGTGACACGGTGCTTTTTATATTGTGGCTATGCTGTAGCAAGAGTTAGAAACTAGAGATGTATTTTCCTCTATCTTATTTTGCGACATCATGCTCCGCCTTACGGAGTGTTTCACTTTTGCTTTGAGGTATCTACTCATTTTCGCCCGTAAACTTTAAAAAAAAATTAATTTTAAACTTGAAATGAACTCCCTGCTAAACGGAGGGATGCTGGTTACCTTTTGCCTCCCCCCTCCGTTTTTCTGTATTCAGAAAAGAACAAATAAACTTAAATTAAATTCAATTCAACTTTGGGGTTGGCTTTGCTTAGTGGAGGATGGTCTAATATTAATAGGGACTTCTGACGTGCTCTAGTTAGGTACGTTGTCTGCGGCGTAAGTTCGTAGACTCTTGCATCGCGGTGACGAGTGAAGAAAAAGCTATGTTCAACTTTGCACGCACTGAAACCGCTGTTCGATAGAAACAATGTAAGCAAACACCTTGTTTTACGGAATGCCGCCATGGGGTCGCATAAACACTGCCGTTTGGTGGACACAAAGCAAGGCCTGTTATCTGATCCCTTTCGACTCTCCGCTTCAGGTTTGGCCTTCGAACGGTAATAATGCAACGCACTCGCTGGGGCCGAAGGTAGATGACTCCGCATTTTGTAAACATCCAGATGTAGTACAAGAACTGCGTTCCTGGTTCAGATTAGGTTCTAGTGCATGATAGAACACCTGAGAATAGTAGAGAGATTAGGTACTTGGCCGGGGACTTGCACAGCGGCCTGTACGGAGGCACCATAATGCATTGAAATGGTGTTACATCTCCTACAAATGGCAATTCTGGCTGCTCCAAACCTGCTCCAAAAATGCCTTTCTTGCTGCTCCAAGCTTGCTACAAAAGGCACTTTTGCCTGCTCCCAGGACTGCTCCCAAACCCATGGACCCTGTTCCACCCCTGCTTAGACCTATTTTAAAAAGGCCAGCTGCCACCAAGGCACATGGTGCCTTCCACAGCCATAGTGAGCACGGGCAATGTGCGTAATGATCTGGTATCATTCTGAATGCCTATGGTCTGGCATCTCCTACAGAGTCACTGATGCTACTGTCATCGAAGAAATGTACTCTGGGCGAATCTCGTGATTAATGAGGGTGCACAGCACTTGCAGATGCCACCACATATATATATTTTTTTCTTAATTATGGCACGCTCTTGTTTTTTCCGGCAGTTGGAAAGTCGGTGCCATGCAGAAGAGAAACATATGAGCTTGTAGAAAGTACGCACTGGATGATGCAGCGTGGCTGGTTTTGAAAGGGGCCTTTGCCACTATTCTTAAACGACGTTTGGTAGGCATGACCCTGATTAATGCGCTGCAGGCCTGAAGGAGCTGTACCACCGAGTGGACGAGGACCTGGCCCAGGCGGAGCAACTGCTGAAGGAGGAGGGCGCCCGGGAGTCAGCGCACGGCTCGGTGCTGGGAAGCAAGCGGCCGCCCTCCAACCTGCTCAAGGAGCTGGCTGCCGAGCTGGCCAAGTACCAGGGGGTGCACCAGCGCACGGCCGACTCCAACAGCGCCCTGCAGAAGAGCCTGGCCACCCACTCGGCCAACCTCAAGCTGCTCGCCAGCCCCCTGGATGAGGTGGACAAGGCGCTGCCCTCTGTCTCACTCCTCGACGGTGAGCCTCTCTTCGCTAGGCTGTCGTCGTGTTTTCATAACAGCCCGGTGCTGTACAGCGAGATAGAAGCAAAGGAGGGGAGGCGCGTCTCCGTACGCGTTTGGACTGTACCACGGAGCAAGAATGTACATAGGAGGGGAAACGGCCCATTGCAGCGGGCGTGGGCTAGTGACCAGATAATTCCACGATGTACAAAGTACCTTATGGATGAAATGATAGCAGCCACAATTCATTTCAGAGTTGCGCAGTGAAATGCCGATCGCAACGGCCATGCAGTTTCTTCTCCCGCAACAGATCCTGCTAGCGTAGCCTAGGCCAAATGCTTGTGAGGTTATCTGGCTGCCCTAGGAAGCTTCGTTTCCCCTCCTTCCTTGTTCGTACTCCGTGGACTGTACGGGGTCCATACACCTCCATTTTAGAGTTTGCACGGCATTAGTGTGCGAAAAAGCTGATACAGCATGTTGCAAAGACAGCCTCTTGTATTGCTATCAGGAAAAATGAAACAGATAGGATGGGGCGATTTTTACTTGTACAGTAATAAAGGCTTTACAGTGAAAGAGGCACTGATCAGAGGTCATAAAACTTGGTTAGATAATGAGTGCCCTTGCTCTGCTCCCGATGCAGGAGCAAGGTAATACGGAGCAGAGTGCCTCCTTGTTGGCAGCCAAGGACTGCCGTTCTGTGGCAGTTCTTGGCTGCACCTCTTTCAAAGCGATAGTATCCTAGTGTTTCTTTCCGGCCTTTTGCAATATGTGTGCCCTCGTAACAAAAGAGAAGGAGCATCATGGGAACCAATTACAAGGCCCTAAGTGGGCACATATACTGGCTGTGGTAGAGAGATGGCTTTGCGGGTTTCTGCCATGTGCAAAAAGGGACCTTGAAGTGAGCACCACCTATGGGAGAGGAGTTGCTGGAGAAGTACTGCCGTTGTGATTTTGCACTTGCATTTAATAAACACCGTGTGTAGTGATTCTGTCCAATTTTTTTCCTCTTCAAAAATTCTATCAAAGTTTGGAGTTATGCAGCATTTATACAAGTACAGTGTAGACTATAACGTAACTGCTTATAGTGCGGGAACGGATATAACGGGGGTTTTTGTGACCACCGGTTCACCTCCCATAGAACTCAATGCATAAGCATACCGCTTAGAATGCGGTTGGCCAAAGCACAATACCGTTTATAGTGTGGTTTTCTGGCAGGACTGCTGATCGACCGGCACAGCTGGGGCATCGTTTTAGGGTAGCAAAAGAAAAAAAGAAAGGATGAAATCGGCCATCTGACGCAGCACGCACTCCTTGATATCTCCTCTAACTTCGACACACAAGAAAAGAATAGGCACCCTTTAGTTCATGCGTACGTGATAACCACAACTGATTTTGCTTGATGCACCTCGGAAGATAGCGATCCCCGTCCCCGTCCGCGCGCGGCAAGTTGTTTCTATTAAACGTGTACCGCATGGCCTGTTTTCACACACGGTTCGTGCACGTCGGTGTTGCGCGTGCATTTTTTCACGCTCATGTCGATTTTGCGCTCGTGTCGTGGTGGCTTCTTCGCGTGGCAGTGGGAGGAGCGTGATGGCTTGCACCAATGGGGAGACGCGCACCTAGTGGCGGGAGATTCGAAACTCTCCGGCCAGCCGGCTGGTCGCGCCAGAGATGTGTAGGCCTACCACCGCGGTGTTTTTTGATGGGCGCTTTCACAAGCAACGTGGATGGGAGTTTATATTCCTCTTTTCGCCCATATTATGAGCTCTTTTCTTGCGTGAGAATCCTCGCTTGCACCTCAAGCGGCATTTCAGCGAGCAGTTAGAAGTGGTTGCTGGAGCTTCCTGCACCACTTCACGGCCAGGGCGGACGCCATGTTGCCGCCTCTTACCGCGCCGCACACCACGCCAGTTGTAACTGGGCCGACGTCGCTGCGCCTGCGGCGTGCCCTGTGTTTCCGCGAGAAGAAATTGCTCCGTGCGGTTCACGCTTTAGAACGTTGTGCAGATAAGCCACCGCTCTTTCCCTTTCCGAACAAGCGAGCTGCGCGAAGCCGAAGATTTCCACCACCAGTACGCTGCGCTGATAAGCAGTCGCCTTCGGCATCGTGAACACAAAGTGGGGTAAAAAAAAATCCCGCTGCCGTGTTCATATCACGTTCCGCGGCATCTGTTCATTGACGCTAAAAACGCAGCCACGATCCTCCAAAACACAAACACAACGGAAGTTATAGCCGTGCTCGCTGTTTGTAAGACTGCGCTTGCAATGTCCCTGCAGCAGCTACTGATGTGAACAAAAATACGATATAAACACCAGGCCTTTGCTTTGACTTGAGAGGTAGGTTGTGATATGGTGTGATTCGCGCATGTTTTGGTTATAGTGCGGTACCGCTTATAGGGCAGATTTTTGCGGCTCCCACGACATACGTTATAAGCGGTCTACACTGTAAATGGTAAGCTGATAGAGAGGCTGTGAAGAGCCAATGAAAGAACAGGCAGCGCAAGCCTGACAGCAGTGCATTGGGAGATCCCAAGCCTTTTGTTGTATTGAGGATTTCGTTGCATTGAAGTACAGTATATTGAGGTTGGACTGAACACGGAGTGGCAAAGCAAAATAAGCTGGAGGAAGCAAGAGAGTAGTTCGCAAAAAAGTACGGAAAAGGGTTTTCACCTTGAATTTCTTGCAAATGAAACCACTGCGTCATGAAAATTGCATCTGGTAGTGATAACCGACCTGTTAGAGAGAATCGAGCTAACTCAATTTGTAACTATGTTTTTATCTCCCTCCTCTGTGCACTGGATGATGGCTCTGAAGGTATAAACTAATATCTGGCACGTTGGCATTGTGGAGGACCCCAAAAGAGATGGCATGTACCTTAAAAACCAAAACCACAAAAAAAGGGGGGGGGGGGGAACTTTTAAGACACCAAAATAAGAAAAAGTTTCATCCATGCATAATGTCAGTGAGGGAAACTAGGTGAAAAAACATTTATTTCACTGCATTATGCGGCGCAGAAATGACAGGAGCTCCTCTGTATTTTGGGGGGGAGCAGGGAAATGTGTGCCAACGTGAAGAAAACCTGGCATGACACGAGACATAACCTAGTGCTTGCTTGCTTTGAGGTCGATACATGGAATTTGTTTTCGGTTTAGTCTCACTTGTCGTTGCTTACAGCAGCACGCTGTTCTAGTATGAACTTGGTAGGGCTGGTTCAATTTTTGGTCACTTTCCATTCTTCAGCCCACAGAAAATCCTTGCGCCAGTGCATGCTAAAATGGTTTGCTTCCAACCATTTGGTGCTGCCGTCATTTACTCCAAACACCTGCTTGGCAGCACTGTGCCCAGAGATGTCAGCAGCTAATGTAGATTTTTTTTCAAAAGCAGCAGGGTATCGATTTCATGTTCCCGACTTCATAGATAGCGGGGATGTTGTGTGGTGCACACTCGTAATGGTATGGCTCGTAGCAGCAGCCACATCTCAGCAAACCCAGGTCACCACTAAGCAGTGCATCTTCTGTGCTAGAAATCTTGGCGTTGGCTTGGTTAACTGTGTTGTGGAGTATCATATGTGCTCCAAGGTATTGGTAGAGAGTGTTTGAGATGTGCTTGTAACAGATGCACTGGGTGAAAGGGGTAAAACAAGGGTTGTTTTCTATGACTCTGCTCACTGAAAGGCAGCTGATTCCTGGAAGATATCTTGCTGTAGAAAGCTTGTTTTCAATATTTTGTGGCATTGTAAGCATTAGGCATCAAGATTGTGAGGCAGTGTTACGAAATATCTGTGTTGGTATCTTATTGCAGTGCCCAACAATGAAGCTGTGGTCAAGGAATTGTCTCACCTGCTGGACAAGGTTGATGAGATGAAAAAGCAGAGGCAGATGCTCCACACCCACTTGCGGGACGCCCTTCAGAAGGATGACGTTACCAGGCAGATCGTGACGAGAAACAAAGGCGAAGAACTTCAGGTGCACACACTTGCTTTGGTTGTGGCACGGGCTGTTCCAGTGGCAGCAACACTGATCCTTTGGCTTTGTGCAGGCGTTCTTCGCGGCAGAGCTGAAAAAGCATGACCAGGAGGTGTCACTTTTGGAGCAAAATCTGTCAGCACAAGATAACATCTTGAAGGCACTGACTCAAGCCAATGCCCGGTTTGCGGAAACACGCAAAGCAGCTTCTGATATCCTGAGGAGGTTAGTTACATTAATCTTCTCAGTGCGGCTACCACTTGGTATGTTACTGCTTTGCCTTGCAGGCGAGAAGTCATGGTGGCCTCTCTAATTGCATCGTATGAAGCCTACGAAGACCTAGTGGCCAAGACCCAGAAGGGCGTCGAGTTTTATAAGAAAATGCAGACCAACGTGAGCAAGCTGCTGACTAGGTTACGAAGTGTGGTCAAAGTGCAGGACGAAGAGCGTGCACTACAACTGGAGGCGCAGGCACGGAAAGGTAATGTCATGAAATGCTGCCCCTTGGCTGCATTTGTTATTCTGCACGCCCTGCAACTGGGTGTGGAGCTAGAGCATGTCGGTTTTGCATTTTCCAGCTGGAAAACTGGGAGCCCTTTCCAGTGCATCATCAGGAGGCATGAAGCTAAAGGACTTCCTGCCATACATGACCGGCCAGGGGCTGCCAGCAGACACGAGTGTTGCCTCTGCCTATTACTCGGCCGGCACTTATGCCGCTTACCAAACCCCGCAGGCCCTTTCTCAGGTCAGCACTGACAAAGCCCCGGGTGAAGTGGCCGACAAAGCTGCCGAGATGATGGGCATGGGCGTGCGGCCCACCCCGCTTGGGTCGGAGCAGACCTCCCCGCACCTGTCGGGACAGAGTGACGGCTACATGCCGAGTGCGTATGCGGCTTTACCAGAAGGTTGCCCAAGCTCTGGGGACAAATATGGGAAGTTGCCGCCGCAGATGCTCTCCAGCGTTCCTGGCACGTCTGTGGCCTACCCTGGTGGCTACACTGTGCCAGCAGCTGCTTCTTTGCCTAGCCTGAGCCCCACTGCTTCCAGCAGGAGCCTCTCCGCTGTGGCCAGCGAGCGAGCCCTGGTTGCGGGCAGACCGGAGTACCGTGCCTACACCGAATACACGCCCTCAGGCTCGTTCAACATGCCGACCAGCCCTGCCTCAACCCTGACGTACAGCTTTCGCAACAACAACCAGTCTGCCCAGGGCCCGGAAAGCTACTTGCCCTCCGAGAGCTCTGGCTACCTGGCCTCTACCAGCAACACCTTTTCCTATGGCCAGAGTGTGGTGACCTCCCAGCAGGGCATGGCCTACCAGCCGTACCCCGCCACATCGTCTGCCCAGGCTGCCCTGCCGGTGCAGCATCAGCAGCCCGCCTACTATGGACTCGGTTACGGCCAGCACCCGTCGACGCTGAGCATTCAGGCTCCCGTGTCGTACGCTCAGAGCTACAACCCACAGCAGCAGAGCACACCTTCACAAACACCCTACCAACAGCCTGCGTCTGGAGACAGCCTGTCCACCTCGATGGCATCCACATACACGGGCTACCCCAACGCCTACTATACTTATGGGGCTGCCCAGGGCGGCGCACAGCAACAGCACCCCACCTTTCAGGCCTCGCAGACGCCAAGTGTGCCGGCAGGCCAGAGCTATGCCAGCAGCTCGTGGCAGTACCCTTCCACGCACCAGATGGGACAGTACCCTGTCAGTGGCCAGCCAGTGCCCTCTGGAATGATGGGGGCTGCAGTGCCCCTACAGCCTGTGGCGGCTGCTTCCACTGTGCCGGCACAGGCCATGCCAGCTGGCGGCCCCCATGAGCCACAGGGCAGCCAGGCACCGCAGCCCTCCTTTGCTGTGGGCTCCACCATGCCCCTGGTGCCTGAAGTCGCCAAGGACCTGCTGTCCGCTACCATTGATACGGCCCAGGATGACAAGGGCCAGGCAGCAGTCCTCCAGCCACAGGTAGGCATCTCTCCCTGCCCGACTGGCAGGCACAGTCACTTGGGAGGGGAATCATTATGACAGCAGCTGGTGATGGTTCAGCAAGGCAAGAGGCCAGCCCTCATTGCATTTACCAATGGTGGAATGTGCATGGAACTTTTGAGACTCACTGTTAGATTCTTTACCTGGGAATTCAGGTCAATAGCTGTGGAAGGGGCTACACCTGATAGTAATTATGCTGTTGTCCACCTTGCAATTTTCAAAGGCTTTGAAGCTAGCAACTTCAATTTACTTGACAGAGCAGCGCCTTAAATAATGTGGGAACAAGGTAGACTTGGGCGACGCCTCTCTGTGGCCAACACTCTACTTTTTCTGTAGAAAGAAACATGCAGAAGCTGCAACTCTTTATTTTAGGTAAGATGAGGAAGTGCGCTAGTAACACTGAACAAATAACGAATGAAAATTAACACTGCATCCATTTCAGCACAAACATTTGCTTTGCTGTAACATTTGGATGTGATTTTATGCTACTTTGCACCACGCGCTTTTGCGGAAGTAGCACAAAGCTGCAGGCTGTCCTTGGCTGAAATGCGCCAACAGAACTCTTCATTGTTCCTCAAAGTCTGCACTCTTGGTAAAGAATGTCAGAAGAGTACACATTTGCAATAGGTCACAAAAAATTCATCTATAGCTGCAGATGCCACACTCACTTGGATTGACAAAATGCTTTTATAAGTATTTGATGAGAATGCAAGCGGCATATTGGCTTCGATGTGTATGTCAGTTCAACGCCGCCTGTATAAACATTGCCTAACGCGTCGCGCACTTTTCAGTGAGAAGGGTAGGGTCGCTTAGTTCAGGCACTCATCCGCTATGTGGTGCGCGCCAGCGGACATCTCGCCTTACGTCACTGCTCGCGAGTCACGAATGCTGCACTCACTTCTACGACGTGTGTCTGTCAGCTTGCCTGTTGGGTTTCAAGAGCAGTTTCGCTTACATCTTAGCCGCAACGGGGCGATAGTTCTGGGGCGCACTGGAAATCTTGTTCAACGTGTCACTTGCATCATACCTTCTGCATTTTTTGACTGATGGAGGATGAACTGAAATAGTGTAAGAACATTAATTGTCGGGTATACAAATAGCAAACAGAAAAACGATATTTTTGGATGGTACAGCCATTATTTTTGTGACATTTTTCTCTCTGGAGTATTTAGTGAAGAAAAAAATGCGAGCACATTTTTTGTTCAAGCGCTCACTTCTACTGTTACTTTCCAAAAAATATTGCGTGCTAGTAAATTTCAGGAGATTATAGAAAACAAAAGGAGAAGCAGTTGATGGTCCAGCCACGCTGTCCGGGTGCTTCTACAGTACAGTCCTCAATTTGAAACAGCGTACTGATGTGGAGTGCGAACAGCGTGGACAAAACGGGGCCGAAATGCGGAGGGGACAGAGGAGGAATGACCCACTCAGAAAATTTCGGGGGCCGTTATCCAAGTAGACAAGCACGCAAAGCCGGCATCAGCCTGCGGCAGCACAAGGGATTTTGCTCCGAGGAAAAGGCGGTTTTATCAGCGACAGACCAAGACAGACAGGCATGGTAAAAAAGAAGAAGGCGTAGGAGCGTCGCCTGGGGAACGCTAAACAAACTTTCAGATATTTTGCATAGTTTCCGATAACCGGTGCTGGCCGGCGGACATGAAAGCACGCAGGAAGGCTACGGAGCGGGGAAGGGTAGGAGAGAGCAACAGGAGAGTGGCTGTTTGGCCATTTTTCGCTCACGCGTTAGGCAATGATAATAGAGGCGGCGTTGGTCAGTTTTAATGCAAATGGATTGAATGACTTTGGAAGGTCTAAAATCTGACATCGTCGTATCTGAGAGGGATGGAAGACAAAATGGCTGGCAGACAAAATGGCTGACGGTGCAAGAACGGTAAAGTAAAATAATCGAGTTGAGAAGAGAATTGGATAAATTTGGGTCTGGATGGGAATTGAACTTGGGGCCTCTGGAATGCAAGAGAAGCATGCATTCCTAATGCCGTGGTGGCTCGATGGTTCTAGCTGACTAAAGATGGACCTACTGAATGTATTACAGCCTTCAGTTTACATACGTGTGTTTGAGACATGCACTAGGACCTGCATGAATAATTTGAGCTTGTAATTATGGAAATAGCAATTAGGAAAGTAGCAAAGTATGTTTCCACTAAATGTTGTTTGCTTGGCCATGTGAACATGGCTATGTATGTTCGTCCGCAGGATTTTGTCTTGACGGCGGCAAACCCATTGTATTGCGGGGAGGGAAAGGGCAAGGGGAAAGGGCAATTGTTCTGGTGTGGCTTGGGGGAAGTGGGGGGATGCACCCCCCCCCCCCCCCCCCCCTGCCGACACCCATGTGGGTGTTGGCTTAGGCCTGACGTTCGGCCTAAGGTTATGGTTTGGTCTCTAACTTTGTCAACCCTTACCTAAAGCTGCTTTACTTGCAATGACTTTGACTGCTTGGCATTTCGTAAGGTTCAACGTTAGCTGGCCTAACGATAAGCCCACATATAGGCCTAACAAGGCCAAGGCTCTCAGTCATAGCTTTGGAGAGAAGAAAAGAGAAAAGCCCAACCATTATGAAAGGCAGTGTGATTTCGGCGGGCCGTGTGCCAATCTTCGTGTCATGCCACTGTCTTACATACAGTGGAACCCCGATAATCGACTTTTAAGGGACCGGGCATGAGCGTCATGACTGGGGTGTTGTCGTATGATCGGGGTACAGGTAAATGCCGGCCTAGTAGACAGTCTTACGTGACAGGTAGGCTAAAAACTTAAACTGTTATATTTAGCGCGTTCTCGTGTAATTTGCAAACCTTTAGCTAAAATACCAAGTTTCTAAAAAAAAATAACAAATGCCTATTTTGTGCCCCCCCTCCTTTCCACGGCGTCTGCGCTAGCCCATCATCCATGCACTGTGCGCCGTGCTCTGCGTGCCGTGCTCCACGCGACCCCCATGCTGTCCGGTGCGAGATAAGCTGGGAAGGCCAGGAAGGCCGACACAGCCACGTGCCCGAGCAAATTGAGAGGGGAAAAGGCGAGAGTGAAACTGCCAAGGCCAAGCGAAATGAACGACAGTACGGGGCGGCGATAGAAAAAGGCGAGAAAGAAAGGAACAAAGCAACAACGTGGCGTTGAAAGACACTGATAAATCAGGGGGGGGGCATCGTGAAAGGAAGAAACTTGGATCGAGCAGGCTAGGAAAGCGGGCGTTTGGTCACCGCTGTGGGGTTGCGTTGTATCCTTTTGACATTCGCCGTCTCGATGGAAGGCTCAAATTCGCAGTCCGCCGGCCACCTGTTTGTAGTCCGTTCTGCTGCCGCATGGGGTCGTCGAAGGTTAACTCCCACCAGCCATTACCCGCCAGCTTGCTTGCGTCTCGTCAGCAAGTGGTCTGGCCCGCTTGCGGACGTTTGCGCATCAAGCAGCATCAAACGGGGGTTAAGAAATTAAGGTCAGGACGAGGCAGCAAAGCGGTGTAAAAGATGAGAAAAATGCCGGTTTAAGTCCGCCAGCGTCTGTTGTATGGAGCGGACTGCGTGCACCCGAGTGTTGTATAATCTAGGTTTTTAATGCGTTGTTTCTGAGAGGAGTTTGCCGGGACTGCGGTGATCCGTCGTAAGAAGCGGGTCGTTGTAAGACCGAGACCAAGGGATGTACCATCGGGGTTCCACCATAGGGGCAAAGCAGTCACCCAATATCCAGGGCACTGTGCTGGGACCCTCAATACCAGCACATCCCTTTGGCAATTGGACGCTAATGCTTGTGCATTACCTTCATCATGGGGAGTGCTTGGGTGCCCTCCAAATTTTTGGCCATTGTGTCGTAGAATCTTGAATGACATGCAGTGTTTGTGTGCGAGTTGGCCTATGTGAACTTTTTAGGTGCTGTCAAGTGAAAGCTGGAAAGAGCGAGGGAGCAAGTCTGAGGAAAAGTCAGTTGAGACACGTACATGTGGCAAGGACCCTTTGTCTGATCCAGCTGCCTTGGAGAAGTTCATTGTAGAAGTTGAGCGCTTCGAGAAGTATGTTGAAGGTCTCGCCAAGAAGTCTCTCAATGGTCCAACTCTCCTTGAGCAGAAGTGGAAAGTAAGTCTCTCCGTTTGTCAGGTTGTGTGCATGAGTCCTTGATTGCAACGTGCGTAGTGCATAGTGACTAATTGTGGTTTGCCGTTTCCAGGAATATGTGGACGCTCAAGACCGAGAGTCCCGGAAGCTGTCAATCTCAGTGGCACGGTGCTACCCAATGAAGAACCGCATTCCAGATGTAATGCCATGTGAGTTTGACTCATGGCTTTAGAAATGGGGTGAACCCTTTTGAAATGGGATGAAGATGGTCTACCTAAATCACTGCTGACTTGGGTGCAGACAGGCCTAACCTCTGTGTCAGTGTGTTCTCTGTTCTTGAAAAGGCTTCGAGAGCATCGTAAGGTTTTCTTACACATCACACAGTGCTTTGCATTCTCCACACTGTTTCGTATGGTCCCCTGTCTACATCCCGTATTATAATAAATTGACTGTATGCCCCAGGAAAGATAAATATAGCATCCTCTAAACAGCTCACCCTTACCCTGTAGAAGTAACAGCAGGTGGGAAGTACTGACTTCACACATTCAGCTTTGCTTGTTGGCCAAGTTGATGCATATCAAGACTCATGGAGCAGTGTGACGAATGGTGTTCACAAGGAGGGATAAGATGAGTGCAGATTTGCATTTACATTTATTCCACACACACTGCCGTGTATAACATACAACTTTCCACGCATGCACGTGGAGGTTAGTGAATACTAAGAAGGTAAAAAAGGGCGAGCTTCAAAAGGAGTCCAAGGGAGTGCATTTCACTAGCGCATTCTACTTCCTTCTTACACAAAACAACTTGCAAAATTTCACATGCAGCACAGAACCTCTTGCATCAGGCATCTGGCACTTTGTGTCCTATCTGCCCCGTTGTAGGTGAAGAGCGATCTGAGACGGAGAGTATTGGGCACGGGCTTAGTTCGGGCTGGTCAGGTTTTATTGCATCCAAAAGTGGTGGAGCACATACTGGAAGGGAATATGTAAAGCATTGGCATTGATTAAAAAGGGGACCATTGAAATGCTGAACTCTTTGAAGCGAGATGATAGCTGTCATGTGCTTGAACAGAGATACTGTGTATTCATGCTTCAGTGGCCCCTGTGGGCATTTCCCAAGGGATGAGCCGTGCACAGCAATTATGTGGGCCTGTCTCTGAAAGCATGTTTGAAGAAAAATTGGTCGCTGATTATTGAAACTTCAGCATTACATCATTCAAGTCGTGGGCGGCATAGAGAAAAGGTAGCTGCTGGTAGGTTTAGTATAAAATTAGGCAGTGTATTTAGATGTAGGCCAGCCTCTAGGGAGCTCTTCTTTTGGGCCTGTTACCTGATTCTGGCAACAATATCTAAAAGATGAATGATCACATTAAAAGGAGGTATCGAGTGACAGACCCTACTGAAAGTTGTGAAAGCATAAATGGTCGGTCATTGCTTTGTATTTTGCCATAGATGACCACAACAGAGTTGCAATGACATCGCAGAGGGATGACTATATCAATGCTTCCTTTATTAAGGTAAGTATACACTCAACTTCTTTGCCTTACCTTTTTTGTCCACTCCTGGGCTTATTAAACCTTTGGTAGATTGCAGACATTCCTATAGAGAATGCTACATCTTGGGCTGTGGCCACTACGAGGGTCGTTTGATAAGTTTGGTAAATTTCTGTGAGCTGCATCGCAATTTTTGGGGTGACATCAGAGCTGGCAGTTCTCGCTCATCAATCTAGTGCAGGCCATGTATTATTGACAAGGGCAGTGAGGTTTTCTTCGGACATGTTTGGAGCAAGCATGCTAGCCCAGACCAGAAAAATATAAAGACAAGTTCTGTGCAGTGTTTAGGATGAGCTTTATGCGGACTGTGCACCACTGCTGAAGACAGTTTAATACGAAAATATTTAAATGAAGGCAGATATCCACTCAAGATCAAGCCTGCTCTGGACACCTGATTGAGGGTACCATGTTAGAACTATTGTTAATACTATGGAGTACTGCCGAGCGACTGTGCGTGGGATTAATTATGCCGTGTGCGTTTCGGATGAAAGAGCACTCAGAATTCTGCAAGAAGCATTATGCTTAAAAAGGAGTGCGCGATGCCGTGACTGTTGGCTCCAAACCAAAAGCACAAGCAAAAGAACACTTCTGTGCAGTGTTCAGCCTTGTGTAATTGCAATCTGCAGGACTTTGGATGACTCGTGAGCCAAAGGAGCAGTCAGGGCAGGGGACAACACCTGGCGAAAGTGCTACAAAGATAGCACAAGCCGTTTTTCTCGATACGCATTTGATCGCTATTGTTTTTTGGGACAGCCAAGGAATTATCCTTATAGACTACTGGTGGAATGGCAAAACAGTAACGGGAGCGTATTGTGCCATGTTATTGAGTTGCTTGAAAGAACTAAATGAAATGGCCTAGATTGGCATGTGAGAAGGTGCTCTTTCACTAAGACAATGCTCCGCCTCCACATCTACCATCTCAATTGCAAAATTGCGTGAATTGGGCTTTACATTGGTTGAGAAATAGTATGTATTTCTGGTTCAGAAAAAGGCATTGAACTTGCGTTTTTACATACCTGGGCCATATCAAATGACCCTCATAGTTGCACGTGCCGAGGATTCCGAGGATTATGCTTTTATTTTCACGGTAAAACTGGAGTTCTTGATTTTGTAATTACATTAATACAAATTGCAAACTTATTTCAATATTGGAAAAGTGTGTTTCTATATCGAGAAATTGAAGGTTGGAGCTTATTGCAGTGTGCCTAATGTAGTGTGTGTGTGTGTGCATGAGCATGCATGAGACAGGAGAGGGATAGGCCTCAAAATAGTAGTCTTGCATTAAAAGCAGGGTGTCGAGCTCAAAAGAATGCTGGGAAAAGAATACTGGCTCAGTTCAAGGGGTTTCATTCTCGTTCAGTTCCGGTTCTGCTCAGTAACTTTTTGAATTCGTTCGAGAGTGTTTAGCCAGTTCGGGAACTGTTTTGATGAGTGAAATTGATAACCAAGTTCTTGGAGCTAATGAAACAGTGAGGTTTAATGTCCTATGTAAAGCTTGTAGGGAGACGCAGTCTCCCCTTTGACTACAGAGTTTGGCGCCTTCGGCATCAAGCTGCCGTTCCTGTCTTTCGCGATGGCTACCGAAGGCAGCGATCGAGGTATGACTCGCATTCCATTGCGGTATCTATGCGGACGCCATGGACTGCATTTTCTCGACATGAGGCTGCAAAGCTACAGGCGGAACCACGCGCACTTAAACAAGAAAGGCCCTGCCAAAAGAACATGACCATGCGACAAATCCAGGTTTACAACATGTGGTTGGGCACCCTGAGGTCGACTAATCATGCCACAAAAAAAAAAAAGCCGATTTTTTGCAATGTCTTTGTCTCTTACAAGAGTGTTTGAAAACCTCTGTAGAGAGAATGTAATTAGCTGAAGACCAAAATAGCTTCAGCCATTAGGTTACGGACTGAGTATATAGCGTACTGCCTCCATGTTTGGCTGACAGCAGCATGGTCAGTGCAATTACAGGTGCAAAACCCAATACGAACCTCGTTGCCTTTCATGAAACAGCTCGTTTCCTTGCATGAGAAGTCGTAGGGTTCAGAAAGCATTGCTGAGTTACCGTTTTGTTTAACAATGCGCACGAAGCACGTCAAATAGCTCGTCAACTTTAGAGCCCAGTAAGCCTTCTTATATCAAATAATTGTAGCAACTGGCCCTTCGCTTTGAATTCGTTTTCAGCCATCAACCCACTGTTTCCACAAGCTGCATTTTATGCACACCCAGTACTTGTAGCACCATTCCATGTTGATTCTTTTTCAGTTGAAATCTCAGTTGAAATCCTAATCCCCTCTATAGAATCCCACCGTGCAATGGTCACAAAACCGCTGGTGTTAAGTCGGCGTGCCAGCGTGCCCCTCTTTACATTAGTGTATAGGCAAATATTTTAAAATGAGTTGTAGGGTAATATGACATCACTCTATGGACAACCCAAGGGTCTGTTGGAGCCCAATATAGACTCTTTGCGGCAAGCTATAAATACCATGAATGCATATCTCATGTCACGAGGGCTACGCTGCCAAACTGCACTACTTATGCTCCACTTGCACGAATGTGGTAGTCCTCCTGAACCCCCCATGAAACCCTTCTCTGCATATTCATGGCATTCATTTCCTTCATGGTGGCTCAGGTGTTGCTAAAGTGTGCTCCCAACTTACACTGCACTAGCCTAGCTTTGCTCCTTTTTTCTTTCCTTTTTTTTTCTCAATCTCTCTTGCACTGCCCCATACCCTTTCATTCCCCCTCTGCATTGTGTGTATACGTTTTCGTTCTACGTGACACCTGCCATTGCATGTTTTTTATAACATGGAGTTCAATTACCGATTATGCAATAGCTAACTGGAAGCAGTGCTTTAGCTCCAGAAGTAGGAGGCTGAGCTCTTTTGGGGCAGGCGTCTTCAGTTTATCGACAACGGCCTGCTTTCCCCATGCTGAGGTAGTTGGAAAACTGTGCGTCAGGCTATTCGGTGAAATGCATCTCCAAAAGCAAAGCAGCACCAAGTGAGACAATAAAGCAAAAGGAGCTGATGGAACTAGCATTGGACTAACAGGACAGTCCCACCATGCCTGCCTCTGTGCGCGCTTCATCTACTTCAGCACTGCCTTCTCTTCAAAGATGCAATACGTTTGGCGGTACAGGTTCAGTGAAATAGCTCCTTGCGAAATGGGAAAGGTGCATGTTATGTTCAGACGGTTCTTTGTGCCTTATCTACTATCATTACTCTGGTTAATTAAAAAATGGGAATTTGCCCTGAAAGCCAGGATTATACTAGGTCAAACGGAGCTCGCTGCCATCACAGCGATGACACAACTGATTATCTGAATGGTCACGCAAGGAAAAGATATTTAATAAAGCAAAGTCTGCATCTTGGTTTGCGCTTATTCAGTGGGTGGATTGAGGTTGCAACGGGTGGTAATTTTTCAGCTGGGCCTTCACATTTATTTGGAACTGCAAGCATGGCCTTTTGTTTGTTTTCTTGTTTGGTTTTCAATGAAAACCAATTTCTCAAGTATTGCCTACCTTCCAGGTTGCCTACCTTTTGAAACCGAATTATGCCGGGCAACAGGTAGGCACTTTATGGTGTAGGCCCCCAACGATGTGTAGTACAACGAGCTTGTGGCCTTCTTGGTCCTGCGCAGTTACGGCGGGATTTATGTATGGTGGGGAACAAACAGGCTCAGTGCAAAGCCAGTGTGTCAAATTTTGGGGGTTTTACGCGCCGACGCTACGGCTGGGCTATGAGGTGCGCTGCAGTGGATGACTTCAGTTTGATTTCGACCGCCTTTGCCGTGAACCGAAATCGCTACACATGGGCTTTTTTGCTTTTTGCCTCCATCAGAAAAACGGCCCCTGCGATTGGGATTGAACCCAGCCACTGTGGTTGGTCAAGACCAGTGTTTCATATGCATGCATGCATGCATGTGTGTATGTGTATACACATTTCCTCTTTTCCCTCCTGAACCTCTTTTTTTCCTGCTAGGCCCAAGAGCCGTCCTGCAACAAGTAAAGACTTCATTTGTTCATTCTTATACCCTGCAGCCTGCATGCGGAGCATGTAACATTCCTCTTTCACAGACTTGCATTATGTTCATGCGGCCATCGGAAAATGTACGCTTGCATTGTTCGTGGGCATCCCATTACTCATTTCATGACCAAGAGCAGAGCGTTTATGTTCTGGCGATTGATCGGAAGGAGAAAAGGGCGTTAGTGGCTACAAGGTTGATGGTACATGACAGAAAAGGTTACAAATGACATTGACTGCAAATTATCAACAGCGCATAATTGGGCCATTTCGGCGTGAACCGGGAACTGCTATAATTTATGGTCAGTTCTGATAAGCTCTAAAAAAAAAAAAAAACTTAAGTTTGGGTTCAGTTCCAGCAAAAATACTGGTTCGGTTCCGGTTTAAGTTTGGTTCTGGTTCGACACCCTGCTTAAAAGATCTGAGTTACACATGCCTTGAGCTTGAATTTAGTGTTTTGCTTCAGGCGTTTTGAGTGAGAATTGATTCTAGTGGCAGAGTACCTTGTTCACTTTCATAAATGTCTCCTTCTTTTGAACATTTAAGTTTGAAACACGTACCACATATTGAAGGTAAACAATCTTACTTTATTATTGCACAAATAAATCACTGCTTCGAGTGTTTGTGCGAGGTTCTGATTTAATAAGCCAAGTGAAATCTGCAGCGATAAAAAATGGATGCAGTACATGTTTCTGCCCCCGTGTGCATTAATTCTTGGTCTAGTTTTGTTCTCTGTCATCACTGGCAGGCTCAGAACTCTTGCCACAGCAGCTGTTAGCTTCTTCAACTTGTATAAGAACACAATCAGTCATTAAAAATGGTGCTCTGCTTTAGAAATGCTAAAGACCACACATAGCTATAAAGGCAGCTGGTAGTCTACTGTATTGAAATAACATTAAGGAGAAATAGACAATGTAAGGCATTCATGGCTGTGAACAATTTGAGTTAGGAATTTTATAAAAATTCAGTTATAGTATATCAGTAAACGGTGACTTTGGTCGCAACTTCTGAGACTACGAAAAAAAATGAAATCTTAGTGCTGCTAGAGTGTTTCAAGACTTACTTTTCAGTGTTGCACGAGGTCAGAGATGGTGGGGTTGGCTTCTTTTGTGGTGGTGTAATTTGCTGTGGTGTACACATTAGCTTTCTGGCCCTTTGGTAAGAAGTTCATCGAGAAAAAATGATCACCTTATTATAATCGGTGCCAGTGGAATGGAGTAATGGGCCATTTTTTCCACTAGTATAGCTGTCTGAGAGATGCTGCTGGAACACAATTCGAGAGCCTAACTTGGTACATGCCCTTTTTAAGTTGGGGCACTAAGAATGCATTCAAAAAGTGTCCTGTGGCCCATTTCACCTGGCACAGCAACTCTCCTATACAGGGGTGCCTCACCACATGTGTGTTTTTGTGTAAGTTTCCTTGCTCCATTTTTTTACCCCTCTCTCCTGACCGCCCAACATGATGGCCCAGCCTGGTCGAGCATGCGCGGATCGCCACTGGCAAAAGGTCCATTGGTGCTACATGACATTTCAGTGACGGTGGTTGTTTATCCGTCTGGAGGGACTACGTTTTTGCTTAATCGCAAAGGCATTTGCCGCACACAGGAATTAAGGTTGAAAATTTGGGAGTGCCATTGAATAGCAGTATGTCACTGCTGCTTAAAACTCGGACTTGCATGCCTTTTTTCACCTTTGCTGCCTCGCGTTTTTCAAAATTCCCTTCCCCTAACTTTGCTCAGGACCTGACGCCATCCTGCCCGAGCTACATACTTACCCAGGCTCCACTGCCAGCCACATTTTCTGACTTCTGGGCAATGGTGTGGGAGCAGCAGGCAGAATTAGTGGTGTGCCTCCAAAACAACCTGGAGGTGAGCTCTGTCTGGAAGCGTTTCTGGGGCTTGCTGCTTCATGTTGCCTTTGGACGCAGCTCAAGAGCCACATCTACTGGCCAGTCGAGAAAGGCCAACCAGTCAAGCACGGCACGATTGCGCTGTGCCTGCAGTCTGTCAAGGAGAAGCAGTCTCACATTGAGCGCATGATCAATATCACCAACAGTGATGTAAGCGATGAGCCTTCACTCCCTTTCCTTATGGCCATTCTGTCAGGATTGGCCCCCAATCCAACTTGTACTTTGTTTTTGCTTTGCTTTTTTTTTTTTCTTTCCAGAATCCAAAAGTGTCTCGAGTTGTCATCCACTTGCAGCTTCTGGACTGGCCCCTTGGGTATGTAGCTTGCAAAGCAGGGTACATTCTTGCACTGCTTAGTAGGTACAGATATCCTTCTTCACTGGTGGGCTACTATCGATAGCAGCCAAGGTCACCATAAAAACCGTGATGAAGCAAGGTACTGCACTGCATGGATGACAGCGGCATGTATTTGCTATATATTTTTCAGGGGGAGTCCAGCCAGTCCAGCACAGTTGCTCAACTTCATTTCTGAAGTGCACAGTTTCCACAAGAGCCAGAGGAATCGTTCACGCCCGATTGTGATGCATTGCTTGTAAGTGTTAATTTTTGGTCTCTAAATGGGCATGTTTTCTTAACAGCAGAGCTGTTTAAGCCGAGCGTTATCTGTCCATCGCATCAAAAAACCTTGCGGAGCGATGACGTCACCTTGTGTTGCCTAGCAACCCCTGGCGCAGCTGTGCGTAGCTTCGCGCTCACTTCGCTGGCCTATGCGAGGCTCCGCTGGACCTCACCACCATGATGTCACTACTGCACAACACATGGTATAAAGGGTCATGTACAGTGGCATCATCCAGGCTTGCACATGGGGCTAAGGAAGGGGGGCCGCCAGCTCTGCTGTTTCCCCAGCCTCGCACCACTACTGTAAGCTGCGCCTATTTTTTATTTTATACCCTAAGTGCATGGCGTTAGCTGAGGCACCTGCTCAGGTGAGGGCTGTTTTTTTTTTTTGTTTTTTTGTTTTTTTCCCCCTTCTTCTTCTTCTTTTTCTCTCTTCAAATTCTTTGAACTCACTTATGAGTGATTGTGAAGTTCTTTGGTCAGGTTTAAGATATGGATCGAGTTCAGGGCTATGCAGTCACAAAGTCCATCCAGTGAGCAATGCTGGCAGTGTGACAGTTGTGTGTTCTACACTTACTTGTATCCCTATGTTTGCCTGCACTCGTGCCACAGTAGCAGGCGTAACAAATTGGGATGTGCGAATGTTCGAAATTTTGTAATATCGCAGCAAATGTCAAAAAAAGGTGCCCAATACTATGGTCATAATACTCAAAGTGCACAATCCGTCAGGGAGCACTCTGAAAGTGCTTATTCGTGAGCAGGTATGACGATGGTGAGGTCACCCAACGCTGCCTGTGCAAGATGTTTGAACATAACTTTGAACCAAAATACGCTGCGATTATAGTTCTGTATACGGGGAGTTGCCTGATGTCGACTGATGCTAGCGTGCACCTTTCCCTTTCAAAAGGTCCGGCACTGCCGCACCAGGCAGTAAGCGTTGAAGGCGATCTGATAACAGGCTTGGTAAGAGTGACAAAGAAGGCTTTCTGAGATAGCTACTGTCTCAAAACGAGTGGTGCCGTGTTGCGTAAATAGCAGCTTGTGGCTGCATTTTATTGGGTTAAAAAATTGATGCGACTAAGCCTTGCTTTGTACTGCACTTAGCTGCGGAATGTCAAAAAATTGTGTGGAACCGACATTAATAATTGATAAATTCTTAAAATTTATCAATTAGGTGCACTTAGGTGCACAATTTGTGCACCTAAGTGCAGAAAAATTGTGCACTTAGGTGCACAATTTTTCCCCCCAAAGTGCAGCTTCATTTCAATGTGCTCCGTATCACGATGCATGCGTCATCACAACTGTCGTTGCATTTTACCTCCTGCGTTATTCTATCTATTGTTAAAAGCGAAAAGAAAACGTTTTGCTGTTCAGTCTAGGACACGGCATTATCCTGTCTTCACTGCAAACCCATTTGCCGTCCAGAGTCACATGCCATTGTGCTGAACTGAGAGGGTTGCATCGGAAGAGGATCAGATAATGGGGGCTGCCGCCTTGTACAACTGAGAAGGGATCGTTTTACAACCTAGCAGTTAACTACCAGCCATCAGCTCGGCATGTGATTTGCCGTACAGCAGTATGGTTTTTGGCTGCATTTCGTTCTGATTGAAAGATAGGGATGATATACGTTCTTTCTGCAGGGGTAACAAAAACAAATTTTTAATGGCCAGATGTCCGTACATTTGTTATTGGAGTGAACATGGCATTTTCTCTGTATGCGCAACTTGGAGGTGCGAGTTATATGCAGGGGCGGATTATACACACAAAAGTATTGTATATAGTACTTACAGTGTAGGGCAGATGTTAAAGTAATGCTCTTTAATGCCATCGCATTGTATTTGTTACGTACCTGTTGCACGCCAGGTTCATCTCTATTTTACATACAGCAAATTAGGTGCCTAAGTGAAGAGCCAATTACATTGTGGTAAGGCTCGACTGTATTTATTTCATAAGTATTTGTGGCATTGCATTTTTGCCCTTTTTCCCCTGACAAAAATATTGGTGCGCCTTGCTTCATTGTACAGTTAAGCACAATTATAGCATTTAGCTTCTGAAGCCCTATAACTGCTGAAACCTTGTTTCGATTTTACTATATGCTTACATTTAGTTTCAGCAATTTTGTGTTGCTGGGAAGTTAGTTTTTCAAATGACCAGATGCTTTGAGTGGCCCTGACAGTAATGTACGGGTGTGCAAAAAGTGGCCGAGGAAAAAAGCAAGAGGGGTGGGGGGGGGGGGGGTGCATACGCAAACCCTGTTTTGTCTGGCCAGTGTGATTGAGTCCAAATTAGTGTATGAAATAATCCTGTCCATTTAGAGTGCAAATCTTCCTACCTTAGGTTGAGCATATTCACAACCAATTTTACAAACTTATAGAAAATGGTAGCATGACCAAAATAAGCTCTCATGAAATCGGTGACAAAAATGAGGTTTCTGAGTTGCCTTTAAACTGAACTGGCCATGGAGACAAAATACAAGTTCATTTAATTCAAAAGATTTAGTGTTTTATAGTGCCCCCAGCACTTGTCCGAAGCAAACGATGCTTTATTCACTGAGAAATTAATCAATTTAAGCTAAAATTTTGATTCGCCCGCCAAATCGTGTTTTCATTACGTCTGCATCACAAGAACAGGTCTTCAAGCTGCTGCGGAGATTTGTTTACCGTTAGTCAGCCTAGATGGCGCTACCGTACCGTAGCGAGCTCTTTATTGTCTTTGCTTTGTTTTTGACTATATTTGTATCTGGCCTGTTTTTGTTTTAAGGTAGAAAACCATTGTTTTGTAAAACATGGTGTTCGCTCGACAAATGTGGTCACGTAAGACACCGTACCATCGCTTACGCCAATCGGCCAGTGTCATCTGAGACAACCCCAAAGCGCCGCAGTTCTTTGCAGCTATAACAAGCATAGTGTGTGCAGTACCAGCAGCAGTATGCATCGGTACTTCAATGTTTATATGTACTTTCATAACTTCCACTGTTTCCCCCACAATTCTTACTGCGATAAAAAGAATGTGCCCTATATTTAAGTGTAAATGGCTCGTTTGGCAAGCTTATAAGCCGTGCATAAGTTGCGTTTGCTTTTGTCGGCCTCAGCCAATCGCAGAGCTGGCACATATGACATCATAGGTTCTGTTGCAGGAAATGAGCTAGTGGGTCGCATGGCCATTCCCTTTTTTTCTAATTATATAGCTTATTTGAGCGAAGTTTACGTTAAAAGTGCTGTCAGTATAATTCTAATGAGGCAATCTTTCGAATGAATCAAACTTGTGTTTTGTCTGCATGGTCTTCAATAACATGTCAAGTTAATTTGAGGTACAGACTAAGCAGTTTCGACATTGAATCAGTTGTAGTATGCGTACGATGCCAAAGGATCACTTGTTCTAGCATGGCGGTTTACTTTACGGGCAGTCGCAAAAGTGTAGCAAAATAAATTACATTTGTTCGATAAGGGCTGGCTGGAAGTTGCAGCAGTCCTGGGCAATGCATGCGTGCATGCATGGAATTGCTTCTGGCCCAGTAGCCTTTGTTTTATTGGTGGTTCAAGCTATACAGTCTGTTACTAAAAGCGCGGTGTTCCATGCTTTACTACCACACAAGCAATCTGGCCTGACGTTGCTATGTGGCACATCCATGTCACGTGCAAGGTCCAGCACGCTTGCTGCATTGCTGTGACACCAGGCTTTACTGGTCTACGATTTCCGAGCTTGAGTGGCAGGTGGGGCTGAAATGTTTGCCTTCACGCACCCAGCTAGCGTGCATGGTGCCAGGCAAGGCTTTGGCACCCGAGCGTTCATCTGTTCACCTGTTCACCTGTTGTGCTGGTGCAGGGGCGGTGTTGGGCGGAGTGGAGTGTTCTGCCTCTTGTCAGCAGCCATGAAGGAAATAGCTGCTGGCAGTGGCCTCCTGGACATTCTTAGCGCTGCCATCAAGTTGGCCCAGAGCCGAAAGTTTTGCATCCAGGAGAAAGAGCAGTTCAAGTTCTGTCACGACGTTGTCCTCTACCACGCCCAAGACTTGCTGATAAAGAGTGAGCCCACCCCCTTTTGATTGATTGATAGCTAGTGGCATCCCTTTTGAAACAGGGTGATGAAGTGTCATCTTACCAAGAAAGAACTAATATGTCTATGTTTTACACTCTTCATTTAATACTAGCACTGCTCAAGGGCAAGAACAAATAGACATTTATTCCCCGCTCTGCTTTTTCGTCCACCAGCATTCTAATGTTCTTTTAGTCGTCTCGACAGCCTTGAAGTTAGTTCCCTCTGTTCTACCCTTAAATCCTAGGGCTTCTAGAAGCCGAATATTTCCCTCTTGACGATTTGGATGGATACACTCACATTCTGAAACTACGTGCCACATAGTTTCCATTTCTTTTTTGCAGACCACGCATACCCCATCATTTTCTGTATACTTCCCCTCAAAGCTTTTAGCAGGGTTCGCACAGGTCCTTGAAAACCTTGAAAACCCTTGAATTTAGAAGTGTCATTTTCAAGGCCTGGAAAGTCCTGGAATTTTTAAATGCACCTTGAAAACCCTTGATTTTTCCGGAGAGAATCAATGGCTCTGTCTTTTCACAAGAATTTAAAGTGTTTGTCGTTGATTTTAGGTGTTAACAAATGTAAAAAAACATTGTAACAATCAAGTTTCAGTGTATTGCGTGAAATTACAAGTTTGGTAGATTTTCATTATTATGAAGCAACATTAGGAGCAGGCACTTGTCAATCCAATCTATACCACGATACAATCCAGTGAAAGCCAGCTTCTGTTCTCTATCTTGCATGTTCCATCTAGTCTATGGACGGTTGCTCATTGCATGTTTGCTGTTCCTCATACGCTCCATCGACGTTTGCTTTTACGTGAAAATGGTGGACGTGTACATAGTTCATCCTGCCTTGAAGCAGCACTTACTCGATTTAATTTCAGCTGATACTCTTGCTGACAAAGCAGGAGATGCACGCAGCATTAACTAAGTTTTGAAATCAATCAGTCTCAACAAAACACCAATAAAAAATAAAAACCTCTAAATACCAGCCATGAAATAAAAAAATGAAGCTGGGGGAGCATTTTCGAACCCGTTAGCACCTATCTAAATGTGCACTAATGTGTTTAGATATTGTGCAATAAAAAACTTTTGCATTGTGTTGGAAAAGTTATAAATAATCCCAGATAAAACATTAGACGGGGACCTTGAAAATGTGTTTTGTGGTCCTTGAAAGTCCTTGAAAACCCTTGAATTTTTGCTTTTGAAGCCTGTACGAACCCTGTTTTAGTTCGCAGGCAACCTGCTCTAGCCTCAAAAAGCAAAGCGCTGCCCTGTGAATTATCGTAGAAATTTTCCTTTCTGATGTCCAATTTCTCTGCCCTGTACATCTCAAGCGACATTTTAGCTTCCATTTTTTTCTCTCCATTTATTTGTTTCTATCTGCCTTGCTTCTTTTCTGGTTACCTTGGCTGTCTTTGATTCTCCACTGTTCTTTCCATATTTCATCGTTAGCCTTCTAGTCTTCCTTAACCACTGCGTGTCCACGCTTTTGATGTATAGGTACCTGAAAACTTTAGCTTTCCACCTTCATTGATCCATTGCTCCCAACCTCCTCTCGGAACATATTTTACTCCGAGCTTCTCGAACTTCAAACAATGCCCAGCCCACATCTCCCTGTACTGCTTCGTTAATTGTTTTACCATGGGCTCTTAAGTCCAAACGGCCTACCATTCTCTAGTCAACTTCAAGGCATGAAAGAGCATCTGATTTTAAGCAGAATACTGCATTAGCAAATGTGAAACCCGGAACCATTACTCCTTTCCACATACCTCACACTACTTCATATTTCTTATACCCCCGCAGAGCTCTGTGCTTCATTATAGCTGCTTGCACTTTCCTTTATTCTTAAGTTTCTCCTCGTGACTTCTTAAGTAGTTGTCCCCTTCGTTTATCCACACCCCCAAATATTCATCTTCCTTGACTCCGGGTAATTCCCCCGCAGGGGGCACCTTGTGTACTCAAGGTGTTTTGGTGAGTAGCGCCACCACGGTCCCGAGCTCCGCAGGGGTGCCTACTGTCGTAGGCACTTGGTGTCTTGCAACACCACGGACCCGAGCACATGTGGGTTGGACCCACCCACGTCCCGGCTGTGCGTGGCTTTGCCGTGTCCGGGGAAAAGGGCATCCTGGTGGTTGAGCCAAAGCCAGGGTTGTTTTGGACCTTCATGGCCCCCTGGCAGAGGCAACACACCACTTCGGCCCCCGCTTCCCGTAGACGGTGCCCCCGGTCTGACCCGACCTGGGGGGAATCAGCCAGTCGCCTTTTCCTATCCTCTTCTTCATTCTTTTGCTTTCCTATCGTCTTTCCTAACCCTGTCCTGTCATCTTCTCTCTTCCTTATTTCTCCGTTTTTTCTCCAGGCGGCGAGGGTTAACCCTGTGCGAAGGCTTCACCCTAGATCCCGAGCATAGGGTTATAGTGGCGAGGTACAGTTAACGTGCGCTTCAAAGCCACGTTCCCTTGTTGGGCTCGGTGGTGGGCGACTGGCCTTGCCACCGAATTGATTTCATTTTTCTATGGCTATCTTCTCAGCTCCTGCAAAACACCCTGATCGACCTCCTAAAAGGGGTCGCACCGAAGCACTCCGCACCCAACCACCTCAGGCAGCTTTCAGCAAATACCTTGTTGTACACTCGACCGACGAAAAACCTATCACCGACCTGTCAGTTTTCTTGATTGCCAAGTGCATTGAAAACATTGTTGGAAAAGACTACAATGCCAAAAAGATGCCCTCTGGAGACCTTCTTGTTGAAGTCATGCGAAAAAACCAAAGTGAGAACCTCCTGAAGCAAGAAAAAATTGCCAACTTGACTGTCACAGTTACGCCACACCGCACGCTAAACACTGTCCAAGGTGTTATCTCTGTCAAAGAACTCCTCCATGAGACAGATGATGATCTCCTTGAGGGACTGCATGACCAAGGTGTTGTTGGCGTCCGTAGAATTATTATGAGAAGAGATGGAGCAGAGATCAAGACCCGACACATCATCCTAACATTTGCTAGCTCTACCCTGCCAGAGACAGTGAAGGCAGCTTTCCTTAGCTGTCGTGTACGCGCCTACATTCCAAACCCGAGGCGATGCTTTAAATGTCAACACTACGGTCATGGAACTCTAGCTTGCCGTGGCAAGCTCACCTGTGCGAAATGTGGCGAGAATGATCACTCTTCTGATGACTGCAAAAACACAATCATGAAATGTCCGAACTGCAGTGGTTCACACGCTGCATACTCACGATCTTGCCCATCTTTCAAGAAAGAAAAAGAGATCATTCAGATCAAAGTAACCGAAAATATCAGTTTCCCCGAAGCACGCCAAAAGCACAAGATGTTTTCGGCTGCATCCTATGCAGACGCCGCCCGCTGGGGGTTGGGGCGACGTTTGGTTAGTACTGCGACACAATGCAGCTTAGCTGATGTGTCGCTGTCGTTAACCCCCTCCGAGCAACCACCAGCTCCTGCCTCTACAGCAGAGGCCCTGGTGGTTCCTCCTCCTGCTGGGCTGCCGTCCACAGCCGAGCACCCCGCCACTACGTCTGCGGAGCCCGTGGAGAATGTGGTGACGGGCGCTGTTGGGACTGGTCCGGCCTCTTCCAGTCCAGCTCCATTGGCCCGCACGACACCCGAGGGCATTGAGAGCATGAACTCAGGTGGCCCCACACGTACTCCTTCCCTTCCCGCACCGCAGATTCCAACCAAGAAGCCTGCGGCCACCTCAGGAACCAATCCGCGAGGTGGATGTCGGATGGACACCATGTCGGTGCCGCCTGATTTGTCAGACGAGGACATGGACACCTCGGCATTTCAACCTGCCCAGCAGGCGCAAAATGAGCGCCGCGGCACTTTTGGCCGTGGGAAAAAACCACCTCATCGTACAACAGGCCCTAAACAAGACTCACTGACATGAACCAAAATAGGCAACTTCTCAACTACATCTTTATTATCTTTAATCCATAATAGCTGTTGAAAACATAGTTCAATGGAACTGTAGGGGTCTCATAAAAAACTTGGGTGATGTATATGAACTCCATTATAAACATCAATCCAGTATTGTTTGCCTCCAAGAGACACACGTGAATCCCAAGCAAAGTAACTTTCTTAAACAATACACTGTCTTCAGGAAAGATAGAGATGCCTTTGCTCATTCATCTGGTGGGGAAAATCCATTCCATCCCAGTCCATTAGACTACTCACCAGCCTTGAGGCAGTTGCTGTCCGCGTGATCATTTTTGGTCGGCTGATTACAATATGTTCCTTATACATTCCCCCGGATCATCAATTGTCTACCTCAGAATTTGAGTCGTTGGTAAATGAGCTTCCTGAACCATTTATCTTAGTTGGAGACCTAAATGCACACAACAAACTCTGGGGTTCTGGGCGAACTGACGCTCGCGGCCGCTTGATTGAACATTTCCTAGTGTCATCTGGTGCGTGTTTGTTCAACAAAAAACAGCCCACATATTATAACATTACACACAACACGTACTCACACATAGACTTGGCAATCGGTTCTGCTGTTCTTTTTCCACTCGTTGAGTGGCAGGTGGAGAAAAACCCGTTTGGAAGTGACCATTTCCCAGTATTCCTGAGATACCTAGACAGAGACCCTTACACTCCCACCTCAACTAAAAGGTTTAAAGAAACCGCTGCAGACTGGGAGAAATTTAAGCAGAAATCTCAACTCACATACAGTTCCATAGAACACTTGGGTATTGATGAAGCTTGTAGCCTTGTCACGGCACATATCCTTGACGCTGCAGAGAACTTCATTTCCCAGACTTCTGGTAACACAAGTAACCTAAGGCGGCCCTGGTGGAATGAAGAGTGTCGACAAGCACGCCAGGCACAGAACAAGGCGTGGGGCATTCTTCGCAGGTACTCCACTGCGGACAACCTTGTAGCGTTCAAGCGCACCAAAGCCATGGGAAGGCGCATTTGCCGTCAGGCAAAAAACAATACCTGGAGGTCCTTCTTAACTTCAATAAACTCTTTCACCGATACAAGAAAGGTTTGGAACAGGATAAGAAAACTAAATGGACAAAGCACACATGGCTTACCCCTTGTTGACACCACTGGTGGCACCCTGGAGGACCAGGCAAACGCGTTGGCACAACACTTCGAACACGTCTCAAGCTCTTCACATTACACAAGCACATTTATACACTACAAAAAGTCAGCTGAGCGGAAGTCCATACGTGACCACAAGCAATCAAACGACTCCTATAACTCTCCATTCTCCCTTCACGAGCTCATGACTGCGTTGGCTGGTTGCAAGCCTTCGGCACCAGGTGCAGATAACATTACGTACGGCATGATCAAACACCTTCATACAGACACAATCAATACTCTCCTGTTTTTATTTAACAGAATATGGCGTGCTGGGCACTTTCCTAAGGCATGGAAACAGGCTATTGTTGTGCCACTGCTGAAAGAGGGAAAGGATGCATCCTGTGTTTCAAGTTATCGTCCAATTGCCCTGACCAGCTGCTTGTGCAAGCTGTTCGAAAAAATGATCAACAGAAGGTTACTATACTTCCTGGAATACAATGGTATTCTGGACAGCTGCCAGGCAGGTTTTCGGTCGGGCAGATCAACAACAGACCAACTTGTCGCTTTTGAATCCTATGTGAAAAATGCCTTTGTTAACAAACAGTTTTGTATGTCCATATTTTTTGATCTAGAAAAAGCATATGACACTGCCTGGCGCCACGGCATCCTGCGAGACCTGAAATCTTTTGGAATTAGTGGGAATATGCTTAATGCCCTTGAAAGCTATTTGTCTGAACGAACATTCAGAGTGAGGGTCGGGGCTGCAGTATCCGCGCTGTATATGCAAGAAAATGGCGTTCCCCAGGGTGGAGTACTTAGTTGCACACTTTTTATAGCTAAGATGAACACACTCGGAAAAGCTCTGCCCCGTACCATTTTTTACACCATTTACGTGGATGATGTTCATATCAGTTTCCGGTCCTGTAACCTGTCTGTGAACGGCAGTTACAACTTGCCACAAACAGGCTTGTAAAATGGGCTGACGAAAATGGCTTTAAGCTAAATCCTCAAACGAGCACATGTGTCTTATTTTCCAAGAGGCGTGGTATTCACCCTGAGCCCACCGTCCACCTCAGTGGAGTGGCTGTGCCTGTGAAGAAGGAACACAAGTTTTTAGGGATTGTGCTAGATGAAAAGCTGTCATTTATTCCACATATAAAGCTACTCAAAATAAAATGTATAAAGGCAATGAATATCCTAAAAGTCCTATCCCACCACTCCTACGGCGCAGATAAGGTGTGCCTGCTGCGTCTCTACAAGAGTTTAGTGAAGTCACGGCTGGACTATGGGAGCGTAGTATACGGGTAAGCTTCGAAAACCGCTTTAAAAATGCTTGACCCTGTTCTGCACCTTGGGCTTCGCCTTTTGTCAGGAGCCTTCCGAACGAGTCCTGCACAAAGCCTATATGTGGAATGTGACCAGTGGTGCCTGGAAGACCAGCGCTTATACACAGATCTATTGTATGCCATGAAGGCAACATCCATAAAAAATCACCCTTCTTCGTTTATTGTCAATGACACCTCTGCCATGCACTCGTTTCTCAGTCGGCCCTCTATATCTATGCCTTTTTCTTTGAGAGTGAGAGTGCACGCTGAAGAGCTTGGGGTTTCTTTTAGCGAGACTTACAAAACTTCGATCACAGACCTTGTTGTTGCTCCCTGGGAAATGTCCCCGATTTCTTGTGATTTATCTTTCAGAGCCATTAACAAAAGAACTGCACCAAGAGAACTCATCTTGCAGCACTTCCTACATCTACGACACAAATACCCCTACACAACGTTTTACACAGATGCCTCCAAGTCCGCCCATTCTGTGTCATGCGCTGCACATGGCCCAAACTTTGCTATCACAAAGACAATGAACAAAAATACCAGTATTTTTACAGCTGAGGCACACGGCATTTTAACCACTGTGGAACACATTACAGAAACCAGAATACACAGTTCCATTATTTTTACAGACTCCCTGAGTGTAGTATTAGCTCTCCATTCAGGAAAACCAACTAGAAACATTATTCTAAACCGTCTCATCAAATCCATAATGTCTGCTTACGCTCTAAAATTGACTGTAGTAGTGTGCTGGGTACCTGGGCACAGTGGAATTTCAGGCAATGAAATTGCTGACCAGAATGCTGCTGTGGCGGCTCTCCGCAGTGTTGTAGATATCCCACATGTGCCCTACCTAGACATGAAACCACTAGTTCGGAGTATGCTTCGGAGGCGCTGGCAGGTACAGTGGGACACACAAATCGAAAACAAACTGCACATTATAAAACCACACATAGGGAAATACAACACAGAGAAACGGAACAGGTTCACAGAAATATCAATATGCAGATTAAGTATAGGTCACACACACACTACACACTCATACCTTTTAAACGGAACCCCACCACCATCTTGTGAGAAATGCGGACGAAGACTTACAGTCCTCCATGTATTGATTGAATGCTTGGCATACCATGACGCAAGGAAACGACACTTCCCAGAACTATACACCTACACGATACCCTTACACCCATCCTTGTTTTTATCTGATCAACCCCCAATTAGAAGTGAACGCCTTTTAGCCTATCTCGCTGACATTGGATTTTTAGCACTCATCTCATACCATGTGTGACATCAGGGCCACCCAATGCAAATAGTGAGGGCGGTTCTGAGCGTTTTCATAACGTGCCAGGGACGTCACCACCATCCCTGCTATGTTATGGCGCTCCCAGCACACACATAAACATCGTCACTGTTACCTCTCATCTTATTCATCTTCGCTTCTTAGAGTAAGGGCCCTTTACACCCATATATACACTATTTTTATCAAGTACATCACAATCATCGCCATGGCATTTTAACAAATGTGACAAAACAAACATTGTCTTGGCGCTCTTTGGCCTCAGACGCCCTTGCGCCAATAAAATATACATAGTAGTAGTAGACTCCGGGTAATTCGCCATGCTAAACTGACACTGAGTCAGTGTTGGTGTCATTGAAAACCATCATTCCCGATTTTTCAAAGCTAAAGCTTAACCCGAGGTCTGTGGCTTCCTGGCCGCTAATATTCATGAGCCGTTGCATATCGCTCTGGTTATCAACTAAAAGAACAATGTCGTCTGCGTATAATGTTCCCGGAATACACTGTTGTACCACTTCACCTTGCCACATATGTGCTAAGTTGAACCCTAATTGACTTTCTTCCAGTTTCTTTTCTAACCCTACCATGCAAAGCATAAATAGCATTGGGCTCAAAGGGCATCCCTGTTTCAGTCCTCGATGGGTGTTGACATGCTGTGCACATTTCTGCCCTTCGCATGTCAGGTGCACTCTATTACCTTTATAGATTGCTATAAGAAACAGTATTAACTCTTCATATAAGCCCTGGCGTTGCAGCACCATCCTCAGAAGTTCTCTGTTTACGTTGTCATATGCCCCTTTAATGTCCAAGAACGTAATCCATAATGCTCTGTTCTGAGGTTTCGCAATTTCAGTGCACTGTGTTATCACAAACGAATTATCATCCAAGTGCCTGTCTTCTCTAAATCCATTCTGCAGTTCCCCAAGGACTTCATTTTCTTCCATCCATGCTTGAATTTCTGATTTTATCGCCTGCACTATGAATCTGTGCACCACTGATGTTACTGTGAGTGGTCTGTATGAATCAATACTGGCTTTGTTGCCTCTGCTTTTATATATTAAATTCATCCTACTTTCTAGCCAATCCTCCGGTACTTCCTTGTTTTTCATCACATTATTTATTGCCCTCATAAACGATGCGTTAGTTTTTGGTCCAAGCAGGTTTATCAGCTGCATTGGAAGTGGAGGCCCTTCCTCCTTGTTTTCTTTTGGACACATCTGTGGACCCCTCTAAGCCTGATATCTGACGCAACATAATATTAGGGTGAATTAACGAGACTGCAGACTTTCATCAATGCACAGAATAGGCTGTAAATTGATTAGGGCTACTATATGATTGACCTCATTCATGTCATCAGCAAAGTAATCAAGAAATCCGTGGAACACATCAAAGCTTTGTACATATTTAGCTTTTGCAGATTACCAAGAAGTGCTTGATCAAGTGAGTCCACTGCAACTATAGAAATGGTGCGAAACCTGGACACTGAAAAAGCTTGCGCACAGGTTTAAAGGAGAATAGTATTTGTATACATATGTTGTACAGCATGTTAATTCTTAGCAAAAAAAACTGTTAACCATTGGGAGAGCTTTAGACAGTCGAATAGGAGCTTCCTGAAGTTTTCACTGCTTCCTTTCAGTTCAGGGATCTGAACTGGGAAATGTGAAAGTACAAGTTAATGGGGAAACCAAAACTGAAGGCTTGCTCAGTGAATCAACAGATGACCTGCAAAGAAATTAAAATTTGCGGCCCATGTCATATTGCACTGTCAGATGTGAAAAGTAAAGTGAAACACCAATATGTTTGAGGACTACCTTTGGGGATGCATTCTGATTCTTATCACAACCTGTATTTGGAATTTTTAAACTGGTTTGTTATTTTTATTTGCCTCTTTCTCATATAAACATGTTCCCCAAAACCAGAAATTACGGTTCATTTCTGATTGCTTGGTTAGTGACTGTTTTAGACACTATTCTATTAGTAATAATGTTCACGTGGCGGGGAAACATACCCTCAGAAATGGCATTTGTTTCACAGTCATATCACTACGTAATGACGCTATTGGGAACATTTATTAAACCAGAGCTACGAGGTAGTAGCTCGACTGTGTACTTACAGGGAGTTTAGCGATGAAATTAACTTAACATTGTATTTAGCCAGAAATTTGCAATGAAAAAATTTAGAGCATCCAAAAATATGCTGGGTACTGAAGTTTCAGTGAGAATTCTTTGACAGGGAGACAGTTTGTAGTGCTCAGATGCAATATAGGTCTGGAGCGAAGCTGTGGACAGCTGAGAGAGCTTGCTGAAGCTTGCCACACAAATGAGGTGCTCTACCAACTGGCTGTTAAATTTGCACTTTTCATGTAACGCTCTGAAAACTATTCCACACTGACGGAATTTTCGTGGCTGCTCTGTTGTACTCAGTATTTTTTTTACTTTGTACATTTTTCAGTTAAAATTTTCAACAGGATTCACTCATATTGGGCTAATTTTTTAGCTTAGCTTTAACCCAAATGCAAAAGAAAAGAAAACAGGCTCAGATGTTTTATTAGTATTTACTTTGTTTTTGGAAAATCGAGCAGCCTTGATCCAGCTTACGTGGAACATCCGGTGTATGTATATTTTCGAAAAATGAGCGACGGAACGTTGCATCAGGCCTTGAGAGATGGCACTTCCGCATTAACAAAACTGCCGTCTTCATTTGTCACTGTGCATGAATTTTCTTTACTCGCCGCTAATGGAAAAACCACGCACCAGCGGCTCGCTGCCCCCCGACCACTTTGCCCACATGCTAAGAATAAAGATTCAAGCCATAGTTGCTCAAGCACCTCCACTCTGCTTCCGCAGGAGGCATCCTGGTCAGCACGCCAAGCTTTGGGACCAAGGCTCACACGGGCACACCCTCTCACGTGCGCCACCCATCAGAAGACTTCATGCTGCGCTCAAACTCTAGCAGTTCGCGGAGCGCCGTGGCGTCGGAGACGCCGGCCGTCGTCCCTTCCACTGCACCTGTCGACACGCCCACTCAGCCTGCGGTGCCCGCTGAGCCCACCCCTCAGCCCGAGGCAGCCGAGCAGTCGCCAATGGCCGTGGACGAACCTGCGCCCGAGGGTCCCAAGGAAGAGGGGGAGGAGGTGAGCAGTGACGTGACCGAAAACACCAAGGGCAAGGAGCAGCAGCCGGATTCGGCGGTGGCTGTGGAGGCGACCACCAAGGAGGGCGGGGTGGCTGCAGTGGCCGACCTCTTGGATCCGGCCACTTTCACCTTGGATCCCAGCCAGGGTACACCAGCCAAGCAGAAGATCACGCGGGAGAGCTTCATGAACCCTCCGGGCAGCTTGGCCCAGACCAAGCCCGACCCGAAGGACCCACTCAGTCAGCTCGACCCCCTGTGGTCACTCAAGAAGGGCAAAGAGTGAAGAACACCCTCTTGGTTCCAACGCAACACAAGGCCTGCTGTGCAGGTCTCCTTTTTTGTTTGCTTGTGTTTTTTCCTGAGTGTAGAGTGCTCTTTTGTTTGCTTTGTTTGGGTGCAGGCAGCAACAAAAGAATTTGCGTTCTGTGCTGGCCATCGAATATGTGTGGCTGATTGTGTTGAGCCTTGTGTTTTTTACCCTGCCATTTTAGTATTCTCTGAGGAATCATTTTAGTGTGAATGAGCATTGTTGCTGTGCTGTGCATACATGCTTAAAGGGTTTGAGTTCACACTGTGTTCATCGGGCACGTAAAAGTTTGTCATTTGGGACCAAAGTGTAGCCAATTTTGTGTCCTTTGAATGATATTGTATATTTAATAAAACACCTGTACATGTTGGACTAGTCTGTGCAAGCTGTGTCATTGCTGAGCCTGCAGTGACGACATGAGAGCTGCATATGTAAGGCGAATGGTGCTAGGCCAGTAGTATTGGTTTCAGAACAGGCATTTCTCGCCAAGCTTAAGTCTGAAATTAAGGCGTACTTACTTTGGATGTGTGCCGGGTATCCACCTTACACCGACTTTCAGTTCACAGGAAGATCAGGGAATGCAGTTTACTGCAGCAAATGGCGAAGCAATTTTAAGGCCATCATCATTAATACCCTATATAACACTAAATTTTTTTCTCGCCGTTCAATTCACCTACAGCTACGTTTTGCAGAAGTACTATTGCATGAGTAGCAGTCAGTGTCATTTAATTATATGACAGTGCCAAGACTGGTCAGTTAGGAAACAACCAACAGCGATACCAAGGCAGACCAGAAAAACAGGAACCAGTATATGAAGTCATAAGACAGACATTAAGGATGAAAGCAGAGAACCTTCTTAATGTCGTTAAGCTCCACACTATTTTGCAAAGAGCTATTTATGTCAGATCTAGCCCTTTGTAAGTACTAATTATTGGTCATACTTGCCCATGCATGCCTATGAGGGAGTGGGGTAGACTTGGGAGAGAAGCAGCACAAAGATAAGTAGCTTAAAAAATTGGTCGCCACCTTGCCCTGCAAAAGTAAATGTCCAGCAAAGCTGTTGTAAACCACTACAAATGATAGGAAGGGTATGAAATGATTCATCATCTATGGCGGGCTTGTCGGTTGCGCTCAGCTAGTGTCACTACATAAGGTTACTGAGTATCGACATTCTTTTCTCCTATTGTTCTGTGCTGCCGCCATAATCATTGGTCAGTTCGCATCACGTGACATTTGCTTACACTGCAACAGTTCATGGGCGCCGCCGTTTTGTTGTTTATGCGCTTTAGTCGATCAACTCTGGTAGGCTTAGCTTGTCCTCCCTGCACTGTGGCTGCGCACAACTGAGGTCGTTCCGAATGCGAATCAAAGATAATGCGTGCAACAGCATTTCAGCAGAAGTGTGTCCAAGGATACTGTTTTGCTGCATCATCAGTAGTGTCGTCAACAAACGACTTGTCTGAAGTTAACGGTGAGGCCGTTAGATGCGGCAATCTCGCAGCACTGATAAACACCAAAGGGGCCGCCATTGCCGACGTCTGTGCCTTAGTGGTGGTAGATAACTTATCTAGGCGGCTAATGCTGGGTCGTGCCTAGCCTGACGCCTGCGCTCGGAGTCTTGGGCAGGAACGGCTCTATTTAGTGGCACTAGTCCTGCCTAGCCTTTAAAGATAATCTGCAAACATGGTCTTTACCAGGAACACGATTGGGGGTCCCATTGTTCAACAAATTCTGAACTCTATGCTGTATGCCTGATTAGTCTGACGCATGCGTTCGGCGCCTTAACGCCTTGGCATTTTTTGCCCGTGGAGATCGTTTTTGCCCATGACGATGAAACCATTGGGGGTAGAGGTGTACAGCTTTGCTGTAAAAATGTTTACTTTGCAAATGCTTGCAGCCCGGTGACATGCTCTCTAGACGACTATTTCTCTCCTCCAACCAACCATTGCCACGGCAAGGCCACAAAAATAGAGAGAGAGAGATAGAAGCAGTTGCATGTGACGTGTACAGTCGGAGGGCACATGAGGATGTTTGGCTCCTCCCTATGTGGGCAATTTGTGGAAACACTTGCAATGGTGGAACAGACAGTGCACTGCTTGGAGCAGGTAACACACTGTTTTGGTGAAGACTTTTTACTTTTTTGAGCAAGTGATTTTGGTTTGCCTTAACAGTCATGCAAGCACTGCTGAAAAAAAATATTACTGACACGTACCATAACGGCACAATCTGACTTTATTTTGGAACACAAAGGCAATAATTTTAAAAATTTATTGTTAGACAAGCTGCATGGACAAATGGTGTGCATGTTTTGCAAGCTTTCACTTCCTTTTGGACTGGAGGAAGACTAGGCTTCATTTCCCAAAGCTTTCTTTGCCCTCTCGAAGACCTGGCAAGATGTCAAAGCAGCACTCTTGTTTATGCCTTTTGTGATAAAGTTTCTAGGTGGACCAGATTTCAGCCTGCAGATTTCCTTTCTGGCCAGCGAAGCATCTAGCCTTGCACCACCTCGAAAGGAATGTTTCTAGTGGTGGTAACCTCCCAGGGTGCTGAGAAATAATTGTGTCTTCTGAAATTTGTACCAAAAAATGAGCCAAACCAGCAGAAAGAGCAAAAGAAAACGTGTAACTGGTTCATATTGCCGAGCATGTTATCAAAGGCATGAAAAACACCTTCTATACTCCATTCCAGAAGCTGCATGTAGCACTGTAGAGGCTACATCGTTGTTACCAGGCCGCCCACTAAGCACGCTTAACTCACCGTGAACAGGGGACATTTCCTCTTCCCCTCTCGGCAGGTGTAACCGCAAGGCCCCGGTGCCTGTTCTCGCTTTCCTTTGCGGTGAGTTGGGCGACCTCAGTGGGCGAACTGTTAACGACAACGTGGCCCCCAGTGCTGCATGCAGCTTCTGGAATGAACTATAGGTGTGCTTGCATACAGTGGCACTTATCTGCACAATGAACTTACTTTATACGCAGCTTCTAGATGCACTTTGCGCAAGCACTTTTACATGGGGACAACTCTATTGCGTGGTGGACAGCCGACCATTAGGAATGGTGGTCCCACTTACTTATATGGAGTTTACCTACAGGCAAAGCTGTGCTATCTTTTTTCTAAGGTCACTCTTAGTGTTCAGCGGTCACTAGCAGCTGTGTTAGATGCGATCAGATAATGGATTCCATTCCATGGTGGTGGAAGCCAGAAGAAAGTTGTACCTGCAAACAAGTGGCACACTCGCAGGTGTTCACAAAAATGCGGGGTTATGCTTAATTTTTCTGGCTTTAAATGAGTGCGTTTATAGGGAGGACAGGGCGGAAATTTCACCCTTCTTGCCCTCAGCATATCACAAAGAGCTGTATCACGTATGTGAAATGGCTCAATCATGTCTGGAAGAGTGCCACATCGCAAATTGATAGTTTTCAGGGTGCAATGTAGCATACTTTTGAGTTGATCAGTGAAATCAATTTTACCCTAGTGTTTTATCCTAGTAAGGGTATAAGCATTCTGTGATCTGAAAATTGCATTGCAACTCATTCTAGTTTTTTTTCCAGACCCATTGTGGCAGTGGCATTAAATCACTCGTATTTAAAGGGGCCATGCAGATAAAATGCAAATTTGGTTTATTCGAAAGATTGCCTTGTTAGGATAACACTGCCACCGCTTTTAACACAAATTTCACTCAAATAAGCTAGTATATAATTACGAAAAAACTAAGTGGCCATGCTCATTTCTATGATCTATTCTATGATCTAGTGGCCATGCTCACTAGAATCTATGATCTATTATGGGCAGCTGTGCGATTGGCTGCAGCCAGCAAAATCTAACGCAAATTAAACAGGAGTTATAAGCTTGCAGAACGAGCTATTTACACTTAAATTTAACGCATATTCTTTTTATAGCAGTAAGAATGATGGGATAAACAATGGAAGTTATGAACGCACACGTAAACATAGAAGCACCAGTGCGCATCGTGCGCACTATGCCGGTTATAGCTGCACAGCCGTCTGGCGCGTTTAGATTACACCGGTCAGCTAAAATAAGCAACATCGTCTTCTGTGACTCTGTTTGTCGAGCATACTCAATGTTTCACAAAACGTGTACTATCAACCGTAACACATTGTCCTGGCACAAATACAGTCAAAAACAAAGCGAGGAGGGACAGCGGTATGGTGGCGCCATCTAGGAGGACTGACAGCAAACTATGCATTCTGCCGTTCGCTGCAGCCTTAGTCCGCATACTACCCTTTGCTGAAGCACCTGCCCTGGATACGTCATCGCAGGCGTCACGAAATGCACGATTCAGCAGGAGAATCAAAATTATGGCTTAAATTGCTTAATTTCTCAGTGAATAAAGCGGCATTTGGTGCTGGAGAAGCGCTGGGGGCATTATTTATAAACGCCAAATCTTTCAAATAAAACAAACATATTTTGCCTGCAAGGCCCCTTTACAATTGAGATTACTCGTTAGCTGTGCAGCAGTGAATGAAATGAAGCTGGGCTTTGATAGGGAGCCGAGTAGCGGTCGGACATCGCAACCAATGAGGCAACCACGATGGAAAGAAAAGTGCACAAAAGTGCTTTAGAATCCGGCTCCAGGTTTTACGACATAACTTGAACCAGGTCTCAAAAACCCTAACAGTTGTATTTGCTGGAGTCAGCCATTTTTATTTGCGAAACTTTCATGCATAGAGCTACACATCTCTCCCAACGCGTAATCATCGCTGTCGAAACCACGAAATCACTAGCAACTTTTAGTCACTCCTGAATTCTGAAGCACTGACAGTGTGCGTAAATAGTGTCTACAGAAGCTTTCAAGTTCTCAGAGCACGCCCCTGATTTATCATCATTGGTACATTTTGGCTGGAAGACTTCTCCAGTGAGCAGCATTTGCTTCACCTGAGTGTGGTTGAACCTCGAGCCAGGTTTGTCTCCCTGAGAGGGATAGCACATCTAGTACCATTCACATTCACCTTGCTAACATGCTCTAACTACACCTACTACACAAAATCTTCACTGACTATGGCTCTACATCACCTGTTCTAAACTGCTGCTTTCAGTGGTTGGTTTGACTCTGTGAAACATCAACTGGAAAAGCTTAAGTAGCAGAATTTTCTTATATGACTGCAAATGTTGCTGAAAATAGCCGATGCCAAAGTTCGTTGGAATATTCATACTATTTTTCCCTGTGAAGGAAACAAACCACATTTAATCTAGGTACCTTCCAATCATCTATTAGAGCGCACCACTGCAATCGTAAATAGCGAATGTTTCTCATGTTATCTTATTACAGTAAATCCCCATTACAAGAGACACTCAAGGGACCCAAGAAATGCGCCTCTTGTAACCAAGGTCTCTTGTACACAATGTTGCTAACATGGCAAACATAGAACCAACCAAACCGTCTTCATTCGAATGTCTCTTATAACCAAGTGTCTCTTGTAACAGTGTCTCTTGTAACGAGGTTTTACTGTAGTCACACAAAAAACATCTTTAATTAGTGGCAACTGCAGCAAGCAAAAGGTGTTCTCAAAAAAAAAAAAAAACCACAAGCTTAAATTTAAAAAAAAAAAAAGGACATGGAAAAAGACAACACAAACTGCACTAGGTTGATGACACTTTTCGTTAAATTTACCTCTTTTGGAGCAGCAAGGCGCAAATTTAGTATCGCAAATTTAGTCTGTACTAAATTTGTACTAAAATGTTGTACTAAAATGTCATATTTTGGAATTTAGGAGTCGGCTGCCACTAGGTGGCACAAGGCCCTCATTTTGGTAGCTGCCTGCAACATGTTTTGACCACAGTGAGCAAACAAACAATTTTTTTAGCCTCATAACAAGCAGTTCCTTGCTTTTTTACCTGCTACAAATTTTATTATTGTATGGTGAAGTTATGCATTGGGTTTTCACAACCACTACAAAGGTCCTTGAATGCTGTGAAAATTTCCCCAGCATTTGCCAATTTAATGTACTATTTAAGCAATGACTTTTCACTGCTGTTACTGTCTAAAGACCAATGCCAAGGAGCCTTATAGGTTCCTGCAAAAAATGATTCCTGTAGGAGTTTTTGAACTCAAAGTTTCACGTTGCTACACTGCCATCAATCATATCATGCAACTGATGGGTGCGAGTTTTGTCTCAGCACTTGCTTACAACGTTAGAGTGCTTTCGTAATTACGTAGTCACGAGAGGCATCACAGCCATTTGTGAATTCAGCAATGACATTGAGGTAGCCTGCAACCAGAGCGTTTGTGTACTCCAGTGCCCTGTCGAAGTAGATAATTGCATGCAATCTTGTGCAGTTTTGTTTGAACGCGCAATGGGGCTCATCCACGTCTAAAATAGCTTTTCTTAGGCAAAGGTGACCCAAAACACTAAAGACAAGCAACCCTGCACCGATAGACTGCCATGCCAAGTTTACAAATACACCGCACCCAGCAGTACGTAGCACTCCCGTAAACTGAGAAAAAACTAGCATCACCACTGTGAGCCATTTCCCACCAAACTTGCACTGTTACAAATCACAAAACCATCATCTGAAATCCCTAGCTGTAAAGAACCCTTCCATTCCTGCCAAACAGGAATTCACTGTGAATTTTCTTTCATTCATATTACTGAACCTAGTAGCACTGACCTGCACGCTGCTTTTATGACGGAGACCAATGTTCACTACCGCAAATGTGGCGACAAGTAGAACGGTATAGCCGACATTCACAGTTTGAAGTACATTGCACTATTAAATGATGGATTATGGAAACAACTCGCATTGGGTGTAGGCAGAGACAGCGTACCAATTTATTCATCCGTTTGGTAACAATGGTATTTTAACAAGTGCAGGACTTGACTTGGCTGAGGGAGTCAAGTCCCAGGCTGAGCTTAAACTGTACAGCCCAGTGTCTCATTCTCTTCTCTTAGAAATGTCTAAGGGTTTCCCTATGGTGCAATTATTCGCTTCAGTGCACATACCACAGTATAGACCTATACTAAACCCTGAATGTAAAAATGCAGGAAGGCTTTGTTTTGCACTAAATTAACAGCCACTCAAGCCAGCCTTGTACTTCAGGAAGCACTCAAAATTTTTTACCACACAGATTTATTAGATGGAGAGCCAGCCCTACTGTGCCGACATAGGAACAAACTGAAGGGTGTACCCATTGGATAAGTCCTTTGTTCAAATTTTGTTTGCACTACAGTCAAGGTTTTAAGTAGCAGGAGCATACTGACAGCGTCGAAGTACTTCCTGTTTCACCTTGTGTCCCGAGACGACAAAAAAAGAAAAAAAGGAGTGCAGTGAAGATGCCCATAGTGTCGAGTAGGTGCTTGAAAAGGGAGGGGTACAGAGGGCGGGCATCCGTGGGTGCCTTCCGCGGAGCACATGGCACCAAAGTCGACTCTCGTCGTGCCCGACCCCCGACGGGGATGAGGAGTGCGTATTTACAGAGCAGGCAGGTGGCCCACATTCACAGGTGTGTTCCGTGTCCAGACAGAGCCAGGTGGGCGACCAGGGAGCGGGGGGGAGCAACCGTCAGAGGCTGTACGTCACCCCCGCACAGCCGGCGGTGGAGGAGAGGGGGTGGCGGTGGCCCTTGCTGTGGCAGGCTCGGGGCGGCAGAGAGATTCGAGGCCGTGGGTTCAGGGTGGTAGCCGCTTGCTTGGAATGGCGCTGGCACGGGAATGCACGGGGGGACAGGAGGCCGGGGGGACTCGCCGGAAGGCATTCCTCAGGAAGTTGGCCAGAGGCAGCCAGGGCCAAGGAGGGCACAGCGCAGGGGGGCAACTCATGGCTCGCATTGTTGGGCTGACCAGGGGGAAGACGTTCTGGTCCGAGGCTGGTGCACTGAAACAGCTGCTGGCCCGTCTGGGTCACCTTGTGCACGAGCAACGCCGATCCAAACAGAGTCAGAACCGCAGCAACATAGGCGATGGCAGAGACGGCTATCACCTGCACCCAAAGGGGGCCACGAGAGACAAGCCTGTCAGCAACTTCCCCGCACACTGGTGCACAACGGCTGCACGAGCGCATGCTCGGCTCCGTGCTAAGCACACTCATTTCCCATGCAAGCCCCCCCCCCCCCAAGGTTTATTGCCACATTTTGGAATACAGCATCTACCACACTTAAGGTACTAAAGAATGCCAGGGCATAGCTAGAAGCAAGTGCACACTACTGAAGCACAACCTCATTTATGCGGCCCAAAAGGTGTGGATTCACCATAGGTCGGCGTACTCACTCGTGAGTACACTCATTTGTACTCATTTGTACTCAAACTCACGAGTGAGTACGATGATGAGTGAGTACACACCCAGAAAAAAAAAGTGAGTATGATGACGAGTGAGTACAGGGGTAAGTCAACTACTCGTGAGTACAGTACTCATGAGTACACTACTCATGAGTATGAGTACTCATGAGTACAGCATTCATGAGTACGAGTACTCACGAGTTTGAGTACTAATGAGTATGAGTACTCATGAGTACACAGTACTCATGAGTACACAGTACTCATACTCATGAGTACATAGTACTCATGAGTACTCATGAGTACACAGTACTCATGAGTACACAGTATTCGTGAATACACAGTACTCATGAGTACACAGTACTCATGAGTACAATACTCATGAATACTGGTTTTGCGACCGCTTGCACTATTGATTATGTGCACTCGTGAGTACAGTACTGCGAACAAGTTTTATCACGAGCTCGAGCTTGGACGCGCGTGTACGAGTCGCAAACATTAGCAGTGCCGCTGTGCAGCTTAACTGTCAAGGATGTCAAAATTAGACAACGAAAACTGCACCTCCCCCCTTTCCCGGTCCATGTTTGGCGCTGTAAGCGTTTCGCGGCGGTCGCTTGCAAAGGGGTCACGGTGAAGAGGGAAAAACGAGGGGGTGAGGGCCCGGCGGGAAACGCGGCCGCAGTTGCTCTTCTACGGCACTTGTTGACTGCCGCAGTTATTTTTGTTGACGCGGCCTGTGCACGCATGGCGGCTTCATTGCGCGTGCTCCCTTCCAGTTGTTTTAGGGGAGAGGTGGTGGAGGCTGCTAACAATGGACGCATTAGGCGTACTGAAATCCCTCTTTTTCGGTTTTCAGAAGTTTCCGTAGACGCATGTCGCGCTGTGTAGTCGTTTTGTGAACCGAACCGCTCATTTCAACAGTCGCAGTTAGTTTACGTAACTCGCGTCAAACCGACTACGTGGTTTGTAACGTTTGTCTCACCGAAATTGTCCGCACCATTTCGCTGTGTGTATTGAAGCGACAATTTGGCTGATGTACGTGCGCTCATATGGTTTTATTAGGTTCCCGTTTTGAAACATTTTGCTCAGGTTCGCTAGTAATATGGTCTCGTGTAGTGCCATTTACAAGTGAGCATACAGCCCCACCGTGCAACCGCGGCGGTGGAATTTGCCCCAGCAATGGAAATAAAATATCCGGGTACACCTAAGTACGTTTGTGAGTTGTGAATCGGACATCATAATATCCAGTTGAACGCGTGAGACGCCTTGTTTAGCCTCACATATTTTGTCGCAGAGCTCTGGCATCTTGCCGCTGGAGGAGCGTTTTGCTTTCGAATGGCTTTACTTTCGAGTGGCAACCCCATTCGCCGCTTCTCGTTTATGCCACCGTGTAATGACGACGCTGACGATGATGATGAATTTCGGTGGTTGTTATTCCCCTACCCTTCACTACTGTTTACAGGCGGGCGCACACCCCTCGCTAGCAGCTAGTGTCGAGTTTAAGCTCGCACTGTGGGAGGCCTCGTGAAGGAATCGTTTTGAAGTGATGAACGCCAACGCCAGACGCTGGGATTGTCGCTTAAGCTCACGTCTTGGAACATCTCGTAAAACATGTGGATTGCACATAACGACGCCACCGCTTTTTTTGATCGATCGCTGTCAGCTTCATCCGCACTGCTCGAGATAAGAGCTGCAGATTTCCACGGTGCAACCAACCAACCAACACGGCAATACAGTGACGTCAGTGCAAGCTATCACGCCTCCAAAAAACGCGTCTGCAAACTTTGTTCTCGAGTGCACGAAGCACGGCAGCGCAGTTCGACACTGCTGGAACGGCTGCCAAGCACCGGCAGCAACTGGGTGCCCTGCGGCCCTCGACTGCGAGCGATACCCCCCTCCACGCCCCCCCCCCCCCCCCCCCCCCCGAACACACACGCACACTGTTTGGACTGGGCCATTCCTGCTCAGTCACCACTGTTGCGACGTTGCCCTGCTCAGTCCGTCATCGACGCGGCGCAGAGCAGAGCGATGAAGTTGTCGAGCCGACAGCGATTTTAAGCTGCATTTATATACACTATATACAAAGGTAGCAAGAGTGTTACATGGCTCGCACAAAGGCGATAGCACTTCTCAACTCAGTGCCTCCAATGAAATGCCGCTGCACAGCCGCTGCTTCAGGGCTGGTTTTATCCCCCGGGGTTCCGCCGCAGCCGCGTGCAGTTCGAATCTTTCCAATCAGGACTATCACTGGCCGCAGCTTGAAAGCGAAGGGATTGCGTCAGCCGAGCCACGACAAGAAAGGGAAGGCTACTCAGCGGCGCCGTCTCCAGGGTCTACTTGCTGCATGTCTTTTTCGGGCCGGTCGTCCCAGGCATGATTTGGGGCGGCCGTCTCGATGGGAAAAGGAGAGTAGACTCGGCGGTGCTGTGTGCCGCCAAGTCGCGGCACGTCTGCCGCGAGCTGTTTGACCGAGGCGCGAATCGGGCCCACCGTCGGCGTGTCGCCAGGTGCAGCAAATTTGTGTCGGGCGCTCTGGTTAACCGCACACACACGCACACAAAAATAAGTGATTAAGGTCAGACCCGTGGGGGTTTTGACCATGCTGTTAACGGAAATAGACACAACGACGCGTAGCGCCCCTGTCCTGTCCCTTTCTCGCGGGGGGACTTCCCTCTTTGGCTTTTCGCGCGGTAGCCGGTTTTCGTCTTTCTGTTTATCTGTTACATTGCGGGCTGGCGGCGCTTGCGAGGGGTACGGTTGCGCAATGTTCGCTGAATGCGGAACAGTGGCGGCAGCGTCTCTTTCCAGCTGGTTTTAAAGACGATAGCCTTTCTTTGGCCACTTGAGCGGGACAATGTTGGCCTGTCAGTCTGTCTGTCTGTGTCTGTCATAAAGATAATTTATTATTGCAACTTAATATCACGCCCCGCTGTATACATGGGAGCTACTGGGGTCACCGTTAAGTAGCTTTATGTACATAATGTGCCCTCTCTACAACTGGCCAACTGCCCCGCGATTCAGCCGCTCGGCCAAAAGTTAAAAGAATCCTTAATCGAGGGCTTCATATTGGCAAAATATTCCCTCGCTACTAAAGCTGGTACCATGCTTCCTATTTATCAGCTTTGTTCAACAAAAATAAAACAGGGATATTTGAACCCAGACATAAATACGAAAGTGATATGAAAGTGAAAGTCTCAGGCTACAACCCCGCTCGCTTCGAAGACACATGGAGTCTCGGGAGTTCTTATTTACAGACATGAATTATACACGGAACCGTAGCCATACAAGCTTGGCTAACAGCCGTGCGCTTTCTGACGCTACGGGCGTCGACAGTGCATTATTTATATGTGCAATGGAACACACAACGACTAAACGTTGCCGCGCTTTCGAGCTATTACGGGAACTGTACGTCATGAAACTAAGAAAAAAAAATAAATACCAGAGCACGGAGTCAGAAATGCATCTGAAGGGCGATTTTTTTTTTCCCTCTTCGCTGAGCCGCCTCGTTGGCGCGCCGGCACCGGGAGCGCGAGCGTGACAGTACAAAGAAAGAGTGTGCAACCGGTGGCACAAGGCGGCGAAAAATCCGCTTTTTTGTTTGTTTGTTTTGCTGACCTCGGTTAACCCACGCCATCGACCAATGAGAGGCATCCCATTGCCTGTTGCCCTCAGCTCCTTTCCTGGCACCGTGATAGCATCCCTGGAGAGAAAGAAAGAAGCGAAGCGCCACCCTGACGCCTTTCCCTGCGTCCCGAACACACGACGGACCGAGTCCGCCGTCCAATCGGTCACGTGATGAGACGTCACGGTCCGCCGCGGTCGGATCCAAAGCAGAGCGCATCCACACGGCGGGCCGGCTGAGCGGACTGCGAATGGCCGACCGTCTGAACTCACAAGCCAGAAGGGTGAACACAGGCGCCGTTTGGCCGCGACAACATGTTGTAAAGCACGAGCCTGCACGAAACCTTTCATCCCCACAATAACGGCCACTCGCATGCAAGCCGGGCGGGCGGGCTCACGCAGCCGCCGCCGTCGTTCGCATGAAGGCGACACGACGAGCGGCGACGGCGGGGCGATCCGGTCTGCATACGGCTCGTCACCGCTCGCTGGAACCGAACTCTTCCCTAAATTGAGGTCCACATGCGTGAAACAAAGTGATAATCATAGCTAACATCGTACTAGTAAGAGTCAGGACTCAAGAAAAAGCGCGAATGAAGTATGCGTCGCGATTGTAAGCCTAGCCCGTCGCTTATCCAACCGCGGGTGATTGACAGGCTCCTTCGAGCGCTTCGAAACAGCCGCGCTGCCCGCGCTATTCTCTATTGGCGCAACTGGATGCGGCTCCGCCCACGCGACGCGGCCGCTGTTATGATGTCGTGGTCCGCCGTCGAGACTGCGGGCCGAAAAGCCTCGGCGAATATTTGGACCGCGAAGGCCGCGGTCCTGCGCGGTCCAACGGCGGCGCGCGAACTGGTGACGTCTTATCACGGGATGCGCGGACCGCGGTCCAAATAATCGTTTTGGTCCGCCGTGTGGATCGGCGAACACGCAAGCCTTAGCCAAGAGGTAAACACATCAGGGAGGGAGTACTTGTGGCGGTTGCGCCGTGAAACTTGCAACTTCGCGCTGCGTAGCGCGAGGTATTGCAGTGTCGTCCGTTCCTCTTTCGCCCGTTCCTCTTTCGTGCTGTCCCGGCGCCGGTCCACGCAACCAACGACATCGCATCCGGATTTTTAGATATGGCCCCGACAAGCGAGCAAGACGCACGGCGCCCGAAATGCACCATACGTGCCGAACGACCGCACACCAATTATAGGGGAGTGTCCTAGATAAAACGAGGCGCACAGCGCACGAAACGCACCAGAGGTGACGAACGACATCCAACTTGAACCAGTCGAGCTGACCACGGCGAACGAAATGCACAGCGCATGGAACGCCACCAAGCCAGCACACACAGAAGAAACTGCTATTCGCGACATCCTCCGCTCGCGCTGCTGCTATCCCGACTTGGCCAGCGAATGTTACAACCTCAGAAATCACGTGGCCACAAGCAACAAAAGACCCAGCGCACGCGGTTCAACCCTACCGGAACGTACGAGCTCTCCGACACCCGCTGCTTGAGCCCGAGTCCAGCGGACGAACGACATCACACTCGTGCAGGTAGGTCCGTCGACGAGCAACGACACGGCCAGCGCATGCGGCATGTCCGAGCCAGAACGAACAAGATCCCCGGCATCCGCGCTCCGACCGAGACTCAGACGATAAACACTATTTCGTACAAGAGGACGCAACCGCGAGCAAGCGGACTCGGGACGAACGGAGCCTGCTTGTATGGGAGATATAGCGATAATAGCATTCTCGAAACAACGGGCAAAAGACGAGGGCTTGAGCGACGACACGGACACAACAAAAACGACAACAAATGAACCCGATCCAGACGAAGGCATCGAATGCCCTAACAATGAAGTCACGCTTGCGACGCCAAGGAATGTGGGACCGAACGGACGGCACGAACTACCCCCGCTTCCCCACCACAATGGTTTCACTTCCGAAACAACCACGGCAACTGCGAGCACAGAGCCGCAATGACTTTGACCGATCAGCCATGCCACCCTACGAAAACGCCACGCTACCGCACACTAAACGAAAAGCCAATCGGCTCCCGCATCATACGCATAGGTCGGCGTACTCACTCGTGAGTACACTCATTTGTACTCATTTGTACTCAAACTCACGAGTGAGTACGATGATGAGTGAGTACACACCCAGAAAAAAAAAGTGAGTATGATGACGAGTGAGTACAGGGGTAAGTCAACTACTCGTGAGTACAGTACTCATGAGTACACTACTCATGAGTATGAGTACTCATGAGTACAGCATTCATGAGTACGAGTACTCACGAGTTTGAGTACTAATGAGTATGAGTACTCATGAGTACACAGTACTCATGAGTACACAGTACTCATACTCATGAGTACATAGTACTCATGAGTACTCATGAGTACACAGTACTCATGAGTACACAGTATTCGTGAATACACAGTACTCATGAGTACAATACTCATGAATACTGGTTTTGCGACCGCTTGCACTATTGATTATGTGCACTCGTGAGTACAGTACTGCGAACAAGTTTTATCACGAGCTCGAGCTTGGACGCGCGTGTACGAGTCGCAAACATTAGCAGTGCCGCTGTGCAGCTTAACTGTCAAGGATGTCAAAATTAGACAACGAAAACTGCACCTCCCCCCTTTCCCGGTCCATGTTTGGCGCTGTAAGCGTTTCGCGGCGGTCGCTTGCAAAGGGGTCACGGTGAAGAGGGAAAAACGAGGGGGTGAGGGCCCGGCGGGAAACGCGGCCGCAGTTGCTCTTCTACGGCACTTGTTGACTGCCGCAGTTATTTTTGTTGACGCGGCCTGTGCACGCATGGCGGCTTCATTGCGCGTGCTCCCTTCCAGTTGTTTTAGGGGAGAGGTGGTGGAGGCTGCTAACAATGGACGCATTAGGCGTACTGAAATCCCTCTTTTTCGGTTTTCAGAAGTTTCCGTAGACGCATGTCGCGCTGTGTAGTCGTTTTGTGAACCGAACCGCTCATTTCAACAGTCGCAGTTAGTTTACGTAACTCGCGTCAAACCGACTACGTGGTTTGTAACGTTTGTCTCACCGAAATTGTCCGCACCATTTCGCTGTGTGTATTGAAGCGACAATTTGGCTGATGTACGTGCGCTCATATGGTTTTATTAGGTTCCCGTTTTGAAACATTTTGCTCAGGTTCGCTAGTAATATGGTCTCGTGTAGTGCCATTTACAAGTGAGCATACAGCCCCACCGTGCAACCGCGGCGGTGGAATTTGCCCCAGCAATGGAAATAAAATATCCGGGTACACCTAAGTACGTTTGTGAGTTGTGAATCGGACATCATAATATCCAGTTGAACGCGTGAGACGCCTTGTTTAGCCTCACATATTTTGTCGCAGAGCTCTGGCATCTTGCCGCTGGAGGAGCGTTTTGCTTTCGAATGGCTTTACTTTCGAGTGGCAACCCCATTCGCCGCTTCTCGTTTATGCCACCGTGTAATGACGACGCTGACGATGATGATGAATTTCGGTGGTTGTTATTCCCCTACCCTTCACTACTGTTTACAGGCGGGCGCACACCCCTCGCTAGCAGCTAGTGTCGAGTTTAAGCTCGCACTGTGGGAGGCCTCGTGAAGGAATCGTTTTGAAGTGATGAACGCCAACGCCAGACGCTGGGATTGTCGCTTAAGCTCACGTCTTGGAACATCTCGTAAAACATGTGGATTGCACATAACGACGCCACCGCTTTTTTTGATCGATCGCTGTCAGCTTCATCCGCACTGCTCGAGATAAGAGCTGCAGATTTCCACGGTGCAACCAACCAACCAACACGGCAATACAGTGACGTCAGTGCAAGCTATCACGCCTCCAAAAAACGCGTCTGCAAACTTTGTTCTCGAGTGCACGAAGCACGGCAGCGCAGTTCGACACTGCTGGAACGGCTGCCAAGCACCGGCAGCAACTGGGTGCCCTGCGGCCCTCGACTGCGAGCGATACCCCCCCTCCACGCCCCCCCCCCCCCCCCCCCCCCCGAACACACACGCACACTGTTTGGACTGGGCCATTCCTGCTCAGTCACCACTGTTGCGACGTTGCCCTGCTCAGTCCGTCATCGACGCGGCGCAGAGCAGAGCGATGAAGTTGTCGAGCCGACAGCGATTTTAAGCTGCATTTATATACACTATATACAAAGGTAGCAAGAGTGTTACATGGCTCGCACAAAGGCGATAGCACTTCTCAACTCAGTGCCTCCAATGAAATGCCGCTGCACAGCCGCTGCTTCAGGGCTGGTTTTATCCCCCGGGGTTCCGCCGCAGCCGCGTGCAGTTCGAATCTTTCCAATCAGGACTATCACTGGCCGCAGCTTGAAAGCGAAGGGATTGCGTCAGCCGAGCCACGACAAGAAAGGGAAGGCTACTCAGCGGCGCCGTCTCCAGGGTCTACTTGCTGCATGTCTTTTTCGGGCCGGTCGTCCCAGGCATGATTTGGGGCGGCCGTCTCGATGGGAAAAGGAGAGTAGACTCGGCGGTGCTGTGTGCCGCCAAGTCGCGGCACGTCTGCCGCGAGCTGTTTGACCGAGGCGCGAATCGGGCCCACCGTCGGCGTGTCGCCAGGTGCAGCAAATTTGTGTCGGGCGCTCTGGTTAACCGCACACACACGCACACAAAAATAAGTGATTAAGGTCAGACCCGTGGGGGTTTTGACCATGCTGTTAACGGAAATAGACACAACGACGCGTAGCGCCCCTGTCCTGTCCCTTTCTCGCGGGGGGACTTCCCTCTTTGGCTTTTCGCGCGGTAGCCGGTTTTCGTCTTTCTGTTTATCTGTTACATTGCGGGCTGGCGGCGCTTGCGAGGGGTACGGTTGCGCAATGTTCGCTGAATGCGGAACAGTGGCGGCAGCGTCTCTTTCCAGCTGGTTTTAAAGACGATAGCCTTTCTTTGGCCACTTGAGCGGGACAATGTTGGCCTGTCAGTCTGTCTGTCTGTGTCTGTCATAAAGATAATTTATTATTGCAACTTAATATCACGCCCCGCTGTATACATGGGAGCTACTGGGGTCACCGTTAAGTAGCTTTATGTACATAATGTGCCCTCTCTACAACTGGCCAACTGCCCCGCGATTCAGCCGCTCGGCCAAAAGTTAAAAGAATCCTTAATCGAGGGCTTCATATTGGCAAAATATTCCCTCGCTACTAAAGCTGGTACCATGCTTCCTATTTATCAGCTTTGTTCAACAAAAATAAAACAGGGATATTTGAACCCAGACATAAATACGAAAGTGATATGAAAGTGAAAGTCTCAGGCTACAACCCCGCTCGCTTCGAAGACACATGGAGTCTCGGGAGTTCTTATTTACAGACATGAATTATACACGGAACCGTAGCCATACAAGCTTGGCTAACAGCCGTGCGCTTTCTGACGCTACGGGTGTCGACAGTGCATTATTTATATGTGCAATGGAACACACAACGACTAAACGTTGCCGCGCTTTCGAGCTATTACGGGAACTGTACGTCATGAAACTAAGAAAAAAAAAATAAATACCAGAGCACGGAGTCAGAAATGCATCTGAAGGGCGATTTTTTTTTTCCCTCTTCGCTGAGCCGCCTCGTTGGCGCGCCGGCACCGGGAGCGCGAGCGTGACAGTACAAAGAAAGAGTGTGCAACCGGTGGCACAAGGCGGCGAAAAATCCGCTTTTTTGTTTGTTTGTTTTGCTGACCTCGGTTAACCCACGCCATCGACCAATGAGAGGCATCCCATTGCCTGTTGCCCTCAGCTCCTTTCCTGGCACCGTGATAGCATCCCTGGAGAGAAAGAAAGAAGCGAAGCGCCACCCTGACGCCTTTCCCTGCGTCCCGAACACACGACGGACCGAGTCCGCCGTCCAATCGGTCACGTGATGAGACGTCACGGTCCGCCGCGGTCGGATCCAAAGCAGAGCGCATCCACACGGCGGGCCGGCTGAGCGGACTGCGAATGGCCGACCGTCTGAACTCACAAGCCAGAAGGGTGAACACAGGCGCCGTTTGGCCGCGACAACATGTTGTAAAGCACGAGCCTGCACGAAACCTTTCATCCCCACAATAACGGCCACTCGCATGCAAGCCGGGCGGGCGTGCTCACGCAGCCGCCGCCGTCGTTCGCATGAAGGCGACACGACGAGCGGCGACGGCGGGGCGATCCGGTCTGCATACGGCTCGTCACCGCTCGCTGGAACCGAACTCTTCCCTAAATTGAGGTCCACATGCGTGAAACAAAGTGATAATCATAGCTAACATCGTACTAGTAAGAGTCAGGACTCAAGAAAAAGCGCGAATGAAGTATGCGTCGCGATTGTAAGCCTAGCCCGTCGCTTATCCAACCGCGGGTGATTGACAGGCTCCTTCGAGCGCTTCGAAACAGCCGCGCTGCCCGCGCTATTCTCTATTGGCGCAACTGGATGCGGCTCCGCCCACGCGACGCGGCCGCTGTTATGATGTCGTGGTCCGCCGTCGAGACTGCGGGCCGAAAAGCCTCGGCGAATATTTGGACCGCGAAGGCCGCGGTCCTGCGCGGTCCAACGGCGGCGCGCGAACTGGTGACGTCTTATCACGGGATGCGCGGACCGCGGTCCAAATAATCGTTTTGGTCCGCCGTGTGGATCGGCGAACACGCAAGCCTTAGCCAAGAGGTAAACACATCAGGGAGGGAGTACTTGTGGCGGTTGCGCCGTGAAACTTGCAACTTCGCGCTGCGTAGCGCGAGGTATTGCAGTGTCGTCCGTTCCTCTTTCGCCCGTTCCTCTTTCGTGCTGTCCCGGCGCCGGTCCACGCAACCAACGACATCGCATCCGGATTTTTAGATATGGCCCCGACAAGCGAGCAAGACGCACGGCGCCCGAAATGCACCATACGTGCCGAACGACCGCACACCAATTATAGGGGAGTGTCCTAGATAAAACGAGGCGCACAGCGCACGAAACGCACCAGAGGTGACGAACGACATCCAACTTGAACCAGTCGAGCTGACCACGGCGAACGAAATGCACAGCGCATGGAACGCCACCAAGCCAGCACACACAGAAGAAACTGCTATTCGCGACATCCTCCGCTCGCGCTGCTGCTATCCCGACTTGGCCAGCGAATGTTACAACCTCAGAAATCACGTGGCCACAAGCAACAAAAGACCCAGCGCACGCGGTTCAACCCTACCGGAACGTACGAGCTCTCCGACACCCGCTGCTTGAGCCCGAGTCCAGCGGACGAACGACATCACACTCGTGCAGGTAGGTCCGTCGACGAGCAACGACACGGCCAGCGCATGCGGCATGTCCGAGCCAGAACGAACAAGATCCCCGGCATCCGCGCTCCGACCGAGACTCAGACGATAAACACTATTTCGTACAAGAGGACGCAACCGCGAGCAAGCGGACTCGGGACGAACGGAGCCTGCTTGTATGGGAGATATAGCGATAATAGCATTCTCGAAACAACGGGCAAAAGACGAGGGCTTGAGCGACGACACGGACACAACAAAAACGACAACAAATGAACCCGATCCAGACGAAGGCATCGAATGCCCTAACAATGAAGTCACGCTTGCGACGCCAAGGAATGTGGGACCGAACGGACGGCACGAACTACCCCCGCTTCCCCACCACAATGGTTTCACTTCCGAAACAACCACGGCAACTGCGAGCACAGAGCCGCAATGACTTTGACCGATCAGCCATGCCACCCTACGAAAACGCCACGCTACCGCACACTAAACGAAAAGCCAATCGGCTCCCGCATCATACGCAACGCACACGTCAATTCAAGCAACGTCCTCAACACGCCGAACTATGCCATCCCTACACAGCGCAGCTCGCCACCGGACGTCTACGCCCCCGCATGCATCAAGCACGCGACGAGTTACACGAACACAACTCTCTCTCGCCGACGGAAGCGGCGCGACTAACGCAACGCCGTAAACACTGTCAAGTTCAGGTTTGACGAAGTGAATCCCATGGCACACACACAATAAAAGAAAGCAGATTTGAAATTCACCGAAGCTCAATGAGACGAACACCCTCCTAATGAAGTTTCTAGTGTCCGGAACAACAAAAAACAAACGCCAGCATCGAGCATCTGTGAATAAGCGGACAGTGATCTCGATACGAACGGACGTTAATCTACAGAAACGCTTCATTGTGCCTGGGGGAAGGCACAATTCTGATTTGGAGCACGATTAGGAGAGTATCAGCGCGCCTGGAAACGAAAACGGACGACAAAAGCTGCCACCCGAAGACACGCAGAAAACAGCAGTTTACGGCCACGGCCGCAGCGACAAGCCCCGAGCTCCCCTGAGCCCGATCCTGTGTTTTTGTAATCAATTAAACATTTTATTTTTTTCTATTTAGTCTTTCATTCGAGATACGACCTAGCTAACAGTGCAGATAAGTTGATTATTCGTGAGTAATACAAATTAAGTACTCATGAGTACAGATTGACTACTATGAGTGCATAATGAGTAGTACTCATGATTGCAGAATGAGTAGTAGTACTCGTGATTGCAGAATGAGTAGTACTCATGATTGCAGAATGAGTAGTACTCATGAGTAAAGAAGATTGAGTACTCATGAGTACAGATTGAGTACTCATGAGTACTGGGTGAGTACTCATGAGTACAGATTGAGTACGAATACTCGTGAGGACAAATGAGTTTGAGTACAAGTGAGTATGATTACAAATGAGTATTTGATGAGTGAGTACGAGTGATTTTGTGAACAGACCAGCTTTTTGAGTCTGAGTTTGATTGAGTACAGCGTGAATAAAAAAAATTGTGATTGAGTTTGAGTGAGTTCTTTCTGTTTTGCCGACCTATGGGATTCACATTCGGCACATCCGAAGCCATGTTTGCAGGCTTACAGCTACTATTAAGAGTAATGCACAAGCAATGCTATTTTTCCAATCTAGTCGGCAATGCCACGCCATTTCACACATTCCTGTAGCATGACTAATTTGGGTCAAATGAAGCCACTGCAGCCACAAAGACTGGCTATCCAGGAGTAGAATATACACTGCGCTTCTGTTCTCGCATTAATACATTCAGATTCTTTTAATTCCTGTCATAGGAACTGTAGCGGAGGACCACCCTGGAGTTTTTGGCAATGGCACAGTGTGTACAGCAGTACTTTTCTTCCCTCCCCCTCCGAACATCAACACGGCTGTAACAGCCGAAAACCACTTTTGCACATGGCACCAAATGCCTTACTGTTGGCACAGCCTACAAACAAGCGCACAATGGTTTCAAAGAGCACACTAATTTGTTGAGAGACCCACCTTGAGCACACCGTCAAAGATCAGTAGCCAGCAGCGCTCCAGGACTGGTCCTTTGCTTAGCACACAGACATCAGTGTAGGTGGTCCAGCCACGTTGCGATGACTCCAAGTGTGCAATCCTGAAACAGAAAAACATGCCTTGAAAACAGACTGACTGTCTTGTGCACACCTAAGCTGCAAATGCTTTTCTCGTATGTGCTTCAGAACAATTGGACCAGTTTTCTTACCTGGTCTCTATGCTGTCCAAGATATCTGAAAATGCCTTCGGTTTCACAAACAAGTGCCAGTCCTGGAAGCCAAGAGAACGTAGATCTGAGTCCACATAGCAGTAATCAACTACTGGTAGTGGATGACTAGACAGGGCAGGGTTATCTTTGATTCAGCATTCACGAGAAGAATGCAGATTCAAATGCACTGCTCACATTCACTCCTTTTTGGGAACCCATAACGTGATAAACAAGAGGCAAAATAATGCATTATGGTGAGCATCTTTTTGACTAATCTGAAGAAAAAAGATTATAAATATATGGATGGATGCACACTTTCAGAAAGTGCTGACTGGCTTTTGTTGTTGATGTTCCGGCCAGGAGTGGACATCTCTGATTATGTATTAATGTTACACTGCAGCAGCCACCCTACATGTGCCCCTTAAAGGGACACGGAAGTGATTAGTAAACATTGCGGCATTACTAGCGCTAATTGTAGTCTGGAGTCTCTAGGCCATGTTTCGACCACTCTCACTGCATTTGCACGGCTTTACTCAGTAGAAGAATTGATTCGCAAATTCTGTCGCCCTCTCTGCATCCTCCTTGCCAATTTCCTATGAAGTTTCGTGTGACGTCAAAACAAGATGTCTTGGCTCATCTGCACTACTGCACGGCTCGCCGGCCCTCCGACAGAATCAGTCGGCTTAGTGTTTAGTTGGCCAGCCGCCGACGGGTCGTCGCAATTCGTGCGCTCAGTTGAAGGTAAGCCACGGCACAATTGTGCCAGAAAGAATGTGCCTTTAATTTGCTAGCTTGTAGACTGTATCAAGCTCTAAGTCCAAGACGCTCCACACAAGTGCACATGTGACGCTTCGCTAACTGGTACGCTAGTAGAAAAACCTAAGGCCAATTGAAAGCGGCAGAAGAGTAAGCGAAGTTAATATAGGTACCAAGGAATTAAAGTCAACCGAAACTTTTATCGTACAGCGTAAAACCAGGGTGTGAAAAGCACTTTTTGCACTGGGTGAACTAGCACAGTGGTCACAAGCACGACCACACATCTGCAAACGCTTTTCCATCTAAAGAATGCAGTCGCCAGACATGAAATACTGTGGGAATTTGGGGGACGCTTACTGCACAAGCACTATACAAAAAATAGTCATCTAAGCTGCTTGAAATGCTAAAACTAAAAAATGTAAACCAGCTATACATCATATACTTTATATTTCCACCTCTGGCATTGCTGGCTCATGACCGAGTGGTCTGGAGCACTAGGTAATATTGTTTTGCAAGTCGACAGTTCGAATCCCCGATAGTGCATTTTTTTAAGTTGATTTATTTGTTTTTGGGCAATGTTTTTTATACTGAATTCATTTTTGCACTGTGACATTCATTGCTCCACGACAGGTTTGCAGACCGCGTGCAAACTGACGCTGATGTGCATGGTGTTGCCATAAGCACCGACTGCTTGCGAGCACAGTCCCGAATCAGCCGAACCTTGGCCTGGTGCGAACACGCCTCTTACAATGCAGGCACAAGCCAGTCAAGCTCCAAAAATGGGGAAAAAGCGCATCGTATTTCAGAGTCTGCGGCGATGCCTCGGCTAGTGTTTCGATTCCAAGCCGTGCTGGTAGGCTTATCTGACGCATTCTACAGCCAACAACATGGCATAAGCGCGGTATGTGATTACTGAGATATCGAGAATGCCCATCCAATGATAATGTCAGATGGCAAGCATGTTTCACAGAACCAAAACTGGTTTGAATTTTAATCTTGGACATCGTCCAATCTAGTTGCACCTTGTACTGTCACTGCTGTTAGTTGGTGTGGCTGCCGCAAACCGCACATTGTAGTTTTTCTGCTGTCAGGCTTTATAAAATAAATACCGCCTTATCGCCCGTATAAACGTTGAAAAGTGTGTTTATTTGAGCCAGTCTACGCAGTGCAAGCAAAAACAGGAGCTTGACAAATTCACTTCAATGTCCCTTTAACTTCCAGAACCAAGTATACTATGCATTTTCTCACTAGTAGCAGTGACGTTTTGAAGAGCAGCATGCTGTCTACTCAGTTTTAGCACAAAACAATGCACACCTGCTCACTCTAATACGAACCCAAAAGTAGCAGTCGAAGAAAATGGCTCGTAAAGATATTGGCTGCATCATAAAACAAGAGCAACTGCACTCACAAGGGCATCCAGAAATTCACGCTCCATGACGTTCAGGTCTTTCAACTCAAGATCTGCAGATGCGGCCCATTCGTTGTTGAAGACTTCGTCCTCCTCCCCATCGTCGTACAGGAACTTGGAGGCCACAAGCTGTGCGCGCAAAAGAGCAGCCGTCACACTGGATGCAAGGCGCAGAGGGACTTCCTATGCAGTGCTGCAGTTGAATCATTGGCGAATTTTCTCTGCAGGCTGCACGCTTATATTCTATGCAAACGGACGATAATGCAAAAGAAAAATGGCGATGGGGAGCCACACTTATGAAATTTAATTCTGCCTATTCACGTTACCAAAAACAAACTGCTTTTATCAACATGTTTTTTCATCATCCTGTAAAATATTTTCTGACAAATACTCCTCAAGCCAATAAGCATTCAGGTTGACATAACGAAGGCAGAGCTGGCAAACCTTCCCCATCAAACTTACCCCTAAGCACAAATGACAGGTACGCTCCATCACATACAAATTATGCAGGAGTTTCTAAGTGCATTATAGAGGTTCTAAAATAAGTTACAACCATTGTAAAAAAAAACTCGCGCAATCATGAGGTTCCTTGATTTGAGACATCAGAGCCAAATATCACTTTTTTGCAAACAGCAGAAAGCTCAAATGCACCGGAGTTTTCCACCTCTTGCGCTTATTTTGAAGCTCTGCCATGCGTTGTCGCCGAGTTCACAAATCACAAACAAGAGATCGCTGCTATTGGTAAGCTTTTCCATGCACTTCCAACAATGTGCAATCATTGTCCTTGTTTTTATCTACGTTTGTCCCTTTTTGTAAGTCTTTATCACACACCCAGTCGCAACACCATGCATGCATCTTGTAAAAATTAATTTTAGGTGCTGCTGGGGTAAGCAGCTCAAACGTTTGTGGGTTGCTGCGGTGTGCGTCCAAACATCATATCGAGCAGTGTGTAGCAAAGTGTTTAGTGCAACTGCACTCCCTATGCTTTGTCATTGTGTTTCTGCATGAGTGCAAAAGACTTAATTGCACACAAATTTGCAAACACTCAATGTACTGCTTGCTAGCGGAAGCCGCCTTTATTTTTACCCTGAATGTCTGGAACACAATCAAACTTGAAATGTTGGTGCTGCTGATGGATACATCGAGTGCTACAGCCAGATGGCACTGGACAGAAGCACAGGACCACTGAAAATTCATCCCAAGTACTCTTACAAACATATACTGCAATTTCTTGTACGCAAGGCCGCGACAATGGCAACTCTCAAGTGCTGGCCTCGGTAATCGATAATTTCACTGTGTGCACAACAGATGTCGCACCACTGCCTTGAGGAGCTTTAGTGAAACATCTGTGAAATTAGGGTGCAAACGAAGACGCGTACAAGATCAGGCCAATGTAACATCCAGCACATTACAAACATCACAACAGAAAGGAAAAGTATGTGCTCTTTTGATATGAGACATCTCTATTTTACTGATCACATTACCAAAATTTTTGCAGGAAGAGGTTATTTAAACTGTGCTGTTGGGATCATTTGTGCTCCATTAGGGTCAGCAGATGGTGCATCAGGACCCCTTTCAGGAATTGCGCACGTCAGCTTTTTCAATTGCCAACAGACATTAGAATTCACACCTGTCAATGGTGACAAAGTTGACCATCAGCACAATAAGACTTGTCATAAATTCATCGCAGAAATTCGGCATGAAGAATCCATTAGTTAATTAGCTTGATTCTACGCCGCACGATATAAAAGAGAGCATAGCAAGGAAGTGGCTGGCAACTTGGCTACCCATTCTGGAGAACTCTACACATTAAAAAGGCGGCACCAGAGCTGGGCCTAGTGGCTCACCATGGATACCAGGAAGAGATCGCAGGAGGAGACAGAGTTCATGTAGTGGGGGTTCTTGTGGCGAAGTTGGTCCAGATAAACCATGGCCAGCATCATAGAGCATGGTGTGATGCAAGCCTTCCTACAGTGGGCAAACCATTCAAGCATAAGCACGGTAATCGACATACACGAGTAAGAAGGTGCTCCCCTTGATTACCTTGTGTGGGTAAAACAGATAATACAAAAGTTCATGGACATCATTGCAAGGAGCGCTCTAAAATTAGGGAAAAGTGAAGCAAGTGGGTGCAGAAACAGTGCTCGGGGGGGCACAAATATAAAGTGGCACAGAAGAGAATCTGAGAAGATGCGATGGGGGGGGGCAACATTTTCTGGCATTTTATTACTCTACTCTGCTCGGCACCTGACACCCAATTAGGTCAACAGGGAAACCAAAGGGTAGCGAACCCATGAATGAAGCAATACGGGGGAGTTGGGTGCCGCATTATTCCAGAGAAGCACGAGGCCAAACAGGTTTCGAGGAGAGGCTGAAAATGACCATAAATGGGCTACTCAAGTGCGTCCCTACATGAACGGTGAGGGCACGGAGTTGAAGGAAGAGATGGGAAGGTTGACAATAGTGAGTTACATTGCATAGATCTCGTCCCAGTACAGCACGGTCAACACACCTGCACACAACCTGTTTTGTGCGCACGTGCAGTGGAACCGGCCAACTACCAGGTACCAGGATCGGTTCTCCACTCTTACTAATGACGTATGTGAACCTCAGCAAAAACGGAAGGCCAACTGAGACAATTAAAAAAGAAGCAATAAAGAAATGAACCAGAGGGAAGAACATCGAATAAAACACGTCAGAAATATTGCAGGCTGTGAAGGATGATTGATGATATCAGTGAAGAAAATTAGTTTAATAGCTCGGGAGAACAGTGCCTCGCTGTTTGCGCCTTGAGCAGGTTGTTTGAGCGAAAGCTTTGTGAAGTACTGTGGACTCTGGTTGAAACAATTTTATAGCCAGTATTTCGATACAAGTAGTGGCAACGTAAGCATGTATGTGGTGGGTTGGGACCACAAATAAAGTGATCATCAGAAAGAGCGACCATTTAAATAAGTGATCCAATATATAATGAGGGCTTACTGTAAATGCAAACTAAAGGTCTGTGAAAAGGAAACAGGCACATTTCATTAGAATTTGACAGCACCTATACAAATGCCGGAAAGAATAATCGCTACCTTCCGAAGCCTATGATTTCAGGGTAATAAGGAGGAGTAAGGTGGAAGTGGTAAAAGCAATTGAGAGGCCCTATGATTACTCGTGGAGGGAAAGCAATATAGGACACCTGCAGCCACATGTTCAATGCACTCGTCTGCAGGCCTGCTACTAATAGCGGTGCGAAGGTTCAAGTGAAAACGTGTAACGCAGCTGTTCAGAACCACAGGTGGGTAGTGCCGCAGGGAAGTGTCGGCGTCACAAAGGAGAAATGAACGCCCACGAAGAACACTTCTACCTCAATGAGCCAGGCAATGCCATACCCGATTTTATTCCCAGAGAATAGAGAGCAGAATGCGCTATTTCTGTGAAATGCGCGCAACACCACATGAACGACCCACACAAGAAAACCACTTTTTAGCCCTGCCCTTTACCTGAGCATTGCAACACACTCTGCGTCTAATTTGGCGTAATTCTAGCCATTCAATCGCTAGAATGCAGTACACGCTTTGCAGCACCTTAACCACTACGAGAGCGTTTTCGTACATACCTGGAAACCGTCGAGGCATAGTGCATATCGAGAACCTTAAGGCCATCGTTCGGAAGGACCGCCGAGAAAACCTCAACGGAGAGTTCTGAAATACGAGCGGGTAACTTGTTTAACAAGCCTGCCGATACACGACAATACTGCGTCAAAATAAACTGCCCTGCCGCACCACATACAAAGCACAATTACTACGGAATTTACATACAACGCACGCCGGGATAATAAGAAACAAGGCATGCACACGCGTCTGCACTCCGCACAAGGTTGCGGCAGGTGCACGAGACACGGTGACGCGGCCCGCCGCAAGTGCAGACCGCGAGAGCGCGACTGTGTTCGAACGTTCGGAGCCACCAGCACGAGGCATTTTTGCCACATTTTCGTCGGAGCGGGCAGCACTGCGTAAAATATAACAGAGCTGAAGTGAAGCCGAATAACCGCGCCATTTGGCAAAGGCGATCGCCACGGCACGGTCCGCATGAGCGCGCACGTGGATGACGCTGCGGAAACAGCGGAAACGCTAATCGTCAACAAGGCAACGTAAAGGGCTCGGCCATAGAGAAAGAAATACTATGGCTCGGCTTAGTCGCGCCGAATGTGCCTCACCTGTCAGGGCCATTGAAGGTCTGTCTGTGGATGGTAGTTTTCCGTAGTAAAGAGTCTTCCTGATGCGGTCGCTAAGCGCCGCATGGTCACCGAACAGCTAGCGTGAAGAAAGGGGGCACGAATAAACACTTGGACGAAGGAAACAAAATACGGTTGGTCACTCGACGGCGAAATTCCGAAAGAATGCTGCGTCGCGTCATGAGCCCGACAATCACTTAGTCAAACGGTCAGACTTGCTTGGCGCGCAAATGACGCATCGCATCGGCGTCATCGGCGTACCATTTATGGCCATCTTCGAACACAGAGTACGGTGGCAAACCCACCCCCGAGATCGGACATCGGCTCAAGCCCCACAAAGAACAAATCGACAGCGATAAGTGCAATCTACGATCAAGCACGCGTAACGAAGGAAGAAACACTCGCAAAATCCGCTCCACTCGAAAAGACAGCCGGACCGCTGGTTACCTGAAAGTCAGGGCTGAACAATTCTTCTTGATCGTTGCCCATCGACAGGGCGCGAAGTATGTTTAGTTTCATGTCGATAGAGTTTACGTCGAAATCATTTACTATTTCTTCAATGAACCCGCAAGAAGCTAAAATAGAGCAGCAGCTAAAGCCAATTCCAATGCCTCGCTTGACACCCTGGCGCGCTGGGCTCGCGAGTCGCGCGTTCGAGAGCTGCACGCACAAGGCTGCTCGTGCGACGATAAAAAGAAGAGGTGACGGCGCCACGTGCTGCCCTTAATACGCGTCACTATTAAGGCGAGTAGTCCTACACTTTTACTTAAATAATATTTTTTAGACGTTTTCTAAGTGTAAAAAATTTCTCTTCGGTTTACGTATAAGTAATTCTAAAATTAGTCGGAGTGCACATAAAAAAAAAACTCAAAAAAAAAACTCAATGTAGTGTCACTAAATATTTAGTGACTCTAGCATAGTGCATGGAGGAAAGAATGGCATAGTGCCTAGAATATGCGACCAAGTGGGTGAGCAACCCGAAGTTTGGCGAATACTACTGCTACTCCTTCTAGTACAGTGTACTACTGCCTCATTAATGAACGATAAAGAAGATGATAACATGCAAACAATCCGCCGGCAACGTTTCCTTATTTTTGCATCTTCCAACTAACAGGTTACAGTGTCATTTTGGCATGCAGTGTCTTTGCCAATCCCCCGCGCGGGTATTTCTAAGGATACCAACCACAGAGTTTCATACTATGAGTTTATACTGGAGTTTCATACTAAAGTTTCATTAGTATGAAACTCTATGCAACCAACGACTGCCACTTGCAGGACGAACGAAATAAGCTGGAAAATGTAGCCGAATTTGCTAGCACGAGCTTAGTGTTCCGTACGCTGCAACGAAAATATTTACGATGCTGTAGAATTGTGGAATATATACGAATTGTTTGGTTGTTTGTTTTTTTTAGTTGCGGTACACACAGGCACACAAATGTTCTTGTTTTGAGATCAGCCACAATACAATTTTGGCGCAATTGCAGAAAGGCGTGTGAGGCGAAGACTTGATGTTATGTTAGTTGCAGCAAATTTCAAACCTCGGTTTATAGTTATGGGAAGAGTATATTATCTCTATGATGAGAAGGCAGTGTGAGTGTGGCGCAAGATGGAAGTTTTCACCCGTCAAGGTGGCCATCGGAAAAAACACGTTCTCTTTGACAGAGCCCTTCAAGACGCTATGCAAACGGTCGATCCGCCTCAGATTCTCTTAGGCCGGATGTTTCGGGAGGTTTAGTCAGTTTAGCAGCGTTTGGCCGATAATTCGCGAACAGCGCGACGTCGCGCGCGACCGCGCAACCTTGGTGAGCGCGTCTCGCAGTGGCGGTCCCTGGCGATAGCTTGCAAAGCTGTGTTTGCACCGCATCGCCGCACGGGCTTTTGAGAGGTGCGTTAGCGGCGGATGGTTGCTGCGGTGCTACGGAGGGAGGATTGTTGTCGGTGTTGTCAAGGGATGTTTTCCGCCCGGTGAACTGGACAAGTGCGATCATAATGCGCGCCGGTGTTGTCGGAAAGGATTGCTAGGTCGTTTCGTGGTGAATGTTGGCGAAATCACTTCAGTAGAGAAATAATTTGCGCGAAAAGTTCTTACTTATCATGGCTGCGACAGTCGTGCGCCTATGAAAACCCGTGCGGACAAGCGATTCACTTACCAACCACCTTTTCCGACCGTGTGAACAACGCTGGCCGCCGGAATGGCCCAGGACATCGAGATTGCCAGTCTTCCTCCCGACGTGCGAGAGAAGCTCGCGGAGTTGGAGCTGGAGTTGTCTGAAGGTGAGACAAATGCAGATGTTCTAGGCCTAACAAAAGTGACGGAGTTTAGCAGACGACTAACCCCTCCGGCACGCAAGCGCAGTGTTTTTCTCTACATTCCCACGAAATTTCGTTCGCTTTATTGTTAATGTAATTACTATTTTGACTCGCAGTCTGTTCTTCCGTGTGTTCAACTTTGAAATATATGCGCGCCTTTTAAAATAAGCAATATCAGCACATTTGCGTTGCTGTCTTCATTCCCTTTCGGGGAAACGTCCGAAAGCAACTTTTTTGGGGAAAGGTTTAATCGCTTGGTCCCCGTGCACGTTATTACCTAGCACGCTATAAAAAGCGGGGAGGGATTTTGCGGCGTAAAAGTCGTTAATACGTGCAGGAAATTGATGGCACAGCACGAATAGTAAAACACCTCTTCTTTTGAGCTGTTTTGAAAGGTAGCGTGCAGCCGCTCAGTGTTCGCGAGAACCATCGATCTTGGGCATTGCTGTAGCATAAGCGCCGCAGGCGACTGTGACCCAGATTTTTTCACGGCTGATTTGCTCGTTGCTTGGGTCAGCTCTCCGGATTGTCGACGCTAATTGTTGGGGTCCTCGTGGTACTAGTTGTGCGGGAAACCATTTGCGAGTATTTGCTAACCGGAACGCACGAAAAAAAAAAAAAACCTGCATAAATTAACTGTGACGATGGTTGCTTTAGAAGTGTCATTTTAGTGGCTCAGTAGCTAAAGCGTTGTGCTGCTGAGCACGAGGTCGCGGGTTCGATTCACGGCCGCGGCGGCCGTTTTTCGTGGAGGCGAAAAGCGAAAACGCCCGTGTGTACAAGATTTCGGCGCACGTTAAAGATCACCAGGTGGTCAAAATTAATCCGGCTACGGCGCGCCTCATCGCCTGCGTTGCGTCGGCGCGTTAAACCCTACAGTCAATCAAAATATCATTTTAAGAGAAAGCAGTGTGTTGACCACAGGTAGGAGGGCGTGGATCTATCCTTACAAGCCGCAGTAACCGCACGGTATCGGTTGTTCTCGCTGTCAATCTCCCAGCCTTTATTTGGAAGGGTCATTGACTTGACCCACACCAAGTGCTAAACCCCTGTGCCGTACCACTGCTCTGCAATCTCCGTTGCTTACTACAGCTTGCAGAGATCGATCAGCACGAGTGACGAGCCGTCGGTCGTTCATCACGTACGACTGTCATTATCCTTCGAGCAAGTCCAGTTCGAAAAACGCCCGCACGAGGCAAAGCTGATGAGCTTAGAAAGTAGCGGGGGTGTACAAAGCGCTGCGCCGGAACTGTACACGAGGTCGCGTGTTCGGTTCCCGGGCGCGGAAGCGAATTTTTTTGTTCGAGTGAAACAGGAGAAAGCTCGTGTGTACGAGATTTCAGCGAACGTTCCAGACGTGATCCACACCCTTCAAATACGGTGCGCTTCATAGCCCTGGGGTAGAAAGGGGCTATACAGCTATACCCTTCCCCCCTTCCATAGCATCAGTTGAAGGGTTGTAGCGGTGCTTGCAACGGCAGAGTCCGACCTTTTCTTTTTCTTGTTAATGTAAAGGCGCCCCACTAATCGGAAACCGAGTGCTGCTCGGAGCTGCGTCTGACTCTTCTGACTATAAAGCTCCGAGCGCTCTTGGCATTGTACCGCTCTCGTGTCGCCGATGGTAATTTTGTGACGGGTATGTGGTTGGTACTTTTGCACATACACGGTCACGCGACGTCTTGCACCGGCAGATGTGAAAAATGGGCCCGCCGAAACTACACTGGGCTATGCGGCGAGCCGTTGTAGTGGGCTCCGCATTAGTTTAGCTTAATTACCTGCTGGGAATTTTTTACACGCGCCGAAATATCATACACTTAAGGCCCGTTCACACTTGCGACCGGAGCGATAGAAGCGACGCGATTTCTGTCGCTTTAGTCGCCCGGCGATCGCTTTTGTCGTTTGGTGTCGATTAATTTTTGTTGCTGCGGCAGATATCGCGTCGCATTTGTCGTAAGTGTGAACGGCGTTTCTGTTTCTCACCTCTATCAGAAAAACGGCTGCGGCTGCGGGAAATCGAACCTGGCGCCACGGAGCCCCCGCGGAAGTGCACTATATATACATCACGTAATCGTTGTGGTCTCAGTGGATACTGCAGGTTACCTAAATGGAAACGTTTGTGGGCGGCCAAGCTAGAGGAAACGATAAAATGCGTAAGCGCGTAATTCGGCGTAACTTCGACATGTGACTGACTGAACTTGAGTAACCGAAGTTGGGACCGCAGACCTTTGTGTAGCTCTGCTATTTTGACATTGCGCAGCAAGTACCTGTGAAGGCGAATGTTCTGTTAGCATGTTTTATGGTTTGGAATATTGTATTTGCAAGGGGCTTCGAGAAAGTAGCCGCAAGAACTGTCAGGTAGGCTCGTTTCTCCATTACGTCACAGAGAATGCATCCATCATGCCTTCTTTTAACGGTCTGGAATTGTGGTTGGAGCCCTGGGCGTGCAGGGCGGGAAGTGGGCTAATGTATATTTGCTGTGGCCTCCCTTGGCTTCTGACTGATCGACACATCAGCACACTGACTGCCTAGACGTGCTCATCAGTCCGAAGTTAGTATCTATGTGATGCGTTTCCCGTGTTTACGTTCGCTGTGGCTTTTGCCATATGCTGTTGAGCTATGTAGCAGAGTCCTTACTCTGGTTGTAGCTTCACGGTTTAAGAAAAAAAAAATGTCTTCTAAGAGTAGGATATTTCAAAGTGGACGGTTGGATCCACCTTAGTTCGAGCGTATGGTTGTAAACGGCGTTTCTTTTTATGCGTGTTCTTTACGAGCCCCGGGATGCAGTTGTTAGCTGTGCCCTCAGCAACTTGGGCGTTTTTAGTTTTGTTCGCAAAAACGTTGAGCGTAAATGTGGTCCATAAATGTAGCGTGAAGGAGAGCAGCATAACTCCTCAGACGCCGTCTTCAGTGTTGAGCCGCTTCGCCTCAGCCGGGGGGGGGTCTATCCAGCAGGATGGTGTTGGCGTGGAGGCACTTCCTGGCGCACGTACAGGCGGACATATGTCCATTCTGCGGCAAGAACGTGGAGATGTGGCGGCGGCGGTTCGTGCAAGTCACACTGGGGCTGGCTTGTCGGAAGACGGCTTGTTGAAGCAGTCTCCGTTCTATAGGCACACTGCGAGGGGTTCAGAGTATTGTCTCGACCCTGGCCTGGATCATCTCTGCGAGCTGGTCCCGGCTCGTTTCACTCTCGTTGACTGCACGTGCGTGTCGCGGGGCATCTTGGCGCTTGGCCGGCCCGCGCCTCTGATTTGAGGTCAGGCCGCGGAGGATGCGCTTCCTCGTTGGCGTCTGCAGGCGCCAAGGCCGCGCCCATCAGTCCTCCCTGTCGTCCGTCAGCGCCCTTCGAGCGGGCCTGTCGCGCACCGCTCCGACGATCGCTTGGAACTATCTCTGGGTGTTCAGCCGCCTGTTTTTGTAACCCTGCTCGGCGCGTGCAAGTGAGGCTGACACGACGTACCCTAGCAGCGCGCAGCCAACAGCGCAAGTTTTGCCTCTTTACCCAGGCGGTGGCTGAAGCAGGAGGCATCGCTGCTCGCGCAACGAGAGGTCGCACTGGAGTCCCCGTGTACACGTAACGGCAAACTAACGAATCGCACGACCGCCACGCGTGCTTGGACCTAGCCGTTAGTTGGGGCATAGAATAAATTGTGGACAAGTGCAGCTTTGCCACGGACAGTTGGCAGGGTTGCTTCCACAGTGTTTACGTTCGCATATCTTCTGTTCTTGGCCACCGAAGCGAAGCCTGCTGCAGAACAATGTGGCGGCCTGTATCCCGACACCCCGGATGACTCGTCGGATTCCCGCGCGTACCACCTCATTGTTTGTAAACACGAGTCGTGTATCAACAAATGGCAGATGTTGTGGCCCGTTTTTCTTCTTTTCCAACCGCGACTGTTCGCCCCGCAGTCGTCCACGCCGGCATCGTTCGTCAGCCGCAGCCCCCACGGCTCTCCGGGGGCCGCAGGCACTGCACGGTTGGTCGGCCGGCTTTCACGGGCCGCGATAAGCGTGCTGAACGGCGTCGGGCGCGCGCACCCGTCCGTCTCGAAACGGGCCGCCTTATCGCGGACGCCCGCCGTTACGCAACCAGAGGAGTCCCTGAACACCTCGACGACGCCGTCTTATGCCGCCGGTGGGACGAAGGAAACGCGCGCACGGGTTTTGATGAATGGGCGAAGAATCGTTTGGCAGCGCTTCTGAGCGTCGTAGTTTTGTGAAGCGCAGTCTGGAGGTACGGGTCGCGCGTTGTCTGCGGTGCGACCTTCGGGAAAAGTGTATGGGTATATTTATAGTAGCTTTCGCCTGCGTCGCTTGCTTAAGCGATGGGAGTGTGATGGAGTTTCCAGAGGCAGCTCAGAGCGTTCTCTGTCCTTCAGGGAAGGACTTCTCCTTTGGTATAATGGCACATACAGGGCTTTGGATTGGTATAATTAGTTAAACTGTGTTGAATTGAATTGAATTGAAAATACGTTTTGTTAGAACCAACTTCTTTAGAGTTAGAAAATAATGATGGGTAAGACTGTAGGACCTTTGTCAATAAAGTCCTTTCCAATCCAAGAAGAAGAAAAAAAACAGCACGCACGCTCCGCTCCGTTTACAGCGTGCCGTATATGACGAGGATGACAGAATTCGCATTTCTTTCTCCACCTTAAAGTATTGCTCATGCCCACAGAGGCGGATTGGCGAGGGCTTGAGAACAGCTATTTAGCTAAGGAATTCAGTGATAAAAATGGGAGTAGGTGGTGGTGGTGGCCCATAAGGTGGCGCATACCCACTCAGGGGGATTGGCCAAGAAGAGTTTTTTTTTATTATTGTTATTATTAAAAAACCAGATAGGCAAAAAGGTTCAGTCGAAGAAAGAATTTAGTATATAGGTTGCAGACAGAAATAGAACAAGAAAGAGGGGCGAGAGAGCCTGATCAGAATCATTTTAACAAGGCAGACGAGCCGTCTCTGAAATGAAGGAATGAATGGCTTGACAGACATCCCCATGGCAGTGGCCTAGCTGCGTGCCTCCAAAAGACCAAAGCGCTGGCAAGGTTAGTGGTATTCCAAGACGCCGCAGGGGCGCCTCCAGCAGCCTTCTCCGGTGATGCGAGAATCGGCGGCAAAAAAGGAGGAAATGCTCATCCGATTCAATTTCATGGCAGAAGTGGCACAAGGGTGAGGTTGCTAGATCTGCCCGGTATAGATACCTGTTAAGTGGGGGAACACCACAGCGAAACGAAGTCAACGAAACTTCGCACGAGCGAGTTTGGCAGAGGCTTCTTTTCCACCGAAACCTGAGGTGTTCGAGTTCCGGGAGGTGTGCAGCCCGTGATCGGACACGTCCTGGTAGAAAGACACAGAAAAAGTAACCAGATTCACTTCATCCTCATCGGGCTTCCTCAGTCGACACCACGCTTTATCTCCCCCTTGAAGGACAGCCCTGTATCGTGCCCACTTGTGCAGCATACACTTGAGAGAGAGAGAGAGAGAGAGAGAGAGAGGAGAGAAGAGAGAGAGAGAGAGAGAGAGAGAGAGAGAGAGAGAGAGAGAGAGAGAGAGAGAGAGAGAGAGAGAGAGAGAGAGAGAGAGAGAGAGAGAGAGAGAGAGAATAAATGAAGGATCCGCGCACCTGCTATAGCTCAAACTCTTCACATGTGAACTGGAGGAACTACCCGCCGCGGTGGCTCAATGGCTAAGGCGTTGTGCTGCTGAGCACGAGGACGCGGGTTCGATTCGCGGCCGCGGCAGCCGCTTTTCTGATGGAGGCGAAAAGCAAAAACGCCCGCGTGTTCGAGATTTCTCCGAGCGTTAACGCCCGTGTGTACGAGATTTCGGCGCACGTTAAAGATCCCCAGGTGGTCAAAATTAATTTGGAGCCCTCCACCACGGCGCGTCTCATCACCTGCGTTGCGTCGGCGCGTAACCCTACAATCAATCAATCGTGAACTGGATACTTCTTGTCTGGTTTGGAGACATTGACATTGAAGTCACCGACGAAAAGGAGGACAGCCCCTGGTTCATACCCACTTTGCAATATTCACTTGGTGATTCGCCAAGAAATTATAATAAAGGCTCCAAAGGCTGCATTAAGAACAAATTAATGGGTCTTTCCGTGCACGAGGGAAAACGGCATTTCGCGTGCGCGTCCTTTTTCTCATTTCTGCTGTCTGGGTTTGTCTAATCATTCACCCATTGATTGTTTGTATGTGTTATCTTTTTTCTACTTATGTGCCTTGTTTTTTAGCCAACTTCGAGGCAGCAGTATTGCGTACGTGACGAAATTACTGCTTTGCCTCCCATCTCATGCACTAGGTTCCGCTGCTGTTGTAACGTGTTGGCGAGCTCGTTCGGCCCGGGTGTGGCGTTTAGGGACTTCTTCAGGACCGGTTCAGTGACGTCAATTTTGGCGGTGCTTCCGTTGCATCTCAGTCCTTCAGGTCGCCGTTCAGCTGCAAAATCTCGAGAAGGGCCCGCTATCCTCACTTCTCTCCCATGAAGACGACGTGATTCTACAAAATGGGGGACGAGAGAAGAATGAAGGGGCTTTAGGTGGTATCTGTAAAGGCTGTTAGTCGTCTTAGAGTGCCCGTCTCTCGCCAGAAATTATTTGGGGCCTATCTCTTGGAACCGTTGCAAATTCTAGATAACTATTGCGGCGAGTCCCCGCTACACTGTTATAGGTGGCCGCGGTCGTGAAAACAATCACCTTTCGTACTAAAATGGCTGTTCGGGCGTGTTGGTTGGGCATAATTAACAGGAAAAAAAAAACAGCTACGACCAAGGGCAGAAGAAAAAGACGTGACGCACGCCAGCGCCGAGCGTGTCACGTCTGCTGTCGTGTGTCACGTCTTCTTCTGTCCTTCGTCCCAGCTGCGCTGTTCTTTTCTTGCTTCGTTTTCTGTGAATTACACCCTTCGTGTCTACCGCTCTATCCCTAAAAATCGTGTCCAAGAATGCCTTGCTGCATACGTGGTGTTAAAGCTAACGTGTACGAAATTACGAAGTCGCGTCTCCCGGGTCGTGATTACTTTCCTGCCTTTCGCCGGCGTTGGGAAGTTGCAATGGTTCGGCTAGGAAGGAAGCCTGTGATTGTCCCTCCCGAAGCCGCTTTCTCGTCTGCCGCCTCGCAGCTTCATATTAAATTTTAGTCTTGCTGTTCTTTCTTGTCAGTAAACAAACTCGGCCTAGTTTTTCGCCGGATTGTTCCTGGATGTCATTAAATTATTTTGCACCTTCTCTTTTATTATTCAAGATAATCACTACCAACTCTGCCAGCGAAGCAGCGTCGCCGCCGATTGCGCCAGCGCGCCGTTTCCACAGCAGACAGTAAAAGGACAGCGCGGTTCCCCTGACGTCAATTTATCGGAGCGCGAGGCAACTCCGAAGAAGCTAGCGATAGCGGCAAGTGTGCTGTACTGCTAGGTCCCGACAGCAGGCGCCGCGCAACCAGACGGCGCAGCTTTTGCTGTACCTCACCACCAGCGACTGTTGATTGGTCAGGCTATAGGTCACACGTGGGACGAGCACACTCGTTTACCATTTGCCATGGCGAACACTAGCGCTGTTAGGGTGTGCATTCTGTCTACGCATTCTACGCATTCTGTCATCGTAAAAATGGTCGTTCTCCATCCTCTCTACCGCCCTGCGTTCCACGTTTGGTGATTGCCGGCACAGCTGATCAGAATTCGCATTGGCTATGTACAGCCGCCCGAACTCTCTAGCCGTGGAAATTCGGCTCATGCAAGGAAACTTCGAAGAACCGCGCTCTCCACGGGTTGCTCTTTTATTTTCATCTCTGCAGCTCTCCGTAAGCGCCAACCACACTGCCCACCATCACAGTTGCTTGTTAGTATTATTGGGCATCCTCTACCGCTCCTGAGTGGCCCGGGGGCAGTCCGAGGACTGCTCTCGAACTTGAGGTCCCATAGGAATGCGGTTGTTCCGGGGCTGGCAGTCGAGGAGGCCCAATATTGGTGTCACCCTCGGGAGAATGCGCGCGGGCGTGGCAGCGTCGTGAGCGCTTGACAGCGAGGCGTCCTGTCGGGCCGGCAAAACATCACGAACGCCGGGAACGCGTGTCGCCTTTCTCCGGCGCTGCTGGCGAGCCGATAGGCTTGCCACCTGAGGAGAGTATCCGTGCAGGCGAGCAGCGCCAACCGGATCGCGAGCGGACGCGGTAACTTTGTACGCTGACACGACGCTTCCAATGTCCCAATGTCCTTACGTGTCTTGAAGTGCAGAGGTGCGCTGCCTGACACGAAACGTAGGACAGGGTTAATACCACAAAAACAGACAAGGTGAGGCTTTGTGAGGGTTTGTGGTATTAACCCTGTCCTACGTTTCGTGTCAGGCAGCGCACCTCTGCACTTCAAGATGCTAAAACACCAACTAGCCCACTCCCAAGCCTTGCTGGTCCTTACGTGCTTTTGCAAGGAGCTCTGTCGGGAGTTGTCGGAGCGCTCCTGTAGCTTCTGAAAGGGAAAGGGTCTGACCGAGTGAATGCCTGTCGCGTGTGCAGGTATAGTTACTCCTCTTTCATTGCGGATGAGAAGTTGCGTTCTGAGTCAGGCTGGCGGCTGGGAGTGGGAAATGGCAGCGCAGTTACTCTTCTGGAATGAAAAACAGCACTATTTAAAATAAAATGATTACACCGTTCGTAGCTAACTCTGTATATCTATTTCTGAATTGCGGCTGCTTATATACCCGTTGGCCATTTAACCATTGAGTTAGTGTTTTGTGCTCAGCTCTCATTCCCTTGCTTCGAAAGGAACGCGATCGCCGTTTTATTCGCATCTAGGGAGATGGTTCGCGCGAGCCACTCGCGTAACGGGGATTTTATATTGCGACAGGGAGTCACCAACAGTTAGCGAGAGAGTGACCCCTTTTCACCTCTGTATGATTTGCGTGCAAGGCTGCGAGCATTTCGTCTGCCTGCATTCCCAGCTCGCTTCCATTTCGCGTTTCTAGCCCCGCGTGCAGTATAAGGGGCGCGAACAATACTAGCGGCAAGACTGCGATTCGTCTCAATTTATGCATTGATCGACCTTGTCTGTCTTTGTTGTCCATGGTTTTGATTTCGGGCTGAATGAGGGAGAAACTGGCGATGGTTCGAAGTGTACGCCTCCTATATAAAAAAAAAAAACAATAATCGCCGCGTACTTACTTGCTTCGTTGCAAATGTTGTCGGAAGATGATAGCGTTTCTGCTGCTCGGACCACGTAACGCCCTTCCTTATTTCTCCCCTCCCTCCTGCTTCCCACGCACCGCCCCCCTTCTCCCCCGTCTCTTCTCCATCCTCCTCCACTTCCTCCTCCCAACCCATTTCACACCGCACCATCTCCCATACCTCCCTCTCTTCCTCGTCATCATTTCCATCCTCTTTGGCCGTCCTACAGGTCCCTCTGCCCTCACATCCTTCCAACTCCCCATCTCCACTTCCCCTCCGACCGCCCACACCACCTTCCCAGGTTCCCCTCTCCCTCATCCCTTTAATTGTCCTCTGCCCTTCCCCACCGGTGACCGGTCACTAGAAATTTGTGGGCCACGGGTCACCCTTTGGCCACCATTGCGGGTGACCAGTGGGTGACGGACCGGCGAGATGTTCGCGTTGCCTGCTCCCGTGGCAGCTGTGCCGTCGTCATCGCTGTACTGCGACTGCACAGCCGCTGCTCCCAGGAGGCCCGTGCACGCGGTAGTTGGCTCGGCACGCGCCGCAGAGGTTCGCCCGGTGACAGAGCGCGGTGTGTGCGCAGAGGGCGGGGCGCGTATATAGCACGTGTTGCGTTGCACTGTGTGCGTGCACGCTGGGTGCGCAGGGTGCGGAAAGGCTCGGCAAACACGCTCGTCTGCCAGAGCGGGAGGAATGACGTCTCGTTTTGTCCAGCCCGTGGCTCGACTGCAAACACGCTGATGCAACTTTGTCGCCGGCCTTTCTCTTCTCTTCTCTCCTTTTCTTCTTCATGCACTCCTTGTTCAAGTTCGTCCCGGACTTCGCGGTGTGCTTAGTCTCCTTTCCTGTATCTTCTCTTCGGTTTTCGTATTTTTTTCATTTCCACGGCCACTTTGGGGCATTCTAGTCCGGGAAATGCTCTTCAGTCAACATTGGACAGCTCCTTGCCTCGAGGAGAATACGAGGGAAGGAGGAGGTGGGGGCGGGGGATGCTGTGGCTTTAACGCAAACAGGAGGGATTTCAGTGAAGGGTTGACCGGTGCGCGTGGAAGAAGCCTTGTTGAGCGTAGCTTGTTATAATATGGCACGTTTACAGTTTATAGCATATACAGGCATCTGGCCCAGCGCTGGGCGTAGTCGTTTATCGACCCTCTGGATAAAGCAATGGAGGACGAAAATGCCTGCAAACATGTTCGATTGTTGAGCCAAGTACAAATGCGTTTGTTTACTTTTAAGAGGGGAATAAATGCTTTCCGCTTCTCGTTGACAATAAATTACTGCACATCAGTGGCTGTTATAAGCAGAAGCAAATGACCTGCGCCTATGAAGCGACGCGCACGTCACAATGGTGGTGTGGCCTATAGTAAGGGTTCGTTGTGTTTGATGTGTGTTGTCCGCGGTTCGGGTGAGCAAATGTTAAAACGGCTCATTGAGGAATCCGTGGGGAGTGTTTAATGTTAGTTTGTTTTGGTTCCCCAGGGACTGAATATTGGTGGCGCTATCACGATTGATAGTCTCATTGTGCGCGCTTATGAGCGAATGGGGTGTGGAATGCGGTGACGTCTGCGCCGTGCGCGTTAACATCGCCCGACGGCTCGGTGTTGCAAAGTTTCGACGCCGCTTATGCACGGAGGCAGCTGCAGATGGCGTTGACCGAGGGGGTCAATGCCTGGAGCGCAGCTTTCTTTTTTCGGTTTTCATATCTCGTCACCGATAGCGCTCCTCGTGGCATCGGATGGCGCGGAAGAGATAGGACACCGTTGCAAAATGTGCCGAGGCTCCAAGCGGCCGCCTGTCTGTCTGTACGCACTCTGGAGGATGTCAGCCTGCGTTGGCCAACTGGCTGCATGCCGGAGCGCGCTACTCGCGGTACATGCGGCTTGGCTCGCTTCCCACTGAGCCACAGTTTCTTTTCGTAGGCAAATGATATGCAAAGCAATCTTCAGGGAAACTTAGTGACTGCAGCCACTGTGCTGCACGCTACTGCGCATGCCCAGAATGTGCCTTACCGTGTGCCCGCCCAGTGATTTCCCTACACCCCCCCTAGGGGGTGTGTAGACCCCCCCTAGTTTTTCTGGACACCCCCCCTTGAATCCCCAAATTTCAGTCTTGTCAGTCCTTGTATGGACCTTTTCCAGCGCTGCTTTCACGCGCTGAAAAAGGTCCGATTAGCGCTGCTTTCACGCTGCGTCAAGTAAGACGTGTGCAAGTTTAATTATAAGAACTGCAAATAAATAACATATGGATTCGTCAGAGGCCACTGGTACAGAGCAAGAACAAGCCCGTGAGGAGGTACGAGCAAAGCATATATCGACAAGCACTCACCCAAAATTACTTCGACTGAGGCCGCCTTTGAATTGAACTAAGTGCATTAAACACACATATAATTTACTTTCTTTATTGATTCGATGTCGTTCTTTGTTTACAACCGTAATCTTTGCAGAAGCTCTTTCAGCATGTACATTTAAAATGGGCAATTTGGCGAGGCGAAGCGCTACGGAAGCTAATCCTGGCGTTTTAATAAATCGGGAGCGTACAATCGGTGCCTGATTTATAAGTGCTGCATAATTCGTGTACTACCTAAACATTGTTTCAAGAACTCAAATTTTGTCACTGGCCCTGGTAACAAGTTCGAAAATGTCCTCATACATTGAAAAATGGCGAGAAATTAAAAAAAACTGAATACGGACCTTTCATGGTAAACAATGAATTTCTCTAAATTTGTTTTTTTCTTAGATTGAATAGAAATCACCGCCTCTGAGGTGTGTGTATGTATATATATATATATATATATATATATATATATATATATATATAAAATGAAAAACGTACGTCACGGGGATGAGCGTTTGGTTAACAGACGTCTATTATTTAACTAGTGGGATAAAAAACAGCATTTCTAGTTTATGAACCCCCCCCCCCCAGAGCCATTGAGACACCCCCCCCTTGATTCGATGCCTGGGGAAACCCCTGTGCCCGCCTTCGGTATCACGACACAACCGCTGCCGAGCGCATATCTGCGAAGTTTTATACAGCTAGGCGAAAGGAAAATCCGCTGGTTCCGTGTGCGCAGAAAACGGCGCAAAGCCATGCGAAAAAACCTGGTTGGAGGGGACTCGGAAGTAATGCCGGGGAGATGATTCGCAGCAAAGCGCGCCCGCAGCGAGCTACTGTGTGAAGCCCGCTCAACCGGCAACGGTGGGAAAGGGTAGCGGGTGGCAATGGCAATCACCGGCCGAACGTTACTTGGAAATGGGCGGGCCACACGTCATACGTGAAGCACCGGCCGCACGTTACAACTTCACGCGTGGGCGTATTTTTTCTTCCACCTGGAAAGTTGGGGAGATCGAAGCGAGGCTTCCTGTGTTTCCGGTGCGGAATCATAACTACATACGGGTCCTCGTTGATAGCGAGTGATGATTGCGAGTTTCGTATCCAAGTTTTGTGGCCAGAGGCAAGATGAAATTCATCGTGGTCTGCGGGTAGTTTTCGGCGCCACTCGAAATACACAGGAGCACGGGAAATGCGCCGTTGCTGCTCTAGTGCCATGCCCGCGCACACATGACGCATGCGCATTTCCTCTGTGTATCCGGAGGCTCATCCGGCCCAGGCCCACATAAGGAGACTTGGTACGTGGCCACTCTCGGTTTTAAAGGCGAGATAGTCTTTCCTAGGATACTTATACCCCTGTCAAGCGTGCCTATTTAAGTGCACTTGCGCCGAGTGCACTCGGGCTTCCAAAGTGACACTTCGGCTGCGCGCTGCTAAACGACGAAATAGAGTGTCCTTGGCCGTGATGTCAGTGGCGATAGCCGGCGTAAATATTACGCAAAATTACTTGAAATTGCCCCTCTTTATCACGTGAGAAATATTGTAAACATTTCGTTATGTTTGCATTGTTCAAAATCGCAACCCGTACCTCGCGCAAGTCCACAAAAAAAGGAGTCGGGACGGCGACTGAACACCAGCGCTGATATCTTCACTGTTATTCACTGCTTAGCGAATAACAGAATTATCGTTAGGGGGAAATTATCTGAAAGCGTGGAATATAACAGAGAAGGCTGAAGCGGGAATATAATCACAGGGTCACAAGAAACCACCTACGAGAACCGCTGCCATGAAGAAAAACCCCACCAGGCGGCGCTGGCACGGTGTTGAGAGAGAGGTTATTTTCTTGTTTTTCGTCGCTGCTTCTCTTTTTGTAGCAGTAAATAAGCAATATATCTATACTTAACTTTTAACGTTACCTACTATAATCTAAACGCTCGCGGTTTTAGGTTATTTTTCCCGATTTTCGGGCTCCTGCTCACGAGATTACCGAGATTACTCACTCTGCGAGCTGCCCTCGGTAAAGTGTGTTTGGGGAACACGTTCCTTGTAAAGTGTCATTCGCGTTTGTCGTTTAGCTGCTCCCGTATGACATTTTAGCCGAGTGCACTCTTTGGAAGTGCACTTAAATAGGCACGCTTGACAGGGGTATTAAACGCAAAAATTTTGGTCTGTCTGCCTGTCCCTCGATTCAGCTGCTCAGTCAAAATTTAAAAGAATTCTTGAACGAGAAGTTTGTGTAGGCGAAGCATTTCCTAACTACTAAATCTGGTGGCTATGTTCCTACTTGACAACATTGTTGAGCAGAAAGAAAACAGCCATATTTGAGGCAGGGCATCAATACATAAATGATATTTACAGTGTTCTTTTAATTAAAAATACGTGGCTGTTTGATTTTTGCGTTAGCGAATAAAAAATACGCCTTAAAGAACGTTTCGACTCAAAATACAAAAATCGCTCGCTCGTGACACGAGCCCTCCTGGCGGCATTCCAAAGAGTCCAACAGTAACAAAAGGTTCCAGTGAATGGCGCGCGAACAGTAGAACGAGGTAGAGTTGAATTGGCACGAGCAAACCGTGATCGCGTTTATCGTGGAAAGAGCGAGACTGAAGGGGAGGAGCGAGGAGGGGGAGCAGGGGCGACTGTCGTCTTTCGTCGAGATTGGCTGTGAAGCGGGCAGATACACGGTCATTTTTAACAGACAGTTTTAAGGCCTACCGGATGAAATGTTGCCCCAGGAGAATCATTGTAATCATGTAGTTGTGCGTGTGTGTGGAGGCGGGTTCGTTTTCTTGAGGGAGAAGCGGGTACACGTATACGTGAGCATCTCCAGAACGCTCCTGGGCGGTCTGGAGCCACGGCCCGTCTGGAGCGCTCCAGACCGTTCGTGGCTCAGACCGCACGTGAGGCGCAAAGCTGGCGATTTTGCGTTGTGCTGTGTTGCTTACTGTGTTAGCGTTGCACGCACGGCCTGGCTGGACGGCCGGCCGGTCACGCACCAACATGGCGTGTCTTTGGGATGCATGATATCCGACGTGCTTGCCGATAGATAGCCCGATCCACGCAGAGATAGCGTGCACGGCACGGGATACAGTAACAACGAACACTGGGCGATGAAATTTTGTAATTAAATAGTTCATATCGCCGTCGCGCTGACACATCGCACAACAGCTAAGGCAGAGAGAAAGAATAGGCGGCCACTTCCCACTTTTATAAACGGTCGTCATGGTCTGGAACCGGAGGCATGTGCACAAGCGTACGCGGCTAAAAAAGCCGAGTAAAATTACTGCGCGGGAAAATGTTTCTTTGTTGTGGGCGCCGTCCGATTCCCAACACGTTTAGCGTGGTATGCAATTCCACAGCTTCTGTCTTCATGCGCAGCAAGAGTTTACTGATCTTCCTGGAATGTTGAAGCGTAAAGACAGAAATAATTTCTGCACTGGGAGCCACCTGTGCGCAGTTTTTCGCAGCCAACGGCAGAGACGGCGGTAACAAATTTTCGCTCGCAACGAGCGCGCTATTTTGTGCGAGAGAGAGCGAAAAATGCTTACTCTATTAAGGGTCTCCGCGCGCCGATATATTCCACTCGAAAAAAAAAAAAAAAAGGGGGGGGGGGGGTCTTCGTGGCTCTGCATGCCTGTCGGCCGTGCGGCATTTCCAAACGAATGAAGTTCAATTAGAATGAACAGATCATGTGGCATTTTTGAAGGCCGTTTAAACGGGAGGAAACGAATGCCGTGAGGTCTGAAGTGTAGCTCTGTTTGGATGGTTTGCACCGCAGCTGAAAATCAGTGTTTTCGATGATTACAAGTTATCATTCCGAATTGTTAATTCTGAATTCTTGATTCAAGAGGGGGAAATAAATTTTACTTGTGGATTTCGGCTTCACCGAAGGTAGGGACACTAAAAACACGCCTTGACATACGTACACGTGGGGGATTGGCCAAAAATGGCAAGGCCGACACTGCTGCGTTTTCTTGCTGTCCTGATGATGGCAGTAGAACTTGCTAAATCCTTGGGATGACCCTGAATGTCCTTATAGTTTATATTTTTGTTGTTGTTTGAGTGGCGCGTGTTATCCGAGTGCGTGTTGACCCTGACGCGTTCTGTTGTGGCCCGTTTGCATCCGCGCGGGCCGATCGCCGGGAGCAGCTCTGGGGAACGGGGCCAAGCAAATTACAAAGCGAAGGGCACCGCGTCGTCTCATGCGCTCTTCGCGAAAGTCGGTCAGGTCAGATGGGCCGACTGGTTTTTCAAGATGGTTATACAACTAAGCCCCCCGCCGGCCGCACGCTTCCGCGCTGTTCCACGAGCGGGGGACGGCCGAGCAGGGTATAGATCGCACGCGCATCGACTCCATCTCGCTCGTCATGTATAGTTCGAGGCAGCGGCCATCGAAGCTGCAAGCTGTGACCGCTGTACCAGTGAGGTAGAGAGAAAGAGAGAGTATAAGTCTTTATTTATCGTGCAGATGCCGATGTTATGAGCGGCATTTCTTCGAATCGTGTCTTGAAACGAGAGAGCGACTGCCTGACTTTTACCTTGTTCAAGTTGACGGAATCGTCCGTCACTCCTGCAGGTACACCCGCGTACGGCATTCACAATCGCGAGAGCAGCACCTCAGCGAGTGCTCGTGTACGCTGCCTTCTTTTGTGCTGCGCGCAATTAGCGAAGACGGAGCACGTTTGCCTGTGATGCGCTTTCGAAATAACTCGTTCCGGAGCGTTCCCTGGTGGGGGGCACGCGTGTCGACTGTGTGGGCTGCGATGTTTGCATGCAAGCGCCAGTTTTCATGTCCGCGACCGTTTTGGCAATTCGCGTGCCTAGAGGCGTGCTATGAAATAACGGTCTCCGATATCGGTCTCTGTGAGGCCTCGCTGCACGCATGACCTCTGGTGCGAGGCAACGTCAATCCAGTCGGTAGAGCCGCCTGGAACACTCCAAATCTCTGAAGTTCCGCCGTTGACAGCGCGCGCGCCGACTGCCATGGTTAACAGATGCGTTACCTACCAGAGCACTGCTCGTAGTCGCTTTACTGAGGTGCTGCTTACTTACGGGGGAAAATACAGCCGAAATTCCAGCGCCCCAATCCAATGTCACTGTTAGCGGTTTTGCTCAAATATAGTAGTCACGCCGCCCAGAAAATCCGGTAGATATGCTAGCCGGCTTATTAAAATTTAATACGCGCTGCATAAATGGTCGGGGCAGCGGCATTTTTTTTTTCTCATTGATTATTTATTTCCCTGTTTTATGGATGCCCCAATGTGCCCTTATACTGCTCGCGCTTCGACCATTTGCCATTTCTCCGAACGCATGAGTGAGACGCAGACCGGAGCGTTGTCTTCCGAACTATGTCCCGTTTCGATTCACTGCAGCTTATGTTGGTTTCTTGCAGTTCATTTCCTTTTGTGCGATTCGAGGGGCAGATACCCGCCGCGGTGGCTCAGTGGCTAAGGCGTTGCGCTGCTGAGCACGAGGTCGCGGGTTCGATTCCCGGCCGCGGCGGCCGCTTTTCTGATGGAGGCGAAGAGCAAAAACGCCCGTGTGTACGAGATTTCGGCGCACGTTAAAGATCCCCCGGTGGTCAAAATTAATCCGGAGCCCTCCACTACGGCGCGCCTCATCGCCTGCGCTGCGTCGGCGCGTTAAAACCCTACAATCAATCAATCGATTCGAGGGGCAGACAAGACGGACGCTGTATTCACTGTGCGCTTTTGGTGCATATTGAGGTACGCTGTCGGTAGAGGTCGCGCTTCCTGAGATGCTATTAAAAGAAAACAAAAATGCTTTGTGAATTTGGCGTGTTGACACTGTCAAGCAAAGGTTCACCTGGAAAAGGGGGTTTTAATCGCGGTGGAGCAGGGCGTGTTGCAGTTGCGAAAGGGGTAACTATACGCATTGCGTAGTTTGTAGGGCTGGACATCGATTAAAAATTTTAGTCCGATTAATCGATAGGCTTTAATTGGTTAATTAATCGGTTAATCGGTTGAGTTAGTTGACGAAGAAAATGGTACAAATAATATTTTATAATTACAGAAATACAATAATAAATATTGTCAGTATTCTCTAGGCCTGTTCGCAGCTTTTTGCAGTGGTCTGTGGGAAGAGATAGGGAAAGGAGGTGCAGTAGGGATATTGAGCTCGGTATAGGAGCTCACCTGCATACAACCCTGTGTCTGGGAAGGGGAGTAGAGGGGTATGAAAGGATAGAGCAGAAAGAGAGAAGAATAACAAGGGCCAAGACAGGCTAGCAAATCACAGAAATCTCAGATGAGCTGAGCAGATCCTCATCTTGACGCTGATGCGGGCGGGACGCTTATCACCGCATTCGTCACTCGCACTATTTCTAGAATCGGGAACATTGGCACGCTTTGTAACTGCAGGCGGCTTCGATTAATCGTGGTTCACTTACGCCATGGTTGGTTCGTATAAGGGCAAAACGGTGGGAATGCCCGCTCGCCGTTTTTTGTGCAGTGTATATTTGTATTCAGAGTATCCATCTTCCCGTCTGTCTTAAATATCAGCTTGCGGTTTTAATCACTATTATCTCTGAGCATGCTTGCATCGTTTTCTGTCGTGAAGTGCGGCAGGTTATTCGAGCGCTAATATGAACCTCAACATGCTTGCGCACAATTTACCATGATACCCTTGTTTCATATCGATCACGTGACTTGAACCGACTAACCGATTCACAAAAAAATTAATTGTGACTGAAGCATTCATCGATTAATCGGAAGGTTAATCGATCAATCGCCCACCCCTTAGTTTTTGGTAACCTATAGAAACTGCGTACTCAAAGAGGGGCGGGGAGCGGAATGGGCACGTGTATTTTTGTCTTGTCATGTCATGTAAACGGCAGCTTAGAGCAGTCGGACCGTCTCGGACGTGGGACTGAGGCAGGGGTGCCTTATAGCCATTTCTGCCGGTCTTGGTGCTGAACTAATGGCACTGGCCTCACGTTTATTGCAAGCGAATGCATGCATAGTTGCGGCGCTTCACCCGCTGTCATGTGGTGGCAGTGGAGGCCCGCATTGCCTGCCGCGTCGTATATAGTGCAGGCCTTCGTCCAGTATTCTCTTCTCTAGCTCTCCACTGACGCACCTCATGCCAACACCCTGCGTATACCTCCACGTGCTGTCGAGTGTACATTTTATTTAATGGCTGCGACGATCGTGTGGGGAGGGCCTTAATCTGGCTGGGTCAGCAGCTCCGGCGGGTGCCCGTTCATGATCAGGCGCGTTGCTCCGCGCGACCTTGCGTGCTTCCTTATCAAGGCGGCGGGAACTTGGCTCACTTAACCTACATTGGAGCGCATCGCTGCAGAATGCTTGTCACAAACATCTGTATCCTTTTTGGCACTGCTGCGCGCAGGACCGCGGGTGCGTGGAAGTATACCGTGGCTCTTGCAGGGTACAGTTCGGACTCATCTCAAGCCGCGACTTTGGATCTTGGTGGTTTCGAAACTGCTTCTGAGGCCCGTGTCCGCGGGATTCCTGGCTTCATGCCTTGCCACTGGAACAACAACATGTGACTGTGATCGCTCGTTTTGAGATGGAGGAAATGCAAGCAGGTCAAAGAATGAACCCATGGCGTCTCGTCAGTAAGTGCACTTCCACACTGGAGTGGTCGTTCTGAAACATGAGTGTCTGCACACGCGCATGAATGCGTATCGCGATACGAAACGGATACGTCTTATTTGCTAAAACTTGTAAAAGTTAGATTTTTTTTTTACTATTTTACGTTTTTCTGTGTCGCGGGGAACAGTATAGCACTTTCCCTTGTTGGTTTCATTTTGTGGGTGATTTCGAAAATGAAAAAAAAAAAAGCGAGGAAGCATCGTTGTATTAAGCGTTTATTATTACTGTTCTCAATGTAGCATCTGTAGTGGTTAAAAGGTTTTTGTATTTTATCATCAGCCGTTGTATTTGTCCACTGCAGGACCAGAGCTCTGCCTCTGTGCCGCGCCAACCAAACTGATTCGCTCGTTTCTACCACAGTTCCACATGTCACCCATCATCCAGCGAGTTTTCATTCGGCACCCTTCTCGTCCTCTTTGTGTAGCATTACTTTTAATATCTTCGTGTTTGCCTCGAAGCCTACTGCTAAGCTTTCCATGCAGAAATCTTGATTCATTTCTTGCGAGTCGTTCGCCGATTAACGTAACAAGAACATGCCATTCGTAAATTTCCGGTTGCTTCAATGTGTTTCCAATGCAGCTTCGTGAGCGTGCCCCCAAAGCACGCTGTGAGCAACCCGGGAGGGACGGTGTGTTTGAAGGTCCCGTATCGCCCTTATCCAGTGATGTCGTCCAGCGCAGCCAGCGGCTGGGCATGCACGCGCGGGAGCGGAGGCGCATGGGGCCGCTTTTTCGGAGGCTCGGGGCGCCGGAAACGATGGTGTCTTCTGCGCCGTTGCCCGGCCTAATTGGTAGCAGGAACCGGCTCTTGTTTTCTTCGTCTTTCGCGGCCAAACGTTTCTCGCCTCCTCGGTTCGCGAAGAAGAAAAGGAAGCGCGCTCTCTGGACGCTGCTGCGCTCCTTGGGACGCCTCGTCTGGGTGCATAATGGGGCGGTGCGAGCTCGCGTGCACCGTCTCTGTTGGCGATAGCGCCGGGGGCTGCCTCTTCTGCTTTCTTTGCTGTCAACTGCGAACAGGGCAGGCTCTCTCAAATCGGCCGCGAATTCCGCGCAGCCCTGGTGAAGGAGGCTCGCCGCGTTAAAAGGCGCCACCTCGGGCGTGCGCGTAGGGAGGCTCAATGCCGCGTTGAGGCACCCTGTGTGGTGCACGTAATCTCGGGCTGCCGCCATTCGCGCCACTCTCGAGCACCTTTGAGTGAGGGCGCGTGTAACTCGGGGATAAACCAGGCGGGACTGCGGCGCGATACACTGTACGAACATTGTCCCCGCTCTGCTCGTCGGACAGTCCGCGGTTGCAGTGCTGCGTCACGTTTGAAATCGGTCCGACGATTGTGATCGGTTTCTCCTCGGTCATGCACGGGTCAATTTGGCCAGTGCGCGGATGACAGCTCTACCTGCGGTAGACCGCATCCGTGGGGGCTGATAACGTTGCCTGTGCAAAGTGTCGCTTGCAGTGCTCGCTCCGTGGACCGTTTGGCCGACGTTGAAGACACGTTCCGGCTTCCGTGCGAGTGTTCTTGCCCTTCGTGGAGGCCCGGGCTTACAAAAAATGGCAGCATCTCCACTCCGTGGATGATGGCGAGGGTGCGGAGTACGGGGACTCGAAATGACATCCAAGTTGCGCCCCAACCGTCATTCGATTTGAGCCGTGAGTTGCACCTTGATAATTCCCTAAATGAAACTGCAACTCACGGCTCAAATCGAATTTCGCTTGATTTTCGCTTGATGGTGGTGTGCGCGCGGATGGACACGGACGGACATTGGGAGGTCCTAATGTACTCCGCACCGTTACAGGCGAGAGAGTAAGCCGTGTTTGACTCTCGGGTACTAACTCACGGTCGTAGCACGATGGGTAAGACGGCCGACACTAACTCTGTCTGGTCTACCAGACACAAACTCGAATCCTGCCGGTGCCTGTGTGATTTTTTGCGATTGTAAATTCTATGCGCACGGACATTGTGCGGTCCTAAGGTACTCCGCACCTAATACCAAGCCTGACAGAGTCTGTGAGGCTTGGTATTTTGTAAGCGAGAAGGGCCGCCGATTCGTATTGAAAACCGCTCTGTGCTGCGCGAGGCCTCAGTCTGGACTTTCTCACCCCGTTATGTTTGGTAACCGTCTATCAGAAGCAAGGCTTCGTGGCTCAAAAAATTTCGAACGAGCGAGAACTGTAGTATTTGGTGTTGATGGGACCGTACAAATTTCGCCACAGCGTGCAGTCTGTGCCGAGCTCCGGGCAGGAAACGTGCGCGCGCGTACAGGACGACTGTATCGTCACGGGTGCTCGATAGTGTCAGGTGTGACCCAAATTCCGCCTCTCACGGGAGACAGACAGCTATCTCGCTCGAGAGGAGCACAACGATCCCGCTTCTCAAAAACAGCCGTAGTGGTCCAACAAGGGCGAACTTGTTTCTCGTTGGCCATCGATGATAGCTCTCGAATTGTAGTCGAGACAAACATCAGGGCTGTGCCAGCCGTGACATCGCGGTTCGCTCCCGTTAGCGTGCGCAGGGCCTGGCGATTTTTCTGCCGCGCCATGTGGCGGTCCCTCGCCGGGCGCACGCGGACGAAATTGGCCCGTGCGCGGGTGAGAACGGGCTCCTTCCCCTTTACGATGGCGGAAAGCGGCGCCTGCTGCTCAGTATAAATCACACCTCGGCTCCTTGCCCGACGCGCCCCATCCCGCGGGAAATAAACACGTGTCGCGTTTCGCACGTGCCGCGGCATGTCTCCCAGCTGGCGACGGCGGCGCCTGGCCGTCCGAGTCCCCGGGCTCCGCTGTAGCCGTGTTGGCCGGCCAGTGGCTCTCTCCGTTTGATGACCCTCTCGCTCGCGGAAGAGGGAACGGCAGAACTCGCGTTCGGGAATGCGCTGGGGGCATCTTCTCTGAGACTCTCCAACCGAGAGTGGGGCCCAGGTGGGGTTGGCACCGCTGGTTGGTCAGCCCGAGAAGTTCGCTGGTCAACCTCGACGTCCTTGCCAATCTTCGTGGCGAAATCGGCCGAGCACTTGCGTACCACAACCATCGAAGTAGCCCGTCGGCTGCGCTAGCTATGCGACTTGTGTCCCTGTATTGCGCACTGTGGCGCATTGCGTCACTTTGGCTGAGTTAACTATGGTGGGCGCATACACGGCCAGTAGCCCGTACCCGTGTAACCGGCACGTGTGAGAGCAGCGTGTGTAAATGTTGTGGATGTGCCGTTTCGAAGAGAGCGGGTAAACATGTTTATTGCGAAAAGCAGTGTGGAGGAGTCTCCTCAGTCCAGGCACCCTTGAGCTCTTCCAGCCCCGACAGCTCTCAGCACCGCAGCAGGCGCCGATCATTGCAGTCAGAGCTGGTCAGGGCTCCCTCCCAAAGCTCGTACAAATGCCAGGGATTGCGCGAATGCAGCGGGGCGTGGTGGGCCCAGCCCTCTGCCGTATAGGGGGGCTTCGCAGGATCTGCATAGCGGGGAATATACGGTGGGGTTCAATATGTGGCACCTACTGGGATGGCATCTAGCTGCCGCTCCCCCTCTTCCGTTAGGTGTTTATGCGGTGCTGGCTAGGTGATACACTCTTAGGCAAAAAGGACTAAAATAGGGACTAAAATACAGCCGTTAGTCTTCGCGGGCGACCGTTCATCTTCAAGGGGAGTATCTGCGGCAGAGTACGTACCGTGTGCATAAATGCGGACTAACTGTTCATCCCCGTCGATCTATAAGGAGTAACGGGAAGACGAAACGCATGCAATTAGTCTCTTCGCTGCGTCGTTAATCCCCTAATGGCGTCGTCGTTGCCCTTTCACGCATATGTCTGCGAACAGTTTTATATTTCCAAAACACAAGCCATTGCAGTCACAGGATGCTTTAGATCGTGCCACCGGAGAAAATATTGATGTTAGTTATAAGAAAATCGCCTAGGGTTAGTAGAGCGGCGGGTAATAGCAAGGAGCGGCGAAGCGCGATTGCCATACGCTTCTCGGCGAGGTTTTGTTGATACGCTGTGTTGCATACGATTCATGCGAAGTAATAACGGCCAATGAAAGCTTTCAAGCGCCTTAACAGTAACGAAAAAATTAGTGACAATAGCAAAAGTGGATTCCTGAGCCTAATGAATATGTATATGTTTAACACACGAGAAAAAAACGCATGTTGCTGATGACAACTGCAAAACAAAAATGCTCGCTCGTCTCGAAGTTATCTTTTACACTCGGTACATAATTGCCTTGGGCACCAAAACTATGACAATGCTGCAACTGCTGTAAAACCCCCTTGCATTTCCCCGTCGCAATCGTCTAGCGACGCCAATTTAAAGAATTCAGGCTAAGCAACACCGAATTCGCTTTCGCCGATGCAGGAAAATATGGCATGTTTCCTTATTCTGACACTCACACAGACGACACCTTTCATATACGCTACACAGAGCACTTAACATATGTATCGAACACTAAGAAAGCACTTAGCTTGCGCTAATTTGTGCGGAAACAAATGAGTCGTCCGATCGCCCAGCTACCTATCTCAACTAGGCGACGACGAGTTGATTGTTATCTACGAGAAAAAACTATGGTTGTGAGGCTCTACTTCGAATCGAACGGAGCAATAGTCCCTAAACCTAGCAAAGCGCTAAGCGCAAGGCGCAAAATGCGGTCACGTTCGCTTGCACAGATAGAAATTCGGGCATCAGTTGCAATAGATCTGTTGCGTTATGCACAGAACTACACGCTGTACACTTGAATATTATCTACCGCCACTGCCACCCGGCGGCGTGGTCCAGCGGATAGCGCGTCGGGTTCCTCGTGTGTGATTCCGGGCGTCATGGGTTCGATCCCTGCCGGTGCCGGAGATTGTTTTTATTTCTGCACTCTACGCAGTTCGTCCTTGGGGAGTATCGGAACGGACCATCCGGGTGGGGGACTAACCGTTCGTCCCCTCGCAGTTAGTCCCCAAAGGGACTAATGATTGTGGCAGAGGTCGTTAGTCCCCGAAAGGACGAACTTTTAGTCCTTTTTGCCTAAGAGTGTACGTTCGAAGTGCCGCTGTGATAATCGGTGAGTGTGTCGATGGAGGGATGACTAGACAGAGCGCTGACGATGTTGCGTCAATAGAGCCGACCCGTAATTGTTTCTCTTGGGTCATTTTGGAAGTACGTAGTGACTATGTTGCTGACGGCTCAATAAAGGTGCCAGAAATGCTGGCTCAAGCCTTGCCAGCGCGGGCAACGACCACCGTCTTGTCCCGGATAAATCGCAGCATGGGAAATGGGCGCGCTTCCCGGAACGGAGTGCGCTTAACCGCGGAGAGATTTCATTAAGGAATGGGCCGCGGGACTTGTGTCGGCTGCCGGGACGCGTCGCTGTGCGGATTAGCGCCTGGGCCTCGGAGTATTCAACTGTCGGCCCTAAGCCCGTCTTCCATCGATCGGGCGCTGGCTCTTGCGGGCGATGCAGCGCCACTCGAGTCTTTACCCACGCATGGGGGCTGTCTGTGGCGCAAGGTGTGGGCCCTCTCGAGTTTCATTTGCGCGCAGAGGTAAAGGGGCGCTGTATATCCAGCTTTTGTCACAACTCACACGTGGAGCTCCGGGCCGAGTTGCAACCAGTACAACTCGGCCCGGAGTTGTACTGCGGATCGAAAAAAAAAAAAAAGTACCGCGAAGCGGGGGCTGGCTGTTCCGCATGTACTGCAATGGATTTAGACAAATACTTTTGGTTCAAAATTAACGCGGATGGCTTCACCGCCATGGAGGCGGAAACGCCCATGTGTCCATGTTTTGGCCCAGGTTAAAAATCCGTGGATTGTCTAATTAACCCTTAGCCATCTGCTAAAGTGTTTCTTTCCCATAGCCCCGGTAAGCTTCATAATTTGTCACTTCGCACATGAAACTACAAACTGTTTTTCTTTGGCATCTTCGTAAAGGCTGATTGGCCAAAAAGAATGTGCACTTTTTGGCAAAAATTTAGCGCTAGAACACGGGAAATCCTGCGACATGGGTGTCGCAGACACAGTGAGATTGCAGCTGATAACGTTGAATTCGCGGCGATCTTTTATATTTGTGTACAAATCCAACAAACTCTGGAGTGCCTACACAAGCTTGCATGTGCACAGACAGCCTCCATTCGTACAATTCCTGCGCGTAAGCAGTGTTGAGTTTGCCTGCCGAGTTTTTCTCCGGCTGAAAACTTGAGTCATGGTCGGGAGGTCCGAGCTGAAAAGGGCACGTGCGGAGTGTGAGCGTGTTTATACAGATGTTAAGTACAGCTGTAATTAAGGGTAGCGGGACTCACGCAAAAAAAAAAAGAAGGGGGAAGGGGAGGAGTTTGTGTAACAAATGTTGCTGCTTTGGGGCTTTTTGCGGAGCATGTGGTTCACGGCGCCAAGACACGGAACTGGGAATTCCAGCGCGGACCGCACGCTGTGCTTCGCCGGTTTGAATAAACGTGGCACGAAGTGTCGTTTCCTTCCGCGTGCGGCAATTCGCATTTCGGCAGTGTATTTTCCAGTATAAAGTGGTCGTTGCCTAATTTGCCCCCTGTCGGCATTATGCAACGAGCGAACCACCGTCGCCAGGCTGCAACGCGTCTCCCATGCGCAATATAGAATCCACCTTCATCTCGCATGGTTTTCCAAAACACCCGGAAACGGGAAAGAAAGCGATGCCTTCGAAACATTCCTGAATGGCCGAACGTATCTTCTCCACCAGCTGTTTCGCGTGCTTTGATCGCGGAGAGTGTAAACTCTTGTTAGCGACGACATTCGAGTCGGTTTCGTCGGCCGGTCGAAGCGCGTGTGACGTGTTGGGCGAAAAGTCGGGCGCGCTTGCTCGCCCGGGCGAACGGAGGCGGGCCGTGTTTCGTGTACGGCGGCCCTCGGCGTCGCGTTCCCGCGTCCCTCGACGCCACCGGGTCTGACATCGATTTTTCGGGCCGAATGGCGCGATGCTTTTCTCGCCTCCCACACGCCGGGCAGGCCGCACAACTGCAGCCCTCGTCGGCATCGCCGTGATTTGCCCAAAAGACTTTGCGTACAGGGCGCCGCGTATATAGCTTTCCTCCCGCTCGTGCTCGGGTTCTGGCCCTTTCTGTCGTCGCACGCAGCCGCGCACGCGGAAAAACATCCGTCGCCTCGTGCTGGACGAACGCATCTTGCGCGCAGTGCACCTTCTCCGATTGCTCTCCTTGTCCCCACTGGTCGGCGCCTTGTTTTGGTGTGTCTTAGTCCCGGCCTCGTCGGCGCACCGCGATTTCCGTGGGGAGCGTACGGCTGCGGAGATTCGATTGCCGTACACCAAAGCCTTGATTTGGAGCTTGCAAGGGTGGCAGCGTAAGCGATTTGGTACAGCATGCGTCTACACTGGAGCGCAATATTACTGCGGGTGCAAACAGAATGAGAGACACGACACAAGGCGCTTTGTGTCGGGTCTCTCGTTCTATTTGTCCCTGCCGTAATTTTGCCCTCCCCTGCAGAAGTTTGATATTGAAGGTGAGGGTGGCATTATTTTGTACGTGAAAACAGCTGTCGCGGGAAGCGTGGTTTGTGACTTTTTTGCCATTCTAGAATAGACGTTATAAATCGAAGCCTCTCTTTGAAGCAGAAAGCGTAGAATTATTTCTAAGGATTGAAAAAAAAAAGTAACTTTGTGACGAAAGAGTTTGTGCATTTGGTCCCGCATCGCAAGCGGACGGAGCGGAAACGATTTCGTGCAAGTTTGTTTCTGTAGAGGCAGGTGACGTTGAAAAGGACATAGCTTTTTGAGGCCGAGATATTAATTGAAAAACGGAACGTGTCGTTTTCTGTTGATGTTTCTCAAGGCAGGTGCAGCGCTGCCGCCGGCGCCCAACCATAAGCAGACGTGGTATTAAAGGAAAGAGAACTGCCGATGCCCGCGGGAGATGTTCGGTTTCGTATAGTGCGAAAGTTTCGGGAATAATTGATCTTTAAAATAGGCTTCTCTCTCCATATCTGCTCCTCCCTTGTTTAATGAGAGGCTACCAATGTTTCCGCCGTTGTCTCTTGACGCTCCCTGTAAAGGATACTCCATTACAAGCACGCGTGTAATGAAGCAGAGTTCACTACTTCACGGAGGAGGGTATGACGAGCTGAATGTCAACCGAGAAGTTGTACAGGCGCATTCCTGTTTGTGAACAGCTTTGGTGAAACTGTACGCACTCGCGCCGAAATTCCCAGTGTTCTATCCGCCGCTACGTTGGCGGCGACTGCTACTGACACTGCAGTGACCTAGACATCGTCGCCGGAATGCCTGCAATGCGTTACAGCACGCGCTATGTTAACGGCAGTCGTTAACCAGCGCCGCCGCGTCTCTGTGTACGTCGCGCCGTGAAGTACGTCTGTAACAGCATTTCGCCACATAATCCAGTGCGTGTGTGTAGGGGGGGAGGGGGGGGGGGTACAACAATGCTCCGACGGCGCACACTCTCCCAGTTTGGGGGGGATTTGTAAGGGCTGAAAAATGCTACATAAAGGCTGACACTTGTCTACTGAGACGTAAACATTCTTTCTTGCCGCTCTGCTATACTGCGGTGCATTGCTGGGAAGGTTTTTTATCAGGGGCTGTGTAAGCATTGCTATATGAAAATGTGAGGGCCCCTTTGTATAGAGCGCTGTACACCGCGTTCCTTTAAAGTCGGCTGCACTACTTGCTCCAATGCATTGCTAGCACATTGTGTCACGCTTTCTTTTGTTCTTTGATTCTTTTCAATTCAAACATGAGTAACAATTTGTACGCGTTCTTCACCTGTGTTGCTTTAAATACGACGACGAATCGCTGCGGGAGTGCATTCCAAGCGAGCGGTGGTTCCGTCCACGAAGCGGGTCGTGGTTCCGTCAGCCGGCGTGCTGCTGCCTGGCACCGTCTGCCCGCTGGAGTTGTCGCAGCCGTTTACTGTACACCTTCCAAGCGAACGGGGCATTGAGCGCGGGTTTTGCCACCCCAACGCCCGAGGTCTTTCAAGGCCGCCTGGGTCCAAACACGTGAGGAGCGGGTACGCGCGAGGCAGCGAAGCACGACTGGGGCTTTGCCCCTCTCCCACCGGTCCTGTGCGGGACTTCCGTTCGGTGGGCTCGCCTCTTCCTCGTCCTGTAAAGATACTACAATACAGGAATAACGGCTTCGACGTCCGTGTTTCGGCCCCAAGATTGGCTTTCGCAGCGGCATGCATGTGGTGAGCGGGTAAAATAAGTCGCACCCCTCGCAGTTCGTGTGGAAAGGAATTTCCGCAGCGAGCTGCTGCCACTGTAACGACGAAATTGCCGATCTTGGTTCTGCAAGATTATTTGCGCGTTGCAGAAAGAACAGCGAGAACGTCGTATTCGTGCCTGCCTGGCGACCCGGGCTCCGTGTGAGGCGGACAGAGGCCCGGGCCCACCGGGCTGCGTGTCCCGGGGCACCTTTGTGTTCACCCCCGCCTGCGTCTCGTCTCCCCCTGCTGGCCGATTCATTTGCCGGAGAATGGGCGATCGATCAGCGCCTGTCACGGAGGAGGGCCCGACTAGGAGGAACCCCGGAACACAGGCGAAGTTTCCGCGCTGCTGCTGCTGCTGCTACCGCGGCTGCACACACGCGTGGCGGAAACTCCGGGGTTGACTTCGTTCTCCTTGCCAAGTCATTTCTACGGAAGCTGGACTGGTCAGACTTCTTCTGTAGGGACACTCATGACTTTGCGCAAGCGGAAGGTTGTATAGCGACAAAAGGGGTTGGGGGGGAAGGGGGGGGGGGGATCGTCGTGGCACTACGATGATAAAGCTGTTGTAATTTACCCGAGACGCCAGCAACCAGTAAATAGGATTTCTGACAGGGCAACACATGACACGTGTGTTACGCGTGTCGGCCTAACACAGAAGTTAAGGCGGTAACGACTGTTGTATATATACTCGCCGTAGGCCTTCTTAATGCTTTTTTGTATCTAATCTCCTTCTTCCTTCTAATAGGAGATTGCGAGGTACGGTATTCTTGGATAGTTTGTGGTGGCTGAATTCGTGGAAAAGCATAATTTGGCATTCTATAGCCTTCTTCGGACCTTGGTGCTAGGATAGTTGTTGTGGAAGCAGTTGAATTAGCTACTTCATGATTTTGCCCCTTCATACTCTCGCGTGTTTCCTCCTTTTCTTTAACGGCAGACTGCTTTCCACTCCTGGGCCAATATTTGTTCTGCTTTCAGAATCATCTCATCTGGCAGGAGGGGGGGGGGGGGGGGGGTTGCAGAACAAAAAAAAAAAAAGAGCAAACCACACTTCACCGGCGCTCGTAAGTCAGTTTGCGAGGAAGTCTGTAGAGATATACGCGAGGCGCTCTTCGGCTGGGTATGCATTCAAATCGCAGTTCTTTGGTCACTTTGACTCACCAAGCTTTGGTGAGTCAGACTAGCCGTAAAGGCTCGTTCACACTTGCGACAAAGCGACGCGATTTCTGTCGCGGCGACAAAAATTGGTGGTGACCAAACGACAGAAACGATCGCCGGGCAACTAAAGCGACAGAAATCGCGTCGCTTCCTCGCAAGTGTGAACGGGCCTTAAGTCTTATATGTCGCCGTGTGCGGCGGAGCATGTTTCCGACGTCTCATCAAGCGCGAATATCGGCGTCAACACAAGGGGTAGCGATAAAAACACATTTGGGCTGTGCGATTTGAAGCAGGGTCGCCGTAGCAGGGTGCTGCTGTAACTCGGCACCCTGCTAAAGGAGGAACCGAAATTAGCCCGGTGCATTCGACGTGGCGGGGGAACGTGACGGCGCGTGAGTGCACGCGGAGTGTGGCCAGTCTGCCTGTTCAAGTAACTCGCGCTAGAAGACGAACGCGAAGATGGATGGAGACGACGTAGCAGTAAAGACGTAAGCAGACTTAAGTGGCTGAGGAAATTTTGGTATGGAAAACGATAACCATTACAAACATTTGCAGATGTTATGTAGACGTGCAAACACCATCATTGATGGAGAGCGAGGCAAGTTGCTAGGCGCGACAGAAAGGTCGAGGCTGCACGGTGCGATGCACGGGCATTGCTGTTTACATAACTGCTGACACGTGGCCTGTTGGGAAAGTTCTGCTGTTTACTCCATGTCGGCCGTGTATAACGGACACGGACTTGTTCGCTGCGCCTGTGGCGAGCCTTCGTAGACGACTTGACGTGTGCGTGCGCGCTCAAACCGATGCTCTTCCACGGCCCGGCCGCACGCGCTTATCATCGTTGTCTTGTGACTGTGCGCGTTGAACGACGTGTTTTCTCCCCCCCCCCCTCCCCCCTGTACGCTCAGCGCCTGTCGATGACTCACCGGTGTCGCGCCTTACTGCCACTTCAAAGAGACGGCGAGCTGCTTCAACACGAGCTCCTTCCTGGAGTGTTGTAATAGACGCGGACCTGTATGCGCCCCGCAGAATTGTTTTCCGCTTTCTTGTTTCCCGAGTTCCAAAAACACACGCCGAGATGAACATTTATTGCGACTGTACGCGGTGACCATTGGGAGCCGCGACTGCTCTGACTATAGCTGACTGACTCGTGGGTTTGTTGCATGTGAGAAAACAGCAGTATTTATGGAGCAGGTACTGTCTGTAGCACTGGGCGCCCGACCATGTATTAGCCCTCAAATATGCGCATACCTAAGTGTTGACGCCGAAGCACTGCACAAAACTAACATATGCTTAGCGACGCAGTCTCCTTGTATGCTGAGCGGTTTGGGCTAAAGTCGAGTGCACTGCAAGCCACTGCGTAAAGTTCACAAGTAAAAAATCTAGGTGTGGTAAATCCTGTTGCACCGCGGGACAGTAGAACCTGAGCCTCCGGAATTGGATTTCGAGTCGTTTGGTCCACGCGCCGGTACGATGAACGTTCCGCTCCCAGGGTAGTATTTTGAACCCTGAACACTATCGTTAAGCTCTCGTTATGTCGCAAGTGTTGCACTCAGCTTTAGTGACCGCGGCGCACCTTACAGAGAGTGCAAGGCCTCGTCAGAGCGAGCCCTTTACGAAATAGTACCCCTGCTTGCTGCATGGGCTGAAATTCTCGCAACAGTTTTCACAATCCCCGTCCCGCTTGAGTATGCAGCTCTGACTGACCTACGTAGTGAATTGTAACGAGGCCAAGGCGGACTTCAGCAGTGCCGAGAATGGCTTCGGACGGTGGACGTGTTCTCAGGAGCGAATCTGTGCGGCCTGGTCTTCTTGCGGCGTTTGTCGACATTTTTACGACTCTCATTGATCGCACTTCGTTTACCAGTAAGGTAGCCGAACGGAGAGGACGCACACCCAAAGAGATGGAAAAAAATAAAGGCGAAAAGGGACCTAGCTACTAACACATTAGCCATGCACGGTCTCCATTTTTCCCTCTTTGCTCGGCGTCTTACTCCGTTTCCGAAGCACCGATCACGTTAGTGAATGGTTAGGGCGCCATTGCTGCCGGGGAAGTGAATTCGTGCGTGCGCTTAATACGGACGCGCGTAATACGGACGCAGTGTCGGGGGCATCCCTTGAGAGCTGCAGGCAGTGTGTGAACGCAGAAGCCGGGCTATCTGAGCGACGGGCACCCTGATAGAAGACGCGTCCATTTGGGGGGAGTGTTGTTGCGAGAGAGAGAGACGTCAAGAAAGCGTGCACGGAGGACCGGTTTCTCGCCGGACGTGGGTCTGTTTGTTCTCGGGGGTCTCGCGCGAGCTCCGTGTACACGGGCGCCTGCATCGGGAGCCTCCTCAGCTTCGCTCTCGGCTCGGCGCGTTTTCGCCGCGGTCGAGAAGTGGCCGAATCGCCGGTGCGAGGGTCGTTTTCACAAGGAATTTGAGGCGAATTTTTATTAGGTGGCGCCTCAATGTTTGGGATGACGTCGTGGCTGGCAGGTGTCACTCTTTAATCTAGCTCAGGCGATGTATCATAAGCGTGGCATTATTTTAGTCCGACTTATACGTTTGAAGAGAGCATGCCAGCGCGTCTAGCACAGCCAACGGCGCCAACTTTGCTGCGATTCAGTTCTTGTGTGTGCGTGAGGGGGGAGGGGTGTAGGTAAGTAAGTGGGTGGGTGGGTGGGTTAACGTGGTGCAACACCTTCTGTACATGTAGTGTGCAGGTGAGTTTGAGGCGTGTCTTCCGCAGCATTTAGGTTTCTGGGTTGCATGGAAATTTGCGGCACTGGAGAGCAGCCGCACGGGTACCGTGACGTCACAGCTCCATTTAGCTTTTCTTAAATATAATGCAATCACTGTAGCCCGGATATGCGGGGCAGGAAACGGAGGAAACTAGCCAATCAGAACGCATTAAAAGAAGACCGCATCAGCATCGGCCTTGATGGGGCGTGCTTTGTGGTGTGAAATAATCCGAGTCGCTTATTTTCGTTTTATCACCATGCTCTCCGGCGACTTCTACGGCGTCGTTTTTGCACGATACGCGCTGCGTATGCTCTGTTCGTGCGAGGAAAGCGTAATCTCTGGAGTCCGTGTGTTTACATCGCTTGCTTCTCCACGAAGAGTCCGCTCCTCCGTCACGTCACCTTGCGACACAGCGGGAGTGAATGCTGCCTCGTTGAGCAGCGTGCAGCCCGGGCGAAAATGTGCTAGATAGGCTAGTGGCAGAGCTAGCGCTTAAATCATTTGGCGCACTCGGGACAGGCAGTTTATTCTGCAATGGCTGACATTTTTCGTTGTAACCGCGCAACCGGAGAAATACACTCGACAGACGCCGGCGTAGCGTGTGCGTATCTCTGCCTTATCTTCGCCTCTTCTGGGCTGTTAGCCACAATGCATTTGCTATCTTACTTGCTGGGGGCCAGAATGTCATGCGTAGCATTGCGAGCGCCGGAATGTAGATGTTTGTAAATCCGGCAATAACTCGCTGCGCCGTGTCCCCGGGCGAACTTCTTCAACAGCATACGTATGTGTGTGTTTCTCGAGGTCGGTAATGTGTTCCCGTGCTCTGGAGAATCTTCCCCGTGACTTGGGATTGTGCTTCGCTTCTTACACCTTGGCGTGACCGCAGTCGCTGCAATGGTAAGCTGTGCGACGTACAGGGAGGTTAAAACCGCTTTAGCTTTGTCTCTTCTTTGTTTGAGAGTTATTTTTGTTTTTTAACGGCTCCATTCACTTGTGTAGCCTTTGCCCCAATTCACAGAGCCACCAGGGGCCATCTCCACTACTGCGTACCATAATAACGTCGAGGCTTTTAACGCTCAAAACGTTCCTCGAACGCACGCCGCCCTTGCTACATTGGCTTAGTTTTTAGTGGTGTATGTAACACGAGGTTTGTCTGGCTCCCAGGAAGACTCCTTCCGATCTGTACTTGTTGCCTCCGCCACCACGGTCAGCACTGCACCCGCCGCGGTCGCTCAGTGGCCAAGTCGTTGTGCTGCTGAGCCCAAGGACGCGGCTTCGATCTCGGCCGCGGTGGCTGCTTTTCTGGTAGAGGCGAACACCGAAAACGCCCCGTCGGCGCGCCTCGTATCCCAGGTTAACCCCACAATCAATCAATGATGCATGTAGGCACTCTCTACGGCATGCCAGGGACCTGGGGCGCGCTGCGATTTTGTAGTGAACTTCCTGCATCACGGACAGTAATCACCCAACAGCAGACCAAAAACACACTGCCCATCCGCTCACTTCATCGTGTCCAAGCGCCAGCGCACTGGTCGCGATGGTAAATAAGGTAATTCTGGCCACAAGGAGGTAAATTTTGCCATGATTTTCGTCGGAAACAAGGTAGCTCTCCTCAACTCTGTGGAACCGATACTCTTGGAAACCGTCTTCTGAGGAAATTTTTGGGTCACTGGCTTCCTCCGTGATCAACGTATAGGCAAAATTGATTCATGCGCTTCTTGAGAACGACGAACTTTCACGAAAGACTGTAGCATGCAGTCTTTTGCTCATGCTATATACACTCGCTCACCCACAGGGATACTCACTGAAATATGTGCGCTGCCCTTGCCTTTCACCTCCTTTTTTTGCTCTGTTTTTTTTTCCCTCTTCCCCACGCGTTATAGCAAACTAGACCATAGCCGGGTTCACAATCCTGCCTTTCTTTGACCTTTTTTTCTTCCTTCCGGGTGCTATCAGAAACCTCACAAACTTCATTGAGGTTTACACGCATTCTGTTAGCGAGAATATAATCTGGATGTCGCACGCCTCGCAGAACGCGAACTGTGACATGCAGTGCCCACGTCGGGTCCGAATCGGGGCGGAATAGTTCGCGTCCTACCACTGCTACTCCTTTTGGACCGCGTCTTTCACCTCTGCCGCCAAGCGTGGAATTTCGCGAGGAGAAATGTCCTTTGACCCATGATTTGGATTCCGGGGGATTTTGGCTGACCCGGAAGAGAGTCCATCTTCACTTGGCTGATGTATAGGAGGAAAATACTTAGGCCGACATCGGGTGGTTGCGCCTTCAGTCGCTTCTTTTTTTCCTTTGCTGGAGTTTCAGACCGACACCTGCATTTCGTCTTGGCTGTAAGTTTCGGCGCGCAAAGCCTTTTCCAAGCGAACGCACTCCGGCTTTGAAGATCGATCGCGTCGCGGATGTTTCTGGCAGATTTGGCCACATGCCGTTTTTTGGGTGTACATTCGCGGCGGCGTATTAACTCGCAGGGACAGCCAACGGGGAAGATTTATCGCAGCGCGCACTGGTCCTACTTTCTCGCTACCCACGGCAAGAAACGCAGGCCAGAGCTTATAGCGCAGTGCGTTGCGGCATTCTTTTTCCGCTGTCGGTAATCGGGGTTGTCCGCTGGCTCGGCTGCATGTCTTGCTCCTTGGCTTTGAATAATGATTGGCGAAACTTCCGACTGCGTTGTCATCCGTGATGACGCCCATTCTCTTCAAGAGTTCCCACGCGCCAACGCTTTATATAAGTAGGTGCGATTTCGATCACTTGTCACACTTGACCGCTGCCCTTTGATATGCCCAGGGGTTTCGAGCTATTAGTGAATTGACACCCGGTACTGCCTCCAACTTTGCTAGATGAAATTTGATATTTCATTGAATTTCTGTGGAGCATTTTTTTTTTCACTGGTTGAACTTGTGGAAACATTCAAAAGCACACTTTATTTGCTGGAAGCGGATTTTTTTTTTAACCGGTCGTAGTTTAGGTACATGCAGCGATAATTTATGCGAAAATCTGACGCGTCGACGCTGCGCATGGGCTTGGAGGCGCGCCGTAGTGAGTGGAGAACCACATATTGATTAGACCACCTCGGCTTCGCAACTCGTGGCACGTCAAGACATCCAACGATTCCGAATATTCATTCGCGTATGTTCTGGATGTATACTGACGGGTTAATGTCCTGACTTCTTGGACGTTTTGACGCATTAGCCTTTGTCGACACGGATGAATGTACGGCTGCTTGCAGAGGATTATGCAGTTTACCTTCTCGTCAGACTCGGTCACTTTGCTCACTGATCAGATCCCCTTTGCTACGAAAGTCCCTTCTTTCATGCATGCGCGCAGCCTGCAAAAATATATCAACCAAGGGCTGTCACAAAGATTATTAAGTAACCCTAAATAAATTCTACGGATTCTGAAGCAATAAAAACATTATTGTGGATGTGTACTCGCAACAAATATTACGGGTGAAGCACCTTACGGGCTCGGGCTGTCGATGTCTCCTGTCGTCGTCGTCGTCGTCTCCTGTAGTCACGGCACTAAAACACCTGGACACTCGTTTTCCAACGCCTCGCGCTAGAGCGCTTCGTGCTTCAAAGACACCAGACTTTCGCACCAAAGCTGTATACCTCTTCCCCCAACGGTTTCATCTCCGTGGGCAAAAACGCAAAGGCGCCAAGGATACGCTTATACACTGCATGCTTCGCCCCTCACCCGGTTTCACGTTAGTTGAGATGGTGCGAGATTTTTTTTTTTTCGTGAATTTTCCCTCGGCTAGGCGATTTATTCAAGGAATCGGCACGTGTCGAACAAATATCCCGGATGCCAAGTCCTTCCTTGTATTGTATCGATGTCGCCGTGTTGTGCGCGTTCTCGGAATACCGAACTGTCTGGGTGATTCCAATGCTCCTAAGTGCTTCAGGTCTAAACACGAACTATGCATTTCTCGAGTAAAAAAGAGGAGGGGGGGGGGGGGGAGATTTTATATAACCGATAGATAATTGAAATCTGGGGGTCCCGGCAGATGTTCTTACAGGAATGCATGTTTTTATCTGTTGGTCGTTTCGATTAGTAGATGCTTAGGCTCGGTTGGACGTTCTCATTGGATTAATATTTGGACTCGGTGGATGTCGCCGTGTGTACGTTTCTGAAAAAAAAAAACCAAGCTATTTTGCGTGATTTTATTCCAGCGTTCCTAACGTCCTTTGGTCAAAAACGCATTTCTCTTGCAAAGGCGCTTCGAAACACAAATTAGTATACACTGCAGCTGAGGCATCTCATGTAACCGATAAATAATTGCTTGCCTGGGGTCCGGCGGGCACATGTTCTTACGGGATGCATGTTTTGGCCCGCTGGATCCGTGCACTCAAATGTTTCTAGGCGGCCTCTCTAAAGTTGTCCAGACAGAGCTCTATCTCTCTGTATACCTCTCTCAGCTTGCGGCGTCCCTCGAGCGCAGGCCTTGCACACCAAGTGCCTCAATAATCGCCCACTCGTGCCCGTGTTATAGCACCGGCAATGCTATTGACCTGCTTGTCTGTCGTTGACGATAAAGGAGATGTCCCACGTGCTTTTGTCGCTGTTGCGAACATGCGTGCGGAATATCCTTGCGGTCACTTCGTTCTCTCTCTTTCTGTCCACGACAGGCCAGAATGGCGACGCCCAGAGTTCTTTTAATGTCGAAGTGCATAGCCAACACCCGTGGCTGCAGAGCAGCACTAATAAGTGGTCTCGTGACCCTAATTGTCTTTTGCCGCCGAGCGCGCGGAGCTTAACGCGACGCCGTGGTGCAGATATTCCTAGGTGCGGGTGTGCGCGGTGCCGTCGAGGTCAATGGGTTGTTCTCCGGGACAGCTGGCTTCCATCAGGAGTGGGGCGCAAGTCGAGTGGCGGAAGTGCGCGCCCTCGAGGTTCACGCGCGCGGCCGGGGCGGGGCCCGGTGGACCCTAGGCTCACGCCATCGCGCCATCAGCGTGGGGCTCTCGCCAAGGGCGTGTGCGGACCGCCGGGGACGCGGGGCCCTGTTGGCGGACCTGCGCCTGCCGCATACCTTCGACTCCGCCCCGCCAGTTGCTCGTCTCTGCATCCACGTGCCGGCTGATACGCGCTTCTATCGGTTAATATTGGTGGCCGGAACATTGTCATAACTGAAACTGGGGGCCCGCTAAATATGGTATGCAGTGCACATTCTTGAAGGGGCCCTGCAGCGGTGCTCTTCCTCTCTTTCGTTCGGGCCTGGAAGTACCGCGAAAGCTCTTGATTTGCGCTCTGCAGCGGATTTCTTTCCGTAGTCTCTGATTCGCGTTTGTCGCTATTTTCTTGACCATCGAATGCTTTCACTGCAGCGACGGAAATATTAATTTAAAGAAGCGGGCCTCCGATAGCAGCGTTACTTCTGGCCACATCACTTAGGAGCACAAAATTCCCGGACTTCTCAGAACGCGGGAAAAAGAGGAATAAGTTTTGAGTCCGTTTCTGAGTTACCTTATGCGCGTAGTTTTTGTCTGTAGGAACTGGCCCGGTATCGCCACCAAGCGCTCACGTCAGCTGGTGCCTGCATCTCCGGAGCTCTTTAGCTTAGTCTAGTACACTTTGACTGCTTTGAACACGTGTGCGTATGCGATAGCCACATAGCCGTTTCGTAAAAAAATAGCAGTGGCTTAGCTCGGCTATGCCAGGATATACGTAGCAAGAGCTAAGGTTCAGCTGGTTATTCTTAGGTTTCCTGGTTTTCTAGGATTAGCTGATTATCACGCGTACTGCTGCTAAAACGATTTCCAATCCATCACAATCCAATCCAGTCGCTGCGGCGGCGGCTCCAGCGCGCCAGCTGTCCGCCGTGAGGCGTCGCTGCTCCTCGCGCATGCGCAGCACGGCTCTCCAGGAGCCACGCGAAACTGCTCAACCTCGGCCAGTGTATAGCTCACGCTGCAAAACTACACCGCGTCGCCCGTTCCACCGCCGTGCGAACGGAGATCTGTGAATCCGGCCGCGGCTGCCGTGTTGCAGGCCGCATGCAAGTGATACTTGAGCGTCGTGAGCGTTCCGGTTACGTTTCCTTTCGCTCTCGGCTGGCTGGCGCAGACATCGCTAGCCTTGCGAAGACAACAATCCGGCACGCAGTGGCGGCGCATCCTTTTCCTTTATGCAATGCTGGCTGGCCGGAGAGAGCCTTTATGCTATGCAGTGGGACATTAAGGTGGCCGCTGCTTTTAGTCGTGCAAGCTAATTTTCTTGGTATATTTTCCACTTAGGAGCAGACGTGTTTTCGCTCCTGTTGATCTCAGACGGTGAATTTGGGGACAACGGTCAATTGGTGTCGCTAGCTGAAAGCGCGCATCTCGGTAAAAGTAACATCCTTTCGCTCGCTATTTTGTGTGCCGATATTAAAGGTAATGTTGTGAATGTAATGAGACTATTTCTCGCATCAGAAGCGCTCTTGTTCTGCTTGCGAACAGCCATTGAGTTTGACAACTTTCCGATCATGTTCTCTTGGAGCGGAGGCAAAGGAGCAGCTAGAGCGTACATATTTTTCTATGTCTTCGACAGCGTTTTTAATGCGGTTTTTTATTGCTGTCGGAAATACTAATACTGATGCAGGCACTTTCGGTTTTGTGTTTACATTTGGCCTCTAATGTGCCAGGGGTTTCTTGTGCGCTGAATAATGTGGACGTGCATTAGCCGCGGCAGCAGTTTCAGAAGTCTGGAATGGTGACATGTTCAAGCATACTTTCACATGCTTGTCGGAGGGGCGGTTGAATTAAGTGAGTGACGGAGCAAAATCACTGTTCGCGTTTAGGCAGCGCAAGCCAGACTATCGTTTTGAATCATTCGCGACGGATCGCTGTAGCACGACGTAGCTGTCAACGAAGTGGGCGACCCGATGTTCAGATGGACGCGATCAGGTGTCGGCGGGCTTAAATTACCGCAACGAGTGACTTCAAGTCTGCTCAGGGTGTTTTGCTTAATTCATCCGCTTTACTGCAGACGTCTCTTGAGTTTATTTTCAGTGCCGCAGGCCACATCTGGCTGCAGCTTATGACATTGTGACAAGGTGCACGTCAGTGCACGCGGCGGATGCTTTTTGGGATTCCGCATCGTTGCCGCCTACGTCGGCTGTCCAGCGTTGGTCAAGCACAGTATGGTTCCGCACGGAAGCCCCCTTTGGCGGGCTGAAGCCGCTTCCATCTCGGCGGCTCGAGCGCTGTCCGTCGGTGTTCGGCAGTAGAGGCATCGCTCTCCGGTTCCTTGGCCCGGCTGGCAGCGCGCAAATAAGTGCGCCACTCGTTTCCCCGGACGGCGGCGTCTATAGATACCTTCGCGGAAGCGCTTTCGCCGTCATTTCCGCGGGCCGTTTGTTGCTGGTACGGGCCGATCGATCCTGCCTCCGCCGCTGCTTCGTTACTCGCCGCAGCCTCATTCCTTGTCCGCCCACCTGGCTGTAAAGGGGGCCGTTTATAGGCGGCCCGCCTCCGTGTGCGTGCCATTGCCCAGGTCCTCCGTGGGGGCCGTAAACAGCGTCTGCAACATCCGCCACTACTGCAGGGTGGGCGCCTCCTCGGCGGCCCCTCGGCGCTCGACGGCGCTTCCTTGTTACGAGCGCACTTCGGCACGCGGCCTTTCTTTGCGCTGCGGTTCCCTGGGTCGTGGACTAGATTCTGCTTCGGCAGCGGAGTGCATCGGTCGACGGAGCTTCGTCAAGCGACCTCGGCTGCTGCGTATCAATCGCGTGCCCACAACTCCTCCGCGCACCGGCTGTCTTGTCGCTTTGCGACACCCAGCTCCACTGTCACGTGCGCGGGCGCTTTATAGCGAATTCTCTTCGTTGTCACAATGCTGACGCCTGGGGTGGCCGTGCGTTGAAGGCACTTCTTTGCCGGCAGCTACGTGGCCGTTCGCCCATTCGTGCCCTCCACCTGCTCCCTTGACGTTTGGTTGGCGATGCTCGGCTTGCCCAAGAACGCCTTCTCCCGGCGCCCTGTCGGGGGCCCTTCGGGCCTAGCCGTTTCTTCTTGTCGCTATTCTTCCGTACGCTGCGTCTCTGGCCCCAGCAGGTATACGGCTCGTCACGACCAGCCGACATTGCGGACGCGTGATACGTCGAGTGCGCGTGTAGCGAGGGGTTCGTTAACAGTCTCGGTCATGTACCGTAGTGTACCGTACACGGCAAGCGGCTATGGCCTGTATTGTGCGGATACATAATTTTCCCCATACTGCCCATTGTTGTGACACTAGTTATCCCCGTGTGTTGCTCCCCGCTCTCGGGTATAGGCCATGACCTGATGCCTCCCATTGCAACCAGCGCAATGAATTCCAACGTCTTGGGTTGCTTCATTGCGATACTGAGGCGGTAGCTTTTGCAGTGTGTGCTTCGTCTATTTTACAACTAAAGCTGCTGCTCTGAGGAGCTCCGCAACGAGCGCGGAGCTGGGGTTTTCGCGGAGATGGGTTGAGTATAATGAATAATGGGGAATTCGGTCCGGTTTCGTCCGTGTGATGGATGACGTCACGGACACAGTACAGTAGCACCGCATAAATATTTTGCAAATGTGTGTTGGTCGACAGCTTTCGTTGAACTCGTAACGGGCTTGGTAATATTTTTCTGTTATCCTCAAAACGGCAGTTTTTAACGAGGGGTAGGAGAAGGGGAATTCGACGATTGTGGCACGCGCACTCACAAGGGAGATTGCCCAGGTACTCTGCAGGTTTAACTCCTAGAGGCAAATGAAAAAAAGGCAAGGGAAATTATCAAAGCTGAGTCGTTATAAATGACAACCTGGTTAACGTCAATTCAAGCGGCAAAAGACGGGCATAAATGAATGCACAAATCTCCCGTTTACGTACCCAGACTTGGGGCCCCAAGAGGGTCAGCCTCATACGGTTAAACGGCTCCTCCAAGATTTCTCGTCTTGTCTCTGTGAAGCGGCGTTAGCGTGAAACAAATTAAACCCAGCTCCACCGAGTCTGAAATGTGCTGAAACAGCGTAACTGCGGTTTTCCTGTGTCGGCTCGAACGTCAACGGCCCCTCGCCCGAGAATGGCTGCGCCGTCGCCGCACAAATTCTACCGTTCGCACAAAGGGATCGGCAGCTAAACATCAGGGGCGGGAGCCTGGGAACTGGTAAGAATCCGGCAGCAGAGTTGCAGGGAAGGTCACCTCGCATTGACACGAGCAACAAATGCGTCGATTCCATGAAAGTTTATTTCCTTTGTCTCACAGGGTGATCCTCATTGTCATCGTCGTTTTTGTCAGCGTGGGGTTCGCCAAGTAGCATGTAGCTAAGCTTTTGCAAACTTGGCGGAAGTCGGTTGAGTTCGTATACTCAAGTCGGAAGGTCGTGATGACACGGCTAATTACATAACTTAATCAGTTATTTGATTGCAATCTGGCAGTGACGCAGCACACTTAGCTCCCTTGATGGGTCATCCAAAGATCGTATCCATGTCCTCGCTGACAAGTACCTGCATGCATCCCGTCAGCATTTCCCTTCCCCCTATACCCAGACTCCTAATCAATAACTAAACAAAGAGTTTCAGCTGTAAAAACTTAAGCCTTCCTCGCCTAATGCGAGAAGGATTGCCCTCCGAGGCCGGATCACGCAACGTATTGACTCTTAATGAGACCATAATTCCCTTGAGCACATTTCCGTGCAGTCCCAGTTTTTGCCGATATTACCCCGTATCTACGCATTGTTCAACTTCCGTAGAGGTTGTCTTTTCGTGCGAATTGTGGGAGCAAAAGTATAGTATACGGTCAGCCTTCTTTGGCTTTTCCACTTAAGATGTAACTTTTGTTAGATGCTATCTTGTACGCGTTATACAGCGTCCACGAGTTGCGGTGACCACGAAAGCTTTTATGCTTATTTCGAGGTTCGTTCGTTCATTCATTCATTCATTCATTCATTCATTCATTCATTCATTCATTCATTCATTCATTCATTCATTCATTCATTCAAAGTCCTTTGTACATGATGGATTTTCTGTTCAATCTAGGCACATAGTGCTTGTAAAGTGACCAGACAGTTGCTGATCGAAACAACACTGAACGCTTCCCAGCGCATGATACAAAGAAAAAAAAACACGAAAAGGAGTGTTTCTTTTTGCTCCCGAACATTGGGCTTTTTTTCTATTGAACACTGTTATTGGAAAAAAGTTCAATATTACAGTAACTTATCAAAGCGATAAGCCAATGCCACACTCACTTACAGGAATACAATTCAATGCGACTTGGAAATTATACATAGATATCAGAACATAAACATAAACAAGTTGAACGCAAAACCGATGAAGAATTCCACATATGTCAAGTGGCATTACCCACTCAGTGTTTACTGAGCCTGCACACCATTTTCTAATTGCCGTGTTCAGTTTTCGTTTCGTATTTGTCGTACATAATTCATGACTCGGTTCGTTAAATACTTCCGGAACGTAGTAGTTCCGTGTTCTGTTTCCACAGTTGGTGTACACTCGCGGTTTCACATACCTCTCGGTTTTTCGGTGTGTAAGCCTATCTGCAACTGGCAAAAGCGCAGGTAACATGGAATCAAATAACCGGATATTCCGTATTGTATTGAGTGGGAGGCGCGCGTTCTGTGGTCGTTCGATTTCCGCCCTGCATCTGAGTGCGCATTGTTGCACGGCGAGAATAGAAGCGCAGCCGGCCGCATTGATTGGTTGCCCGAGTAATAATCGACGTCGGGGGCCTTCGGCCTGCGTCGCTTCAATCTGCAGGCCTGATTAGAGCCTGCACGACGACCGTTTCGATTCGAGTGGCCCGGGACATGGTCCGCAGATGCGGCGACTGCGGGCGCTGCTTTCGGCGCCGTGGGATCCAGCAGCAAGACAAAGTTAGACTTCTTGATTACTCTGAACGCTGCACCTTAGCTGGCGGAAAAGCCCCGTGATGTCCTCCCTTCAAGGTCCTCTTGTCGCTAGCTCAAGCGCAGTGGGCTTGTCGGAAGTTGAGAAAGACTCCGGGCCGCAAACTACGGCATTCGCCCACAAAAAAAAGGCTGCGTGGGCGAGACTTCTAAATCGTTGCGCGGATGTTCCCGTAGAATACTCCGTGGCGCCGTTCGAGAATCGTGTCGGGACATGATCGCTGCTTCTTCACCGTGTAGATGGATCTGCACTGCTCCGGAATGCGAGAATTGGCCGCGCGTAAAAAAACGTACCGCAGCTGATTGGTTAACAAAGTGCATCTTCGACGAGTGAGGTGCATTTCGAGGTTCCTGATGAGCTGGAAAAGCTGCGCTGTATACAAGTGGAAACGCGATGCTGATATGCATCAAGTATCCGTGGCCTGGCCGACTTGTTTTTGTAGTGCATCGTTGCGTACATTTCAGAGCTCCTCTCCGTCCATGCACCTACTATGTGACTCCAGCGACGCACCGCTGAGTCTTTAATTACTGCAAACTTTCGCAAAAAAACAGAAAAGAAAAGCAGTCTCTTCTATTAACCAATAAGAATTCAGGGTGGAATCACTTTGAGATGGAACAAGGGGGGGGTGCTGACCAAGTGCAAAGTGCATTGAGGTGTAGTTGAGCAAGCCTCCGCGCGGCTTCTGCATTCATTCATGCAACTGCTGCTGACGAGACGGCAGTCCACCATTGTTGCTGATAATAGCAGCCTCTTATGTCTTTTGTGCACTTGACAGTGTAACGGAACAAAAATGCGTGTGACTTCGATTCGGATTTGATAGACAAGCGAGGGCACAGGGAGCCGTCATATAAGCGTGGAATGGTATACAGACGACGACTTTCTTGGTTCGGGACGTCCCTGGTTGTTGAGTCCGCGATTTTAAGAGTGCGTGCGGCCTTCTCGTTGTCCAAAAAGGTGGCTGTATAAAACTGGCGTCATGAGTCCCGCGTGTGCGGGGAGGTCACGCTGCGATGCATTCCACAGGCGCCAAGTTATCCGAACGCATCCATCGCCGCCACAGCGTTCGCCCCGCATGCAGTGGCCGCTGCCCTTTGCCTGCGCCCGCGAACGCACGCGTCGGCTGCCGCGTTTGGAGAGCGCTGCAAACAGTGCGGCAGCCGACTTATGTGCGGTGAGTGGCCGCGGTGCCAGAAGGCCGGCCGGAAGGAAGAAGGAATGCTCGGCTGCTGGCGTCGTCCCGGCTGGCCCTCTTGCTGCCGGGGGGCGATCGATTTCGTCGGCTCTGGCCGCTTAGGTCGGAAGAGGCCGGCCCCGGGCTTGCGTGCCGGATCCAGGTTGCTGCCTGTACTCTAAGGCTAACTGACTTCGGAACGCGTTGCAAACTGTGTTTGCGCTTGACATCTACTACCACGGCTCCTCGAAAGTTTATGTATTGTGCTGAATAGTCGCGGGATCATTTGGAACACATGGGTTCGCTTCCTATAGCGACACTTGTGAAAGTTTGGAAGCCTGCGGCTAAAAATAAACTCGGAGCCATCTATCATGCAGAGCAGCTCCCGCTTCGGTCGAGCGAATTTTGCGTGATTTTCTGTGACCCCACTCCAGTATCCCTAATGCGTTACGCCGAAAGACCGAGGCAAATGTTTATTTGCGCTTACGGTGAGGAAGCTACAGGCACAAAAAAGTTAGGATTGCGGGTTTCTCTTCAGCAACAGGCTGTTTGGAGAATGCGTAGCAGGCTTTGCCTCGACGTGGAGACCATACATGGAGTATGGTGCAACGGCACAAGTTAGGTAAGGAGCGCACATAATCCTGACATGCATCTCGAATGTAACGTATGACATCTTTTTGCTTGCAAGCTGAGTGCTTCGTGCTAATGGGCAGTTTGCAGTGGTAGTTTTAAGTAGGCCAACAGCGTAAAGAGACGCCGTGACGTCGTGACACCGCAAAGACGCCGTGACGTCTTCGCGGTGAACTACTCATCGTATAACGGCGCTTTACTAATTAATGGTCGTCGCACGTTCAGCCAAGCAGTAGGTTGGCTGAACGTTTGGAACGACTGGTAGTACACATCCCATTGCCTGCAATAGAGCGTCGGCAGTTCGATATCGGTTGATGCGGAGTCTTTGATCTGTGGTCACACAGCTTTCACTGCAAGTAAGAGCAGTTTATTACAGTGCACAGTGCCTGCTTTTCTATCTTATTGACCGACTAGTCGGTGCTGTTACGCTCTATTATGTTACAAAAAAAAATTAGTGCCCTTCCATTCTGTGAAGAGGGATGACCTGCGAAGCTGGACGGAGTCGACGGAGTGCACGAAACAAACCACGTTTGTTTGTAGTTTGCGATTGAGCATACACCCTAGCCATTGAGGTGAATGAAGCTTGGAAGCACTCGAGCTTTATTTTAGCGAACAAACAAGGGGCTGTGTGTTTCCTTCCCGCGTAGTAGGCATCTTACTGTCTGTGTAACATATCAACCCAATCCGCTCGACCACTGAGCATACCGGACAGGCCGCATTGGGCTGTTTGACGTCCACCTGTAAACCTCCCGACAGCACAGCGGACACGGGCATGAAACAAAAACGTTGACCTATACGCCTCGAGATTTGCGATCGCTGCGCCGCCTGCCGCCGCTTCTCCGCGGCGTTGGCGGGATTAGCGCTGCGTGGCTGATATGTGGTCATGCAGTGTTTTGGTTTTCCTTCGCTTCTCTTTGCCTTTCCGCGCTCTAAACAACTTGTTATGGTGACTTCTGTAAGCTAACTGCACGTTTAGGGCACTTAAAAAAACAGCTGCGTCTTGGTAGAGCGCTCTAACGCCAACAAGATCGAGCTACCCGGTGAGGCGGTTCTGCGCGCTTCTTGTGCGCTCTTGCGGGCGTCGGCGGTGGCAACAGCATATCACCGCTGCCACCTTCGAACACGTCAGCACAAGTGAATTCTATTTATTGTCGCCTCGTTTAGACCTGATATTGGCACTGTAAGAGGTTGGTTCGTGTTGCAGCGCAGACAACAAATGCGGCTTTGCTTCGAATATGTACGTCGTAGAAAAATATGTTTCGGGGTCGTGATAACCCAATAGCTGACAAAAACTTGTGCCTTTTATGGGAATATAAGCCACGTGAAAATGTTAAGTACAGAAAAGAAAATCTTAAGTCAGATATGTGCCCACTCATGCCTTATAGTAAGAACCAAGGTATATGTTAATGAAACCACGGGAAAATGAATGGTCTGCAGAAAGGAATAAATAGAATAGTCGTACGGGAATAAAAAAAAAACGAGTGCAGCTTCTGAAATGCTAAAGACGTTTGTTTGAGCAAGGTAGTATTCACCAGACCAACTAGATGCGAAATGCACTGATATTTCGCTAGACATGGGGAAGGGGGGGGGGGGGGGGGTTAGGAGGAGGACGCTCAACTATCGTTGTTTACAAATGCGGAGCGAAATCAACGAATGAACGTTTTAGCAATCACACACACAAGCTGCGAGTTCCCTTTTCGTTTGTTTTTCGCCTTGAAAAACGGCTGATCACTCGACGGACTCATTTTTTGAAGAATACAGGGTAAGCAGTTCACAAGCGATACGAGGTGTCGTTGGAAGAGTTGATTGATTGATTGCAAGGTTTAACGCGCCGACGCAACGGAGACGATAAGGCACGCCGTAGTGGAGGCTCCGGATTAATTTTGACCACCTAGAGCCTTAACGCGCGCCGAAATCTCGTACACACGGGCTCGTTGGAAGAGTGTCGTATCTGATAAGGGTCTCTGATTTCGGTTTATGCTAGATTCTGCAGTCTCCCTGTGTCATGACTCATATGACGGTGTTTCGAAGAAGAGTTTGGTCACGGACGCGGATTACTCTATAAGCCCATCTTCGCGCTTCTCGTGGAGGATAAATGTAACAGATGAATCTTTGCGAGCGCTCACCTCGGGACAAGACGACCCAGCATTAAATTTGTCGTCGTGTGCTGACTCCGGAGTGTAATTTTGCATTATCCATCGTACTTCTTTGGTACAATGTTTGTGAAATTTATGCCGCATTGGCTTGTTCATGGTACTGATCAATATCTGATATGTGATATTGGCAGGCGTAACTTGCGTGCTGTCAGGTATGAGTGCTCCGCTAGATTTTCTAAGTGCACAAAGTCGATTCACATCATAGTGTGTATGGCCGCTACATGACCATCGGAGGAAACACTGCTTACGAAGACACAGTCACGAAATTTCAAGGCAGCGGAATTGCAATCAGCTGCATGCAAATTCTGGCTTCGGGACGCCGGCCTGTGACACACGCCCGGCGCTCATATAGATCTCACTAAGATCGCCTCATAAACGTTTATACTCTCGTGAACATACCACGCTTCCAAACAGAGTGCCTGCTCCACGTTATTCAGTATTTCGAACGCGGACAAACGGTAAATCGCTGTCTTGAACGAGCTCCAAAAGCTACGGCGACAGTGAGGAGCGGGCCGGGGACTCCCGCGCCTGCTTTCGAAGCGGGCCGCTAGGGGGATTTCAGTGGCGCCCCTACAGGCCGCGCTCGAGGCGTATAGCTTCGCGTGCAAGCCCCCCTTCCTCCCTCCACTCTCCGCACGTGCACGCAAAAACCGGCAGCCGCATATGTGCACATGCTTAAATGTGAAAGACACCAGCAAATAACAGTTGTGAAAGAGGGGGGTATTGCATTATCCAGTGCAGTTTATATTTGTAAAAAGCAGGTTACATTTGTGTATACGCTTGAAGCCCTCTTCACGGCTACACATTGTCCGGTTTATTGCTCAAAATTTCCCATACACTTACGATGCGGTTGATTACTGCCGCTCAGGGACAATAACTGAGAGTTTCCTTAACATTTCGGTTAACGTAAATTGATAAAGTGCATGCGATTCCCAACGCCCGTGTGTACGAGATTTCGGCGCACGTTAGATCCCCAGGTGCTCAAAATTAATCCGTAGCCCTTCACTACGGTGCGCCTCATCGCCTGCGTTGCGTCGGTGCGTTAAACCCTACAATCAATCAATCCATCAATCAATCAATCAATGAAGCAATCAATCAATCATGTGATTCCCGCAGACTTTGCATAACCAGTGGTTCGCCGCCCTCGCTTGCCGTCTGCAGATTAGACATGTGACCTTCGACTCCCATTGGTCAGCGCTGCTCTGAGTCGCGTACGGCACGTCCGCGGCGCGAGTGGCTCGGGGGCTGGCTTACGCAGTGCGCCGTGGGTAGGCCAAGTAGAGTTGCCGGAATTTGCAGCGAATCCTTCGAGCTGGTTCTGGTGATAGGGGCACCCTATCTGGTGATGGCGTGCGCCTACCAACGAGCGAGAACGATGCCTTCATATCGCCAGGGTGGTCAGGGCCTCAGTTGTCATAAAGCACTTACACCGGCCCACCTTACCGAGTTAACCTCAAGGTCGTGCTTTACTTGAAATCTCAGAAAATAAATCTCCGTACCATTGTCGATTACTATGATCACTTTCCGCCTATCGTACTTACTAAGAAAAATTCACACGCTCACGCCAATGTGGCGCAACTTATAGCAACAACTTTAAGACGCACCGCTAGAACATCGTCTTTGGAGAATCGGCACCGAGAAATCGTATGGCGGTACGTCCACAGCTAGCTGTCGCTTTGCCTCGGAATGAGGGGGTTTACACGATTTCCAAATTGTTAGGAAAAGTGTTTTTCATGGCCGAGCGGACTTTGGCCTCTGCAGTATTGCCTGTTGCAGTGAAACGAGCACGCCAATGAGGAGCCTTGTTGATGTGTCCCGAATCCATTCAAGCTTTGATTTTTGACATCAGGTATGGTACGGGTAGGATTGAAGCTGATATACGAGTTTTTAGCGCTACTAAGGAGGCTGCGTATACTTACTTACCTGGTCTATGTGTTCATTGCTTTCGCATAGACAACAAATCACCGCGGGACGTAGGAGTACGTAGAAGGCCGCAGCTTACACGTCGTCACTGTCATTCCAGGAGGCGCTTGTGGAACAAACGCGTGTGGCTGATTCCAAATGGTCGAAGCGACCCGCACGCGTTTCGGCGCATTTCGCGCTCATTGCCTTCGGAAGGACGAGCACAGGCGGTGCGAGTGTTCGCCCGCTGGGGCTCGTTGAGACACGGAATGGGTGCGAGTGCGGGCGCCTTTGCTGGACGCCTGTGAGAAGTGGGCCATCTGGTGTTGCCAGTGAAATTAATGTGCCGGTGTCGTTAGGGCGGGAACTAATTAGTCGATCCTCAATTGAAACCGCCAGCTACGCGCTGCTTCTCAGTGGAGCGCGCCGCTGTAAAAATGGTACGCACTGTGCCTACAGTCGCTTTGCGGCACTACTTCGCCGCAACGGGCAGATCCAACTATATCAGTCCGTGGTTGCAAATGTAGTTGGTTCTGGCAACGGAGCAACGCCCGGCCTCCACGATTGCTGTGGTGTGCATGCGACAGCTTTGTATTTGCTGCTCTCGGCTGCTTTCCGCGTGCTACGCTTTCGTGTCAGTAGTCCCCGTCCCCTAGGTAAGGATTTAAGACCACTTAGGCCATATCTATGTATTGTAACGTGGCAGTAGCGGGGGGGGGGGGGGGGTTCCGCATCGGCACAGCTCGAGCAATACGTCAACTGGCAATGGTCGTCGTCTTCTTTGCCTATGTGTCCAATATGGAATCATCATCAAGGGCAGTGGTTCTCAGCCATAGATGTGCCTTGGGGACCCCTCGTGCACCGGTGTATGCGATGAGAGACTCCTTGCCTTGGGCAGTAGTTGGGGCGCTGTTGTTGTCGTGGGCATTTCTCGTTCCGCCTGGGACAAATCGGAAAAGACCAATCCAGCCTCCTCTGCCAGACAAAACGTTGTCGGCGTCGGCCATCCATGACTTGCAGACGTAAAAGCTACCGCGGCCAGCGTGAGAGCGCTTAGACCGCACCGGTGCCTCGCGTCTAGTTTGTGACGCAATGGCTACGTATCGAAAAAACAAAAGGGAAGTGGGTGAGAGAAATTCCAGCCTTGTTTGCTTATTTCTCAACAAATAACGCATCGTTACTCGTCGAACAAGAGCCGGGAGAGCTACGAAACGTATGATCTTTCAGTTAAAACAAGATTTCATTCAGCCTTTAGTGTCCGTTTAATGTGGCAGCGTGGTGGGCTCACATGGGTCGCCGTTTGGGCATTGTCACTCGCAATTGCTTACCCAGACCTACAAGATCACTCAGCACCTTAAAAAGAGAACAGTCGCCTGTTCGCCCGACTCAACAAACTTTGGGAGAGAGGGAAACGAGTTGACCGGAACAATCTTGTGGAGGTTGCGGCGAAACTGTGAATGTGTCGCACGGCCGTGCTGGATTCATGACTCCGAAGGGCGGACGAGTTACAAAACCTTTTTTTTTTCTTTTTTTTTTTGTGTGTGTGGGTGGGGGGGAGGGGGGGTGCGTATTCCAGCGATGGCTTCACCGACCACATTTGAAAACCACTGATCTAGGCATCACCGGCAAATTTTGGAGCCAACCTGGGGAAAAAAAACAGGACCCGGCCGCAACTTTCCCCTTTTCGAGTCCGTCCGCTATTTTGACATCGCGTGCACTTCGCAGCGTGCCTGTTCATGTGCGTATCATTTACTGTGCGTATCATAACACAAAATGTTTGAATTAATCCCCATATTTCAATAGAGGCAATTATATGTCACTCACTTGGTTGCGCTTTCTCGCGCACCCTTCCGAGGACTGAAACCTGGGTCTTTTTTTTCCTCGCTTCTGCTTATCCGCAGTGTGGAGAGCACCGATATGCGCACAATCTGCTTACACAGTATACGTCTGCTGCACGCAGTCAGCCACCCTTAATCAACAATTTTAATTGGCACAGTGCCCAGAACACCTCCAGAAGTAAGAACAAAACATTTTAATTTGTTCCGCGAGTGAGCTTTTTACCCCTGTAACAGCGCGTCAGAAATGTTATTTCGTTAGTTTCCTGCTTTCAATACTTCTTACCCAATCTGTATGCAGCTTCTTTTTCTCGGAGCTGAAATATAGGTCACATTTGTGCCAGAGGAAAAACGTCGTTTGATTAAAAAAACGTTGTCTCGCCTTACGAAATTTAAATTCGGATGGACGTGGCGCCCTTTATTAAAAACTTGAAATTTCCGTTTCCGTTTGGTTTGTTTTCCAGCATAACAATTGCCTGCGCAGTCTAAATACACTAACAGATATTTTGAACAGAAAATGAATACTTAACACTCCGCAAAATAGTGTATGGCACAGCGCACAAAGCAAATCCCATTGCAGTCGTGCGCACAAGCGCAGTAGCGCCGTGTTTCACGGACATCAGCGCGCATTGAAGTGTTCTCTTCGCAGTTCAAACCCTCTTCCTTTTTGCAGAAAAATAAAAATAAAACGTTAGAGAAATGGTTTTTCCCCATGTGGGATTTTAAAACTTGGCTCAGCGGTATGTACGCGTTTTGCGCTCCAACCTAACGTAACCACGGTGGCAGTATTTTACATAATTTCTGATACAAATTTCAACTCTATTGGACCATATTGACAACGTTTATTTTCGACTGTCTTACGGAGTTTAGTTTTTTGCCGCAAATCTTCGAGGTGGAACGTACAATCAAGATAAATTGGTCTTCTGAAATGCAGAGACGGTGTACTTACAATAATTCTCAGCGCATACGCTCCACCATATATTGCCGCGCAAAAAGAAGAAGAAACGAAAATTGCGTAGGTGCAACTTATTGTAACAGTGGTCGTGTGGCAGCAATGACAGCCAGAACCCAGTGGGTTCTAATCCCGGAAGCCGTTCTAGCGCCGACGGCAGGCGCCAGCTGATTAGTGCAAGCTTATCAGTAGTTGTTTGAGTTATCGGATTTTTAGGCGCATGTTAATATTTAGTTATAGATGCAGCGATTATTTCAGGCCAGCCTTAACAAGTGTGTCCATAACCCGCCGCGGAGGCTCAGTGGCTAAGGCGTTGTGCTGCTGAGCATGAGGACGCGGGTTCGATTCCCGGCCGCGGCGCCGCCTTTCTGATGGAGGCGAAAAGGAAAAACGCCCGCGTGTACGAGATTTCAGTGCACTATAAAGATCCCTAGCAGGTCAAAATTAATCCGCAGCCCTCCACTACGGCGCACCTCATCGCCTGCGTTGCGTTGGCGCGTTAAACACAAATTCAATCAATCAAGTGTGTCCATAGCTGTTTATCGCAAAAATGTGCTAATATTGTCTGGTTCCATTTTCCTTTGCGTCCGTTTTTTTTTTTATTATTGCTTTCCTTGCTAGGTGCAAACAAGTGTTGAAGAAGACAAGCAGGAAATTAATGGTGTGTTTACGTTATATTGACGGAATAAATTTGGTCCTCGCGGCAAGTACTGGCTTTACTCCTCATGCGGGCGTGCAGTACTGTTGACCCTTCCGCGGGACTTGCAGTTCAGTTTTCAACGGCGTCCGTTTCAAACTTACAGTGGGCATTACGGAGGTATTCCGCATGAAGACCAGACAAGACGGAACAGTTGCAATGACAGGGAAAGAATCGAGTCATGTGAGCCCGCCTTTCACGCAACCTGGATGTCCTATCAGGATATGCGACAACGATGAGGGCGAAAGGACGAGTACCGATAGTGCTCTTTGCACGCTTGTCATCTTCTACAGCATGCTGAGTCAGCGCCTTCCTAGAAAATCGAAGAGACGGAGCCACTTGATGCGGGGGAAGAGGAGCACGAGTTGTTCTTGCGCGGCTCCTCTCCAGCGCAGGTCACGAACAGGATGGCGTCGTGGTACCCCCGTCCTCATCTGAAAGGGTACTCGCGATACTGTCGCTGCCAGAGGACGCGTTGTTTCGCCCTTTCGGGTTTTCCGGTGTGGCGAACATGACGACGTACTCTCGAACCCTTTCATCGTACTCTTGGGGCCAGCGCCTCATGATTGCTGCCTCTTGATTCAGTGGGACGATGGGGGCAGGGTGGGCAAGCAGCTGGGGCAACAGCCGATCGAAGAGGTCGAGCAGGTCGGAAGAGACGTTCCACGCTCGCTTGACGGCGCTTTCGCAGACAGCTCCAGACTCCAGGTCAATGTTGGGGTGGTAAATCTTGTTTAGAAAACGTACTGCGGGGGACTGGCGGGGGTACTGTTCGGGTAAGTCGACCCTGACATCCCAGACACCCGTCCAGTATGGCGTTCCTTTCGGGCCGTAGAAGGTCACGTGGAGCTCATTTAATTGTTCGAGGATGGTGGCGTCGTGGTCGCTCGCCATGAGCTTCCTGACGTGGTCATGTATGGGCCACTTCCATTTGCTCGGAGAAAACATAATTTGTATCGGCTTACGCCAAGCTTACCCACTTTAATGAACTCCGATACCAAAGGCGATGATGGTGGTTGTTGTTGATGATGCCCTCGATGAGTTTGGCGCAATGATGTGTATTCTTTTTCGTTTCCTGGCGTTTTATGGAATTTCATGACATACTTCTTCGTTTTATGGCATTACTATATTGCGTGGAGCCATGAACAAATGCTTATGCACAGCGGGATGACCAGAAGAACTCTTCACTGTAGGAGTCCACAAACTGCGGAGTGTGCGTGAATGCTTGTTTAACTACTAAATTATCCTAAAAACACGCGCATTAACTTTCCGGCCGCTACGCGAAAGAAAATTCCATGAAATTGTTTGTTTTAAAGCGAAGCTTCAATGTCCTAACAGATTCCGTTGTACGCCGGTGCGCCCTGCAGGAAAGGCAACTTTCTCTGACGATGATGATCATCTTGGGTGAAGTGAAAGAAAAAAAAAATGCTTCAGTGGCCGGAATCGAACCCGGGTCCCTCGCGTTATGAAGCCGGTGTCCATCCGATTGCTCCATTTCGGTGCAAACTCAGACAACCAAAGAATCCGTCACGAAATAGCTTCGCGTTCAACCATCGTCGTCGTTAGACGGAGGGGTGCATGATTTTTTTTTTTCGCCTGAAACTTTTGCTTGAGTCATGAATGCCTCCTCCTGCAGGCTAGCTTTCGTTTAGCGAGGCCCTTATCGAAGTTTTTAAAGATAAGTCCCATTTCAAACATCTAACAGCGCTACGCTTCTAAATAATAGCAGCTAATGCGCAAAGCTTGAATCCCCAACTTACCTTCTATATCCCAGTAGAACAATCACGTAGCGGAGAAGGCATGCGGTGTCCCGCCCTGTCGGACACTGAGAGGAACCACATTAATTCATTGGCGCATAACTTGGGGCTAGACATTCTGCACGCGTTTCTGTAATTGGACTCGTCCAGGGAGGAAATGGCGTTCACAAATGAGGCATGCTGCAGTTCTACCGGTCGCGCCGTGCTTTCTACCCGCGTCGCGTGGACTTCTGTGGTTGCCATTATGTTTCTTGTGTTCCATTATAAGTGTATGTGTCTGGCGGTGTTTCTTCTCTAAGAGACTCAGGTTGGAACGGTGTATTACACCCACCCTTCCTTTGCAGTGTCGGTATATAAAGGCGGATTCAATTACCATAAAGCCCTGAAACTTCGCGACCCTAATTATTCATGAATCAGGCGTACGGTGGACATTCGCGCCACTAAGTTTTGCGTGCGCGACCGAAGTTCGGTGGTTGAAGTTAAAACTTCAGGGAGTGGCGTAGCCGCCTTGCGGCCGCTACTGCATGGTACCACGATTTGACATAATTACACAGGGCGAGCCCTTTCGGGCTCATGCAGTACGGCCACATTGAAAAAGAGCCTTATGGTGGTTTTCATCTGTTTCAGCGACTTCTTCTGCATCTCAATTAACGCATTATTCACCGAACATTTTCGAAGATAGGCAGCACTTCACCAGGTGGAAGGAGGGAGAACAAACAATTTAGAGGCACTTCAGACCGCTTACGTGTATAAATGCGAAAGCACTGCGTTATATTTCAAGGCGGCCGCTTTTCTGATCGAGGCGAAAAGCAAAAAAAAATAAAAAATTACGCCCACCTCCCCTCGCGGGAACCCTGGTGTGATGCGACGCTGAGGGGGGTTCAAGCGCAAGCGGAGAGCAACCGTCGACGGAAAGGCACACCGGTTATATGCGCAGCGCACCCGAAGGACAGGAGACCGCGGAGAGAGAGAGTACTGCACATGCGCAGCACCGCGCGCAGCACCGCCCACCGGCGTAGTGAGAGCGCGCTGGGCCGCACACGCTCTCACCTGGGCACGCGCCGGCGCCAGTGCGTCTGCCGTGGCTATGACGCAACACAATCCAACACAATCCACTTTAATTCAATCCAAGCCAATCCAATCCAATCCAATGCCCCTCGCGAGAGTGTTCGCTATCGGGAGGAGAGGGGGAGAGTGGCTGCGGACAACGGACGCACGCGGACAACAACGGACGCACGCAGGAAGGACAGGGCCGCCGACAAGAGATGCTCTGAGCGTCACATCTAAAAAAGCCCGTGTGTACGAGATTTCGGCGCACGTTAACGATCCCCAGGTGGTCAAAATTAATCCGGAGCCCTCCACTACGGCGCGCCTCATCGCCTGCGTTGCGTCGGCGCGTTATCCCACAATCAATCGTCAATCAACGTTATATTTCAAGATTTGCGATCCTCTGTAAGTAATTACAGGCTCGTCGCGATTACACTATCCTCGTTACCAGAAATGCATATGTCTGGCGTGTAACCTTCGTGTCATAACTGTGCACGGGTCTCGGCTGCTGGCGGTCTTACCTTCAACGAGCGCCTGTCTTTTTGCTCGCCGTGCGTTACCGCTGTATTTTCTTGAATCTCTTTCAGCGGCTTACGTCTGTTGGCGACCACGTTTCACAGCTGCCGCTGTGGTATAGATCCTCAGAGTCCGGCGTAGTACCGGCACCACCAACTGCAGAAACATGTCCAATGTGCGATTTTGTCCTCTAATTACCATTGTCCTAATCGTTTGCCCATTGCGTCGTTTTATTCTTCGCCATGTTACCATGGCTAAGGGTTTGGAAATCGTTCTTGTTAGTCCGACATATACGCTATTAGCGTAAACGTTATTTGCTACTTTTTAATTAGCGTACTGAATGCGTGTCTCTAACGCACGCTTTTAAGTCGGAGGACAACACATTCACTAGGTTCATCTTCAGTCTGCCAAGGCCAAGGACCGGCAGCAGTGAATGCGTAGTGCAGCGATTTATACACCCCCTCCTCTCAACGTCCCCCCCCCCCCTCTCCCCCGAAATTGAAATTACGGATAAGCCTCTGGCGTAGTGTTCTCGAATTCCTAAGGCCCTGTTGTCGAATCTCACACACATTCACCTTTTTTTTTTACTATTATTCCCTTCGCGCCATCAGCAATTTTTGTGACCTTCGCTTGGTCCCGCCGACGCCGGACGCAAGATTTCGGCGTAACTTGGACATTTATGGTGATGGGAGAACTCTTAATCGAATACAGCAAATTTTTCGTAGCAAATGCACTGCCTGACAATACAGCAATGGTGTATCCTGGCAAAGAAATGGCAGTAAATTAGCAAGGAAAGTATAACTTTACAATCTGAAAAATCTTCCCCCCCCCCAAAAAAAAAAAAATCAATAAATTTTTGTCCAGGCACGCTGTGGAGTGCATCTGAGTGTGATTATAAAAGGGCAGCAAGAGGCGCAGAAAACGTGAAACCTGGGGAGGGGTGAAGCGTGCAGTGTATAAATGTATTCTTGTTGTTTTTGCCAACGGAAATGAAACCGTTGGGGGTAGAGGTGTGCAATTTTGCTGTAAAAGTCTCTTGTCTTTTAAGCACGAAGCTCTCTAGCGCGAGGCCTAAACGTGTGTCCCGGTGTTTTTTTAGCAGTACGCGTTTCGTGCTAGCGCGAGGCGTAAACGAGTTTCCCGGTGTTTCAGTACCGTGACTACATGGAACGATGATTACGGCGACGATTACGATGACGACGACAGGAGACGCCAACAGCCCCAGCTCCTAAGGCGCTTCGCCCTTATCTCTTGTTGCTCCTATTGTTCGACATGTCCAGATTGCGTCGTAGCCCTGCCCATTTCATACGACATCCTGTACTTTCAACTCCCCTTTATTCGAACGAAGTCCCGAACCCCTTCGAGTTCGAATTAACGAACTTCGCGCCATATTTTAGAATGACTTGTTCGCAACTGTGTGTTGATCCAAACTTAGCTGTTTTTCTTTCTTTTCTTTTTCATTCAGCGCATGCAGTAGTTTGCCGTGAGAAACTTTTTTTTTTTTGGTCTTGCATGTTTTGTTTGTATCGTGATAATAATGTGATCGAGAACTACCCGTACGAAAGCTGTTGGGGACGATAAAAACGAGCTCTCCTTTCACCATTAAAACGAGATACAAATTCGGCCAGCTTCACACACTTCGAGAAAGTGGGCGGGAGCATGAAGCGATAGTCAGCGAAAGACTGTGCGTATTGAGCTATCGATTGCATCGTCATTGCATCGGGTCGACATCGCGTAAAGGCCAATGTCGCGTTAGCCAAGAGCTGACAGCCGAGTTAGCTAGCGGGCGGTCTCTTTTTCACGCACACGCGCACGTGGCGGAGGCATGGCGGCGGAGGGAGGGGGGCGATTCGGGCGCGTCCCTCTTCGCGGTGTCCTTTATCGCCCATCGGAAGCCGCCCGCTGCGCTTTAGATCCTCGCCCGCATTGTTATGGCCCTTTTTCTTGGTCATACTGCGTAACCTTCGCGGCGTCACGCGTTGAGGGTTCCCTTTGTGGAGCGCCAGTTTGCCGAGGAGAACTCTCTCCTTGTAGGTCGGGTGGCTCGGCGTGTTTAGGAGCCCGCTAAGCGCGAGTTTCGTTTTCTTTTAGGGGCGAAGCCTCTTGGGGGCTCGGGCTTTCGGCGTCTCCTGTCGTCGTCGTCTCATGCAGTTACGGTACTAAAACTCGGGGACGTTCGTTTTCCGGGCTAGAACGTACGCGTACTAAAAGAACACACCTGGACACTTGTTTTCCAACGACTCGCGCTAGAACGTTTCATCTCCGTGGCCAAAAACGCGTACTAAAAGAACACATCGGGAAACTCGTTTTCCAGCGTCTCGCGGTAGGACGCTTCGTGCTTCAAAGACATGAGACTTTTACAGCAAAGCTGTATACCTCTACCCCCCAACGTTTTCATCTCCGTGGGCAAAAACGCCAAGGCGCCAAGAATAAACTTATACACTGCATGCTTCGCCCCTCCCCAGGTTTCACGTTAGTGGAGATGGCGCGGGATTTTTTATTTGATGTTTTTAGCCTGTAACGTTACTCTGGCTTTTTGCGTGACTGGTTGCAATATAAAGTGCGGTGCAGTGGTGTCACCAAAGAACAGAGTGCCTTAGCCTTCACGTGCGCGCGTGTGTCGTTTAAAGATATGCTGGAAAAGAGTAAATAGTATGCTTCCTATTTCCCATTCAAGTTTTGCCAATATCATCACCCGGCGTTATTACGTTTTCATGGATTTCTTTGAAAAGCGTTCGCAGCGGAGGTTGTTTTCAGCGTAGTGAAAACGGAACGCACTGATGGGCGTCAACGGTTTTTTTTTTTTTTTTTTTTTTCTAAACCTAATCGCGACTCAACAATTCAGCTCTGTATGCCGACAGAATGTAGGCATGCAGAGCTGGTGTTCGATTACGCCGACCGGAGCTTCCCTGCGGTTCGCCTCGCGCGATCGAGTGTCGTAACGGGCTCGTTTGACGTGCCACGGACAGTTGCCTGTTTATTGAAACAAGGCTGTCTGGCATGCGCGTCCTTCCGGCTGCGCCAGTTTCGGGTCAGGCTTGCGGGCGGGGCGTGTCGTCATCGCGCCACAAACGATCTCCGCTGAGTGCGCGCTGCGACATCGCTTGGCGGCGACGCCCAGCGAGCCCTCGCCACGTGTTACTTCACTGCAGCACTGATGGTGTCCGAACGGAGCACCCGTGGAAGCCTCCTCGTAAACTGCACTCCAGCTTCTCAAACGATTCGTCCGGGAAATCATTTTTTCAGCGTGCTGGGCGCTTGCGGATATATGCTTCGCTTCTGCGGACCGTTGCGATCGCTTTCGGCGCAACGCTTCGCCCACGTGTATCGATCGCGTCAGGCGTGACTGGGTTTATCCGTGGTAAGACTAACTCTGGAATGGGATTGGCAGACTTGAAGTCATACGATGGAATTCAAGACTGCGCTAACGATGCGACGAGTCGCTTCTTATCCCGTCGTTACCGCTGTTTTAAATTCTCGTAAAATGAAGCCAAACCACCGCTTTGACTCACCGTACATGAAGCGGGGGTCGACGCGCAGAGATAACGCAAACAGGTTGACAGCATAGCTGAGGTCGGTGGTAGCTAAGGTACGGTTTTTTGCCCGGGTGGCCGTTTGCCCTGAACGCTAGCGTTCGGAACAGGAACTGGTAGTGTGCGTCAAACCTGCTGCTGCCTGGGAAACTGCGTTCTTGCAGAACTTCCTTTTCGCGCGTTTCGGAACGTACACGCGCTTTTTGGCCCGTTAACTAGCTCTTGATCATTAATTTCGCCGGCCCGAAGTCCGTAACGCGAGCCATTTGCCTCGTATGGCCGCTCGCTGTAGGGCAGCCTGCGCCTCGCTGCGCGGAAGTGCTGCGGGAGAGTACTCACAGCAGGCGCCGGGGTCGTCGCGACAGTCTCGGTTTCGGCGGGTTCTCGCGCCCGCGACTCGTTTCGTCATCGCATCAAGGGGCACTAATAAACAAAAGTGCTTCCTCCGCTGTTTCGCATTTTTTATTCACGATCATTTTGTCCTCTGTGCGGTCGTTTCTGTGGCAGCAGGACGGCGTTCGCGTGCGCCGGGGGTGTTCCGCTTTCGATGGCGTGCCGTGCCGAGCTTCATAACAGTTCTCTTGCCTCAGCACCGCGCGACAGGCTGTAGTTTAACGTCGACATCGTCGGAACTGGTCGCCCATTTTAGTCTGGTTTTTGTATCGTTGTCGCGGGCGCGGTCTAGTGTGAGGATGCGTGTGGCTGGAAGTTCGCGAAATTCGCGCGGCGCGGTAATTGAACGATGCGCGGCCACCGCACCGTTGACAGGTTTTCACGGCTGGTAAGATACAAGGCACCTCAAGAAAATTGTAGCAATAGAAAGCCGAGATATAAAATCTGGAAACTTATTGGTGTGTAGTTTCGTTTTTATTACTGCTGGAAGAAAAACTTGGGCATAATTTCGAAAGAGAAAATTAATGGCGGCATCAGATTTACGTAACTGCGAAGGCCCCATCATTACTGACATCCAGGACGCTGTATTCTGGACTCACTCATAGCTGCGGCTATAGTCCCGTTTCCATGCGTGTATAGCGACCGGTGAATGTTTATTTAATATTAGCCCCTACATATTTTCTCTATTGTGTTTCTTTCCCCGTCATCATCACTTTACTTCCCCGTAGTTCTATTTTCGTCTGTCAGAGGTACAAGGTAGTTACGCCACACAGAAAATGAGTTTTCTTGGTGTTATATTAGTTCTTCCCAGTATAAAACGACTTTAAAAACGCACTGAAATTCCCCGTTGCCCGAGGAATATTCTGCGTACGCTAATGCCATCGTCAGAATATCTCTGTCAAGCGTCGCCTCCACATACGTATTCTGCGTATAAACCGCCGCAGTGTCGATGGCCTCCTTCGGGACGGGGCCAAAATAAGGGCCATAAAATGATCCAGAGCGAATCTCCAGTCGCCGTTTTCGAAAATCTGCTCGGGGGCCTGGCCCGGCAACAGCTGTGGGGCGGGTTATTTCGTGGCCAGTCACCGTAACGGCGATAATTAGAGCCACGCACAACCATCGATCACAATCCAGCAGGACATCGTCGTCGCTATACCGTCACTTAGTAGATTTACTTCAAATCATTGCGCTGGGGACGGTTCAACGGGCTAGTGGGAAAGGAAAAAGGTTACAAACAAAAAAGAAAGAACTATAAGTGAATAATCGTGTTATATTCAGGCTACCTGAGCGCCATATCCCCTCGCTTCTTCACCAGTTTATTCGACTGCAGCAAAAAAAGAGAGAAAAAAAGAAAACTGCTGAACTTCTTTTTGATACCGTTTTACGTGAAGGCGATGAGAAGCATTTACGGTGCCCAAGCGTCTGCGCATGCCCAAGTGGTCATTGTTTTCAAGGAGAAAACTAGTTGCGATATTTGAACTATGACAACACGCCCAGCTGCCAGACAGGACGTCACTTTTGTTCGTATTTGCGAAAAGCTTTCCGAGGGCATATACAGGGCAGCTGGGGAGATGGGGGGTGCAGTGAGCAGGTTTCCCGCGTTTTTGCGCTTTCCTGCAAAATGCCAGGCCCGCACCTTTGCCGTTCTCTCCTGTCATCTCACTCGGGACCTGAGCCTGGACTGCCGTGAGCCTGTAATTTCGCTGTGGTGGTCTGTGCAGATATTGCCGGCTCTGCTAAGATAATCAAGCTGCGGGTGCAATTGAAGCAAACAAAAAGATGTGTTGGCGTTATACAAGAGCACAGCTTAATGTTCCGTCGAACGGTCCGCCATGTACGAAGCGTACCGACTCCTCCCCGCGAGTTGCTCCGGGGGGAAAGGAAGCTCGTTTATATGCAGCCAAGCGGGACACGAAACGCGAAATCTCGCAGTGCGCTGCTTGTGCTTGCTAGCCTGCTTACACAGGGCACACGTGCAACGAACGCAAACCACAATTCCCAAGACTGGTTCTGGGGGTTAACCTTATGGCGTGGCTAGGACGGATAGCGCTGCATCTCAAGTGGGACGATTAATGTTCCTCACTAGGATTTTGGCTTTTATCGATACCGTGAACGTCATCCGACAGCTTGGCATGCGGTTTTTGTCGGTGCATGATTTTTCACCTTCCTTTCGCGCTACGAATGCCGCGGGATCACGCAGTAGTTTCGTTTGCAGCGCAAGTTATCCGTGCCTTTGGCTTTACTTCATATCTCCACAGGCTTCAGGGAGTGTACTAGATTGCAGTGCGTAGGTGAGTCACGAGCCAAACGGAGGATGCCAAGTGATCGTCCCGCTTCTCGCTATCGCGCTCCGCCATCTCCCTCCACAGCAGCCGTATTTGTGATGGCAAATAAGTGGCCGAGTGTAATTTGTCCGGAGCGGTCGACTCGAGCCCAGTCGGCTGCAGCCCCACTGTGCCGCCTGCGGAGCTTCTTTCCTGCCGTGCACCCCGCCGGCAGGCGAGATGCTTCGCAGAAAGGCTCGTCGGCGAGAAAGACCGCGCCCGTGCAAGGAAACGCCGCGGAGGCAGCGCAGTAAGATAGCGCGTCGCGCCGCATCATCTCGGAGGAATGCGCGGGAAGCGTTCGCGGAACGTCCCTTCCAGGCAGCGACAGACAAAAGGCCGCGTGACGACTAGCCTTGCGAGCGCCGCTGACTTCCGAGCGCATCGCTCCAGTTTCATTGGTAAACCTGTCACCGTCGCGCTTCACTGCGTGCTCCCGTGGGGAGTGGGAATTGACTGCGCGCGTGTGTGCATCGCATGACCTCCGGCCTAAATCCGGTTGATAGCGAGTCATGGCCGACATCAACCCAAAGGACCTATAGTCCAGGTCCTAGTGGTGACCTGCAGTCCACCGTCTCTGCGCAATGTTGGGGGGTGTTAGCGCGATCCGGTGCATGATCACATAGAGCTTCCTGCAGCAGCCTGGGGGTTCACTGTCGTCTGGAGGGACAACTGTTTCAGTCTGTATCATCAGGCGTAAGTGTTTATCGCCCAGGCATTACGATCTGTAATGCTGCCCACCTTGTGGCAGAAGACTTCCCCCCTCACCTGCGAGCTTCAGATGTGAAGTTGAAAGACGAGAGACGGACTACGGGCCCCCTGACGACACAATTACAACGTTTACCAACCGAGGCGCGAGAGTAGAAATCCTGGACTTTAGGTGAACCGCTATGTTACTAATCGGTTTGCTGACTGTGCTTTGAGTGTATACGGAGATGTTGGATACAGACATGGCGACTTCCGGAAGTGTATTCGTTTGTGTGTGCATTATTGTGTGGCGCTTGTCCGGCGATGCGCTTCCATGAGGGGTCCTTGTAGGAAGTGCGTGCAAGTTTGGGTATAGAATTTGCGCCAAGCTTTTCACATGACTGTCGTCTCTGCTCATCGCAGACGGCGTTTCCTTTTCAGTCTCCGGGTGTCTCTTTTCGTTGCTTTGCTTTTCCGCCGCGGCGGGGGCCGCGATGTCTGCGGGAAGCCGACACGTCAGCGTGTCGTCTCCTGTCTCGGCGTCGGGTTCACGCAGTAGGGCAACAGCGCGCCTTCTCGATAACCGCTCGGCGGCTCGCGGAGAGAGCGCTGTGTATCAGTTTGCGGCGCTACATACTGACTGGCTTCGGGTCGTGCGGCCTTCGTAACTGTGTGGGATCCTAGGCATGATCTGAGCGTCCGCAGCCGGCGTGTGTGCGCAAGAGGCAGCTGCACTCCGTGGTCGGTGCGCGCGCTGTCGACGCCTTTCGCTGTCGCCAGCTGTCGCCGTGGCGCAGCTCAAAAATATCTTCGTTCGAGTTCACCGACCCGGGGCCCTAATGACGAGCACGTAATGTGGCGCCGACATTATGCAAAGTGGTCTAATTTCCCCCTGCTCGAGTGGTCTCATTGTGGTGGGAAAGAAAAGACAGTTGTGGCCGAAATGAACGCTGGATTAGCCCTCTCCAATGGTGCGGAAGGTGCCAGGTGGGAGCGGTTGTGTCGAAGGAGGGAATGAAAAGTCTTTCCCGCTATCTGACGTGCTCGGGCGCACACTTGGGGTAATCCGGAGCCATCCGGTGTAATACAGTGGTCGAGCTCGGAGCTTCTAGTTCACTGTAGCTATGGCCCGGCAGGCGTTTCCTTTTCTGCCACGGAATTGGTAGGCTGGAGTGGGCCTTGAGGTATGAATGTAGGTTTCACACCACTTGAGTACATAGTACGAGTACACTGGGCCCGGTAGGTTTAGACGCTTATAAGTAGAAGAAAGAGAAACAAGCTTTAATGAAAGCAAAGACGGAGAGGTCGTCCTGCGGTAGTGCTCGGACCCTACTCTGCGTTGGGAGGGGGAGAAAGAAAGCACAGGCGCAGAGATATGTCAGGTGACTATGGAGGAGGAGAACGGTATGAATGTATTGAGTTGCATACATGCATGCATGCATGCATGCAAACAAACAACCAAACCAACAAATTCTAGTTCTCAAGCAACAGCTTGTGTTGCTGTTCAGTTGCGGGTAACAATTAAAAGCTTTAGGCTGGAGCACATTTCCTGCATTTGGACGCGACATTCCTTGCAGTAGTAGAAGATGGGTGAAATGACTCGGGAAGGACGGTGAGCAGTAAGCCAACAGTGCGAGAGCTATTTATTCTGGCTGGAAGTTTTCCTATCTTTTTTTTTTCTTGTGGTCCTTTTAGTTGCAAACTCGAAGAATCCTAATGAACCCACACCGTACAGTCAAAGCGGAGCTGCATTCCGGCGCCTTTTGGGCGAATAAAGACGCTACAGCCGCCGAGTCGGGAAGTTGCGCCGCCAGCGTTCGCGGCATCGCGGAGGCTTCTTTTCTCGGAAGCTCGTTTACATCGCGTCACAGGCTGGCCAAGGCGTGCGTAGTCGGCCTTCGAACGGCCGCCCCGCGATAAGAGCGTAAAAAGATTGGGCGAATGCCTTGTACCCGGTCGCGTTTAATGCGTTATCGCCGTAACTAAGTGCGCGATTAACGCGCGTGGAGCATTCAGAGCTTATCTGTGCTCGCACGGACGTAATTTTTCAGCACTCGTATAAATAAACCACGGGGCACCCGCAAAGGTAGTGCATAGGCGGAAAACAGCAAGTTCCACCGGGTTTGCGGTTACCGCGCAAGATCATAAAATGTGCCTTGATATATGAAATGTCTGAAATGCCTGATATACGTCGTGAAAAATAAAAGCCTGCTTACTTTGTTTGCCTGATTAAAAAGAAAGTCGTTAGGTGCATTCAATGTATCGTACAATCAACGAGGACCGGAGTATATACTACCACAATGCATCAGTAACGCGGTAGCCGCAAGTTACCGTAGAGGATGTCAGGGATTTTTAGCACTACATACCCATTGAAATTGTTTTTGTCTGCTACCCAGTTCAACCACACTCTATCTCTCCGAACAATAGATCATCGCATTTAAGGAGTACGTATGCAATCACGAAGTTTCGCGTGGCGCTTTTGAGCCGTGTAGCGGGTGGTATAGTCCGTTGCTTCGCCATGGTTACGCGCGCATTCTCAAGTGTCGCATTATGCGGGTGTGCAGCGGCGCGCTTGCGCGGGCACGTGCTCGTGCGTGCGGCACCAGGCGTTTTATAAGCGGCACCGGTGATTCACCCCGCTGCCGCTCAGCTGTGTGCGCGCCGCGTGCCCGCTTGGGCCGCTCGCGTGCGTGCGGTGCTCCCGGGCGGTTCGCCCGTATGCACCGCAGCTTGTGGGCCAACGGGAAGCGAGCGAATAAAAGCGTTGTGTGACGAGCCGCGTGTTGCGTCTCGTGCGGGCTACGAGTGCGCCGCGTGTTTGCCTCCGCTCATGCCGACGTCGTTATAGCCGCGGCCCGCGAAGTTCAACAGCGTCCGCAGTCTTACCACTGCCCGCCGCGCAATAAAGGGCCTTGAATTGGACACCCTCTGTGGTCCCCGGGGAATCTCCGCGTTTTTTTGCTCTGTTGCAGTTCCTGTCTAGCCTGGGCATATAAAGAATATTTTATCGAGGTGCACCGTGATTCTTTGCACTTTTGAAGGAGTCGAGATTAAACAAAATTATATCCGCGTTCCGGTGGTTCCGGCCTGAGGTCTTCCGAACGAATAACACTGGCAAATTTCCTGCTGAGCGTCCTTTGAAGCAAGCGTGGTTTTGGCTATTTCTCGGATGTCAGTGCGAAAGCGCGGAGACGCATGCCCTACTCACTGCGGTTGTGAGATCCTGATAGCAGAAGGAGTCAAGTAGCGAGAATCTGAGCTCTTTGGTTCCGAATAACTTTTCTTTTTCTTTTTTTCAAAGTTACGGGAACAAACAATCAAAGAACGGTGCAATGAAACGTATATCCATAACTCCGAGGCACACAATTTTCAATAATTTAGGGAGCACGCAACACCTTTGAAAGACGTATTTTTCGGACACACAGCCATGCATCATCATCGAATGCCGCTGTCAAGTATATCTTCAGCCGCTATCCCGCTAAAAAACAGCAAACCGTAGTAATAAAATAGAAGGCAGACTGCCCCGGGTATTACACATCACCTATAACTGTTGGTAACGCCACATCGCGCCTTAGTCGTCGATTGCTTTGACTTGCAAAAAAAAAAAAAAGCGCACCTGCGCACCGCTATGTTTTTGGGTTGCTGGTGCGCTAATAATCGCTATCGCGAAAGAAAAAATAGCGATTATTGCCAGCGGTTTACCTTGCACTCTCCTTATTGTCGTGTGCTCGCAATTGTGAGGCTGGCACCGGGGAGCTGACAAAAGCCGCGTGGTATTCAAGTAAAACTTATAACTAAACATCGTTTTAGGGGCTGTTTTTAACCGCACGGTAGTCGCCTCCAACAATGGCCCAAGGGAAAAGTACCGACGGGAATTACTGCCTGGGCGCGGCCCTTAGCATGTTTCTTCGACAAGTATAGGTGTCTGGGCGCCTTGGCAACATTGCTGCAAGAGGAAAAGCAGCCGCCTGCTTTCAGAGCTTGAGTACACTAATTTGTTCAAGGGTCATTCGTTCATTCATTCTTTCTTGTGTGTGTTTGGGTATCGCGCATGCGTAGCTTGCGTTTTGGCAAGGTGCTTGTACTTCGGTGAAGTCAGTTGTTAGCTCCAGCGTTTTCCTCTTTTGCGGACGCGTCTTTTTCTGGTTTCATCGAAAACGTTTGGCCTTGCCGGATGCGCTTCCGACAAAGGAGGTTCTCCACGGCATCCGACGGTGCTTTGCAAGCGTCTGGCGGCTGACTGCCGGACTGGGACGAGCGCCAAGGCAGCAGCGCAACTCGACATTACTCCCGGCTGCCTCTCTGCATGTCAGCTGCCCCCGAAGGGCCCGGTCCCAGCACGCGTGTCGGCATTGTGCCTCTCGTGTTGCGACACCTCTTCTCCATCAGAGACGGCCGCCCGAGGGGATACCGTGTTTGCTGCTGTTCTCTCTGCCGTCTTGAATGTCGGCTGGCCCCAAGCATTGCGCTTGCCGGCAGCAAGGGGCAGCACTTGACTGGACATTTCTGGCCACTCGTTTTGTTCGTTCCTTTTGCAGAGTCAGCAGACCATTCGTTTCAACATATTTGTCTGGCACTTTATGCCGTAAGGTTGAGGGTGTGACCACGCCCCTGTGTTCGGTCGGAGGGATGGGATGGAAAATTTGGGGTGCGTTCCGTTCGTCTGGTGTTTCGTCGTAGACTAGTTGTTCGTGGGCTTGTTCGCAACATTCGTGATATCACGTTTTGTCACGGGGACCGTTCTTCATGAAGTGACCGAGTGGCTTGTTATTTTTATTTGCGCCAGTGAAAGAGGGGGGATGCAGAAATGGGGACAGTGCAAAGCGAGTTGGTGAAGGTAGCAGAAGAAGTCGCTGTAATAACAAAGACGTTTGGGAGGGACGCCTGTGAGGATGAGTCCTCTCCCCGCTGCTGTTCCGACCTTCTTCGGCGTCCTTGAGCGGCGCACGAAGGTGGAAAAATAAAAAGAAATCAAATCCCCTTTTTAAAGAGAACGATGGTTGAAACGCGAAGCTTAACTGGTGTCGGAATGGCGCCGTCGGATAGACGTCGGCTTCACAACGCGAAGGACGTAGTTTCGATTCTGACCACCGGAAGCGTTTATTTATTCTCGAGGCGCTTCGCGTTCCATCATCATCACAATCACGGGCCCTTTGTGGATATCGATTTTTAAAGTGGGCTTTCCGGCAGTGTGTTTTGGTGTGACGATCTACGGCGCAAGTACGGCATAGAAAGCTTCTCTTTAATATGGTATTTTTTAACGTTTAGTGCAAGTCAGAGTGGACAATGACTGTCACGTGAATAAAGCCTAAAGTACTTTTTTTTTCCCTTTCGGCTTATAATCAGTCTGATGAGCCATTGTCAGCCAAAGTGGTGGCGGATGGTCACGTGATTCGAGACAAAAACAGTTCCGGCGTAGCTTAAATGAGGTAATTCTGAGTTCCATTTAGCATGACATGTCCGCGTGGTGTAAAATGTAATTTGGGGGCATGATCTTACCCGTGATTTTGATATGCAGTTAATAGCCACCAGGAGAGCATGCAGGTGCTATACGCCTGCTCACAATGGATATTACAACGCTCGTGACAAGCTTTGAGCCGGCTGGTGACGAAAAGCTTGCGAGGCGGAAGTTACAATGTCGACTACATTTCTTTGCGTGTAAATGGCGAACCATTCCATTTTCATTTATGAGAGACGTTCCCATTAACAAGACTGCAGTCGCTGCAGCTCTCAGTCGAAAATAGTTTACGCTGAACCATGCATACCAGTAAAATGCAACTGAAAATGAGCGACGCATTTGAAAATCACAGCTCACTGTACTGTATCTCACTGACGCCCACCGGGCACTCGAGTTTGCCGGGCCACCGCAGCGCCAGTCGCGGCACACGCGCGCCACTCTGGGTCGGTCAGGCCGCGCCGTCCGCCTTCATCGACCGCGATCGTGCCTTCGCAAAGGCGTCTAGCGGTACTTTGTTAGCGCGCATACCGACAAAATACTGCAACGATGGCAGAAGGAAATGTTGCAGGCGGTAGAAGACTCCACATAAAACTGCGCTGGTGGAATAATATCGCCTTCCTGCCGAGCTGTAGGACGGCACTGTGAAGGTTGCTTTGAAGGCTTTGCATTTCCTCGCAGATTATTCTCTTTTTTTTGTGTGGGTAGGAAGCCACCATAGTTACTGCATTGGTTACTGCATTTTAAAAACAGAGTAAGTGAGCCAATGACGTGCTGCTGTGAAATACGAGCAGGTGGTTATAAGGTTGGTTAACAGTCTGTAAATGCGCATAAGTGCGCAGTATAGTTGTTCACAACGAGGACACTCAAACGCAGTTTTCACAGCTTAGTTTATCACCCTGCGGTTCCACTCTGTGGTACATATTTTATTTCACGTGGCTATCGCCGTACTCAATACAGGCAACCAACCACATGTGGGGCAGACTTTTTAGGCATTGATGTTCTTAAATGCTTCTTCAGCTATTGGATGTCATAACATATCATTGGCTTTTCTTGCAAAACAAACTATGCAAAACTAGTGTCTAATCTACTGAACGGGTAAGAAAAATACAGATAACATCGCCTTCGATTAAAGTTGGAAATATGCAAAACGCAGGACCTAATGTTCGCGTTCTAACTCTTTTTTTTGTTGTTGTTCAGCTTAAAGCTTCTGCTGGTAATGGAAGGTAATAAAAGCGATGAAATTACTTTCTTATAGAGTTCTCACGCCAGAGCCGTTAGTGTTGAGCGAAAAATATCGCGAAATATGAATATTCTAAAATAATTCCAGCATGCTTATACGGTATCCTGCTTTCCCCTCCCTTTTCCGATCTCCTCATCGAAATGAAAGTTCTCTGATAGCCTTCTTGCGAAGAGGTTCTGTTTTTTTTTCGGCGTGTTTTTATACAGCTTGCGTGCTGGGTTGCACCAAGAAACCCGTAAAAGTTATTGGTGGAGGGACCAACATAGACACAAAGCTATGTATTTTTCTCTATCCGTAAGGCTGGAGAGGGGGATATCGGCCGTGCGGTGATCCGGCAGAAGTGAACAAAGAGACATGAAAAGAAGATGACACGGTGTGCCTGATACAAACCCTCGTAATATTTCGATTGTTGTAATCGAAGTCATGAATTCAAAATCAGCATTGGATTTTGAGCTCTCGAGACGTCGTATTTCATGGTGCGTTCCATTCATGAACGTCACCGCTTCCCATTCACAGAAACAATTGTGAATTTCATACTGTAGCATATGCCAAGTATATTCAAATCAGACCACTATGTGACTCCCACGTTGCTCAGTCAGTAGCTCTGAAGTCAACGATATCGACAAGTACCCGCCGCGGTGGCTCAGTGACTATGGCGTTGTGCTGCTGAGCATCACGGCGGGATTCGATTCCCGGCCGCGGCAGCCGCTTTTCTGATGGAGGCGAAAAGCAAAAACGCGCGCGTGTTCGAGATTTTGGCGCACGTTAAAGATCCCCAGATGGTCAAAATTAATCCGGCGCCCTCCACTACCGCCCTACAATCAATCAGTCATTTCGACGATTGTGCTCGCATGGATCGCATGAACCAAACACGCAGATCATGAGAAAGTTGTGCGGGCCAGTCAGAAGACGCGCGCATGCGTTTCCCTTCTGCGCGTCACGCCAATTTGTTGCGACCTACCATCCCGTACACGAGTTCAACCCGGGAAATCCGTCTTCAATCTCCTGCACTGCGCGGCGGAATTGATTTATTTGAATCATAAAAGGGGCTACTAATATGATTCACCGGGTACGGCGAGAAAGGAGCGCGCCCCAGTCACAAACGTGCTTACGCGCGGTGACAGACCCAGTGTTACGCGTATCTGCCGAAGGCGGCGCTGGGTGTCGCTGGCTCCGTGTCGCGCTTTGGGCAGTGACCGGTGCCGGGCCCGTGGCCAATTGTTCTATATACCGAACGGCCTGTTACGAATCGGCGCGTGACAGAAGGCCATATGGCGAATGGGTCTACACCCTAAAAGTTCCTACCCCCTCCCCTCCCATTTTTTTAATTGCTTCGTTGCATTCGCCCATGGCCAAGGGTGGGCGTCTCCTGCATTGTCTGGCAGCAGGGCTTTATACATCGTTCCAGAAATGTGAGGTGAGGCGTGTTGGACTCCTTATCAGGTTGACTTGGTTATCGCGTTGTTTACATTCTCGAGCGAGAAGAGAGCACAGAAGGACAAAGGACGAGGCGAGCAAAATGGAGGCATCTGCGTTTCTATCTGAGTGCCGTACATGGTTCAGCACGCACGCCAGTGCGGGCTGCGCGAGGGAAACAATCACTCTGCCCGAACACGTCGTGCACCTCTTGCCCCTTTCCTTCCAAGGACGAACTGAGCTCGATCAAAGTGGAGTTCATTGCCCGTTCCTGAAGACTACGAACAGAGAAACGAAAATCACTAAGGCAAGTTAACTTTCAAATTCAGTCAGCGAGCGGGAAACATAGCGCCGATCTTTTCCCGGCGGTGAATTGTCCTTGGTTATTTCGCTGCAAGAAAGGGAAAGAAAAAAAAAACGGAGGGGAAAGCAATGTGTCTGCAAACGTACGAACTTCAGCGTCTCTAGCTGTTCCTTGAAGGTGCCACTGGCGTTTCTGTGCTGGCTTGATTTGAATTCCAGTCGTCGGAACGCGAAATTCCAGCCGGCACACGCGTGAATGAACAATAGATGTGATTCAGCATACAGAATCAGTCGCTTGCGCTTAGTTCCATGTTGTGTGTGCTTTGAGCGTCCAGTTTTGTGTTATATTACATTCCGAGTCAATTGTTCAACACCTTTCGAGCTCCCACAATTCTCATCAATGCGAGTAGACTCTGCGTGGTGAAACAGAGAGGCTCCGAGCGTTTTTTTTTTTTGTTTTTTTTTCTCATTGTTTTCAGGGTAACGTGCGTGAAGGACAAGTTTTTTGTCTACCTTTAGGGTGACCCTCGTTTCGGGTTGAGTATTCATAGGGCGAATACAGTTAGACTGCTTTAAAAGAGTTGGCTTTTTATTCATGTGCGTGCTGTTTCTACAAAAAAAAAATCAGGTTTTCTCCAACCGCTTGGCTATCTCCTCGTCCTTTGTTAAATCACCAGCCCGGCGTCTGGGTGAAAAAAAAAATAAACTGCATCGCTTTATCGACATGTTGGGTTATTTTAAGCGCTGTTACGATTCAGCGCGCCACTATTCTGTTCGCGCGTACTGCAAGCTTCGCACACTGCTCCGGTGCTGTGTGGCAAAGCCTACCATTACGTGCACCTTCCGCTTGGGCGCTTCGCTTTCGGGGACTGAAACCGTTGCAGTGACAGCCAACGGATCTTCAAGTTAAGACGGAGTGGATGCCGCGGCCTTCTTAAGGAGAGTAAAATGAGGTGATAAGGGGGAAAACTGCCGTCCTTGCCATTCCCTCTTCCGCGGCTCTCGGCACTCGCTTGCCACGGGGTTGCTTTAGCGAAAGCAAGGGCAGGCATGGTGGCTTCACTCGACTTGTTCCGTTCAATAATAGGTCAGAAGACCTAGTTTAACGCGTGAATGCAAGTGGTTGATTGCGAGAACAGATTTGTAGAAACACTTTTGAATACAAATAAATGTGAGTGAAGATTGAGTAAAAATGAGTACAGAATGAGTACAAGTGAGTATTATTGCGAAGGAGTACAGATTGAGTATGAGTACAAGTGAGTACAGATGAGTTGAGTACGAATGAGTACAGATTAAGCACGAGTACTCGTGTTTGAGCACAGATTGAGTATGAGTACAAATGCGTACAGATTCAGTACTCGTGAGGGCTAATGAGTTTGAGTACAGATGAGTACGATTACAAATGAGTATGAGGTGAGTGAGTACGAGTTATTTTGAGTACAGACGAGCTTTTTGAGTCTGAGTTTGTGTGAGTACAGCGGGAAGTAAAAAATGTGATAGAGCTTGTGTGAGTTCTTTCTGTTCTGTCGACCTGTGGTGCCCGGTAGCATTGTCAAAGCCGCGGAGCCGTTACGGCTACTGTGTATGAAACCGCCCTCTCGGTGAATAGTTCGCATTCGTTTTGCAGCAGCGAATCCATGCTGTCGCTCTGTTCGAGTACGCTGTAAGCTCGCCCAGAAGGGCATTGTTCCTGTATTGCCCCGGTTCATCTGTCGCCTGCAGTAAACCAGTTAGGTTGCCTTCGGCTTCTTGGCGTCATCACCATTTGCTGGCTGCTCACCACTACGCTACTACACGCATGACGGAGATGACGGAGCCCGGTTCGGGGCCGACTCCCCGAATGTAACAGCACTCACAAAGGTAAACGCACCGTAGTGGTGTTTGCTAACATGGGCTACAAAAGGAGAAGCAAAATACCCCAGTCCGTCCGACCTACTGAGTGATGTAGTGCCTAGGCTTTCTTGTTTAGGTGGCGTTGCGACGCTCCGCTTCATCCATCTCGGCCGCTTGCTCCGAGATGGCGCCAGCGCTGTACTTCCTGGCGGTGCTACTGCGAGGCAACCTGCGAGGCGCTTGTTTCGAAATGCGAAGACGGTGCTTCCTGTGATTGATGCTCTGTCGGTTAAGCGGGGAACTCAAATGGTAGTGAAAATGCGCTAGGAAATAATTCCTCGGCAGAGATCAAATGTGCTGCAAGGCCCGCCAAAAATGTGCTGAGGTCTTCCAGAATATGGGTCGGCTAAATTTTTCGCTGATCACAGTGCATCGTGATTGCCGACGTCAGCTAATTTACAGGTAGGATGGTGTGTCAGGAACTGCTCTTTCGAACGCACTTTTCACATTTAAAAATGCGTCTCCATTGGCCAGGAAAACTCAGAACGTAGCCTACGCATTCTGGACGTTCGTCCAGTAACCGTGGTACAGTACAATAGGTAAGCAGTATTTAAAACTAATTTCAGTGTCCCTTTTGTTATCATATCGTTCGTACTCATCTGTGATTTTTGTTGGTTTCCAGCAAATTTGCCCGATTACGCCTTTGGCCTTGATTTTGTTACACTCCTTACTTCATTGCTCATTCCCTCCGCTTTGCGCTGTCCAAGAAGGGACGTTGCGGTTTCGATTATGAGGCCAAGCTTGTTACATTTTCCAGTAGCAGTGTGTGTGGTACGTTAGGCAATACTTTATTCGTACCAGCCTTTCTGCCAACCTGCGTTTATTCTAGAAGAGCTTGTTAAAACCGAAATATGTTCCCATTATCGTGATTCTGTCTTCGTTGTTTATCATTTACCATTTGAAGAACGCAGATAATATGCTGAAGTCGACGCGGTTACTGACCGGCAACTCCGGAGCTGTACGCGGAAGAATTCTGCGCTGCAGGTTTTTTTCTCTGTTCGATATTTTGTTCTGTGATCTAGCCGGGCCCAGCCTGGCGGCGCAGGTTTGCAGGTGCCTCACCAGCCGCTTACTGCCGCGGATGTCAGTTGCTGCGAGAGCTATCCGAAGGAAAATGTCTTGGAGAACTTAGTACGCAGGGCGCCGTGCTGCGCAGGTCTCTAAAAAAAACGCAGTTTGTGTGGCCGCGCTTTTTGCCAATGCTTCCTTCAGCAAACAGGGTGGAATGCGCACCCAATGCCTCTGGCCGATAGACTTTCAAGGGGGGCGAGCAAGGTTTGGTTGCCCATCAGGGTTTGTCACGCGACAGGGCTCCGCCGGTCTGTGGAGCGCCGGGCGAACCCGGATTCAGCCTGCAGTGTTTCAATGGGTGCATTCCGAAGAGGTTTCTTCCGGCATTCGTTCCCTTGCCGCGAGATGCTTTGTCGTGAGCCTCTCTTCGTCACGTAACGTTGCCGTATCTTGGGAAAGCTATCGGAAGAAAAATACGCGCCCTCGCAAGGGATCACTTCATAGGGGAATGGCGGCCGACACAATATAGGCTCCGATCTGCTGCCGGGTTCGGGTCATTGTTCGGTAATGTTCGACACTGATCAAAACAACCGTCCTGTGACTTGGGTCAGTTGGGCCGTGTTGGGTCGATGGTCAGGGCGAGGCGCATTGCGACCCTCGCCACTCGTTCAGGTGGCAACGCTGGTTGCATCTGCGCGCGTCCCTTTCAGGGTGCACATCATCATCCGATGCCTCCTCTGAGCGCGGCGTCGGTCGGGGAGCGGGTCTGCTGTCTCCTCTCGAACAGGTTGTCGCGCTAGGCTGGCTGAGTAGGCTGCCCTGATCGCTGCCGGACTGGTTTCCGCCGACCACTCCAAACAAAGGCCGCCGCTGCCGCCAAGCGTTTCATTCTCGCAAGGGAGGCGCCCCGTGGCTGTGGGCCAGCGGCGGCACAACAGGTGAGCTGCTGCTACTTTCTCGCTCCCCTCGTTTGCCTACCCGGGATCCTCTCGACCGCGCCGTTCGTTCGGTGGCCCCGCGCTCCGATCGGACTACACGCCAGCAGTGTGTGAGCAGAAATTTTGTCCTCGTGATGCTGGTCTGCCAGCACGTCGACAGAGCCCGACTGTTTTGCTGGTAGCGAGGTTTTAATTCTCTGACCACTGTGAAAGTACACCGCAAGGTGTTTGGTTTGTCCAATTGAACGTCGGTTCTGCCGTACTCGCGTCTTTTCCTGGAACAGATCGCGAATGTACGGGATGGCAAGCGCTTCTGCTACACGGCTGTTAACTAGAAGCTCAGCCAGAATGGCAGGGTTGATACCCTAGAGAAATGGTTACTGCGCAGGTACGCAGAGGAAGCGGTCCTCCTTATTACGCGGCGTTCGTTACATTTCTATGGCGATATAACACCCGTTAATAACAAAAGTTTGCGGCCATTTCTTGCCTTCGGCTACAGTAAGCATGAAATTCTTTGGTTCATTATCGTAAGTTGTAAACTGCGCGATTTCCAGCTGTGGTTCATGCCTACGACTCGTTGTCCAAGCAAGATATAGACGGGCAAAGACCTCGTATACGGCCGTGTTGTCACGTGCGGCGGATAGTTTTGTACTGGGTCCGAGGTGTAGCGAAAAGTTCGTGTCCAAAAATTCAACAGGCCGTCTCTGGTCATCTCACAGGAGTTTTGTATGAAAGTTCCTAAGACAGCCAGTGGCATGGCCAGCGACACACTTTCCCGCATTGGGGTAGAGTGAAAAACGGTTCAGCTACACTAAGGGTGTTGGGATAACGAAAAGTTTGCATCGAATACGAATATTCGAAAAACAAGGGTACTCACTCATTTTTGCGTTTCCACGTTCGCTATAGTGGGCGACGCTGCCACGATTGAGTACTGGACATTGAGTTCTGTGACAATGTTTAGCAACGAGCTACGGCATGTTTAGCAGTCGATGCAATCACGAATATTCGCAGCACGCCCAAGCATTCAGCCAAGACAGAATCTTCTGGGGCATCAGTTATCAAATTATCGAATCGAAAACGAATCAGTTGTCCAAGCTATTCGATTCCTGTTGGAAATTTCTCTCATTCACACCCCGCTGATCGGCACCATTCGCCATGTGGCGGCGGTCTCTTGCCCACTCATCGCTCGTAACGGAATTATTTTGCGATCGCTGGCATCCATTTTCATCGAGTGAAACGCGCCAGCACAAAGCCGGCGCATAATTTTTTGCAGTGCCGTGAGGTGAAAGCCACGAACACGGAGTATAAAAGATCCTCCGCGCGTGAAATTGTATAGTACCACGCCGATATTGGCATGTTTCCTTGGTGCCTGCACGAATCGCCGCTTCAAAAAGGAAGGCTTACAATGAGATGTCTATCTAGGCTGCGCACTGTTCACGATTGGCACGCCAAAGCAGCCGTTTAATGTTGACAGTTTTATGGGCGTCGTATGGGCTGCTTTTATGCGGAGAAATGCGCGTTAACTCTCGGCGCGCTCCCGCTTTACAGTAAGTTGAAGTTATGCCGGTTGCCCCCGATTTTTCAAACGTAGCGCTATAAAGTGGGTCAGGCCTCGGAAGCCATTGCTGCCTTCTGCGTACCGCAAAGAGTGGATAAATAATAAAAGTGAAAGGTAAAATTTCTACACCACTACGATATATATATATATATATATATATATATATATATATATATATATATATATTTGGGGGGGGGGGGGGGGGGGGGGCTTTTCGAACAGGATGCGAGCGCGTCTGTCGTCGGTAGGCTCGTCTAGTTCAATGGCTGTGGTATACTGGGCTTGACCATGGCTTAGGGAAGCAGACTGATGTTCTGAGCCAAGATCTTCTGAGCGAAACCTGCACGGTTTTGACTCAGGCTCCCCCGGTGTTTTTCTGTCGCGGTAGGCACGTAACATCGCGTGATTTATAAAAAAAAATCTAATGATAGACTTTATCAAATTGACGCGCCAATCCTTCGTCCGGCCCTCTGCTGTCAGTATGATTGGTAACTGTAGCGCTACGTTGCTCGCTCACGGTCGTGTCGAAACACGTCGTTGTCGGGAGCATCGTCTCTGAGTTCTCGTAGTTGTTGGCGGCCGCGCTTCGCTGAGCACACGGAGGACGTGAGCGCAGCAAGCACCGATCGGCATGCTTTCCTTAGCGCAGCGAGCATCCGCTTTCGCCGCGCTCTGCAACGGGAATTTTTATGCGCCGCGACCTCGTTAATGTGGCACGCGAGAAGTCCACAGCTGAACTCAGATTCTTCGTTCGCATTTCTCCAGGGGTTTTAATTTCTCCGTATACCCAGTGGTGCCTGACCGCTAGAAGAGGATTTGCATGCAAACTGGAAATCCGCAGTGCGGGCTGTGCCTATATTGGGCCTGTTGAGTTTTCGTCCTGTTTTATCACCCCCCCTCGTGTGTCTCTATGCGTGCGCGTTTGCTTGTTTTACGCCGTGTTAATCTGGGCGCCTGATATTCGTGGTTAAAATGTGGGTCGCTAGTCACGATGTGTTGGGCGTTTTTACCGCCGAGAAGCTTTGTACGTGCATGGGTGGCTGTTTCCCCTTGGCGCGCTTGACACGAAACCCGATGGAGCCATCGGCATATCAATCTAGTTGCCCTGCGATGCCAGTTTGTTGCGCCTGCTCTGTACTGCAGAAGCTGTTTGCGGCAAGTTGCGAAAATAGAAGGTAACGGGGGCGCAGTACACCTGGATGGACTGCGTTGCGCAGCTTGGGGGAGGGCTTCGTTTGAACCACTTCTTTTCTCGCGCGCCGAAACCTCGTACGTTTTTGTTTTTCGTCTCTGTCGGTAGAACAAGGACAGTCGCCGCTGCCGGGGATCGAACCCCAGATTCCGTGCGGTAGCGGAAACGCCACCGAACCACCGCGGCAGGTCCAAGAGGACTTCCTCGTTGTTGCGCAACAGCCTCACAGGCGGGGCTCACGCGTCTTCTGTCGTGGCCGGAAAAGCTGTCGGGTGTTGCGAGCTGTCTCGGGACCGAGTCAGCGCCATGCGTGGGCAGCGAGCTCACTTTTCCGCCCTGTTGGTGCCCATGCTTGTTGACGGGGAGGACAATATATGGTGACAAGAAGATGTACACCGAGTCCTGACGTTGGCGAGCTCGCCTTGGCAGTGCGCGGACACGCAGCGTCACGTGGCCTTGTTTGCAGATACGGCGGGGTCGCCACGAACAGGAATCCCGGGCCGCGTATTGTGCTTGCGATCTTTGAGGAAAAGTCACCTTGGTGTTTATTTTCAGCGCGCAAGAATTATTTGCCGGGTACTCCAGAGCAGCAGCCGTGCTGGATCGACTGGTGGTGTGTGACAGGTGCAGGAGGTCACGAAAGGACCAGCTGATCCGCCACCTACAGTTGTAACGAGCGGCGTCCTCTAATGTGAGCCACTTGAGTGCTCGTAATTGGGCCCGTTTGCAGCGTAGCGGTGGCCGTGCTGCTGCCGCGTCTTCTGTCACTTGGCGAGGGAGCCGGCGCCTCTCCTCGGCTGCGGCGCGCGCTCATTACGACTCGTTGGCGCGTCTTCTCCGCGCTGGGGCAGCAGCGAAGCATACTTCCCGGAACACAACTCACGCGCGCCCCTTGGCGTGACGCTCTCTGGCGTGTCCTGCCGCCAGCTGGCGTTTTCTTTCGATGCTCCGGATTTGATCTGCTTCGCTTTAGCCATCCTTCGAGCCGCGTGCCGTGTGCGCAAGTAAGGGCCCAAAGGGCCGCTGGCATTTAGTTGCCGTAGGGATGACGAAAAGGGATGGTTGGTTTTGCGCCAGCGCTTCGTGCCGTCCAGGTCGTCGTAACCCCCTTTTTTAATTGTCCTCGTAATACCCAGCGCAACAATTTTATTTCACTGTCTGGCGCTGAGGGACCGGACTGCGCAGCACTAAACTATGTTTTCCCCCATACTCAATTGTGGAGATTTCGTGTGGGAAACTGCCGTCCACTAAAAACGTCATTAAATGTTCATGTTATGCAGAGAAGAGCCGTACGTATATCAGCAATGTCCCATGCATATTTTCGCACTGGAGAAATTTTAACAGCTACCATAATGAGGGTCTTCCAGTTGGATTCTATGTATCCTATATGTGGAGTAGGTTGATGTATTCTGTGCTGTTTTAAATTGGTTCAGTTACTAGCCATAAATTAATGCCATCATTGGTTAAAGCTGTTTCGGGAACTCGCTCGCTCCTCGTTCCTTCGTCATCCCCAGGAAAGGACAGTCGGTTGCTGCCGTTCTTCTCGCCTGTGGCTCTTGGGTATGCTTTCTGTCGTAGCGTGGGCACCCCGCATGCATCTGCAGTTCGGGAAATTGGCGGTGAGCGCGAACACAGGCGGCGCTGCGAAGCGCGCCTCCGTGACGTCAGCTTAGGGATTCTCGCATTTGTCGTCTGCTTCACTCAGGATCGCTCTCTCTGCTGTTTCTTTGCGCTCGGTCAACGTCTGATGCTTGTCCGCACCAGAATTGGCGTGTGGGTAACTTTTTATCATAATAATAGGCTTAAAGTCGCATACATTAGCTCATGGTGTCAATTAAAGTATAGTTTTGGATACGGGAGAAACATTGCCGGCGCCACCCCATTCCTTGCGAAGCCGGTCCTGTGCGGAGCGCGAAGAGTCGGAGCGAGGCGTCAGATTCTCATGTAAGCATTCGAACAAAAGGAACAGTCACTGCTAATAACCGACAACAGCGAAAATGGAAGACCAAAACAAATTCTAGGCCTTCAGGGCTGTCGGCTTTGGTAGAAGGCATCACGATTCCTGGTAATCATATGTAAGGTAAAACAGTTTTTGCAACCTTGCCGAACGCTAGAACGCGTTTTGTCACATCACTTTACGTTGTCAAGGCATGAAAGTTTGCCGACATGCACTCTAGACTGCAAAAACTCTAGGTTGAGTTCCAAATAACCCAGTGTGTATATACGCGCGTGCTGATCCTATACCGGGCATCTAACCAGTATGGAGGTTTATTGAGCAAAACGAGTCACGTCTTCGTTAAATTTATAGTAACACATATATATTCGATCTGGTTAGTGGGCCGGGTCCTCAGTCCAGGACAAGAGAGTAAAAGTAATTTTCTTCAAATCATAGAACGCCATTCCGAGTAGAATATGATTTGTTCTTCGCGCCTGGAAGGGTTGAAAAGCAATAAAGAGCTACTTGGAATTATTCGGTTTCTAGTCTTGTAATATATGCAGGTATACTATTTATTACGTTAGTTAGCGAGTATATCATGCCTTCAACACCGTAATCATGTCATCATTGTTCGAGTTGAGAGTCAGTTCGTTATGATAACGATATAATTACGATAGAAATTCGGAGCACAAAAGCCGCCTTCGAGTACTGTGGACCACGTTGTTTAGGGCGCGATCGCGGTGGCGTAGCACAAACCTTCTCATTGTATTTGCATGTGAATAAACAAAGCACGCTGCGGATATGCACCTTCTTGCACGCAGCCGTAATGAAAGCCAATTTGTGAAGAAGGGAATGTATGCCATACAAAATGAACGAAATATCCACACGACCTTTGTGAGGCTCCCAAACATTCCGAAACCTCCTAATAAGAAGTTGGTGACGGCGCAAAAAAATTAATGCGTTGGGCAGAAAAAAAAAGCAAGAAACATTAATCCGATACAAAACAACAACGAAAGAAACAGAAGAAAGCCGCTTTATTTCCTGCTGTGCGATGAGCGTGTAGAGGCCGCTGCTTGGTACGTAGTATTAGACTGTTGAGTCTTCATAGGAGCATCTCAAAAATACTGCAGGGAAGCCTACGCATTTTGAATATTTATCGAGAAGCTCTGATCGCTGATCCTCGCGAATAAGCAAGAAAGGACGAGCTACACACGATCTTCTGACCGATACTCTGAAGAAAGTTGTTCTCTATCTCTTCGTGTGTTGCAAACTTGTGGGGGATACAGCTTCAAATTATTCAGATGCGTCAGAAGTTGGCAAAATAACTCAGTCGCTAGAATACGCTTTTTAACGCACTACAGCAACGAAGCGGGCGATTTCTAGCCCAGGCACTGTTGCCCCTCACAAGCGGAGTGTAGCAGACGACAGCGGCGCCAATCCCTAAGCCGACGTCAGAGCCAGGGGGCGCCACTCAAAGATCTCACCGCCAATAGCCGTGTTCCTCTCTAGGTGATGAGCTGTCTGTTATGTGCGGTCGAAAGCAAAGCAGCGCTGTGTGGCCACTGCCCTCGTCTTCGGTCGCTCTTAATTATTTGCCACTTTTGACACGACCACCTAAGCACCTGTGTTGTGTATACGGCGTATATCAAAACCAGAGTAACGTTGTTTGCGCGGCCTTGACGTATAAAGTGGTGCCACTCGTTGTGATTTATGCACTTGTTGACAAAGCTGGAAGTAAGGAAAGTGCACCCTCCCCCTCGTGAGGCACTTAAATGGAATGTTGGAAGTTGGAAGATGGTGCAGATGTGCGGGGATCATGTGCGAATGTTCTCGACCTCAACTGCTTGGCATTCCCTAATTATGTTCGAACCGTACGTACGAATGGGGCCCAGCTGGCGGTACAGCTACGCACAATGGCCAGCGCTTCCCAAGTCCTCTGTCCACTGTCCTCACGGCCGGGTTTCTAACCTACGAGCTATTTCCGCCCACTGCGTTACGATTTAAAAGCACCCGTGTACAAGAACGTTTCGATCGCGATCATATAAATCAAACCTCTGCCGTTGCACCTTCCGCTGAAATTATATAGGCGGCGAAGTGACTGCGCTCTGTTCGTGTTGTGGCTGCATGGGTGACAAACCAAACCCTCGTGGTGAGGGGGCGATGTGCCGGAGGCCCGAGTGTAGACGTGACCGATGGCCGACCGCACGCGAGTCCCATCTGCGGCGGCGGGGCCGGAGGATGCGGTTGACTGTGGGCGCAGCCGCCCGCGTGTTGTCCTTGTTCGTGGCCCCTGCGCGTGGCTTTTGTATCCTGCGGCACAGCGTCCTTGGCTGAGCGGGCCTCCAAGGGCGCCACTGCGCGCGCCCGGTTGACCGCTGCTGTAGCCGCGATGCGTCGTCACGGGGTGAAAGAGCCCGCTCCGCACGCCCAGCTGGGGCTCATTACCCGGCCCCGGGGGGCTTCTTCAGGGGCCTGTGCGCCGCCATCCATTCCGATGCAGCGAAATTGAGAGCCTTCTCGGAAAGCTGCTGCCCCAAAGGCCTCCTATTGCTATTTCCCTTTTCTTTTGTTTCGCGTCGAGCATTGATTGAGAGGGAGAGAAAAAGTTGAAGGGAGATTTTTTTTCCCTTGAGAAGCTGGCTTTTACGCAATACAATGGTTTTGCAATAAACGTGTGTATTTCCCGTGGTCTTCGCAAGCACGACTTCCGTAACTACTTTCATACAACGTGGCAATGTTGGACTCTCCGCATTGTAGTCTGCACGCTCAGTATAAAATAATAATAATAAAAAACCTTCAGCGGACTGCTTCACCGCAGTGCATAATGAGACCCGGTATACGATTTGACTGTAAAAGGTGGCCCGTGCTTTTACATCACGCAGTGCAAAACGCCATGTTCTCTCCACCTCGGCCTCTCCACCCAACTTCCCTTGCTTTTTTTTTTTTTTTTTTTTTTTTTGCTTTTTTTGCACCTAAGCGAGAAGCTGTGTGGTGTGCGCGTTGCCGCAAAGATTTCCGACCGCACTCTCGTTCCGTTCATCGGAAGCGCAAAATTTCGTGGTGCTCAAATTGTAGTTTGTCGCGCCATTTCCCCGGTGTGTCGAAAGGGAGGAGAGGGGTCGCGAAGTCCGTATACCTCTTGAAGGCAACGGGGGTTGTTTGCCCGACCCCCTGTAGGCAGCACACACGCAGTGACTGCGTGTGGTGCGTGACGAGAAGTTTCGCATCTCCGCGCAGCGTGGAGCGCGTCCTGCTTTCAGCAAAGAGTCTCGGGACCCGAGGAGATCCGTCTTTGGACCGCGATGGCGGGGAAGAAGCTTTGTTTGAACGGATCCACCGAGTGACGCTGGGAAGAGGCAGGTGCAGTCGCTTCCAGCGGTCAGTGCAAGTCAAGCTCCACGGGCCATAGAAGTTGTGGGTATTGGACACGATTCCTTTGCTTACCCCTTCCTTCTTACCCCTTCCTTCTTCCTGTTTCACAGCGTCACTCTAGACGGTACTGAGCAAGGCGGCGAAAGTGTCCGCTTTCCGACCTCTCCATTTGTGTCTTCCCCCGCGACGACAGCAGAACTTCGCCGTCCGCTCTGAACCCTACTTCACATAAGAGAGTTTTAGCATGGCGGCTAGCGGAGGCTCACGCTACGGCGGCGGGATAGCGGGACCCTACTGCGCATGCGCGGGCGGGGAGGGTGAGGAGGTTGAGGAGGATGAGGAGGAAGGCGCGGGCATGGCGAAGGCTGGCTCGCGGAACTAATCCCCCCCTACCGGAACGAATTTGCGCCTGCCCAGTTGGGCCCCGCTACCCGCCGCCGTAGCGTTAGCGGACGGAGCCCGCTATGCTAAAACTCTCTATTGACACATAAGTTGTTTGATATGTTGCCAGCACCGCTAACCTCATAATGAGTGCTTTCTGTGACAACAACAAAAGGCTGATCTGCAAAGGCTCGAATGGCGAAGCAAGCAATGAAACCGACTTAGTGCAAAGTACGAGCCTTGGTGCTTTGCAAGATGTGTTGCTACTGGGCAAGTTCGAGGACATTAACCACAGGATGGTGGAAAGCTGAATCAGAATGTAAGTTTGAGAATCGAGGAAACGGAAGTATAGTTAAAAGGAAGCAATATGTAACTCGCTGGACTGGTGCGTCCGAACAAATCTACGCTTCATTAACGAATGATAACGAAGACAGCATAGGCGTACTGTGTTGTACCTTATAAGATAACCTCGGATTACCTTAAGGTATAATCTCGGATTATCTTGAGGCAATCTGGAAATCAGTAGGAAGTACAGAACTTGGCTTAGAAAGGTGGCAAACAATGAGTCAACGAAATGCCACAGGAACGCTAGAAAATTGAAAGCGCGAAGCTTAATAGACTTTTTAGACATGTCAAGTCGAATAACAGAAGGGACGTTAACAATTGTTCGGCCCTGAAAATGGCCGGTACTAAAGATAGCTGAAAAGGACATGAGTGTAAAAATAGTGTCCTCGGCCCGTACTCTTTCCCGCGTTATGATTTGTGACGTTGCACATTGTGAATTTTGAAATGGGATCGGTGAAGCTTATCTGAGCAGTTCCATCAAACCAATTAGTTGGATTGCAGCGTTTGTATGCAACATGGTGTCAACATATGAATTATCCGTTTTAGCACTTGCCTCTAATACATCCTTGTGGACGTCACGCAGCATGCGGTGTAGCGTGAAAACGAGAAAGCGTAAATTCGGTTTTAATTGTTAAATTTCTCAGTGAATAAATCATCGTTTGCTGCCGTACAAGCGCTGAGGGTACTTACCATATGTAACACCAAATATCTTGAACAAAACAGTAGTATGTTATAGAGAACGATGTAAAAGATGAGCTATGGTTTGCATCTGTATAATATGTGCTACATAAATATTGACGTATTGGGCTAATGAGCAAGCACGCATGGAAAATTGTACCAGCCCAACCTGTTTTACACTCATGAACAGCTCTCAATTGAGCGTCTCATCCAAAGCGTGTAATTGTGTAGTCCAAAGCTTGGTTTCTCGTAGTAGAATATTTTAAAGGGGTCCTGAAATACTTTCCGCCGATGCGTGGATGTACATGTAACCAAATAAAGCAATGTATTAGCAATCTCCTCCCGCAAGAATTTTGTTGAAGCGATGAGTATTAGCTGAGAAATCGTAAATCAAAAACCGCGCATTATCGTCGCGCCGCGTTTCCTCCTCCTTTCAACTTACTATCCGCTGTTGACGGCGAGAGAGCCTTCCCTCCCATGATGCTGCGCTCCTCGGCGGTGACGTACTTCCGCTATTGCGCTGCTCACACAGCCGTCTGCTACGGGCAAGCTTTGTTGACACCATGAATTCCGCACTCCGCTCAAGGCTGGAAAAGCGAACGAAAAATCTGGCCCCATGTGTGCGGCGGCCTGGCCTTGCCCTTTCGCGGTGTACGTTGCTGCAGAACTTTGCTATCGGCGGCACGCGACTTTTTATCGGCGGCGAACTCGCAGCCGCACGGGGAGGATCCTGCGCTCGCTCCCTCCCTTGGATGCACAGCGCACTGTTTATCCAAAAAGCGCCGTATCAGATGTGGCCCCGCTGGTGCCGGGTCTTATTTTGTGGCGGTGGTAATTCCTGCCGGCGGCATGTGAAAAAGACATTTTGAACCGATACAGAACCCGTGCACAAAACGCCAGTTCAGCTTGGGGATACGCGTGGTGGAGAGCGGCAACGTTGGCAAAACATGCTCCGCCACGGCTCTGAGCTTCCTCGCGCTGGAGCGAGCACCATTTCTTTGACAATATCAAACATCGGTTGCCCTGGCAACAAGGCACAAACCGCTCTAGAAGTCAGTTACGGTTGCGTGATCCCGGTTCAGCTTGGGGCCCCACCTCGCGGCATATGGGCACTGCAGGCATACTACTCACTCCCATTTGGAAGTGCGAGATGCGTTTGGCATTACAGGAGGCGATGGTGTGTGTGTTCTGGACGCCTTTGTTTCGTGATGAAATGCGTTGTGCTTCTGCGGGTGGATAGTGCTTCCCATGGTCTGGATTATCTTTCTCAAGCGGCGTACGACTCAACCTCGCATGGGGTATGTGCAGTGTGCGTGGCTAAAAGCCATCTCGGCTTGTGCGCCGGAGTTAAGTGACTTGCTGTTCGTCCCCGCAAACCGCGCGCGAGGTGAGTGCCGAATTTACGAGGGGCAGGAGGAGGCAACCCATCGTCTGTCAATCGCGGTTCGGACTTGCAACGCATGTTGTGACGTTGTGTTCGTTCGAAACGCATCTCTGGATTGTTTGGAAGTTGAATAAAATGTATGCGTCAAACCCGGGCATTCGGCTCAGGGCGTTCTCTGCGATTGCAAGAAAGAAGTGCCACGGGGCTTCAACGCTTTCTTTATGGAACGTACTCAAGTAAGAGAATATTCATGTCGTGTTATGGCCCTGTTGCATTTAATACAAACGGTTAAGCGTTTGTTTACACTTGTTTCGTTTGTCGTAAAATGTCCAAGCACTCCGGCACTCCGCTGGCAGATCAGCCGGCGAGCCGACGCTGAGTAGACGACTCATCTCTTTGCCGGAAGTGCGTGAAAAAGCCGCCCAATAGCAGGATGTCTAGCTCATGACGAACATCTGGGAATCGATGATGTAGACATGTGAAGATGGCGGCGTCCAAAAACACGAAGGAAAGAGTGAGAAAAAAGCGACCAACTTTGCAACAAAAGTGTGAGCTTTCCGCTGCGCGTAAAAGAGTAATACTTGGCACAGATGATGTTGACGACCCAATCTAACGATTGCGCTAGTCAATTTAGTGTGCTCAAAACGCCTTTCAGGGCCCCTTTAAATCATTTCGGCAACCTTAGGAAAGGGGGCGTTCTTCAGGATGCATGCTGTGTGGGCACAACGGCTTTATTACAATTTTTCGTTTGTTTTTGTCTGTGTTTGTTTAATTTGCGTTTTGTGTGCTTGGCCACTGGTCCCTGTAATTGAGCCCGTTAACTAGTGCCGAGAAACGCTTTGGCTGCCGCAGTCCATGAGCCCCCGAACGGGTCTTATTAATAGCGTGCCGCGTTTTCGGTGTTTATTTTCACGCGGCGTCGGGGAGGGGCGCTTTTCCGGCGTTTATTTTCGCCTCTTCAAATCGGTGTTTTTCGGCGCCGAAGTTCAGTGCCTGAAAGAAGTCAGCATTTATTGGGGCTTGTGTTGTATATGGCTACTTAGGCAACTCCCAGGCTATAAATTATGTAATATTGCACAATATTGGACGTAACTCACATGACAACATCGAGAACTCATGCCGTACCGCACTGCACAAAAATAAATGCGCTGAGTAATAAACGGCATCACAGATTTTTCGGGAGCATGCAAAACTTTTGAACTGTATAAAAAATAATCGACATTACACTCCTGCCATTTGCAAGCCTTTTTGAGAAATGCATGTTTTATGTTTCAGTGAAGGTTTTATCACAACTGATTTTTTAATTTGGGGTGGGGGGGGGGGGGGGGGCGAGGAAAACCTTAGCCGAAAGGACCTTACAGCGAATACCCTAGCGCTTATTTCAAGTCGATTGTCTTTCTTGGGCTACTTAAAAGCGAAACTTTTGTTCTTTATGTATGTCTGTCTATCCATCGATTCATCCGCGCGGCCAAAAGTTACCAGAATTATTGAACGAGACGTTTTATATAAGCAAAGCATTTCTAAACTACGAAGTCTGGTGGCAATGTTCATGCTTGTCAACACTGTTACGAAAAAAGAAAACAAAAGACATATTTTAGGCAAGACATCAATACATAAGTGATATTTCCATTGTTATTTTAATTAAAAAAAATATCTTGATTTTTGCGATAGTAAATAAAAAATGCGCCTTGAAAAAGATTTCTTGGCCTCAACATACAAAAAGGCTCTCGCGGCGCCCCCTCGTGGCAGAGTTCCAAGTTCATTAGTAACAGAAGGTTCCAGTAGATGGCGCGAGCAGTGGAACGCGGCAAAATTGAATTGTTTTGAGCAAACCTGTGGTGTTTACCGTGGGAGGAGCGAGACGGGATGGCGTGAGAGGTGGGTGGGGAAGAGAAGAGGGGAATTTGCGTGGCAGGGGCGGCGGACGACTATCGCCTTTCGACGACATCTGCAGCGATGTGAGTAGATACCGGGCCATTTTTTCCACAAGTAGGAGATAAGCACAGCTCACGACTGGTGAAAACTATCCTCGGGCATCGTGTCGCTGTTACTCGGCTCAATGCTGCAGTGAAAGTGCGCTCTGTTGCCGTAATGCTGAGTGGAGCGTTTATTGCGAAAACGCAGTTCGAATTTGGGCTTTTTTCGGCTTTGCCGATTCTGAGGAAAACGGCCCGCTGGTTTTAGTTCGATGTCTAGCGGTACCTTAGGCGCCACCACCGCTGGTTAGGGTTCGGACGTGTCTTGACCAGGCTCCGCGTTCTAGAACTCCCAGGTGCGGGCAGTTTAGCCCAACGAAGGCCCGAACGAAATTAATCGATTCCCCTTGATTAGAAGCGCCCATAGACCTCCTGTCTTCGACGCTGCCCCGAGTTTTTCGCCATCTCTGGCTCATTAAAGATCCCAAACGGAGTAGCCAGTCGACTAAGCCTAACGGCGTCGCTACGAGTACGTCCCTACTGCAGCGCCACCGAGCCACCACTCCGTTCCCACCAACGAAGCGTCTGAAGTCGCGCTGGGTCTTTCCTGGTGCGCTAAGTGTAGGCGCTGTGGCGCTCCGGTCTAAGCTTCACCATGGAATCCCCAGCCGTTGCAAGCCAACCGAATGTATGCACAGAGATCTCAGCGCTTTTGCAATGTGTGCAATTGATCTCAGCGCCCTGCGGACGCGCACTCTTAGGCAAAAGGGAGCAAAATAAGGGCCAAAATACGGCCGCTTGTGTTTGCGGGCAGCCGTTCTTCTTCAAGGGCAGTAACTGGGGCAGAGTGTGTGCCGTGTGGACAAATGCGGACTAAATGTTCGTCCCCGCCGATTTATAAGGAATAACGGGAAGCCGAAACGCGTACATTTAGTATGCTGCATGCGTCGTTAATCCCCTGTAATGGCGTCGTCGTTGCCATTTCGCACATATGCCTGTGGATAGTTTTAGATTTCCAAAACACAAGTCATTGCAGTCAGTGGGTTCTTTACTTAGTGCCACGGGAGAAAATTTTGATGCTAGTATTGATATATTGAAATATTGATTCTCACCCGAGAAATGACTCGCCGGGCGTCAGAAGTGGACAGACAGATCCAGGGTGAGTCCCAGACATCAGCTTCCAGTATCCCATCCCACGAACCTCTCAACTATACACTCACACTCGCCTACTACCGGACACAAAAGAAAACACTACCTCCACTCTACCGCTCCATATATCCCGCGCCGACGCCACGTCATGGCGGCCGCTGCAGACACACACGTTCCCAACTTACACCACAAGCGCCTCTTCTTTCTTACTCAATACCCTAGCAGCTGCCCGGCTAGCACCATCTACCACCCTGGAACCCTGTATGGGTGTGCGCGCGTTCACCAGACGGGCTCACCCTTGTACGCATCCCCACCCTCTCCTCTTGGGAGGCTGCTCTGTCCAGCACTGCCCCGCAAGACCAGCAACGGCTGATCGAGCGGGCCCGCCGGATAGCGTCCGCCATTGGAGTCCTGGACTGGGGACCCCACTCATCGAGGCTGCTCTTCGACCAGCAAATGAGTGCAATAATAAGGCCCCTGCAGGGACCTTATGCTGCTGCTGATGATGATGCTTAGTGGCTTCCCCTTTGTAACGGGTGGCGTTGCACAGCGGCCTTAGTCGGAACGCTACTGTACAATCACCTCGCCAAAAAATACAAACAAAATAAAAGGAAATACTTTAACGAAATTTTTGTGCTAGTCTGACTTCGTTCGCAGGTCTTCCCAGATTGATCTCTGTTCTTTTCCCACCAACATTCTAACCTTCTTTTGCTAACCTCTACTGCTGTCCAGTTCACTTTTCCGCTAACCTTAAAGCCAAGGGCTTCCGGAAGCTGGATGGCTCCATCACTGAGGACTGGACGGATACTTTTGAAACTCCGTTACAATATGTCGCATGGTTTCTGGCTCATTTCCGCAGCCTGCGCATAGTTCTTCCTGTACCGGCTCGCGGATAAGCGTTTTTGTCCGCAAGCAACCCGCTCGGGCTTCAAAATGCAATGCACTCCCCTTGGTATTATCGAATAATTTTTCCCTTGTGATCTCCTGCTTCCCGATCCTGTAGATATCTAAGGACTTCTTCGCATCCATCCTCTTTTTCCAGGTCGTTGTTTCTGTTTCTTTCACTTCATTTTTTATTGCCTTGGTCGTTTCCCCGGCACTTCCAAGTTTCATATACTTTGTCCTGAGCCTTCTGGTTCTTTTCCTCCATTGTGTGTCCACGCTTTTCATGTAAAGATATCGTAACACTTTGGCCGCCCATCTCTGATCATCCATATTTCTAAGTCGTTCTTCAAAACATATTTTGCTCTGTGCTTCTCTCACTTCGAAGGATGTCCATCCCATGTCTCCCTGCACTGCCTCATTTGTTGTTTTACTGTGTGCTCCTAATGCCAATCGACCTACGGCCCTCTGATTTACTTCTAGCCCTGATTGAATCTCTGATTTGACACACACTACTGCGTTTGAAAAGGTGCAATAAATGTTTTCACCGCCACCTAGTGGTACTTACCGAAAGCGCGTAGCCTTATTCGCTAGAGGCATGCAACGGATACTCGCTGAAATACTAAACGTGTCCTCGGTCGCATGTTGTGGACATCATTGCATCCACGACACAATCTGCCGCTGCTGAACTCTAAGGTGGTTTCTAGAATGTCCTCAAGACTATCGAGAAAGTGCGGCATCGCGTCGAGTCCGCGCTCGTGTCCCCGTCAGGAGCATTGCGCATGTGTCCGCGTGGAGTCGCGGCCACGAGGCCATCCGCGGGTCGGTTCCGGACACGATCACCTGCATCTCTCGCCCATGCAGAGGCACGAAGTTGGCGGGGTCTCTAATGGACAGCGCGTCCTTAATCGAGGCACGGACGCGAGAAGATGGTGGGGCTGTCGCTGGACTGCACACGGTCGCCGGCGGTGGCGCATTCCGAAGTGGCCGTGCATTCTGTTGTGAATGGCTTTTGTTTGTTTGCTTGAACTTGTGAGCAGGACGTAATGGGAAAAAGGGAGGCCTTCGCATCGTCTGAGCAACTGCTTTTTTTATTTAGAGGACAAGATTTTGTTGGGTGTTAGAAATAGGAAGGTGGGGTCTCCTACGGGGTCAGTAAGTCGGCGAAGAAGTAGCCTCAAGAGTCGAGCCGACTGAAAGCAAAGACAACAGGAGTTATCCCGCTCTCTCGCCGAGGACCCGCCTACCATACCACTCCTTTCTCTCGGAGACTGGTGTAATCAGCGGGGTTCTTCGATGGACCAGTTCTGGATAGTCCGCAGGCAGTCCAAGGACGGCCTTCCGACCAGAGGTGTACCGTAGAAAAAATTCAAAGCCCATTTCATCTAACGAGAAAGGTGGTTGAAACGCGAAGCTTTCTCTGGTCGAAATCAAGTAAGTGGGCGTTCGCGATTTTTCGTTCCCTTCATGTGCTGCCATGCCAGTTCATGTCACCATCCTGATTGAACCGAAATTGATGAACGAATTGCAGGCCTCTGCATCGCCGTCTCAGTTTGGTACAGGAGGGAATGCTTTAAAAATTGCTGGTCTGAGCACTGGAAGGTTTAGTACACTCGAGCTGTGTACATAATCGATGAAGGAGCCACGTAGACGGAAGAAAATGCCGAAGGAACATTTCTGATAGCCGACCGCGGTGGTGTTGCCCTACAACCCGGGGTGTTGTCGGTTCTCTCTAGCATCCTCTCATAAAGCTCATGCACCGTTTTCGTATTGTGCGTTCCCACTAATCTGGTATATGTGCCGCTGTATGCAACTCATTCTGCGAATATCAAGTCATCATTATGAATGCGCCGTTGCTACAGCGGAGCCGCGTCAATTGAAGTCGTTCCTTTTTGTTGCCTTCCTGATGTTCGGAGCACGCCCTTCCCGCATGCAACAGGTGCGCGTGGTGTCGCGATGAACGCCCATTGTTCCGATGGTTTAATCATGACCTGCTTTGGGGTGTCCACGCTGTCCATTCCCCCGGTGTGCGAGCCGTGCGCAGCCCGCCAATCGCCTGCATGCACGGTTCAAGGAGCGGTTCCGTTGGGGACAAGCGTCCTTGTTGTCCATCTCGGGAGATTTTTCCCACAGGAACTGTTCGAAACGCGGGCTCCACTCCGCGGCGCAACGGGGGTCGTCACTTGTGCTGCTCCCGAGGGCCCTGGTCTCGGCGGCGGCACCCAAAAGGCCATTTCGGGGCCAACCACGAGGGGAGCGGTTCTTTTCTGTTCGCTGTCCTGGCGGGCCCCGTTCATCCGGACCGACTACTCATCGCCTGCGGCGCGCTTCCGGCGGCGCGCGTCGTGAATAGGCGCGGAGCGCCGCCCCCGGAGGGCCCTCCTCGCGGCTGCGTTCCTCCTCGGAAAAAGTGGCGCGCTGGTGGCTGGTTCAGTGCTCCTCCTCTGCCCGAGCGGCGTGCTGCTGCTCGCTCGCGCTCCGTCCTCCGCGACCAGGGAATAGACGGCAGATCGGGGTCGCGGCACCCACGTTCTTCGCTCCGATCGCCGGGTGTCCGGTGGGCGCCCACGCATTGACAGCCATCTGGTCGTCGCCTGTTTGCTCGCCGCTGGCCGGATTCGGCGGTCCGCAGGCGCGATGCAGCGTCCGCGCAAGCCGAGCCTCTTCGAGGCGCCCATCTGGAAGAGCCTGCCCTACTCGCTCTGGGCCGCTCTCCTGGACGACGTGGACGAGGAGTCCAGCGACGACGACGACTCCGAGTCTTCGCTTTTCTCGTCCAGGGTCTCTTCCGAGGGATGCCTCTCCGACACCGAAAGTGAGTCCCGAACCTGTGGAGCTGGCCCTCGTTGGGCTCCTCTCCGATTTCTGCATTGCAACCGGTGCCCCTTTTCCTTCTCCTTTACTTTTCGGTCGTTCACGATTACGCGCACGCACGGACGCACAAACACTGCTTGTTCTTCTTCCGCTAGTATATCCTTGTCACGATCTTTGCGCTTTCCATCAATGCCAAGCTGTCATAGCCGAGCAGTAATGCGTAGAGGAGGAATGCCTGTCTTCACACCGTGTGGCTTGTCTTTGGACGCTCTTGTGCATTCGCGGCCCTCCCGTCCTTGTTGTTTATTTGGGCAGGCAGTTGGGGCGAGTGGCAGCAGGCATCGCGATTTGCTCAGCGGCGCCTGTGGGTCAGCCTTGGAAGCGCCAGTGGAGCAGAAAATTTCAAGGGGCGCGCGCGAAAGACGCAAAACCGGATTCGTGCGTAGCAACCTCTTGCCGTGCCTGTGGGCAGCAGCCCTGTTTCGGGGTACTCACTCAGTGGTGGAAGTTTCAGTGCTGCTACTTGTTTTCCGCTTGGCGCCGAGCGCTCGCCCCTTGTCATAAGAAATTGCTGGCGTTGGCTAGCGAGGGACGGTGAAGACAAAATACACGTTTGGTTCATTCGACAGAGTGCCACGTCAAAATGACAATTTTGACGCAAACTGCAAACGACCGAGCTAGATAAAGAGGAAGACCGACGAAAGAGTGGCAACTCTCCAGCCGCTTTCTTGCACTGACCGCGTGACGTCACAGTGACTGGTTACGTTTGATGGCCCCGTTTCAGTTCTAGCATGGAGCTAGCACCCTTACTCTATTTTTGGCACGTCCCCTGTGATGTCACTACTGGTGTTGCGTAACGATAAACGGGAAGTTCAATATTAGGGATCTTTGTCTGAAAACAGTGCCATCGGGCTCCGAATCGACTCGGTGGAGTTACCAAAAGCCTAGTTCAGTCAAACAGAACAAGGGTGCTTGTCTTCCGGCATGTATGGCCGACTGTGGTCGCCAGGGGTTCCTCAAGGGGACCATTCTAAAGTACCGGCTGTCTATTTGTTTTCAGGAATTGTTGATGCTTGGGAGGCTGCACTCTGGCCGATGCGATGCGGAGCACTTGTCAGTAACATTAGTTATTTCACTGTCGAATTGAGCTCGCGTGCAGGAAGTTAATTCGCCTGCACCACAAGCTCTACGCATTTTTCGTCGTTCATTTGTGCGCACTGCTCGCGGTGCTGTGCACTTCACAGTCCGATTTACCGTGCGGAACCATTTAATGGCTTTTCCCGCGCTCATTCCCCTACACTTGCCTTATCGCTTTCGGCAAACCTTTCGCCCGTTTCGCACAAATAATGTGATTATAATTGTTAATAATTTAGGCCCTGAAACGTGTTAACCAAGCAGCACATCCGCGCTTGGCGCTGTGGCCCTCGGCCGAACGGCAAGGCCCAGAGTAGTGCGCACCGCGAACAGATCGGTGGTGTGCGCGGTGATGCGCGCGAGGACGCCACGTCACGCTGTCTGGTGCGCGTTCCCGCGAACAACCCTTGGGCGTGAGACGGAGAAAACGGAAGTGCTGCGAGGAAGCCGCTCCTCAGCCCAGCGTCGGACGTCGCCGGAATGCGCCCGTTCCGCTCCGGCGCACTGGCCGCTTGATCGCCTCCCCCCGACGGGCCCCCCACGAGGCGCCTGTGGCTCGAGCTTTGGCCCTCTCGCCGAAACTCGCTGCCCTGAGAGTACGTGTCGACCCTCACCATGACTAACAAGTGCCCCACTCGATGGTCCTTTGAGGCGAAGCATGCTAGTAGTCTTCGACCTGATGAAGGGCAGGGGTCGACTTCCTACGCGGCAGGCGTTTCCAGTTGTGTTGTTTGCAGGTCGCGGCTTCTGGTGGGGCGGGGACAGGGGAGAGGTGCCGCAGGCGGCTTCCCCCCCTGCTGTTCTTGTGAGCAGAGGAAAGCCAGTGCAAGTTTAGCCCCAACATTCGTTTATTTCTTTTTTTACTTTGTGTTTTCTCTTTTATATGATGGTTTCGTTATGTTTCTGAGATTACCGGGTTAGTAGCGGTTCTCACCTCTCCCCTGATCAAAAGTTCTGCAACGCCTGCATGGCGTTGTAAGGAGGTGCAGGTCGATAGCTGCGTCCACGATCAGAGTGCTCGAAATTAGTGCCGAAAATTCCCAGCCAGCGTTTCACACCCTGGGCGCTATTTTCGGCGCGAGGCAGGCGCCGCTTGCGTTTCGGTTCTCTCCCGTCATTCTATGACAGCTGCCACTTGTTGCTTTGCGAAAACTGACGCGGAAGGCCGGGGTAACAGGCATCCCACGTCAGTTCAGTGTAGTTGGAACCATATGAGCTTATCACTTCGGGTGTGTTGATTGTGCACGGGCCCTTGCGGTTGCCGGGTAAGGAATGACAGTAGCCAGTTTTGTCTGTGTATACACGGCCTCGTCCGACTCCTCCTGCCTGCGTATCTGTATTTGCTCGCTTCTGTTTCGTCGCTGTAAGGAGCCTGTGAAGTCGAGTGCATACTGTGGCCAGATGCTTGCACGAGATAGGGCGTTGGGCAGGAGTGGACTTTTCCTATCTCTTTCTGGAGAACCAGCGACTCCGATTGGGGAACGGCTGCTTCTGCAACGATACTGGCCATGCGCGCCGCATCACCAGCGCTGTCCCCTCCACAAGTAAATGTAGCGCGTTTTTTTTTTAATCTGCAGGCTTTTCAAACTATAATTCGCGAACACCCTGCAGGCTTTAGTGCCATAAAATTAATCTGGTAAGACGATGGATGATTATCTCTTTTGTCCTTTGTGGTATGCAGCCTTTCTTGCGGTACACTCATTCGGCGTGTAAATACTGCTTTGCGGGGGTTAAGCGGCACATGTGTATGCGTACGCTCGACTTCATGTTTGGAGATTCGTGTTACCGCACGAGTCTTTAGTGGCGGAAACAATGCGGGCAGCATCTCCACTTTTGTCTGCCCGTGCTGCAAGCTTCGGTCGCGTATACATCCCCCAACCCTCGCAAACCATGCTGTGCCCCCCCCCCCCCATGTCGAACTCGCTTGGCGGCACTGTTTTCGCTGGTCGAGCTAGCGGCTGTCGATGGTGTGCAAACACACGTTTGAAATCCTAGCACAAGCAAGCATTTTTCGCTGGCTCCACGGTTGCTTGTCTTCGCCGTTGTTTCGTATGATGGGCCAGGACAAGAGCTCGAGGAAAGGTAGTGCTAGCGTGCCGCTGTTAACGAAGTCCGCTATAACGAATCGAATTGTGGTTATGCCGAAATGACTACGATTTCACGCTCCTACTTGTCATTTTCTTTACGAAGTATAATGTAGCGCAAAAGTTTAGGCGATGCGATTTTTGTATGGTTGTTTGCGTAGCTGTTTTGACAATTACTACTTTCACTGCAACCGCGCCTTTGCCGGAATTTCCTTTGCGAACTTGACTGCTAGGCGGACAGAGATTTCGGCACTTAGCTTTGATTGGGCGTGAAGACGCTAAGCGGAAGCTTCCTTCCATCTCCCTCAAGTTCGCTACCGCCGACGCCATCGAACGACCCCCTTGCTCAGATTTTCGCGAATAGATATACGTTTTCTGCAACTTCTAATGGCTGTGCCAAAGCATGTTAAGTTTTTTGATATGACGCGTCGCCGACCGCAGTCTTCCGACAAGGGCGGGCATTTGGGAAAATGTCTCTGGAGCGAGACAGCTGTTCGCACGCAGCCGTTGTTCGTGTGCGCGGGAAAGGACGAGGAAAGGATGGAGCGGCGCCACAATCATTGCCCTCGGCGCAGAGCGCGTCACGGGTTGGACGTTAGCCGTGTCCCGCATGCGTGGGCCGTATTCATGTGGACGTCTCCATTGGGCCGCCCGCGTGCGTGTGCTACTCCGGTGGTGAATGTGGCACAGCTGCGCGCACGAACGATCGTTGCCGTACGTGCCGGCTGCTTTTGTGCGCGACAAGTAAAAAAGCGCGCCGCACCGTCCGGCTGCCGCCGTGTCTCGTCCGGCCCTCTGACCGCCGGACGAGCCGCGGCGCTCTGGGAACGAGCTGCCCTTCCGCCGCCGCGCACAGATGCGACCAAGATGGGGTCGGCTGAGGCAGCGCAGCCAGCGCGATAACGAGCCGCCTCCTTCGCGTCTCGTCCCCCTTGCAGCCGGGCTTACAGCTGGTCGCTGCCTTGCACGACTCCGACTTTGGTCGCAGGTTTTCTGGTGCGCTGCGTTTGTCCGCTAGGTCGCCCAACGATCGTACTGGCGATAGCTACCTGCGAGTTTCGAATCTCGATACGTTGTTTTATGTCACGTACACGGCTTACTCTGCCTCCGCTGCGGCTGCAGCACCGGCATGCTTACTGAATGAGGACGGTATGATCTCTGCGAGTTTTTGTTCCGCGCCGCGAAATGTAGTGCGAGGCCGTGTGCAACACGATTCTCGTGTATCGGCAGTTTTAGATTGAATCCGGTTCAGGGGTTTCGGTTACACATGTCTGACACTGGGCTCGCTGCGGCGCTTCTACGCGTTCGCATTACGGGTCAGTAGTGGCAACACAATAGATGAAGCTGCGGTTAAAATTAACCTCGAGTCTCCCAAACGTCGCTCCTCGCGCAGCCCAAGTTTTGCTTTAGGTCTTTGATTACCGCTGACGTTAGGAATCACGGTGTTCAGCTTGTGGTCCTTGTTTTTAAACGTATCCTATGATGCCCTTCTGACACGGACGAGGATCCCCTTGAGGTGAGGTTTGCACTTCGCCTCCTTTTTTTAAAATAGCGCGTGCGCTCATAGTTACCTCGCAGCAGTGGGCAGGGTGTTTGTTTTCAATTGCACCAGTCATTTACAAAAGGGCACGAAAATTAGATCCACGCTGTTTTTGCGTGAGCTTATGTCGCAGGCTGCAAGAAAACGCCGTTATAATAACATTAATTAGCATGATTAGCTGCTCTCGTTCATTAGCTGTTTCCTTAGGATCCTTGTTTATAAAGACCTAGGATCGCGCGTGTGGTTGGAGGTGCCCCAAACGCCACTGTCAGGTACAGCGCTTCATCGCGGCCTCCCAAGACGCATTTGCGAAGCGCGCGCCGCACTGCCCGAGCGCAAGTGGCGCTGTAACCGCCTTAAAATACGCCAGTTTTCAGGACCAAACTATCGGGTGGCCGAGCTCGGCTTTGGCTGACCGGGGCCTGCTTTGTCGTATAGCGGCTGGTAACAGCGAATACTTGTAACCGAGGTCACCTTAACCTTGGATACGGCTTTCCGTGTGCATGCGTCCTCTCAAAGCGCGTCTCAACACGGTGGCGTCTGGAACGAGGGGGAGTTTGTTGGGACCTGTGATGGCGAAAACCTCCGCTGAGGCGCGCGCACGCGCCGTTGGAGGTGGCGAAGCCTGGTAATGCATGTGTGTCTGCTCAAGCTACGTGTGTCTTCTTGGTCGGCGGTTCTCGGATCTCGGCGTTGGCGGTGATAGCAGAAAAGACGACGTGGTTGCAGCTTTGTCGTCGCTCTCCTTCGCTTCTCTTTTCCGCGACTCGTTTGGGAGCGTACGTAGCCCGTTGGCGCAGGCCTTACGGCCAGAGCTGGAACACACTTTATTTAGGCTCTCAGGGCTCGGCGTCTCTAACTTCCGCTTCCGTTGGATCACGGCGTTGCATCGAGTGGGTTGCGCTTGGTGTGACGGCCGCAGAGGAGCAGTGATGCGTTGTTCCGTGCTGCGTGTTCGAATTTTGACTCAAAGGCCTGTCCGACTGGGTCGAAAGGCGCCAATCTGGCGCACGTTAAGGAATTTCGGCTGTGTTGAGCATTGGCGTGGAGGAGGCTTCCGCTGCACCGTTTCCACCTTCCGATTCCGTGGCAGGAAAGAGAGCACCGTCCCCAAGTTTGGCCCCGGCTGCCGCCACTGGCCGAGGTTCGATTCCCGCGACGTATTTTTGGGCGCGCTGCTATTCCCCGGTGTCTGGCGTCTGGCCGGCCCGTGGGCCGCCGATGAGGCAAGCGGCCCAAACGAGGCCGCCGCCGCCGCCGCGGGGGTCAGGGTTGCTGCCGTCCGGACGCTGCTGAGCCCCGTTTAGCTCGCGCCGGCTAGCCTTGCTTGCTGTCGCTTTTACGCCCCGGATGTTATCCTCCCCCCTCTTGGAGCGGTCGCTGTTTCGCCTGATTTAGGAGTCCGCGTCGAAAAAAGCACTTTAACAATGGCTGCTCTTTGGCGAGGCTAAACTGACTCCAAATTGCACGGGGCGGTGTCACTCGAAGAGGGTGGCCTGACTGGGTGCTTGGCCCTGTGTGACGCTCGCAAGTCGGGGAAGCGGCCGTGCGCGTAAGCCTTCGCCCGTACTCCACAGTGGCGGCTGCAAACGTTCGGTTATAATCACTCGTTAAAGGGAACTCCGATATTTTTCAAGAATGAAAAAAAATAGTGCCTTTTTATTGGACAGGACTAATAAAACGCATTCGACGGTTTGAGTAGCGAATGTCATTTATTCGCGAACGCTTGCTCACGCCACAGTAGCGCATGAGCCAAGGCTTTAACAAGCTCGCTTGAGTTCCACCCAACTGCCGTTTGCGCAGCACTTCCGTACACCGCAGCACAAATAAATTGTGGCAGCTGAAATCGAATTGCGTATTTCATATAGTATTTCATACACTGTATACAGTGTATGAAAATTATGTTCTGTTAGAAATTGTACTGGGGCGCATATATATATATATATATATATATATAGACTGAAAAGATAAAAACTCACACAGAGCGCGAAAAAAATAAGGTTAGTAGAGACAGAGACAAACGAGAAAGACTTAGAAAATAAAAATAAGTTTACTGACGTTTCAGGGAGAGGACTCCCTTTCTTCAGAGTACAAAATAAGTTCGTTTCAGAGCTATATATACAGAAAATGTAGCAAGCGCGAGGGCAAGGTAAGAGGAGGGAGAGTTTGTACAAATGGATTCATGGTTGGTGGGTAGCAAAAGAATGAAGGGAGAGCGGGAAAATTAATTACAACAAGGATAATAAGAACACACAGTCACGCGGTACGAACTTGGAAAAAAAGAGAGAGAGAAGAACCAAACACAGAGAAAAAATAATACATAATTAAAAAATAAAAATAATAATAAATAACAAGGTAATTTTCCTCCCCCGTGGCAACGGGGGTGAAAGAGGGGTCAAAACAAGATAGGCCCATGCCCGTGTTTGACATGGGCAAAAAGATTAGTCACGCGGAAGACGTTCCAAAGAAGATATGCACACAAAGGGCGAACATCTGCCCATTCACACCTGTTCTAGGAATCCAAGTAAGGTCATTGAAACAAGAGATACGTGGCTTCTGTTGGTGGGAGGCGGGGGTCGCGCCCAAAAGCAGTAGGACAGGCAGTTTCGACAGGAAAGAGTGTACATTGGTATACAAAGAGCGAAAAAAATAATAAATAAATAAAAATAACCAGGAAATTTTCCCCTCCCTTGTGGCAACAGGGGTGAAAGAGGGGTCAAAACAAGATATGTCCATGCACGTGTTTGACATGGGCAAAAAGATTAGTCACGCGGAACAAGGAAACGAAGATATGCAAATGCACACAAAGGATGAACACCTGCCCATTCACACCCGTTCTAAGATGCCTGGTAAGGTAATTGAAACGTGAGACACGTGGCTTCTGTTGGTGGGAGGCGGGGGTCGCGCCCAAAAGCAGTAGGATAGGTTGTTTCGACTCGAAATGAGTTTACATTGATAGGGGAAAAAAGACAAGGTCAAACAATTCATGGAGAAAAAAAAAAAAAAAAAAAAAAAAAAAAAAAAAAAAAAAAAAAAAAAGGCAGGTGCACGCGTATGACGCGGCAGCAAGTGGTATTCATCTGCCCGGCGCATGGTGCCAGTTCAGGGAATGCCGAGGCGGTCAGCAACGAATATTAGAAAACAACAATACAAAAAAGAAAGAAACAGGACACGAAAACAATCACACACGCTCGCGTTCACAAATTAATTGCAAGGTGAGAATATCAAAGCTAAAAATGGTACTGCAGCCTTCTACCCAGAACACAATGTCCAGACTTGTTCATCGAATTTGCTTCAGTGAAGCCATTGTGCTAAAAAACGTCGTGCTAGCACGAAATTATACCCAACTACGAGAGCTCGCCAACTAATGGGAGAATATTATTGAGGGAAAGAAATGAACAGGCATAACACTAGCCTGAGAAATGCAGCCGAAATTTTAATCGGAGGAAAGACAGGTTAATTTCCCATAACTTTCATTTATGCCAAACGACGCTGATTTAAACTTATAGATAAGGTAAGACTCACGAACCTCGCGATCGTGATGCGTTTTAAAACTAGATTCAAGAATTGTGGCCTTCAGTTGTTCAAAAGAATGACCAGGAGTGTTAACATGCTTTGATAGAGGCAAAGAAGGGCAGGTTTTTGCATGGGAGCGGTGATTGTTAAACCTCAAACGAAAGGGTGTTTCAGTCTGGCCAATGTATTGTTTGCCGCAGAGGGTGCATTCCAGCAGGTATACGACGTTGGCGGAATCACAGTTAAAGTTCCCTTTTACATTAACATAATAGTTTGAAGCTGTGCTGGCGGCGCGCTGTGTGGTGGTCATTTGTGGGCATACCTTACACCGTGGTTTGTTACAGGGCATGCAACCAGTAGTCTGTGGTCGGCTGATGCTGGATTTAGTGAGAACGTCGCCCAAATTTTTGCTGCGTCTATAAACAACACGTGGTGGCTCGGGGAATATTCTCTTTAGGCGTTCACTTTGAGCGAGGATATTGTGATGTTTCCTTAGTATGGAAGCAACTTTCGGAGAAGAGGCCGAATGGGTCAAAACGAGGTTGGTTTGTTGATTGGGTTTTGGAGCTTTTTTTCGGAGAATTTCGGTGCGGTTCAACTGGTTAGCTCGTGTAATCGCGTCATCGATGACCTGCTCTGGGTATTTTTGATTTAAGAGTGCGGTTTTAAGTTCTCTGCAGTTAGAATCGAAATCCGCCTGGCTTGTGCAGATTCGCCTAAAACGGTGAGATTGGCTGTAAGGTATTGCAGTCTTGCAGTGCCTGACATGGCTGCTGTGGAAGTGCAAATACTGGCGCGTGTCCGTAGGTTTCCTGTAGAGATTAGTCTGAAGTCTGCCCTGAGAAACTGTGACAGTAACATCCAGGAAATTTATGCTGTGCTTAGAGTAGGAATGAGAGAGGGAGATGGTAGGATGCGCAAGGTTAAAAGCCTCAATAAACGCAAGAAGTTCCATTTCACCGTGCTGCCAAATCATGAATATATCATCTATATACCTTTTGTAGTACAATGGCTTCAAACTTTGGGTTGCGAGGAAGTTTGTCTCTAGACATCCCATAAAGATGTTCGCATAGTTGGGCCCGATTTTGGTTCCCATTGATGTTCCGCTGACTTGCACGTAATTGACACCATCAAACTCAAAATTGTTAAGTTCAAGGATAAGGTGAAGGAAAGTTTCAAGGGTGAGAGAATCGATAGGTTTGTCACCCGCCGACCCCTCATACGCACATGATACAGCGGTGATCCCATCGGCATGCGGAATGTTAGTGTACAGCGACACGACATCTAGGGTAACAAGTAAACAGTTGTTGGGAATTTCCATCTTCATGATATCTGAGAGAAAATCATTTGTATCCTTAATGAAGGATGGAAAGCTGGGGGGAATGTCGCGAATGAGAGAGTCGACATACCGCGAGAGGTTCTCGGTGACAGTACCAATGCCAGAGACAATGGGGCGACCTGGGTTGTTATTTTTATGAATCTTAGGAAGAAGGTAGAATCTACCGGCTACTGGGCTTAAAGGGATAAGAGAACGAGCAGTTGTTTCAGTTATTTCCTGATTTTGAACAAGTTCAGTGAGTTTTTCTTTTACAATTAGCTTATACTCATTAGTGGGATCGCTAGGGAGTACTTTGTAGAACGCAGATTCTGATAGTTGTCTATGAGCCTCGTTGACATAGTCAGCTTTGTCGAGGATCACGATGGCGCCTCCTTTATCGGCCGGTTTGATTACTATTTCGGGGCAACCTGCGAGTTCCTCCAAGGCTTTCTTTTCCTTGTTGGTGATGTTACAGCGGAAAGGGATTTGCTTTTGGTATGCTGCTCGTACATCGCGATGAACTGCTTTAATATACATGTCGAGGCATGTATCGCGCTGCGTGGGAGGGGTCCAGTGCTTATGGCTAGGTAATGCGGTTCGGGCTTCGTCGGTTGGAGGACGGTCATGGAAGTACTCTCTCAGTCTCATATTTCTGGCGAAGTTGTCTAAGTCCTTAAAAAGTTGAAATTCGTTGAAACCGCCAGTTGCCGGGCAAAAATTCAGACCTTTTGACAAGGCGCTCATCTGATCTGGTGACAGGGTAATACTAGAGAGGTTCATCACATTTCCGGTGAGATTTTTGTTAGTTTCAGTAGCCTGGGGAGAGGTTACAGAAGGGGAATAAAAATTTGGGTTTGCGTTGGCAGACTCGCTAGTACTGGCACTAATGAGAGCTTGTGAATGGTTAGTATTTGGCGCGTTTAAGGGGCGATTTTCATGTGCATTCCCAGATAATGGACAGCCATTAGTAATGGGGCTAACTTTATTCTTGCGGATGTTGTCATTGCTAGGGATATTATCTCGGGAAAATTTACGGACTTTTGTTTCGGATATAGCGGATGCCTTTTTGGATTCGTAGCTGCGTAGAAGGCCTGATTCTCTTTCGCTTAGATCCTTACTAAGAATTTCCTCTTCCTGGCGGAGGGAATGGGACATAGTCTCGTAGTGATCTAGAATTATCTGCGTTAATTGCAAGGATGCGTTGTCTAGTACTTGTTGCCACTTTTTTTTGTTGGAAGGGGACAGTTCGGCAGTTGCAGGTCTCAGTCTAACCCTCAAACCCATGGGAGCTACCTCGGCAGACAAATACTGTGAAAGTGCGGAAACGTGCATTTGGGAACGTATGCGTTTTTCAGTAATCTTTCTTAATTTTAAGAACTGTTTTGATACTGGGTAGGAAGCTGCATTACCGGGTTTTTTGGAGCTTAGTCACTTTGTCGGCGCAGAAGACACTTTCTTGCGGAGGTTGTAGGCTGGCTTTGGGGCGTCCGATAGCAGTGCGGATCCGCTGCTGGCGTTTCGCAGTGGCTCGGTGGTGGTTGAGGCTCCGGTGGGCGTTGTAGTTCCCGAGGGCGGGCGTGGCAGGCTCTTGGCGCGGCGCACTCTCGGGGTTGGGCTGCAGGCGATGCGTCGGTGCTCCGAGGCCGTGGTCGCAGGAGCACGTACGGGTTGCAGGCTGCGGCGGACGTCCGGGGACTCCGGGTGTGGGTCCCTGGCGCTCAGCTGAAGGTCCGTGGCCACGGTGGTCACGGCGGCACACGGGGCTGGCCGGTTAGACCGTGTGTCCGGGGACGTCGTGGAGGAGGTTGGGCTGGAGGGGAGCAGGGGCAGCGGTGGGAAGTCATGGTCGTATGAGGCCCCTGCGCGAGCTTGGGCGGCGGTGCATGCGACCTCGCGCCACCCGGGAGGGTTGCAGCGCTTTGGCGTGAAGCAAAGTTCGCGGATGTGGCTAGCAAGCACAGCCACACCCTCGAAGCTGGGGTGCAGGCCATCCGCAGCAAGGACTCGGCGGGCGGGAAGGTGCTGGAAGCCGTGGTCAATGAAGCGCACGCAGCGAGAGTGGCGGCAGAATTCACGCAGGAGAGAGTTAAAGCGTCGTGCTTTTTCATTGCAGCCAATGGCAAAGCGGGAGATGCGGTAGTCACGGCGGCGGTTAGCAGAGCGCGGAAGAATCAAGCTGGCATAGATGGTGGAGACGTTAGGCCGAGATTGAAGGATCAGGTCAGTCAGCGAGCGATAGTCACAGAAAGCGCGTTCAGCAGAAGAAGAGGTCAGGTCATTCGTACCAACATGCAGAAAAACTGTGTTAGAGCAAGCAGGTATAGAGTCAATGAGTAAGCGTGCGTCAGAAATGCATGCGCCGGGTTGCGAAACAAAAGCAGGGGTTCCAACACAGAGCGGGTCAAAATGTTCAAAAAGGTACTTAGTCTGAGAGTCGCCTATCACAACACTAGATGGGGCAGTCTGCGGGAACTTCCGGATGACGTCTTTCTTCGTTGTCCTGGCAGCGCTCATGGTTAAAGATAGACTGAAAAGATAAAAACTCACACAGAGCGCGAAAAAAATAAGGTTAGTAGAGACAGAGACAAACGAGAAAGACTTAGAAAATAAAAATAAGTTTACTGACGTTTCAGGGAGAGGACTCCCTTTCTTCAGAGTACAAAATAAGTTCGTTTCAGAGCTATATATACAGAAAATGTAGCAAGCGCGAGGGCAAGGTAAGAGGAGGGAGAGTTTGTACAAATGGATTCATGGTTGGTGGGTAGCAAAAGAATGAAGGGAGAGCGGGAAAATTAATTACAACAAGGATAATAAGAACACACAGTCACGCGGTACGAACTTGGAAAAAAAGAGAGAGAGAAGAACCAAACACAGAGAAAAAATAATACATAATTAAAAAATAAAAATAATAATAAATAACAAGGTAATTTTCCTCCCCCGTGGCAACGGGGGTGAAAGAGGGGTCAAAACAAGATAGGCCCATGCCCGTGTTTGACATGGGCAAAAAGATTAGTCACGCGGAAGACGTTCCAAAGAAGATATGCACACAAAGGGCGAACATCTGCCCATTCACACCTGTTCTAGGAATCCAAGTAAGGTCATTGAAACAAGAGATACGTGGCTTCTGTTGGTGGGAGGCGGGGGTCGCGCCCAAAAGCAGTAGGACAGGCAGTTTCGACAGGAAAGAGTGTACATTGGTATACAAAGAGCGAAAAAAATAATAAATAAATAAAAATAACCAGGAAATTTTCCCCTCCCTTGTGGCAACAGGGGTGAAAGAGGGGTCAAAACAAGATATGTCCATGCACGTGTTTGACATGGGCAAAAAGATTAGTCACGCGGAACAAGGAAACGAAGATATGCAAATGCACACAAAGGATGAACACCTGCCCATTCACACCCGTTCTAAGATGCCTGGTAAGGTAATTGAAACGTGAGACACGTGGCTTCTGTTGGTGGGAGGCGGGGGTCGCGCCCAAAAGCAGTAGGATAGGTTGTTTCGACTCGAAATGAGTTTACATTGATAGGGGAAAAAAGACAAGGTCAAACAATTCATGGAGAAAAAAAAAAAAAAAAAAAAAAAAAAAAAAAAAAAAAAAAAAAAAAGGCAGGTGCACGCGTATGACGCGGCAGCAAGTGGTATTCATCTGCCCGGCGCATGGTGCCAGTTCAGGGAATGCCGAGGCGGTCAGCAACGAATATTAGAAAACAACAATACAAAAAAGAAAGAAACAGGACACGAAAACAATCACACACGCTCGCGTTCACAAATTAATTGCAAGGTGAGAATATCAAAGCTAAAAATGGTACTGCAGCCTTCTACCCAGAACACAATGTCCAGACTTGTTCATCGAATTTGCTTCAGTGAAGCCATTGTGCTAAAAAACGTCGTGCTAGCACGAAATTATACCCAACTACGAGAGCTCGCCAACTAATGGGAGAATATTATTGAGGGAAAGAAATGAACAGGCATAACACTAGCCTGAGAAATGCAGCCGAAATTTTAATCGGAGGAAAGACAGGTTAATTTCCCATAACTTTCATTTATGCCAAACGACGCTGATTTAAACTTATAGATAAGGTAAGACTCACGAACCTCGCGATCGTGATGCGTTTTAAAACTAGATTCAAGAATTGTGGCCTTCAGTTGTTCAAAAGAATGACCAGGAGTGTTAACATGCTTTGATAGAGGCAAAGAAGGGCAGGTTTTTGCATGGGAGCGGTGATTGTTAAACCTCAAACGAAAGGGTGTTTCAGTCTGGCCAATGTATTGTTTGCCGCAGAGGGTGCATTCCAGCAGGTATACGACGTTGGCGGAATCACAGTTAAAGTTCCCTTTTACATTAACATAATAGTTTGAAGCTGTGCTGGCGGCGCGCTGTGTGGTGGTCATTTGTGGGCATACCTTACACCGTGGTTTGTTACAGGGCATGCAACCAGTAGTCTGTGGTCGGCTGATGCTGGATTTAGTGAGAACGTCGCCCAAATTTTTGCTGCGTCTATAAACAACACGTGGTGGCTCGGGGAATATTCTCTTTAGGCGTTCACTTTGAGCGAGGATATTGTGATGTTTCCTTAGTATGGAAGCAACTTTCGGAGAAGAGGCCGAATGGGTCAAAACGAGGTTGGTTTGTTGATTGGGTTTTGGAGCTTTTTTTCGGAGAATTTCGGTGCGGTTCAACTGGTTAGCTCGTGTAATCGCGTCATCGATGACCTGCTCTGGGTATTTTTGATTTAAGAGTGCGGTTTTAAGTTCTCTGCAGTTAGAATCGAAATCCGCCTGGCTTGTGCAGATTCGCCTAAAACGGTGAGATTGGCTGTAAGGTATTGCAGTCTTGCAGTGCCTGACATGGCTGCTGTGGAAGTGCAAATACTGGCGCGTGTCCGTAGGTTTCCTGTAGAGATTAGTCTGAAGTCTGCCCTGAGAAACTGTGACAGTAACATCCAGGAAATTTATGCTGTGCTTAGAGTAGGAATGAGAGAGGGAGATGGTAGGATGCGCAAGGTTAAAAGCCTCAATAAACGCAAGAAGTTCCATTTCACCGTGCTGCCAAATCATGAATATATCATCTATATACCTTTTGTAGTACAATGGCTTCAAACTTTGGGTTGCGAGGAAGTTTGTCTCTAGACATCCCATAAAGATGTTCGCATAGTTGGGCCCGATTTTGGTTCCCATTGATGTTCCGCTGACTTGCACGTAATTGACACCATCAAACTCAAAATTGTTAAGTTCAAGGATAAGGTGAAGGAAAGTTTCAAGGGTGAGAGAATCGATAGGTTTGTCACCCGCCGACCCCTCATACGCACATGATACAGCGGTGATCCCATCGGCATGCGGAATGTTAGTGTACAGCGACACGACATCTAGGGTAACAAGTAAACAGTTGTTGGGAATTTCCATCTTCATGATATCTGAGAGAAAATCATTTGTATCCTTAATGAAGGATGGAAAGCTGGGGGGAATGTCGCGAATGAGAGAGTCGACATACCGCGAGAGGTTCTCGGTGACAGTACCAATGCCAGAGACAATGGGGCGACCTGGGTTGTTATTTTTATGAATCTTAGGAAGAAGGTAGAATCTACCGGCTACTGGGCTTAAAGGGATAAGAGAACGAGCAGTTGTTTCAGTTATTTCCTGATTTTGAACAAGTTCAGTGAGTTTTTCTTTTACAATTAGCTTATACTCATTAGTGGGATCGCTAGGGAGTACTTTGTAGAACGCAGATTCTGATAGTTGTCTATGAGCCTCGTTGACATAGTCAGCTTTGTCGAGGATCACGATGGCGCCTCCTTTATCGGCCGGTTTGATTACTATTTCGGGGCAACCTGCGAGTTCCTCCAAGGCTTTCTTTTCCTTGTTGGTGATGTTACAGCGGAAAGGGATTTGCTTTTGGTATGCTGCTCGTACATCGCGATGAACTGCTTTAATATACATGTCGAGGCATGTATCGCGCTGCGTGGGAGGGGTCCAGTGCTTATGGCTAGGTAATGCGGTTCGGGCTTCGTCGGTTGGAGGACGGTCATGGAAGTACTCTCTCAGTCTCATATTTCTGGCGAAGTTGTCTAAGTCCTTAAAAAGTTGAAATTCGTTGAAACCGCCAGTTGCCGGGCAAAAATTCAGACCTTTTGACAAGGCGCTCATCTGATCTGGTGACAGGGTAATACTAGAGAGGTTCATCACATTTCCGGTGAGATTTTTGTTAGTTTCAGTAGCCTGGGGAGAGGTTACAGAAGGGGAATAAAAATTTGGGTTTGCGTTGGCAGACTCGCTAGTACTGGCACTAATGAGAGCTTGTGAATGGTTAGTATTTGGCGCGTTTAAGGGGCGATTTTCATGTGCATTCCCAGATAATGGACAGCCATTAGTAATGGGGCTAACTTTATTCTTGCGGATGTTGTCATTGCTAGGGATATTATCTCGGGAAAATTTACGGACTTTTGTTTCGGATATAGCGGATGCCTTTTTGGATTCGTAGCTGCGTAGAAGGCCTGATTCTCTTTCGCTTAGATCCTTACTAAGAATTTCCTCTTCCTGGCGGAGGGAATGGGACATAGTCTCGTAGTGATCTAGAATTATCTGCGTTAATTGCAAGGATGCGTTGTCTAGTACTTGTTGCCACTTTTTTTTGTTGGAAGGGGACAGTTCGGCAGTTGCAGGTCTCAGTCTAACCCTCAAACCCATGGGAGCTACCTCGGCAGACAAATACTGTGAAAGTGCGGAAACGTGCATTTGGGAACGTATGCGTTTTTCAGTAATCTTTCTTAATTTTAAGAACTGTTTTGATACTGGGTAGGAAGCTGCATTACCGGGTTTTTTGGAGCTTAGTCACTTTGTCGGCGCAGAAGACACTTTCTTGCGGAGGTTGTAGGCTGGCTTTGGGGCGTCCGATAGCAGTGCGGATCCGCTGCTGGCGTTTCGCAGTGGCTCGGTGGTGGTTGAGGCTCCCTCCTCTTACCTTGCCCTCGCGCTTGCTACATTTTCTGTATATATAGCTCTGAAACGAACTTATTTTGTACTCTGAAGAAAGGGAGTCCTCTCCCTGAAACGTCAGTAAACTTATTTTTATTTTCTAAGTCTTTCTCGTTTGTCTCTGTCTCTACTAACCTTATATATATATATATATATATATATATATATATATATATATATATATATATATATAGTGTAAGTAAAGAGTCGGATACACAGCAAGAACAATAACAAACAATGTTTACTTACGTAGCGGCAATGGGACTTGCCTTCATCAGAGTAAAGTTACATGATTCATGTAACTTTACTCATGTAACTTTACTCTGATGAAGGCAAGTCCCATTGCCGCTACGTAAGTAAACATTGTTTGTTATTGTTCTTGCTGTGTATCCGACTCTTTACTTACACTATTTCTGCGCGCTTTGTGAGTTTATCTTTCTCTAGATTTATATATATATATATATATACACTCTTAGGCAAAAGGTACTAAAATAGGGACTAAAATACAGCCGTTAGTCTTCGCGGGCGAGCGTTCATCTTCAAGGGGAGTATCTGCGGCAGAGTACGTGCCGTGTGCATAAATGCGGACTAACTGTTCGTCCCCGCCGATCTATAAGAAGTAACGGGAAGACGAAACGCATGCAGTTAGTCTCTTTGCTGCGTCGTTAATCCCCTAATGGCGTCGTCGTTGCCCTTTCGCGCATATGTCTGCGAACAGTTTTATATTTCCAAAATACAAGCCATTGCAGTCACTGGGTGCTTTAGATGGTGCCACGGGAGAAAATATTGATGTTAAGTTATAAGAAAATCGCCTAGGGTTAGTAGAGCGGCGGGTAATGGCAAGGAGCGGCGAAGCGCGATTGCCATACGCTTCTCGGCGAGGTTATGTTGATACGCCGTGTTGCATACGATTCGTGCGAGGTAATAACGGCCAATGAAAGCTTTCAAGCGCCTTAACAGCAACGCAAAAATTAGTGACAATAGCAAAAGTGGATTCCTGAGCGTAATGAATATGTATATGTTTAACAGACGAGAAAAAACGCATGTTGCTGATGACAACTGCAAAACAAAAATGCTCGCTACAGGTAAGCGTCTCGAAGTTATCTTTTACACTCGGTACATAATTGCCTTGGGCACCAAAGCTATGACAATGCTGCAACTGCTGTAAAACCTGCTTGCATTTCCCAGTCGCAATCGTCTGGCGACGCGAATTTGAAGAATTCAGGCTAAGCAACACCGAATTCGCTTTCGCCGATGCAGGAAAATATGGCATGTTTCCTTATTCTGACACTCACACAGACGACACCTTTCACATACGTTACGTAGAGCACTTAACATATGTATCGAACACTAAGAAAGCACTTAGCTTGCGCAAAGTTGTGCGGAAACAAATGAGTCGTCCGATCGCCCAGCTACCTATCTCAACTAGGCGACGACGAGTCGATTGTTATTTACAAGAAAAACTATGGTTGTGAGGCTCTACTTCGAATCGAAGTCCCTAAACCTAGCAAAGCGCTAAGCGCAAGGCGCAAAACGCGGTCACGTTCGCTTGCACAGATAGAAATTCAGGCACCAGTTGCAATGGGTCTGTTGCGTTATGCACAGAACTACACGCTGTACACTTGAATATTATCAACTGCAGCTACCACCCGGCGGCGTGGTCCAGCGGACATTAAAGAAAAAAAAAAAAAAGCGGCGTGGTCCAGCGGATAGCGCGTCTGGTTCCTTGTGTGTATTTCCGGGCGTCAGGCGTTCGATCCCTGCTGGTGCCACCGTTTGTTTTTTTTTTTTTTTTTTCTGCGACTCTACGCAGTTCGTCCTTGGGGAGTATCGGAACGGACCATCCGGGTGGGGGACTAACCGTTCGTCCCCTCGCAGTTAGTCCCCAAAGGGACTAATGATTGTGGCAGAGGCCGTTAGTCCCCGGAAGGACGAACTTTTAGTCGTTTTTGCCTAAGAGTGTATATATAGATATATATATGTAAACACAGAAATAAGGGTTGGCAGCCAAGAAAACCTCGGAAAGCAAAGGGGAGGTTGTGGTAGGTCATTGAAACAGATACAGAATTTGGAAAGAAAGCGGAGAGAAAATGCCCGCCAGGTGGGATCCGAACCCACGACCTCCAGAATACCGGTCTGGTGCGATAACCACTACGCTACCGGCGGGGCGTAGTGGTTATCGCAAGCACGGGAAAAAATTACATTGACATAAATACCCCAGAAAGCGGGGGGGAAAATCGCCCCGCCGGTAGCGTAGTGGTTATCGCACCGGACCGGTATTCTGGAGGTCGTGGGTTCGGATCCCACCTGGCGGGCATTTTTTCTCCGCTTTCTTTCTTTCTTTCCAAATTCTTTATCTGTTTCAATGACCTACCACAACCTCCCCTTTGCTTTCCGAGGTTTCCTTGGCTGCCAGCCCTTATTTCTGTGTTATTTCTACGAGCCCCTCATTTGCTATTCTGATGCGCTATATATATATATATATATATATATATATAATATGGCCTCTGGAACTGGGATGAGCAGCCGAACAGACAAAGGACGCTTCTCGGCATTGCAAGCCACTTCTAGCTCCCGTTTCGTGCACATCTTAATCATAGCCCGGGGGGGAGGGGGGGCATATTTTCTTTCCGTCGCTTCTGCTGTGACCCGCTTTGCTAGGCGCGGTGGACGTTCCCGCTTTGGAATTCAGCGGGCCGGCACAGTCGAGCTTGGGGGAAAGGCCAGCGCGTCTAGCTGCTCGCCTCGGCACCTCGCCAGGCGGAGCAATGGTTGGCGCTCTCTCAGGGCGATGTCCGCGCGAGAGCTTGCGGCGGTCGGGGGCGTCAGTCTGGAAGAAGGCCTCGTGGGCAGCAGCCCGGGTGGAGGAACCCGCGGATGCATTGCGGCACGCAGTCCGGGGCGTTTCCTTGCCCCCAAACTGGAAACCTGCCTCGCCGCGCCAGACCACTCGGGGCATCCTGTCACCGGCCTTCTTCCGTCTTTTCTCCCGCGTTTTTATCCGTGCCCTTTTCCCCCGCGTAGTTCGGAATTTCTTCCCACGCAGGGCGAAGGTCTTCCTCGGCTCAGCGTGCAGCGTTTTTGTGTGTGCCTTTGCCGTGCTTATCGCGTTCGAGTCGATGAAGATTTACTGTCCCCTTCTTTCGAGTAATGTATGTCGCAAATGCGCCTCGGCCCTCCCGGCGGCATCGTGTTTAAGCGAATTCAGCCGCACTTTGCTGGGGTGTTCGGTTGCCGCCGCTGCGTTTGCACTCTGAAAAAACGACAAGCAGCAAAATCTACAACGCAGGCGGAATGGCAGGCGGCGATTCGTCGAGCGCTCCTGACTGTTTTCTGGAGGCGTGCGTCGCTTTTAAAGTAGGCATCCAGGGGATATTGATGGCCTGTGATTACACGATCGATTGGGTGTCTAAATCAACCGGGCTGTGAGGTTTCTGCCAAGTTAAATAACGACGCTTTAGTGTGACTGCACTGATATTAAAGCGAGAAATTTGCATTGTTTTGAAGTATTTTGTTTTCCGTTGCGCTGCGAGGGATATTGATGGGTGGTCTGTTCTCTTGGTCGTTAGTTGATCTTTTTTTACTTGTTTTAAGTGCATGTGGTATCCTCGAATGGCTCAAAAACGTTGGACGTGTTACAGGCCACTGATGTCTTGAGACTTGCTGCTAGTCGCGTGGGTGCTGTAACTTTCACGACGCGCGGAGTTTGCTTGTAATTTTTTTTTATTGAGGGTACGATTCTATAATAGTCGGTTGTGTCTCCCTCGAATGAGACGCGCCATGCGGCGTGAAATAAGTGGGCGGGCGTTACACATTCCGCATTGAGCCTCGCCTACACGGTGTTGATGTGGCGGGCGTCCCTTCCCAGAGCAAATTTTCGCCGCCTGGCCTCTCCACTTCCTGCTGCGGAGCCCGAGTGGCGGCGAGACACGGTGGGTGGAGGAAGCGGAGTTTGAATGACGAGTGAATACTGATCGGCCTCTTCTCGATGCCGCCAAGACGTCTGCCGAGGAAACGTCTAAACCAAGCCGACGGGCGGCCTTTCTGGGTGACACCCGCAAAACGGGCCTGCCAGCCAATTGCGGCCTTGTTCGTTGCGCGCCGTATGGAAGGGCTTCAGTTTTCCGCGTTCGTGTAAACGTGTCGGGTGGTACAGTGAGCAAGGGGTGGCATTGCCATCCTGGTATGAAAATGCACACACCTAAATGACGGCGTCCCTGAACACTATGGCGGAAGGGAGGAGTTTTGCCGAAAGGAACACTAAGCCTCGCTAACGGGCTGCCTGGAAAAATTTCGGTGGGGGTTCAAACCCCCCCGCTGGCTTTCTGGGCAGAACCACTTGCAGAGCCTTTACGCGAACGAAAGCCGCTGCCGCCATCTCCTCTACGGTTGTGCGGACACTGCATTTGACCTCCATGGCTTCGTGGACGGTTCGTTGTACACGTGTGTGCGCCACGCCTTCGCGGCGGCCCACGATGCCTTCAGAGCGCGGGGCACGCGAGGTCGTAAACGGTGCGTCTTTGGCGTCCGCCTAGATAAAGAGGGCGGTCGGTCGTCTGGAGGATCTGTCCGCGCAGATGGTGGCACCAGCGTGTAGATAGTATCCACCCTCTCCTGCCTCGTTAGCCGTCGGCCAACGCCGCCGGGAGCCTCTGGGCGGTCAGTCGCCGGGAGCCGCATGCTCATCGGGTCTGCGAGTTTCGTCCCTTTCGAAAGAGGGACAAGTAAATGCAAACAGCCTGCGTAACAATCTCTTGGAAAGCTTCGTAAACCACGTGCTCGTGTCATTGCAACTAAAGGCATCCTGCATGTCCTCCACTTTTTTTCTTCCCCCTTCATCCTTGAAGCAGGAAGGAGGAACACGAGGACGTGCACGTTGTTGATGCAGTTAGCCTTCGTGGGCCTCTTCCCTGTGTCCGATCATTGCGCTTCAGTCGCAGGGAGAAACCGAGGCCCGTGAGCCCGGAGCCATCTGAAATTCAGTTTGGTATGCGGGAGGCATCATACAGGAGCAGTCGTATGACCGAGCAAGCTTGCGACACGCGCTTGCTGCTGTGGCTCGTTTCGCTGGCGTCCCTTCAGAGAGCATGGGTCAATTGCGAAATCCTCGAACGCGCGTGCAAACGTGCACTTGTGCTGGCCGGGCGGGGGTCCCGCCCAGTTTAGCGACCTGTGCGTGTCCACCGGACGAGACGGGATCGAGTGTCGGTCGATAAACTGCGGCCCGCTGGTGTCGATAACCTGGTCTGCAGCCTCTTCTCCACTCGTCCAGCCACCTCCAGCTGTGTATGCCCCCGAGGCCCGTTCTCGAGGGAAAAGTTGTCTCTGCGTGGCTATTATCGGAACGACTCATTTGGGTCATGGTGCGACAGCTAGGGCACGCCATTAGGTATGCTCCAGTTCGCCTGAATGTCCGAGTGGCACCCGCTGCTTCAGACCGACAGCGCAGAGGCGGGATCTAGTTTCCAAGTGTTGAACGACATGGCTGGAAGGACATAAAATGTGGAGCGTAGTAACCGAAGCGGGAACGACGGGATATTTTGTCCCGGCTAGAAGAGGACAGGAGTTTCAAGCTGTTTTACCACAGCCCGGGAAAAAAAGAAAATCGAACATTAGGAAGGGCATACATACACGCTTTGACCAAAAGTGACCATCCGGGCAAGTAGGCGCAACGTTCACGTTGTCGGCGCGGCGTTAGCGTACCGGGGAATAAGCATTTGGTAGCAAGCGAATGGTGCACAGCTTTTTTTTTCCACCAAGGAAGTGACAGAAGGCGGCCGCATGCGATTAGTGTGCGGCCCCTGGGACCAAGCGGACAGGCCGCTGTCGGCGTCTCCCGCTGCCCTTTTGCGGCCTTTCCTTGCCGGCCACGGACGACGGCGGTGGTTGGGCTCGGCCGGCTTTCTTAGCATACCGCGTCCCCCTGTGCACGCGCCCGGGCCGCTCTTTTGTCTCCATTCTATTTTCCGCCCATGCACGGGGCTCTATTTCGGGAAGGCCCCTGGGCAACGGCGGAGGAGGGAGCGAATGGTGATTGCACGCCGCCCGTTCCCCGGCTGGCCCACTGGGGAAAAGCGCGCGTCGGCTCATGTGGGAACCACTGTGGCGTAACTCGTGCCAAGTCCACGCTTCAGTTTGCCCAATAAACTAGAGCACTGCACGGGCCGGAATTTCTAGGCCCGGCCCGACCCGGCCCGGTAGAGACACGGCCCGGGCCCGGCCCGGGCCCGACAAGTTTTTAAAACGGGAGCCCGAGCCCGGCCCGAGCCCGACAAATTTTTATAATGTGAGCCCGAGCCCGGCCCGAGCCCGACAAAAATTTAAAATAGCAGCCCGAGCCCGACCCGAGTCCGGTAGAATTTAAATGAAATAAGGCCGTGCCCGCCAGACTTTCTAAGTATCAGCCCGAGTCCAAAAGGCTATAAACATGAGCCCGAAAACGTTTGCTGTTTTTAACCTAAAAGCGTAAGCATAAAGCGACTACATAAAGCAATGAATGGGAAATACTGTGATCACAATAATATAATTAGGATTTTGTTAGTGTTGACTCAACAGACTACGTTTACGTACATTTACTGCTGGAATATTTGACAACATTTTGCTTTTACTATCTGTTGCTAAAGGAACTCGGAGATTGCGCCACGGGTTCAATTCGGGTTCATACACGAACGCGCCTGAAATTTGAGCAGATGGCGTGTCCGCTTTTATGACTTCATTTCTGTTTTTTCCTTCAGTGATGAAGGCAGCATTATTTTGTCTGCGTTTGTTTTCTTTTCTGCCTTGAATCATGGTTTTAAAACTTTTTATCTGAAACATTGGCTCTGCTTCGAAAATTGGTCCCCGAAAATATATGCACGGTTGTGACTACCGCCCATACGAAAACATGTGGGCGTCCGGCGTTCCTACTTTCAGCAAAAGAATGGGGATGTGCAGACCTTGAAGGCAGCAGCTGATAACAACAAATCTTGTCTGCCTTGCCTCGACATTTTTGGGTGACAACTTGCTTTCCGAAGTGGAGGAACCGCTTCAGTAGGGTTTGGTTTCGCCCTCCACGGACCCGTACCATCCCGACGACGCTGCGGCCGCGCATGTGCGCTGTGACTGATCCATTTATTTTGTTCGACGACGACTTCGAGCCAGCCCGCCACCACCGGGGGTTCCGGCAACCGTTCGAGACAAAGCGACGACGCGGGCCGCACGACCCTTCGTGGAACTTCTGTGAGGCGGACCCCGGCGACGGAATCTTTACGGCTCCCAGCCTCAGGGGATGTGTTTGTGTTGTTTTGTGAATGACTGCTTCTCCCTGCGTCTCCTCTCTCGTGCCTATTCCACCAACCCCCATCCTGTACACAGCAGTGTATTCGACGTGTGCACTCAAAATAAAGAGCTGTACTCCCATTCTTCAGTCTCCCGCTTCTTGTGGAGGCCCAGGCGCTTGTAATGCAGGGCCACACGTCGTGACCGAGGAGCCGCTTGCTACCACGGAGGTAGCAACAGTAGACAGTGCGAAGTCTATATCGCCATTGTTCTGTTTGTTTTATTTCAAAAAACATGTTGTATTGTGTGTCTGGAGTGCCCTCGTCTGGCCTCCTCTCTCCCACTATATATGCTGCCCAGACTGTCTGTTTTATAATTGATGTGAAGGATTTCTGAGCAGAATCGTCTATTTATCATGTTTTTTAACGGCGCCATAGCGACATTGCACTTCGCTTTTTTTTCTTTTCACTTAACCTCAAATATCAATGGGAAAACTTCTTGCTATCAACAATTTAGAATTAGCGTCACAACACTGCCGTGCCTCAGGCACTGCTCGGGCCGGCTCGGGCCGGCAAGGCCCGAAACATTTTTCGTTCAAGCCCGAGCCCGGCCCGGGCCCGAGAAAATGTGTGCTACCCGGCCCGAGCCCGGCCCGCGGGCCGGGCCGGGCTCGGGCTTTCGGGCCGGCCCGGGCCCGTGCAGTGCACTACAATAAACCGCCGTGCGGGATCATCTGTGCCTGGTATGTGTGGTCGATTCAGTCTGAGCCGTCGCGCTGACTTGTTAGCGTAGCAAGCCAGCGCGACGGCTCGGTCTTCATGAAAGTTATTCTCTCTCTCTCACGTTCGACAGCAGCTGCTGGGTTGTCCGTAGTAGCCTCGGAATTGGTTACCTAGCGAAGGGGTTCGTCACCAAAATGTGCCGGTCTCTTCCTGTAGCCCAGCGCGCGCACACTTGTCTTCTCGCTCTTTCGACGAATGTGGTCTGGGACGTATCTGTCATACAACTGAGCCTGGACATGAACGTAATACGTACTCCTGGGAAGAAACAGCAGGGCTTCGCGTTATTTGCAGGGGGGCAGCGAACATTTGTCGTTTAATGACAAATGTTTGCTGCCTTGCGCCGCCCACCGTGGCAGTTAATGGCAATTTCCATCACAGCTGAGTCCCAATCGTCGTCACGAGAGTGGTCATCACTTCCTTTGGCACGCAGGGGTAGCAGTAGCCCTGACTGCTTGCCGTCGCACCACTCATATTTGTGGACGGAACTTAGCCATATATAATATCATTTGATGCTTTCGTGCACACGTATATACCCCGGCATTGAAAGAAAGCGGCTGTATACAATTAGGCTTCCAGTTGCCTCAATTAGGCGAGCGAACTAAGGGTAACTGTATTTTTCGTGACTTCGTTTAGTCTGTTAACCGACACTTACCTGCTTAATCAACCTCTCGGTGTTAGGATAGCCAAATTTATATCGTTGACAAAGTTGTACGGCATCTAAGCAAATAGCTGTAGTACCTACTTCCCATTGGACATTCGGTTATAGTGAGTTAAATTTTCCGCTTCCTTAAAACAAGAAACGTTCCAGGTACTTGGCAAAAGCATATAGTTTGCCTCCAGGTGCAATATGTGTGCATGCATGCATACTTGCGGCCGCATTTTTAGAATTTTTACGGAAGCGGTGGTATTTGGTGTTGCAGTATACACTTTGAACAGCCCCCGTAGGACGTCTTCACCACAACGCTCCATAATGCCCAATCCAAGCGGCCCATCATCTAGTTTGAGTGAAAAAGGGCACCTGCGCTGGAACATTGTGCTAGGCAAAGCGCCGTGCACGCTTTGCGTTCTATTCCTGATCTCATTCTAGAGCAATGCGGTGAAGACGACCTACGGGAACTTCTTAGAGTGTAGATGTTCCGAAAGCTTTGCTGTTTGCTTTTGTAACTAAAAAAAGAGTGTTTGTTATGAGTACGTTCATTCAATGACAATCAGTATTAATAGGTAACGAATAATAACAGGTTAACAATTTAACAACTCAGTTCGACGCTGGAAGGATTACGATAGCGCGCAATTGCCGCGAGAATATTGCTAGCTTTAACGCAGGTAAAATTACATTCTAAAGGTGAACTGCTGCTTTCGTGCTGAACGAATTGATTGCAGAGTGCGTAATGAGAATGTAGGGGTCGATGAATCCCGTTGAATTACGCCGAAGCTTTGGGGACGCGGAGTCGACGCCGTCGGACGATCTTCCGCGACCCGATCGACAAGCTGACGAAGCAGCTTGCGTTAAATGTGCTAGGCGTTGTCGAAAGGGGGTGCGCCCGCGCGAATCGAGTCACAGAGATGGCACTGACGTCAAGCGCTCACGCTGTTAACGAGTGGGGTTCGGAGCAGCGTGCAAGTTCGACAGTCCGAGGCCGAAGGCGGAGCGGAGTTTTTGGCACGTTCCCTGTTTGGGGGCCGACGGGTTGACGAGGCTGGCTTTGGGAGCCCGCCAGGAAGCAGTTGGTCGGCGCGCTTCCTGCTGCGCCCGGTTTCGCTGCCCGACGAGTGAGCGCTCGCGTGGTGTCTTCGCGTATACGTGCACGAACAGCGTGAGATCAGCACTTGGTGGGCCGAAGTGGAGGGGGCACTAGCGCCGTGATCCGCCCGGCCGGTCGGGCTTTCATGCGTCAGCCCACCAGGCCACCCAGCTCAACTCAAGACCGCACATGCCAAAAGCGGTCATCGTTAAAGACGGCCCTATTTTCTGCAGCTTCGAAGCCAGCGACACCGGCGATGTCCGATTATTTCCATCAAGCGATTGGCATTCCAGCTCGCAACGTAACGAATGGTTGCGATGAAAGTTGCACGCAGTAGAGGTTGCGTCAGACTGAACGTTACGCAAGTTCGAGACACAGACCCCGCATTTTGCACACGCATTACGTTATCTTTTCCTTTTATCTTCCTTGAAGAAAGCAGCTACGCTGCACGTCATTTCCCTCCCATTGTCTTGGCATTGCGGTTTAGAGGAAGCTTCAGTGACTTCCTGCCCGTACCTCTTAACTGTTCCTTTCCTGGTGCCTTCATCCGTGGCAGCTGCATAGGCGCTTTGGGCGTTCGTTGGCCCCTTTGGCCGCCGCGGTGCATGTTGCGCGGCAACCGGCCGGAGGCGCTAATTTGCGGGCGACTGTCGAAGACGGTCGTTTTAACGACTCCCCGCTGTGCAGGGCGCTGGAAAGGTGTGTGTTCGCGCACGTGACTACGAGTGAATGCCCCCGCAAGGCTTGGTTCAGAACTGCTTGGTGGGCTTCGTCTGCTAGAGGCCGCCGTCGTGATCGACGTGGTTCTTCAGAATTCGCTGTAGTAGACACAACTTGGATTGGATTAGGAGCGAAATAGTTCCAATGAACCAGTGGATTCAATGGGTTAAAAAGTTCAGTATTGACCCCTGGTATCGCTTTTCTCGGTGGAATGACCTCTCGAGTCGCCGTGGTCCTTTTTACTACGGGGATTTTTTTTGCTTTTTGTTTACTACTTGTGGGCCTTTTTGATTCGCTAAAGCATTACCCCCTTCATCATGTAGACACATTGACGTCTACTGTTAGGGGGGGGGGGGGGGGGTGATATACCCCATGTTTAGAGAAGAGCGCCAAAAAGCAAAAGCTTTGGAGAAAGGCGGTATTAACAAATACACATTATGTCCCGTAACACGACAATTAATAAAACCCTTAACTGAAGCTGAATCATTTTTAAAATGGTTTTGCGTACGTGTTCAGATTTCTGAATTCTTCAAATTTGACGTCGAACGTAATTCAGGTATAGCTCTTTTTTTTTTAAGACCCGCAAATTCCATGACCACAACAAACGCATAATATCGTGTTGCTTTCCTGTTATTTATTTCTGTTCTTTAGCAACGCCGTTCTTGTGTGTTTTGTTTGTTTTTATCACATGCGTGTCTTTTTTATCCTTCATCGCTCATCTTTTATTATTACATAGAAGCACTCTGAAAAACTTCTCACCGACTTCTCAATACGCTTGGTTGTTGGTAGTGTATATTGTATTGCCCAAAACTCTACTCCACCAGGAATCTTTAAAATCGGTTTGTGTCACAGGACTTACGCGAAATAAAAATCGCGTTCGTGGTAGTGTACGCCATCCCCTTTCTGCCACACCTCGCACTATACTACACATAGCCATGGAGGTTGCGTGCTATGGAGAACCAGGGGTGTCGAGAGCGAGTCTGCCTCCGCCGAACACCGTTATGCGGCAGGTCAGCGCATTGTGTATTTTTATCCGCAACGCGGTCTTCCACTTCCAGTGCGCTACGCATAAAGCGAGAATGTGTCCGCTATAGTATCGGTTCTCTGACCTCCGCCGCGGCAGTAGTGCCAGCGTTGCGCAAATTGCATCAGCCGACGTTCGCCGTTGTTTCGTTGTGCAGTGGACCGGCACTGCAAACACTATGGAAGCGATGACTCCGCAAGTGGTTTTCAGCGCGTGGCGCGAAATGAGACGGCGACAACTTGCGGTGCTGCATAGCCTACGAGGGATTCCGAATTGCTGACGCATGTAGTCGAGCATAAGAACCCGGTTTCAGTTGAACGCTTTCTAATACGCGCGCTGTGGCCGCACAATACAATTAGCCAGCCGTGGCAACGAAGTAAAAGTGGCGGTGCATTCCCCACGCACCGTCCAGAGAGCTCCGGTTGCCGGAGCCGGGGACTGTGCTCGTATTGCTCGCCGGCCCGCGCTGTGGGGTATACGGTGAGGAATAAACACTTGAGTTCCATTTGAGCTCCAGTTGAGACCGGTTAAGGTTGCGGCCAAGGCGGCAGCGACACACTTGTCACTAGCGGATATTGGTAGCTGCGAAACTGCGCGCACCGCGCTGCGTCATTGTGCCGGCACATAAAAGTGAATGTATGTGCGTCCTAACGCATTGTCGTTCCATTCCTGCCCATGCCTCCGGCGTCGGGGGCGAGATGAGTTTATACTTGTTCGCAGCGCCGACGACGGTCGGGCATACCGGAAGTGCGAGAATGAAGCGTTTATTTTGCATAATTATTTCTGGAATTATTATGTGCGCTGCGATCGACCATACATTGTCGTTGTGGGATTAAAAATTGGGCCGGTAAGTACTAATAGCAGCGGCGGCGGCGGCAAAAAAAAAAGAAAAAAAAGAAAAAAACTTACAAGTTTCGTGTCAGCGCTCTCTTAACAAGGGCGTAAAAATTGAACGCATGCCCGTGGTCATGCCGGCGTTCAGTTAGCGGTCGCACAACAGTAGCGGTCCCAGAGATCGGTTTTGGGGGGGGCGATTTTTTTTTTTTGGGGGGGGGGGGGGGGGGGGGGGGCGAGGCGAATAAAGGCCGCTTCCTTCCTTGCGCCAATTCTGAGGAGGTGGTGATAACCATGGAGGCGTGTGCGCGTATGTGGTGCAACCCGCTGGAATTTAACTTCGCGCAAGTGGAATGCTTAAAAAAACTAAAAATAAGAAACTGAGGACCTCTTTGGGGGGGGCGACCGCCCCCTTCGCCCCCCCCTTGGGACCGCCACTGCCGCACAAACGCCATTTCTCCATCACCGCGCAAATATTGCACGTCAGTTCGCGCGTTCGTTGCGGGTCCTGTGTCAAGGCTTTCCCGAAGTAAGATTTTTTCTCCGCAACATTCCGGGGGGGCAGCGCAGTATGCGCTTCAGCGGGTGGTGGTGCCGTTTTGTCTCGCCGTTCGACACTAACCCCTTGCTAACTCGCGGTCACTGCAGCCGAACAAGGAGCGAGTCCCTCGGTGCGTGTCCATAAATCTGGGATGACCGCGCAGGCAAGGACGGCATCGTGCATTCCGGGCCTCGTCTCGAGCCATCCGTTCCGAGAGGCGCATCCGCCGCCACCCGCTGGTCTCGCGATGGAAACGTCACGTTATTCATGTGTGCCGCTCCTTTCAGCTCTGCATCGCTGTCATCGCGTCGCGTGATACAAGCCAGGGATTCGCTGGACGACGCCCTCTCTGTTCGGCGTCGATTCCTTGGTCGTGCAGCGGCGAGAGCGATGTTTATCTTGGCTCGCGTGTGCCACGGCATCGCCTGCTGGTCCGTCGGCTGGCTCCGAGGCTGTTGTGACTCATGCACCCAGCGGAGCGGTTACGTGGTGCCGCCATTTCCGTCCCGCCGGTGCCGTCCATTATGCACACCTTTTGTTGCGCCTGCGCGTACGTACCCTTGTGTTTTTTCCATCTTCGTATCGGCTCCTACACTACTTGGAAACGCGTGTCGTATGTCATGGCCGCTCGAATCCAATCGTCGTTCACGTTTCAGCTAAATAAAGTAAACCTTACTTTCAATGCTAATTAAATATACGTCGAAAGCGGTTTTCTGAGTGTCTAGTACGCTTTGTTTTTCTTGGGAGGTTCCGCGGTTGCGTTAGAATAATTTATCAACGTCGATGATAAGTCCGAGAATTCAGTCCCGAGAGTTCGGCAAGCTTCCAATGCCCACCTTGCGTCGCAATATATTCCGTGACGTCTGTTTTCCTTTAGCTCGTAATGCGACTCTGTCGCGGCTTCACTCGCGCGGGCCGGCGGTCACGGAGGCGACGAAGGCAGGACGAGCCGCAATTACTCGGAACTGACGAGAAGAAAAAGGACGTGCCAAAGTGAGAAACTTCGGGGTGCCCCTTCACTAAGAAAGTTCGTTGAGAAGCGCAGCTAAATGCAACGCCCATCCCGTACGCCATTGTTTCAGCGGCCGCAATGGGAAACGTCCGCGCCTCGTTTGCCCTGCCTTGGCGGGAAGGCTGAAGACCTGTCGTCTCCGGGGGCCCACTAATTCACGCGCTGGCGAAAACGGAAAGCGAAGACAGCTCCGCCTCGTCTGACTCTGAATAGTAAGTAGGGCTGAGATGCCTATGACCTTTCTTTGGTGCGAGAAGCGCGTTTCTTCTCGGTAGCTTCCCTGCTGTCCATTAGCAAGGACCGCTACGTGGGCCTTTGGTCGGACCAGTGGCGTATAGGTGCTTGCAAAGGGAAAGGGAGAGCGTGAGAGGAGGAAAACGTAGAAAGGACAAACAGCCTGAACAAAGAACCGCTCCAGTGAAAAGACAAAAACAAATTTCTGGATGTCGTTGGGGCACATTGACCTTGGTATTGTTGTTCATTTTCGGATTTCTTCATGGACATAGTAAAATGGCTGATCGTTGTAGTGAAAGCCGACATCGAAGACGCGTACAGTTGGCGCGGAGCTTGCGACAAAAATTATTATCTGTAGTCGTTACTTGATTGCAATGAACCTGGTGGTATCGTCCCCTTCTTCGCTGCTCGAAAATTCCGGGGGAGCTTTGTCCCCTTGGGCTGGACTCTTTCGGGTAGCGTGCACCGCAATCGGAAGCGAACCGGTTACGGCAATAAGTAAAATGCGTGGCCGACGGAGTGTACTTCCGCTTCTGGGCAGCCCGTTTCCGAGCGCGTTCTTTTTTTCTTGCTTGAAGCGCGTAGTGGGTGGGATGTTTCGGGGGAGCCCTTCGGCGGAGAGGGAGCGAATGATTTCATTTCTTTTTTTCGAAACGAACAAGTTTGGTGTTTGATGGCCGAGCACCAGCTCTGTAGGGGGATGCTCTTGCGACGACTTCGTGCTGCGTCGCCAGATCCGCCCACTGCTGTGTAGAGAAATGGCTGGCATTCCAGGGGATGGGCACAGCTCATGTGGTATTTGGTAGATTTTGACTATAGGGGTATGCTGGGAGTATGGGTTGGTGTGAGTGGAGGAGACAGAATAAGAGATGGGGCTTTCACTCCGGCCTACAGCCGCTGCCTGAGTCCGGTCGTCTCCAGGTAATGCAGCAGATGGACGAAGACTTCCCGTTGCATGCAGAAGGACCTCCATGCCGGTGCTAGAGGCCTTGAGGCGAAGGGCAGAGGTAAGGTGTCTGCGGGGGTAGTGCGCCTTTGAACAGGTGGGGTCGCTGCCTGAGCTTGTGTCAGAATTGACGCGTAAGACCTCCAAGTGAGGGGTGTTAGTGTATTGCGATCCTGCGGGGAACGGGCTCTCATTACGTTGCGCTATGCGCTGCGGTGGCGTGGCACGTCTCGGTGCTAATGGTCGCGGCGCGCACTGTGCCGAGTCGCGTGACAGGCGCGCTGATTGGGCGCGGCATCCCGCTGAGCCATTGGGAGACGGCGATGACGCTTGGCCGCCCCGCGGCCGGTCCCATTATCGCGGAGCCGACGGTCGCGACCTCGCCGGAGGTCGTGCAGCCGCGATACAAGGGTCTGCGCTTCGGCGTCCCTTTAGGTGCTTGCGGAGCGCGATCCCGTGTTCCGAACTCCGGCCAGCCAGGAGACCCGCTGGCCGCTGGTATCTCTTGCTGTCGATAATGGTGTCTGAACTTGAGCCACGAAATCCCTGCAAACAATGTGCGGGTTTCGCACCACTCGCTGGCCGTAAACTGAGACCTTCGCAGCCCCCGTGCATTGCCTCTCTCCGTCGCACTTGCCTCTCTCCGTCGCTGCGTGGGTGCGCCAGCTGGCGCCTCTTCCGCCCTGCTCCACAGCAGCGTGACAAGGGCCGCGATTCCCGCACTCTTGACGTTCCGTGGGCCGAGGGACGCGTTCATTGCTCCAAGTGGCGCTTTCTTTCCGTGCACGCGGATGACATCATCACGCCGAGACACTCGCGTCCCCTCCGGCGAGACAACGGCCTTGGTCGGCGGACAGATCGGTGGCGCCGTGCTGAGCTGCGTCTGACATTGCTCCTCTCGCGGGCGATGGTATCGCCTAGGGCGGCTCGCAGCTCCTCCGGTTAGTTCTGCGCACCGCTGCACGTACAGTACACAGACGCCGAAGTATGGCCTGCATTAGCCATTCTTATGCTACGCCGCAGGGTTTCACAATTTATTCTCTCCTGTGGAGTTTGGCTGGGCGCTTAATCGTCTGCAAAAGCGTTGACAAACCCGGACTGCTCACTCATGTGTTGAAGTGGTGCTCGATTGCGACACTTCCCTGGCTGGCCTAAATACGGTTCGCCGCCCTCCCTCTGGAAAAATCCGTGCCCTTGCGATTTCGACGCTGAGTCGGCCCGTCTTGACCCTGCAGCAAGCGTAAGGGAGGCGCAAAAATGCGCGCATCTCAGAAAGGGTTTTCGCTCGTCGTGGCGAACGCAGGTAGCGCTCTGCGTGGAACCAGCAAAACGCCCGTGTGCTGCTCTGTTGTATGACACCCGTGCGCGCTGCCGAGGCGGGCCAGGCGGGCTTCATCCCGAGTCTGGAGCCGAGCCCCGCCCGAGAGGTGTCCGGCGGGGCCGAACAGCGCGCATTCCGCGACGCCCCCCGCCCGTTTTGACGCTCCGCCGCGTCGTGCCCTTCGCCGTTCCTCCCGGATTCGTATTACACGCGCGGCGGATCGTCGTGACGCTGGGTGGCCCCCATTCCGAGCGCCGGGCTTGTGCAACCTCTCCCTGCGGGCCGCCTTGTGCGTTGCCCTGTCATAAGCGGCTCGCGGTGTCTGCACTGCTGCCGCCGGAGAATTGTTTCTGGAAGTCCCGCGCTCCGGTGTGACAAATATTACCGCGAAATAGGCTAAGTTTCTCGCATACGTCCCTTTAAACGTGCTGCGTATCCCTGCTTTGGTACTTCAAGACCAGCATTTCCTTGTATGGAAACGCGCAATGTAGAACCCCCGCGGCGGATGCCGTGGGCTCTTGGATAACTCCTGTTGCTTTGGCGAATGAGTCCAACAACCGGCCTTCGTCATGCCATGTTTGTTTCCGTTTCGACGACGCAAAGCCAAGAGCCAAAACTTGTTTAATGCATGACGAGTAGATAACAGCGATGATACAGGAGGCTGCACAATGGCATGCTTACAGCATGTCAGCTCGAACGGGCAGAGAAACGTCCTCAGCTGGGGCCCACGACGCACAGCTCCCTTGTCGGGGGGAGGGCCTATGTCTAGTACCCAATGCAACGTTGAAACAGGCGTTCGACGTGCTGCGCGTGGCACCAAAAGTACAAACACGAACAAGAACACCCTCACATAGAGGCTGAGAGTCAGGCGCCCGCTCGGGCAGGCTCGAGAGGGGTCTGGCCGCGCCGTATTTTCGAAGTCGCATGAGCACCGCAATGGCCTTCCTCTCCATCACCAAAGCTATGCGGGAAGGCGGGCTTTGCGCTGTCGAAGCCCGCGTCAGCGCACGCGCATACGCAGCCGATTCGTAACAGTGCTCACGCGACTCACACTGACGCCTTTATGACGCGCAGAGAAAATCCGAGGAAAACGTCCAGGAAGCGGACGCCGGCTCTGCGACCTCAGCGGTGTTTATCGGCAGCGCCTTAGTTCCGCGAGTACTTCCCATGGGAGAAAGAAGCAAAATAAGGGAGAAAAAACTTATAGAGGTCACCTAAGGATTTATGCGTTGTGAATTACGAAAGCATTAATGGCCAATTGAACGCCGCTGGGTGTCCAATTGAAGGACGCATGGCGCTTTGCTCCGTGCAATTTTAGACGCGCCGCGTGCCGAAATCAAACCGGTTCAACCAGAGGCACTCTCCGCTTTTCCACGCGACTCTGCGCATGCCCGCGCTGTGCTTTTCTTGTTGTCTATGGAACGCGCTATGGAACGCGCCGCAGTCAGTGGTAGGCTAGGAGCCGCCGAGACTCCGACTGTTTCGCTCAATGAGCATATAATGCTTTCGCATTAAAGAGCTCACTATCTGCACCCACTGACACACCACTACTTGTGTTCTGGCCGGAGCCTAGAATCCCGATGAGTCGTGGATGAATGTCCGTTGGCTGCATCGTCAGCCTTCGAGTAATAAAATTGTGACCCCTCGGCTTCCCGGTCACTGTGGCGTTTTAGGAAATGAGAAGGCAGATGCTTCGCATCCTCATCAGGATTCCCCATGGGAAGATGGTGTAAATTTTTTCGACTTGGTGTCACCACAAACCCTTACTGCGACAACTGCGGGTCGCCGGAAACAGTGAAGCATTTGCTGCTGGAATGCTCTGCATACATACACGCAAGATGCAGTTATGCGCAGAAACTAGACCTTGAAAGTACTTCTTGGTCCATGGCCATGGTCTGGATCAGATTGGCGTCACTGTAGTGATTTAGAGTTTAGAAGACAGACTTTTTAATCCCACTACTCACAAACTGAGTGTCACTTTCTTGTTATTTTTCCTTCTTTTATTTCTTCTCTTTCTTCCTCTTTCTTCTGCCCTGCAATCTATGGGGCCTTTTCTTTCCCCCTTTCCCCTCCCCCCGCCGAGTAGCATGTCGCTGTAGAAATTGCGGCAAACATCTCGGCTTTCTCTTCTAATAAAGAGCCTTCTCTCTCTCTCCCTCCGGAAATGGGTGCACGCGAAGCTTGGCCTCAGTGAAAACGAAAACGACCAAAATTTAAACTCAATGACCGCAAGACGGTAACACTTCTGCCAAAATCAGAAGGCAATGGGCGAAATGAAGACGCAGAGCCATCTATCTACCAAAGCGAAACCTTTTCATTTCGCTGAGCCTTACCCGACCGCAAATGTTTGGTATACGTTATTGTAGATCATTCTTCTGCGATTATCGGGAACGTTTTTGTTGTTCAATTGCTGCAAGCTTTTCGGCGGAGCGAACCACGCGCGGCCTACCCATGCTGCGTTAGAAGGTGAACTGCCCGACGAGAGCAAGCGACCGCACCTCCGATGCGGCGTGATTCGAGTGACGACGCTGATGGGCTGCCATTGTGGCGTGATATAGTGCGACACTTGTGTGCGCGCGCACGCGCCAGCTTCGGAGGAGGAAAATCCCCAGGAGGGTTTAATCTATTACTCAATCTATAAGCTCCAATCGGGGCACAGTCAACACTTTATCCCTGGCCAGTTCCCCGAATGGGTACGTGGTTAACAGTAAACACTTCAAGGGCATCATCATCATAGCTCGGGAATGAAGGCGGCTTTCCCGCAAGGCGCTTTGGCGTATGCCAATGATGATCAGCCAATGCTGATCTGCGCCGTCGATGGGGATTCACGATGGGGATTCACGTTCCTTCCACGGCACGAAGGAGCCAAATGGGGTAGCTGAAGATCAGATTAAAGCAGGTTTTCTGATCGTCTGCTATCTCATTTGACTCCTTCCACGATCGTTTCCCGGCCGCGGCGGCCGCTTTTCTGATGGGGGCGAAAAGCAAAACCGCCCGTGTGTACGAAATTTCGGCGCACGTTAAACATCCGGAGGTGGTCAAAATTAATCCGGAGCCCTCCACTACGGCGCGCCTCATCGCCTGCGTTGCGTCGGCGCGTTAAACCCTACAATCAATCAATCCTTCCACAGTATGAAGGAGCCAAATGAGGTAGACGATCATAAAATTTGAAATCAGGTGAGGAAACAAATCCAACGTTCATTGGCAACGGTATTTTATTATGATTGGTATCGGCTGTCATGAAACTATTATCGTAAGCTGGGGGCGAAAGAGATTTTATGATCGTCTGCTATCTCATTTGGCTCCTTCCTACCGTAAATCCCCATCGTCCATTTTGGTCTGCATACCCCAGGTGGCGCCGTCGTTCCAAGATTACCTTGCACTGGCTCGCACGTCCAAATCGGCAGCCATTTTCCCATAGGCGGAAATCGTTTTTATTTATTTCCAGAATGCACAGGTAAGTACCGTCGTTGTTACCGGTGTCAAACAAAATAGACCACAAAATGCGACCTTCGTGTGAGGTTGACCGTGAACCGAGCAGCGGTTCGCTCAGGCAAAAAATTTAAGTGTTACAATTACCGTCGTAACACCCTGTACATTCGGTTGAAATTATGAATCACGCAGCTGCGTCCACAGCCGACTGCGCTCATTGTGGACCCATTACAAAAATTCATTTTCAATACAATTCGTGCACAGCGTAGTTGTAAATACAGTTGAACACGGATATATCGAACACGGATATATCGAATTATTGTCTATATCGAACAGTGCAAACATCCCCTTGAAAATCCCATGCAAAAGTATAGGGCTGTTGTGCGCGTGTATCGAACTCCTGGTCACGGGCAAATTCGATATATCGAATTCCGTGCCGAAGGCTCCCCTGGAAGTTTGCGTCCTCTGATGGGGGGGAGTTGATGATAATGTTGACTCATCGCAGGCGCTGCCTGGCTTGGTGAGACAGTGGCGGCGTCCGCGGCATTATGTCGCTTCGATGGCCTTCAACAGCTGTTTTCACGCTAGCACGAGGGGCAGCTCCATGATAGCTAGAACGTGGATAGTGGTAAAGGCGAAAGGACATAAAGAAGCAAAAGAAATTGACCGGAGGCACTCTTTTTCTGTGACTGAGCTGTTTGGTGGCTCGTGCAGGGGGACCGATGTGGCGTTGTATGTTTGTTTTGTACAAGGCATTTATTTCGGAGAAACGAAGGCGGGAATTCGTCGGGTGCAGGCTGCTGAAAAGATGTTGGTTGAAAAGGCGTTCGGAATTTCTCGCAGTAGTTTTGAGGGCGATGCACCCATCAACGTTGACGTAAAGGCGAATGCAGCACAACCCGCCCCGGCTATTCCGGAGCGTGTCGGGTGCAAAGCGCCTTCGTTGCATGCCTCCAGATGGGGGAGGTGTTCGGTTCGGATACTGAAGATAACGGCACGCAGTGCCTGACAACGTTCCCAACCGCCTACTGCAGCCGAGGTTACGTCAGCGTTATTCGCCTCTTTTGTGGCACAGTGTACAGCGTTGATTTTCTCATTTGTGTGTGTTTGTAATCTTGAAGACAATTTGGCGAACTCTACGACACAGAAGAACAAACAAGCGACGCTCAAAGACATTTCAATGATAATTAAAGTGCGGTGGTCATCATGCTGCGGTACGAATTTTCCGTGCTTTGACGGTCAAAGCGGTAAATTACCGTTTACCACGACTTCAGAAAACTCTCAGTGATGTGCGGAGTTGACAGATAATCTTCAGATAGGCCTATTTTATATATCGAATTATCGATATATCGAATTCTTTCACGATCCCCTTGGAGTTCGATATATCCGTGTTCGACTGTATCCCCATTCGGAGAAGGAACCGTATCCGCTGGATGAGATGTTTCTTCCATGCTGCGCCATTCCTTAATCAAACACCAGAAAGTTATTTTTAAATGCTTAAGCATCACTCGTGCATTCCTGTTCCCAACTGGCTGTCAAAGGCGGCGTACCTTACAAGAAGCGTGCCAGAACCTGTCACCGAAGTTCCCTTTGGCTGCGACGGCCTAGCAACGTACTCCCTCAGTTAGATTGACCCGTGTCCGATGACAGCATTCGTCAGAGGCTCACGGCCGATTTGCGCATTCCCATTGCCAGTGACGTCACGCGTACCTGCGCATGCATATGCTTCCATGGGTCGAGGGAAAGCTTGGATGCCCCCGTAAAGTTTCATCTTAGACACGCTGTTGGTTAAACCAAGTTTATCCAAAGTGCCATTCCACTCTGAAGGTGGGTGACCAGCAGAGCTGCTGTTTTTGGGTTATTGGTTGGCCACAGACTCCCGCTCAAACCGTGCCTTCGCTTCGCACCGAGGAAGCGTTCTGCAGGATTGTGAGTAGGCTTCACTGCGCGACACGCAATGTGGGAAAGCCAGCTTACAAAGACCAAGCTTACGCCGATCTCCTTAAAGTCGGCCTCACTTCTGAACACAACTGCGTTGTTTGGACTACAATTTTACCGAGGGAAGAATATACGTCACTTTACATCAAAACAGGTGGCCGAAGGGAGAGGTTGTGCCAGTGTGGAGGGAGCTGCTTTTGTCGTCCTACGGACTCAAACAAACAAACAAACAAACAAACAAACAAACAAACAAACAAACAAACAAACAAACAAACAAACAAAAAGAGCTAGTTGGCCTATAACAGCGCCGTTGTAAAAAAAATGTACTAGTTATGCGTGCCGGGAGCGATCAAAACTACTTTCTAACCTCAGCAGGCTCGGTTCGGCGTCCGATGCGTTGCCCTGTTTTGTAGGCCGCCAAGCCGCACACAGACGCGTACTTTCGGAAGCTCTAGGTGCGCACGCCAGCTAATGGGGTGGCCCCCATCGCCTGCAATTAGCCTGCGCTTGCATCGGCAACGCGCGTCTCCTGGCCGGGCGAAAGCACTGGGGGAGCGTCCCCCTTATTTTTGGCCCCCGCGGGGCGCAGGGGATCGAAGGCTAGCTTGTTCGCCCCCTTTCGTTCGGTTCCTCCGCGCGCCCATCGGCGGGGCCGAAATGAGAGCGGTCTCCCTGCTGGCCGCTCATTTGTCCGTCGCCGCCCTCATCGGCCGGGCTGGCCGTTGCGTGCCGCCTCGGGCGCGTTGCGTGACCCGTCGCAGTGTCTTCGGCGACCGAGACTCGTCCTCTTTCTGCACCTCTCCCTCGCCTGTGCGCTCGCCGGCCGCCGCTGTTTAGCCTCTCGACGGAGCCCTGCACGTGTCTATCGCCGGTTGTTATTTTCGGGTATCTGTACACGGTGGAACAGCAGCCGTCGGCGGTGATCCTTTCCGCCCCACGCCCCGCTTTGTTTCGCTCGGCACGGCCCGCCATTCTATCCACCGCGGCCGTCATCACTCTGCCGGTCGTTGACGCGGGAGCTCACGACCAGGTTCGTCGGGCCTTTTTCGCGTTTGCAGCGTGTATGCGTCCGAGTTTTCGGGCACTCGAGGAAATCGGCATGCTTCACTTTCGTCGTTCCCCGAACTGTGAGGGCGCACCCATGGGAGATCCGACTTGAGAGACGGTGTGTCGCTCTGGGGCCAGTGTGCGCCACTCCGCGTGCTGAGCTCTTCGGCATTGCTGGAAGGAACTGGTTGCACGGAGGAGCCCGCTGATTTTCGCGGGACGGCGGCTGAGCTCCTCATCCTCCTCGCGGGCGCTTCATCATCGGGGCGTCTTGTCGTCCGTGGTGTGTTGAGGGAAGGGGCGGAGTAGCCTACTTCCAAGGGCGACAGTAGCGGCCCTCGCGAGGGCCATGTGCCCTCGTTAGGCCGCTGACCGGCGCGATTTTTTCACGGGCATGCAGCGCAAAAAGAAAGCGCGGCTCCTCGGACCGGCGTGGCGGTCGTGCCAGTTCGTCTATCGTCCGCCGCCCGAGTGTCTCCACGGGGAAAGTGACGCCAGACTGGTTCGAGGACGCTGGTCACGCGTGTTGCCTGTCTCTCGATGCGTGTTCGGCGCGGGACGGTGTTTCCGGTCAGGCCTTGTTTTCATTACTCGTGTGCCTATTCCACGTGCGCGTGAAGAAATCTGTTTGTTTGAACGTGATAAGCATTCTTGATGCTCCTTCATTGGCAAGTATCGAGTAAGTGAGCGTATTGAACGTGATGGGCATTATAGCACGTCATAAACCGTTTGTAAGCGTCTGTCATTACGTTAGAGGGGCTTTATCTTAGATATATTTATACGTTTTTGCTTTCTTGGACCTACCTGACGCAGGTGTACTTCCGGGAGCAATGTCGCTCAAGTTTCATGGAGGCCCGTGAATGTCGAAAGCGCCACCAGACCGCGATGGAAGTCACTGTATTGACTTCATATTGTTGCCGTTGGCGTCATACTTTGGACTTTGCATTAATCCTTCTATCTACATTTCTTGAGCTTTCGGTGCTGAAGATATACATGCCGATTGCCGAAACGTTTTTAAATGGGGGAGATTATCTATAGTTCATTTCCGAAGTCTGCGTGCAGCACTGTGAAGGCTGCATTGTTGTCAACAGTCCCCGCCCTGAGGGCGCCGGGGCCTTGCGGTTCCACCTGCCTAGAGGGGAGATGGAAATCTCCTTTCAAGGCCCCCTTCACGGTGAGTTAGGCGTGGTCAGTAAGTGGACTGTTGACAACAATGTAGCCTCCACAGTGCTGCACGCAGCTTCGGAAATGAGCTGCAGGTGCGAAGTAAATATTGGGCTCTCTTGTCCCTGAATTTCCACTGCAGATATTGGTCAGGTCCTGTCAGTTTTTAAAGGACGGGACCCGCCGCGGTGGTTCAGTGCCTAAGGCGTTGTGCTGCTAATTCCCGGCCGCGGCGGCCGCTTTTCTGATGGGAGCAAAACGCCCGTGTATTCGAGATTGCGGCGCACGTTAAAGATCCCCTGCAGGCGGTGAAAATTAATTCAGAGCCTTCCACCACGGCGCGCGTCACCGATCACATTCCTATGGGACTTGCTAATTCATGACCCGCGGGCTTAGAAATTGTACCGATACGAAAAGTTGTACAAATTCATTGAAGTGCTCCCAACGGCATAGTTTGCTTCTTTTAGAAATATCACTTTTTTTACTGAAATAAAAAAATAACAAAAAACTCGTTTTGGTTTCTCCAGTTTTCACTGGATAGCACTAGCTGTATAGCTAGCAAGTTTTATTTATTTTTTTTTTCAGCACAGAAGTGACTAATCTCTAAAATAAGAAAACTAGGCCTTTCTGAACATTGAAATGTATTTTAAAGCTTTTCCTATTGGTGCACGATAGTTTTTAAGCCAGTGGGTCATGGAGCAGTAAGCCCCTAAGGGTGTTAACAGGTGAGTCCCCCTTAAGCCTCATAATCAACCAATTAAAGAACAAGGGGGCGTTTTTATTCCGAATAGCAAATCTTTTTTCGAGAACAGACTTGGCCTGCGTGAATACTGGGCCGGCAAAGGACTGCATGACTTTGCGTTCCCTGCGTGTACATTTGTTTACTTCTCAAGGTGGCCCAACGAAAAGCGCACGGTCGAGTCTCTCTGTCTCCGTAATTCGGAGGTGTTTCACACCAGAGAGGGGAAAGGAAAACGAGAGGGCAGTGGGGTTTTTTTAAAATTTCCGCTCCGAGGAGGCGATCGTTGGTGGCATCCGGAGAGCCGCCGTTCCCCCCCCCCCCCCGGCCCTCCTCGTCCCGCCAGTGATAGCGGCTGATCGCGTGGGCTGCTTTTATCCCTTCGCGTGTGGCTCCTCGGAGGAGATGTGCTTCCGCACTTGGTTTCCGACCCCCTGGCGCGTCCTTCGCACCGGAGGTTCAACGAACTGCGCGGCGCGCGCGCCGAGCGGCAGGTCTCCGCTCCTGCCTCGCTTCATTTTGCCCGCTTCGTGCTCTTCGGGACGCCCAGGCGCATCGACGTCACGTGCCGGGCACGAGCCCCTTCCTCCTCCCCCGTCGAGGCTTCACGTCGCCCTGACTCTTCTTCAAGGCACACTTTGCTTCTGGGGCCGAATTCTCTCAAAAACGGGCGTCGCTTTGAAACGACGGGGTAGCGCCATGCAAGTGCAATCTGTGTTCTGGGGTTGGGGCCGTCGCTTGGAGGAGCTGTGCACGGAGTGTGAGCCGCAGAAAAGCACTGTGGCAAGGGCGCGAAGCGACAAGTGAAACGATGGGAGGCAGTGGGTGTCGCTTCGCGCCCTTGCCACAGTGCTTTTCTGCGGCTCACACTCCGTGCACAGCTCCTCAAAGCGACGGCCCCAACGCCAGAACACAGATTGCACTTGCATGGCGCTACCCCGTCGTTTCAAAGCGACGCCCGTTTTTGAGAGAATTCGGCCCCTGGTTGGTTCGGTAAAGGGCAAATAATGAAAGAGCTGTCCGATTGAACTGAGCGAATGTGGCCTTCGCTTCTTCACCTGTCTGGGAATCTGGTGGCGGGGTGCGTGCTTTTACTCCGGACCGTCGGTGTAGTTCAAGCGGCCTTTCGGTCTTTTCCACTCCTTACGTTAGTGTTTCGTCTCAACTACTTTATTTAGGTCTATAATTCTGCAAGCGCGCGTTTTCGGGTTAAAACTTTGTGTCTGTCAGTAAATTGCCATTTTCTGTTCGACAGGAACATGGCTGATTGGTGTTAAGAAGCGTCTCCTGGATTGACTGCTGAAAGTGTGTCTAGAATGCGTTTTTTCTTTTTTTTTCCACACGGGTCCGGTTGAAGCAAATATAACGCCTCTTCGCCGGCTGCTAGGGCAGCCTGCACCAGGGACTCGTTTGAGAAACGCTGCCGCCCGTCGTTGGGCCCTTTCGCCGAGAGACCGCGACCCAATCAGCTATGTTCCGTTAAGTACTCTAGCTTTCTTTCCTGTTTTTCTCATTTCATGTAATAAACGTATTGTTTCAAGTTCGTGTGGGCTAAATGTCGTCAGTAAATTAAAACAGTTAACCCTGAATCTCCCTGAGCCTTCTCGACTTTCTCGCTGCCGACCACCGTGGTACCGTATCGGTAGTGTAGGGACCAAATTTCGTCGCTACAGTCTGATAGCGCTATCACATGCATTCATGCGGGACCACTCTCACATCACCAGGCTCGAAAGAAAGTTTTTAAACAACGGCAGCAACAACTATGTGAAACGACCGTAAACGTAGCGCATGAGTGTATAAGTCTGTATGCCCTAACGTTTAGCATTCGCGTCGGGGGTGTAGTATGAAGCTCGATAAAAGTTGGCCCAGAGCACCGTGGCACAGAGCCAGGAATGAGGTCACGGCGGAATAATGCACCTAATTGCGCTGTCTTGAACAGGGGAAGCAAATAAGACAAATAATAAGGCAAACATCATATCAACAATGAAGGACGGGGAAGACGGGACCGGGGTTCACTTGTTTCCCACTCGACGCCTGGCGCGGTTTCGCTCATAGGGTCGTCGCCTCGAGCACGCTTGCTGGCTTTTCCCGTTGATCGCTCATTGTGTGGCGGCGGTGCGCGCTGGATGCATTGCAGCAGCTTCCCGACAGCATCGCTGTTGCTTCGTGACCGAGGCCCCGCAAAGCGCGCGTTGTCGCTGCTGTTGCGGGACCACGTCGCCCTTTGTTTTTCCGCCGCCGGACAGCAGGGTTCGCAGTCGCTCCAAACTGGTTTCCTCTTCGGACCCTTCCTTGGCGGCTGTCGTCGCTGCCGCCGCCGCTCGCGGGGAGAAGAAACGCGAGGAGCGTGCCCCCGATTTCGAGCCGTGCGTCGACCTCCCCCCGTCCCGAGCTGCATGCAAATTTGCCGCCTCGCGCGCACTGCCCGCTCGTTTATCGGCGCTTTCAAACTCCGCTTTATTTCTGGGTGCACGTGGCGATCGTTTCCTGGCGTGCGCGTTTACCGCGGTCCGCAGGGCGCCGCTACGGGCCCAGTGTGGCTCATTGGTAGCGATTCATACGAGCGTGAACCTAGCAGTCCCAGTTCGTTTTTAGCAGGACAGCGAGGGGACGGTCAGATGCTGACCCATGATTGGCGGGGGGAGCGGTTGGGCGCATGTCTCGGTTGGTCTCCTCATTCGCCCAGAGCTGGAGACATGTTGCGTTGCGGCGTTGGAAGAGGAAGACAAGACCTTTACAAGCTCGTGAGCAGGAGGAGGATGCTAGGTGTCGAAGAGAAAGGAAAACAAAGGATCTTCGCCCGCATCGGGGGAGGCGCAGCCTTGACGGCAGCCTCGAACTTGCTCTCCCTCTGCTTACGATTGTTACGTTGTTGCGTAGTAGCTGTCGCCGCTATTGGCCTCGCAGATCTTGCGGGCGTGTTGTTCAGTCCTCGTATACTGGTGGGTAACAATAGCGAGTTTTAGCTGACCGTTTTTCACGGTCCACTCCGCTCCGATAGCAAGCGGGAGCGCCATTGCGCATGCGCGAACGGCATTGGCTCCGGCTACACTGAGCGTGCTTGGTGTGCCACCGATACCGGAGTGGACCGTCGAAAACGGTCAGCTAAAACTCTCTAATGTCACGCTAGCATTCGCTCGTGGTATCGTCAATAAAGCTAAGCCGCCGCCTTTCTGTCTTCGAGCGGCTCGGTTATAAGGCACGTGCGATGTCGCTATCGCTAACAAAAAGCCGGCACGGGAAATTTATTTGACATCCGAAATTGCGCGGTGCTTTCCTGAAGTACGCCTATTAAAAACGAATAAACGTTTAAATTGGGGGGGGCTGTGAGCCGAAGCTGCACCTGCGCTATGACGCGCGCCGTAGTGGAGGGTTGCGGATTAATTTTGGATCTCCTTCGTATCCTTAACGTGCGCCGGAATGTCGACACACGGGCGTTGTCGTTTGTCGCCTCCATCAGAAACACGTCCGCCGCGGCCGGGAATCGGCTTTGCGCTCCATTAAAAATGAATCAAGGCTGCACTTGAGCTGGGCTTGCCATATGGCAGATGTCTCCGGACAGATTTAGACCGCCTGACATTCTTTGCGTGTACCCAGTGTCGTAACTGGCCTTTTTTTTTTCGACACCATGAAAAAAAAAAGCGCAAGGATCTCGCAAAAATCAAGAGACTTGACGAGTGACAGCAGAACATCTTGGCTCTAGCGCCACCTCCGCTTATGTTTCATGAAACTGTGCGTCAAACTATTCGTACATTTCCCAGCGCGAAAAGGTGCAGTAAACGGCTCTCGGTATACACAGCGGATGCATACGACAGCCATGGGTATCTCCAACACAGGACACTTTTCGAGCGTGCTCGTGCTTTGCGAATACCCACCTTTTTTTTTCTACTGTTGTATAAATGATAGAAGCGAAGGTTATCAAACTTAGGAGCATTACAAATGTTAAAATTTGCGAGTTTTACGTGTCAATTTGCACCCTGGCTATGAGGCGCGCAGTAGTGGACAGCCACGGATTGATTTTGTATATCCCGAAGATCCTTGTCGTGCGCCGAAATCTCGGCACACGGACGATTTAGTTTTTCGCGTTCTTCAGAGAAACGACCGCCGCGACCGGGTCGACCGCGTGCTTTGACTGAGCAGCATAACGCCTTGGCTAATGAGCCACCGGCGAAACTAACTGCCGAACATGTTCACGCATTTGCACACGGTTAAAAAATGCGGTGTACACATGTTTACGGGAAGCACGGTCACAGAAATTAAAAAAAAAATCAGAGAGACATTTCCCGACAGTCATTAAAATGTACGAATGGCCACCCTTCGGTGTACTTTCGCGCCATTTAAACGGTGCTCAGAGAAAATATTTGCGGACAATGTTGCGTATCGCCACGTTGACGCGAAAGGGTGTGTTCAGTCTGATAGGCCAAGGCTAAGTCGTGCAGCCTGGTGAAAGGGAGTTCCAGAGCAGCCGTTCGCGCGTGACGCTCGCATGCATTGCACGCGCGACATGCACTGCTACGTGAGCGCGTGACGCCGTCGAGCGGCAGCCGTCTCTTCCTAGCACAGCCTGGGAAGGTCGCGAAGCGTCGCCCTTGGGCGCGTCTTCGGGGCCCGCGGCTCGCAGTGTCTCTCCTCTGGCCCCGTGGCCCTGTTTGTCTAGTCCCGTGCAGCGTTGCCGTAGGCAGAGGCACCGTTGCTGCTCGTGCATGATTTTACGCAATCGTTGCCGCGTGCACTGCGGAGATTGACGCCTGCTTGGATTACGTCGTGCGGCGGTGGCCACTACGTGGACACGGCCGCGGTCTCCCTGTGGACGACGCGTAGCACGGGCGTCCTGGCCGTGTCCTCCGTCGGTCGCGAGGACGGGACGCCCGCCGCGTAGCACGGAACTGTGTGCCGGCTGACAGGTGGTGGGAGGGCGGTGGTTACCGCTGTCGGTGCGGGCCCATTTGCAAGGGAGATGCCCAAACTGGGTGCGCCCGGGCATCGAGCATCGTTTTCTCGCTTCAGAAGGACGCCTGTCCCCTTCTCGTGCACTAGGAGGGCTCTTTCCTTCGACCTGCCTCCATTTTTTTTTTTTTTCGGCAGTCGAAGCAGCGTCGAGGTAGGCGGTTGCGCTGGAAAGTGGGGCGAAGGGGACTGCTCAGGTCGCTCGGGGGGCTTCTGCGCACACCCGACAGTTGTGCTGGCTACGATGGGGGCGCGCTTCTGTCTGGGGGCGTGAGAGTCTTGCTTAGTGGCAGTTCTTGTTGTGAGTTCATTTTCACCATTACGAGTGTGTTCCTTTTTCGTACTTCAGGAATGTTTTCGGAAAATTGATTCTTTTTAAGCTATGTGCATTGTTCAAACGCGTGCTTGAGCAGTACTTTTGGCCAACTGCACCATTTTTCCAACACTGGTGCTTGCTCTAGAGAGCCATGTTCGGTAGCGTCTGATACAAAAGAAAAAAACGCCGTCATGCAGTGTCATCTCGTCCCGCGCGTAATTCATGTAAGACCGCTGCTGTAAACTGTTTGTTTCTTTCTGTTCCCAGCAGTGCATTGGTGTAAGGTAGTGAAGGCGGCTGCAAAAGGGCTCGTTGTATATAGCAGTCAAGTTCACCATACAGTGTTCGGTATTTTGGTGAAGTTGGCTGTCCCATGGAGGCTTTGTGTATTGCAGTGAAGTCTTCTGACAGTAGGTGAGTTGCGTGAGAAAACCTACGATGACTGCGTGAGTGCGACGGATGCGGCAGTAGTGCGTACGCACTTGCGGATAATTCCTTGTATGAGTTTCCTTAAAGTTTTTGTCTTCCGCTTCAGCGGCTGTTCTTTCGCCCCCTGGAGCGCAGCAGTGTCTTCGGCGCGCACCAGCGTTATCGACAAGATTACGCGAGTGAATTGCGCATTAGTCCTCCACTCGTTCAGCCCCGGTTCGAACTTGTGTCCGCCGGAAGAGCGCACCGTGGCCTCGAAATGGATGGCGGTGTTCGTCTCGCTCCTGCGCGTTCGATGTCGCCAGGAGCGCGCCGTGGTCCCGTTATCGGCGGTCCTGGCGGCACAGCGCTTCTTCCACCCAGTGCGGGGCCCCGTTGTCTGATGTGGCCGTGACGTTCTCCAGGCGGCTGCAGCGTAGCCCCCCCTCCTTTCCGGCCTTGTAAACACGCGTTGTCCCGCTCCGCTCCTGCGCTCGGGGTTTTATTGGCCGTTGGCAGACGGATCATGGGGGTCCCGCTGCTCGCGCTCCGCTGCAGACCCCGCGCCAGACGAACGGCCTCCCGCCGCAGCCCGACAAGAGCACCTCACCCTCTCTCGCCTTACAGCCGCCGACTCACTGGCCCTAATTCGAGCCACTCTACAACGGGCTGACTTTTCCCATTCTTGACGCGTCATGACTCTGCAACGGGACGCCGTTTGTTTTCTTCTTGCTTCCCTTCCTCTGCGAGGCAAACGCCGCCGTTTCCACGTCCTACGGACTTCCACATACTTCCACGAAGTCTTCCACACTAGCAAAATTTACGCTGGATCTCTTGCATGATGGGTGTCTTTTGCTGCTCTAGAACTTCGTAATTGAATGTTTTCGGTTGGTTCCATCCATTAAAATTTTATTTACTTTATTTCGACTAATGTCGTACCTAACCAAGGTGTCAAATAGGGTGAGATGGTGAACGCCACGCTGTAGCGATGGTCGTTTAAATTCGTTGCTGGAAAATTTAATATCCGTGATTTTAATCCTTTCTACAAGCTATGTGCAGTCCGTCTTTGTGCAGCTGGAAACTCGGTTGGGAGCACATTTGTGGCAGCACAAACCGGAGAGGGAAAAGGGCCCACTCGCCTTCAGTCATTTTTTTTTCGTCAATTTAGTTTTGCTTTCGTTGTCCCTTTAATCAGCACCATTATCATGTGCTACATGACAATTTGAGTTCCCGTGAAGCTCCCGTGAGTTTCCGGTTTCATTTTTTTACCCTCCATTTATTGCTTTCTGCCTGGATGTGTTGGTTCATCAGTGCTTATCACATATTAGGTCGTGTAGCTTCTCTGCACGTATTGAAACATCGCTTGGCGTCATAACCAAGGTGAGAGGAAGCGAAAGCTTGTCTCCGTGTCCGACATCTGTGCAGACGCTTTTGGGCAGTATTCACCACCGCCGGCAGCATTTTTGCTGACTAGTACATTACGGTTATGTTTGTGAGATGCAGCAAAGAACTGCTTGTTTAGTGGCTTTTTTGACCGTCTGTATTGAATTTACTGGCACAGTTAGTAAATCGAGCATTACTGGTTTCGGCTCATAGTTATGTTCGTGTGCAGTAATTGAACACTGGATTTACAATGATGTCACCTGAGAACAAACGCCACAGTAGCTGTCTTGATTGGCTTAGTCCCCCCCACCTACCCACCACACACACGCAAACGCTTTTTTTTTTTCTTTTCGGAACTGCGGTTGCGATTTCTCACCAAGTATGGGCACTCTTAGCCACTAACGTCAGTTGTAACGCTGTCCCGAACTTGGAAGAGTCGCGCGAGCTTGTTGAATATATCTGCGCACGACCTTGTGATGTGTTTTGTGGTGTGCGGTAAGAACATATTTGTTATCGAGTAGACAAAAGACAGCGGGGAAGGGGTGGAAACAGCCTATACGTCGTAAGCCGTTGTCCCCTTCTCCGCTCAGTCCGAGACTTCATATATTTGGTTGTAGGCGTTGAGCGGCGCATGGCAGCCTCCCACTGCTCAAACGTAGTTATTTGGGGGATTTGGAGGGTGCCGTCTGGGGCATCTCGGCATTCTGTGGATCAGGTCAGCTGTTCCAGGCCACAAGAGGCAGGAGGGAGGGTAGAGGGCAGGGTGGATGACGTGGCTGTAGACTGGGATGGGAAATGTGCGGTTCTGGAGCTGACGCCACAAGACGTGCCAGGGTAGAGGAGCAGAGCGATGGGGGGGGGGGGGGGGGGTGAGGGGTGAGAATAGAGGAATCGTTCGAGACGGTAGTGTGATGTGATATCATATAAGTCGAGGAGGTGGTCTGCCCCGGTGATTGTGGCTGCTTCATTTACGGGGAGGCCAGCACGTCCAGGTAAGAGTTGCCTTGAGGGGCAGGTGCAGGATGGCAAAGGCAGTAGGAGAGATTACGGGTGGCAACTTTCGAATCACCCACAAGGTGGTTTGTGATGTGTTTGATATCCGTCAGACAAGTGTAAACACCCTTTGCAATCTGAATGGAGGCCCAAGCGAACAAAGATGTTTCCGCCGGTAGGCTGCGTGTACAGCCGAAGCTGCAGTTATTACGACAAATTGTGCCTCTTGCGATGCTACCTATTGAGTCTGCCCGTCGCCCAGGCACTGTCAACCTTGTGCCGCAATCGCGGCATTAGCGTTTTGTGCTTTGCTTCCCCGTCAGTTGCGGCTTACCTCTCAGCCCTGCTGAAAAACGGCCAAGCGCAAGAGCTTGAGCAGTTCGGTCGGCTTCGGTTCGGCTCGTCCGCATCGCACTTATCTTCGCCTCTCGGCTGTCTCCTCTGTGGTCCCCGCTCTTGGCCGTGGCGAGAGGCAACAATGGGCGACTTGCGCGGGATAAGCTAGCCGCCATAATAAGCTGAGGCGGACGATTACGACCGCCGTGCCACCCGCGTCAGCCTCCTTGCCGCCGGTTCTCGGTTCACGGACTTCGCGTGACAGGCGCCGCCCAACTGCGGACTTGTTCTGCGCGTCCCTCGTGTCGTTGAACTGGGCGCAAGCCCAGGCGCTTCACTGCTGCCCCTAAAAGTAGTCGAGGAATCGAAATAAATTCCGTGCCGGTTGGCGTTGCGTACTGCTCGATTTTGGTGTGTCTCGGCTTCCCCTAAAAGCATTCTAGTGCGTCGCGCATCAGCCTTTAAAGGCGTGGGTGCTTTCGGACGGAAACGTCGGTGCCCGAGTGAGGCACTGATTTCGGAAGAACTAGTTTCGACTTGGCTGAATTGATTTTAGCTTTTTGTACTTTCCTCACGTAGAGTAAGGGTCCACATATTTGTTTCAGGCAGTTAAGTCTGCCGCTCTGTTCTAATCGGTACGTGTTGGTACTGTTGTTTTGTTTCCCTTCTTCGTGAGATACAAGGTTTCTTATAGTTGTGCAACAACTCCCGAACGCTTTTAGAACAAGCTGTACGCAAAATCTCTTCGTTTCTCGAATACTTACCTGTCACAGATAAAATGACCCCCTTGTAATAGCTGCAAACTTGTCCGCAGTTCTCAACCCCTAACATGCTGACAGGCGTAGCTGCAGTTTCTCGCAGCAGAAGCATCGTTGTTCCCCAATATTGCTATATGCTGGCGTCCGCGAAAGCAATTTGGTCATTTCAGTCCGTCTTTGCGCCGAAGCATGTTCGAAACGTCCGGGAGCTGTCTACCGTGCCGTTTGAGCTTGCTAAATGCATTGTGCCTCCGGGCTTGTGTCAAGTTCCAGCTCGCTTGCGTTCGAGTCCGCCGTCCGATCTCTGATTGGCGATTGCGGCGGCACAGCGGTCGTTTCACGGGAGCGCTGGCATAAATGCGCTGGCCTACTGGAGGAAGTCATTGCTTCCCCTTTGACGGGGGGTCTACGCGCAATCTCGTCGCTTTCTTATGCGCTGCCGTCTCTGCGAACAATGGCCGCTCCTGCGTGCATTGGTGCGTGACGGCTGCCTAATCGCAGCAGCAGTCCCCTGCCGTCTTGAATGCCTCGGGCCAGGCCAGTTTTCCTCTGCGGACGCGTGCGTGGCATTCATAAATCCCCCCATGTATTGCGCCCACTCGATGCAGAGAAGCCACGTACGTGTAATATCGCCGCGAGAATGTTGCGCAGCTCATCGAGCGCGCTGTATGTGCACGCAGGTGAAGTGCACCCGCCGCGTGGCTGTGAACCACCGAATGCCGCTCTTGCGGGGAGGGGATGCATGCTTGGCATGGCACCATCCCACTCGTTTCACTGCGCCCAGATCAATCGGGTTTTCTGTCGGGCAGTCATTTGGAAGCTTCGCATCCACGGTCACAGCGTGGATTGGGGGCCGTTATTGTTATTTTGTTTTTCTATGAAATTTGCCCCATTTATCGCCAGTGCCCTGTTAATTTCGCATCTGCTCATACTGGAATTCCTAACACGGCGGGAACTCCGCAAAGCGCAAGCCCCGCTCGCCAAGCGTCTGTGACTGGCCGTTGCCGCAGCTGCTGCTTTTTGGGGGCGAAGCACCTTAGGACCTCGCCTTGTCCGGGGCTTGTCGTCCCTTGGCGTCCGTGTACACAGTGTTGCGCATGCGCGAGGAGCATTGGATTGGAATTGTATATACTGTACACACGCGTTGCCACTCATTTACATGCGCGAGTGGGCAACGCCACGGGTGATTTACGGTAAGAACGATCCCCAGTGCTTCGCCCACTCGTCATGATTCACTTCGTGGAGATGCGTGAATTTTTTGTCGCATGTTGCACCTGCGGCCTGGGCTGTTTGCGGCAACGCCCGTCTCGCTCGTTCGCAGCGACAGCTTCGTGTCAGTACAATTGGGTATCAGTCGCTGAGCGTGCCTCACTCTACGACAGCATGTGGTCAGTGTTCGTTCAACGCGTCCGTACACTATACATGTACCACCCGTCGGGCGATCGTGTACGATTTCCACTGTGCGCTTCTGGGTCGTCTGCTCAGTCCGAGTGCCCCCCGCTTCTTTGTCCCGAAGTGTCACTCCGGGCACGAGTTGATGGATGAAGGGCGAGTGTCGCCGGGCCTGTTTCCGTGCTACATTCCGTTCAGCTACAATTTCGGTGCTATAATAATGTCAGCGAGACTTCCTGTCCTGGAGCAGGTGCGTTCGCTTAGGGGGCGTGTATTCATTTCTTCTCCAGCTACCTTTTTTATGCTAGGTTAAATAGCGAAATAAAAACCACTTGTTTAGTTGAATTATTTCTGCCACCTGTGGCGTCTCAATGGGAGCAAAATTTGTGCATTCCTGTCGCGCCCTCAGTGTCCTCGCGTCTTAGAGCTCCGTTTGTTTGTACAGTAACCCATCGTTAACTCGGAACCCGCCGCGGTGGCTCAGTGGCTAAGGCGTTCTGCTGCTGAGCACGAGGACGCGGGTTCGATTTCCGGCCGCGGCGGCCGCTTTTCTGATGGAGGCGAGAAGCAAAAACGCCCGTGTGAACAAGATTTCGGCGCACGTTAAAGATCCCCAGGTGGTCAAAATTGATCCGGAGCCCTCCACTACGGCGCGCCTCATCGCCTGCGTTGCGTCGGTGCGTTAAACCTTACAATTAATCAACATCAATCGTTAACTCAAACTCGGATATATCTAACTATCGGTTAAGTCGAAACTTTTTTTGCCGTGCATTTACCTCCCGTAGGGGCCATGTAGTTGCCCCCCTCGAAACGTTTTTTTCGGGGGACTGCGGGTGTCTCAGATCGGACACAAAGCAAAGTCCGCTCCATACAGCTAATAAGGTATTCGCTCTAACGCTTCGCTTCTACTACGCACCGAACGCGGCCGTGAACGGCAAATTTACGCTGTACGAGACGGATGTTCCCGCTACCGCAATGCTGTCCGACGCCTACATCGTTACCCGCCGCGGTGGCTCAGTGGCTAAGGCGGTGTTGCTGCTGAGCCGAAGGACGCGGGTTCGATTCCCGGCCGCGTTTCCGATGGAGGCGAAAAGCAAAAACGCCCGTGTGTACGAGATTTTGGCGCACGTTGAAGATCCCCAGGTGGTAAAAATTAATCCGGTGCCCTCCACTTCGGCCCGCCTGTGAAGCGTCGGCGCGTTAAAACCCCGTAATCAGTCAACGCCTACATCGCTGAGAGAGCTGTGGACGATGCAGCTGATCATGAGGACGAACAGGAGCCCCGAGAAGTGCCTGCAACGACAGAAACAACAGCTGCTGTGCCTCCTTTGCAACAAGGTAGATTGTAGCCGTGGCGACCACGAATTCGTGCGAAGCATTGAGCAGCTCGAGAACACTTTTCTGGAACCAGATGCGTAGGCGAAACAGGCGGTCATCACGCGGTTCTTTTTCCCACAATACTAAAAATGTTTTTCCTGCTAATTTTTTGCCTTTATTACGATAGCGCCCCTGTGCAGTGGAGCATATGTTAAAAGCATTATCTCTTATTTCAGTGACCTGGCCGCAAATTGTCGGCATTTCGCTTAACTCCAAACTCTACTTGTCTCGAAATTTTCAGCGCATTTTATGACTTCGACTTAACGAGGGATTACTGTACTTCTCACCGCGGCACGTGTTTTTGTATTTCCACCTATTAGTATACTCCCGTAGGTGCAAGCACGTTCGTGGCCGGACGGTTCGGATTCTTCGGTTCGGTTCGGTTGGGGATCACTCATAATCTTTGTTTCGCAAATATCTGTTTAGCATACGCCTGCATTATTTGTGATTTTGTAACTCATTTTGGAGCTAATAAGCCGTCCAGCGTGCGCTTCGCTTTTTCATCGCTTCTTTCCTTGGAGCCTCTCATTTGACTCTACCGCGCGCCGTTCCCAGCGGCAGCGAACATTTTTTATTCTAATCATAATCCTGGCCCAAGATGGACTGTCTTTTGAATCACCTTGGTATGTGATAGCTCTAAGCGCAATGCGCGACCATTGGCTCTGTGACGTTAACTTGTCACACGCGGATTTCTCAAAAGACGCAGTCGTGTTCCGCGACCGAGAAACGGTTACACGAAAAGCCATCTGTGACCACGCGCAAGCCGCCCGTTTCACTTGGCGCGTGCACAGCGCTCAGATCAACACAGGCGACGACCCAGTGCCGCACGGATGACGGCGACGCGGCGCCCGTCGTCGCCTTCGGTATGTGACGATGTTTCCAAGGCTTTCCAGCGCGCGGCAGGGGTGCCCTCACGGCAGTCGGCGCCTGCACGCGGCAGCGCCAAGCGCGCCTTCCGATGTAAACAGAGGTCGACTGATGCCCTTGGCGCGGGGCGCATGTGGCCGGGGGAGCAGCGGCGCGCCCGCTGGGGAAGGTGCGTCTTCCGATTACGCGGATGGCGCCCCCTTCCCTCCCTCCCCACTGCCGTTGTGAGCCGCCGACACCTTTCGCCTTTGTTGCGCCTTCGTCTTTGTTGGTGCGCTGCTTCAGCATAACGGTCCTTCATTCACTGCGCTCTACGAAGAAAACGGGGAACAGAAAACGACGGTAACGGAATTGTGCGCGCTGTTGCCGCTCGCGCCAAGTTATTTGTAGAGCGCGAGCTTAAAGTTTTTATCGTGTCGCTCCTGTACTTGCACACGCGTGCTGCTTCCTGTTGTCCACTGCAGCGCATAATAGGGCGGCGGCAGGCGTAATTTCCAGGTATTTATGGTCCGGAAAGGGCGCCCTCCGTCTCCGCGCGCGACGACGTGGTCTGGCGCAATTTCCGGAGCTGCGGCGGCGTCCGGCTGCAACTTTCTCTCGAGGACGGCCGCCGCCGCATCGTGCTGCTGCCGGAGCTCTTTCGCGTGTTTTCTTCCTTCGTGGGTGTTGGGAGCGGCACGGCAAAGTTGAAGTCGCACTTCCGCGTGTCGAGAAGAGGGAGAGGGGCGTTATCTTCTGGTGCGCGAATCCCTGTTCAGCGGCATGGCCTTATACGGCGTCGTCCTTTCCGAGACGCCGGCGCTGCAGTGCCTCATCTGCGTGTCGGAGTTGGACATACACGATGTTTGTATCCGCTAAAAAAACACGCTCTACGCCTTGTACGTACGTGGGCTTTCTTCGGGCAGCTGTGAAGAGTGCTGAAACTGCCAGGCTGCTCGCTCACTGTGCTGGTCTTAGTGTTTGTAGTTTGAATATGGCAGTAATGTGAAATTCTGGTAACGCATTGCTGTACGTAGGAGGGGCGACTGGTCGCTTGGTAGCAGATATCGAAACTGAAACTACCTGGGTCGACGCGATAACGTGGCACACGCGACTGCGGCTCACGTGTAAAAGAAAATCGGCTGAATCTCCTGTGAAATTGTTGTCTTCACAGGGTAGGAAACACACGTGCGGGTGTCTACCGGAGCCCCAGTGCAGTCAGAAATACGGGCCCCGCAATCTCATACGTGCGCCGGCATAACGCCTTGCACATCGGTGACGGCAAGCGGGTGCCCCGTGTGACAGTAGAACGTGTAGCCCAGCTTCTCCCTTCGCACCGTGGCGGGCCCTCTCTCCGCTGTCGGCAATAATTGGCAGTCTCTGCGGGGTAATCGCGCTTAATAACGAACCAGATGGTCGCAATGAAGTGCCGTGTGACCCGTGCGAGGCGATTCCGTGTGCCCGGAAGTGCACGTGGATCCCCGCCGCGGAAGAAGGGGCCAGGGATGATCGCGCGGTGCCTCGGTTTTCTCAAGCGCGCCCCTTTGTTGTCGCCTTACTTCCGTCCCACTGGGACAGCCGGAGGAAGAAGCAGCTCGCGGGAAGAGCGCGCACACCGCTCGTCCGCCTCGTACTCGACATCGTGCACTCGCCCTTGTTGTTAGGCACAGCGTGCCAAGTCGCGCTGCTGTCGCTTCCCAGCATGGCTCCGCGCTTTTCTTTTATTTTACACTTTGAAGGCAAAATTTTTTGTCTGCCCATGGTGGTTTGAAAATGAAAGTAGAGTTGCCTTCAGCGGTGCCGAACCATGTTGAAACATTCGCGCGCGCAAATATCACGACTACTCGGCCACAACTCTTCGGTTTGTGTGGCGTGCGTGTGTATTTGTGTGCGCGCTCCACCTTATCGACTCTCCTAGTTTACGTGACAAAGGTTGGAGTAATCGTGAACCTTGTAAAAATACGCAAATATATGCAAACCTTGCTCCGTACGTTTTGTGGCAACTTGAACAAAAGCGAATGAATTAAAAAGGAAAGGAACCGTGTTCATATTGTTTACTTGATGTATTTTTAGTTCACAAGCAGAAAAACATTCGTAAATTACATGCAAATACTATATAGCTATGGTGCACGCTACTTGTGTACACACCCACATATAGGATGTGTTCATAATCAACGGTGTTCTTAGATGAAGCAGTTGAATGTCCGAAGGACCAAGTTTGACGAATTGTAACTGTCACGTGTTTAAGGCCTTAGCAGGCCTCGAATAACTGATTAGCGCACACTTTTTCTCACACGTGTACCGTTAAGGCAATATGCTGTGATCGTGTGAAGCCTGCCACAGTTCCGAGAATCATAGGCGCGTTTATTTACTATGTTGGCCTTCGGGCGGCCGACCTCATCGCCAGTGGCCGCTGCGCACGGGCGTTTCTCTTCGTTGCTGCCATTGTGGATGCTGAGGAGCGCACGTGTTCCCCGGCTGTCGCGGGTCGCACGGGGACACGTCGAGCTGCTCCTCCGGTTTCGCGCCTTTTCCTGTTCCGCGCAGACCGCTGGCTTCCACGAAGCCCGACCGGCGACGCGCTTCGGATCAGCCTCGACGCGAGGCGGGGGAAGGCAGTGTTGCTTGTTTGCACAGGCGCTGGTGGCCGCCCTTGGCAGAAGAACCCACTGGCATATGCTGGTTCTTCTACATGGGCCAGCCTTCTGCCGCGTGGCACTGACGTCCTGTTCGTCACGAGTGAAGCCAGTCTCGTGGCATGTGCTGATAGTGGCGGACAAGTGACGTTCAGTCCGAGATCGTGGGATGGACGCCAGCAGTTATAGCATTTAGAGAAATTATAAGAACAGCGCAGTTCTTGTGCTGTGGTGAATGTGTCGTGGGCGTCGTCGTAGCACTCTGGATAGCTTGTGACTGATGCGCCACTGGGTGCGGCAAGTCCGAAGCTCGCTGCGGATCCTGCTGAAAGAAATCACCTGTTCCTACGTGCCGAGCAACGTCAAACTTAATGTACGTAAAGCTGCGGTTGCAGGTCGACGACTTTAGCGCTCAAAACTTAACGTTGTGGCTGCGCCGTGCTGTTGCAGGTTTCAGTGGATGCCACGTGCTGGCGCTTCTGTTTCACGCAAGCAGAGAGGACATTTAGCGGAAGTGTACTTTGCTACTCGCCTAACTGCCACTTCTGTAATTAGCATCCCAGTCGAAAAACACAACAGAAAAATACGACAGAATGATCCTGTGAGGGAATGGGACATTCTGTAGTCTGTAGTAAATCCTGTCCTGTAGTCTAGTAAATCCTGTACTGTAGTCTAGTAAATTCTGTCCTGTAGTTTGTCGTAAATCCTGTCATGTAGTCTGTAGTAAATCCTGTCCTGTAGTAAATCCTGTTCTGTAGTCTGTAGTAAATCCTGTCATTCTCGAATTTCAACTTGTTTTGCATAAGAAATTTACTTCCCGTGATGTTTTTTTCTATTAAGTACCTGAAGTATGCAGGATATGCATAACAATTTCAATAAAAATAAAAATATGACCAACAAACATAAGAATTTGGGGGAATTCTTGCCTTTCTGGAACAAGCTTAACATTGTTTTCAGTGAATAACTGATTTCACAAAGCTGTACCAAAAGGCAATGTAAGCAATGCAACAAGTGGTACATTCATGCATGCAATACAAAAGTTTGATGTAAACAGATTGCACATGCCTGATGCATGTGCAGTCGCGGAAACTCGTGCACACGCACACTGCACACGCGGAAACTCGTGGATCCGGCAGCCGCAGAACGTAACGCTGGAACACGCCGGAGACAACGCGGTCTCCAGCGAATAGCGTGGCCGATGCTCGCGCTAGGCTTTTTTTCTTTAATAGCCGTGTAATTACAAATCCGCGTAGCTGTTTAGAAGAAATACAGACGTCTTTCCTTCAGGGACACCTAAGTAGCGCTACAAAATTTAGCTAGACTCATTTGGGCACTTTTCAGCTGATTTGGCCGCGCTTCTGAAGCAGGGCCAAATCGCGTCCCATCATCGCGTTCCGTCAATGACGCTCAATCTGTTCATGAAAGCAAATTTATTCTGCCGGATTTATTCTCCCGGATTTATTCTCCCGGTCTGTCGTGTGACACTTTTGCAATGAATCTAAAATTCTCTTTCAGACTGTAAAAATCTGCAGGGACTACAAAATGTTCGGTCGCATGGCAGATAATAATAGTAATTACGGAATCCAGTCGTAGTGGCTGAAGGACAGTCTGTGGTGCAACAGAAATTTGTGTAGTGCCTACAGGGTGTTGAACAACAGAAGTTTCTGTAGTACAACAGAAATGTCTCATGCGACAGACATTTTGTAGTTCTACTACAAAGGTGTTTGTAGTGGGGCTACACAATGTCTGTCGCATGATAGATATGTGTGTTGTACTACATAAATTTCTGTCGTACGACAGACATTCTGTCGTCCTACTACAGAGATTCCTGTCTCACAACAGAACATCCTGCATTCCCAACAGAAATTCCTGTTGTGCGACAGAAATGCCTGTCGTACGACAGATTTTCTGTAGTTGTACTACAGAAATTCCTGTCGCACGACTGACCATCCTGTAGGTCAACAGAAATCCCTGTCGTGCGACAGAAATGCCTGTCGTACGACAGATTTTCTGTAGTTGTACTACAGAAATTTCTGTCGCACGACAGACCATCCTGTAGTCCCAACAGAAATCCCTGTCGTGCGACAGAAATTCCTGTTGTGTTTTTCGACTGGGATGCTTATGCATGTAGGCTTGGGCACGTGTCTCTGACAGACGCTTCAGTGTTTTAAGGCCACAACGCATTTCACTAAATCCACGACTAGTCTGCCAGAGCCGTCGATCTGACATGGCGTTTGGGTCTCGCATTCCGGAGGCCATGCAGGCTCGATTCCCACCCAGACTCGAGTGGATCCCATTTTCTTTTCAGCTCTTCCGCTTTCCCTTTGTTGCTCTTGAGCCTTCGGCCATTTTGTACGCCATCTCTTGGTCCGGACACCGGATTTTCGGCCTGCTGAGTCAACTGGTGGTTTCGCATTTCAAAAATGGCGGTGCAAGGACGGCTTCGACGGGACTCGTAGCATAATGAATGACCCTGGAGAATCAGAACGTGCTGGCAAATGTCGCGTTGTCGCGTGTTCGGCGGCCGCCGTACGGGGGACGTGGGTGGAGGCGTTCGTCCGCCTCATCGGGGCACACGGCACATGAGCTGAGTGTTACGGCACCTTGCCCGACTCTAGGCAATCATATCACCTGGCTGGGGTCCGCAACATCGCTTGATTAAAAAAAAGAACCACAATCGAGCGGCGAAAACAAAGCACAAACTAAGCAGCCTAGCATGCTGGCTGACAGATTGCGCCTTCCGTGATCGTGTGTCTCCTCTTTCTGGTCACCTCTCCGAAGCTTCAAGTATGTCATCAATCAGCCGAAGAAGCTTCCTTTGTTCAGTTTCCACCTTGTATTGAGATGTGGAACCTCATTTAACGTGCATTGAGGTTATGGGATGTGGTATTAGTCACCACACTTTAGACAGCGTCAAGCGGAAGAAACACGTAACGAAGGAAATAGTGGAACAGAATCATTGCAAGTGCGTGATCCCGCAAATTAACTCGAACCCAATGAATATCGCTGGTGAGTACGGACAAAAAGATAGTTAAAGGACACTGGAGTGAAGTATAAACTTTCGCTAACTACCTCACCAGGTTGAAATCTAGAATGCATATACCACGTGCGGAGTTTTTTCGGCCGATTTACACGCATTTTTGAACAAAGAAAGCGTGATCGAATGCTGTGTTTTCCGCCCACCATCCTTCCCGCCGATTTTTGTTTTCGGGTATGGCGACACTGGCAAGTCCACAAGGCCGGATTTAGCGGATTAGATACCCTGTGCGTGAACAAACAAGATGTCAATATTAACTACGAAAAGGGTGAAAATTCACATTTTTAAAGCTGACATAGCATGAAAACATACCGCTAACCAGGTGTGACGTCATTACGATAGTTCGTGTTTCGGCTTTTCTATCGCCCGTTACAGATGAACTAGGGCTCTAGTTTTCCGCTAAATAGTCAAATAGTAGGTTAAAAATGGATTAAACTGCAGATTCACAGATAATCCATGCTAGCAAAGGATTCGCAGTATCGACGTCTATTTGACGCCGTCGCGAGCGCCAGCGTGACGTAGTGGGAGCCGGTGTTTGACGCTTATTCCTAGAAACAGAAAAATTGAAGCTTATTTCTCAAAATTCAGTGCAGTTAATTGGGGCTCGTATCGGTTAATCTAGAAGATAAAGCTGTACCATAGCAATTTTATTTATACATGTTATTTATCGAACGGTTTTTGGGAGCTGGGGCCCTATTCGCGACTGCACAAATTCCCGGGAAATCTGGGAATTTGCCGGAAGTCGTTTCTGATTAGCTTTCAATTTTGGTCACGTGCTTCCCGTTGACAAAGCGGTTGCGAGTGCTGTAGTCATTTTGCCGTTTCATGACGTTTACTGTCAACAGTTCTGCAGTTTGCCTTATTTCTCCCTACGGGAAGTGCACAATTCTTGGCCTGCAATGAAAAACTAGACTAACTACACAGGACATGGCAACGTAAGCCTGTCTTTGCTATTCAACAACAATACTGCTTGTAATACACGTCCTCTCTGTGATTGGCTGAGAAGGCGTGACGTAATTTAAAAAGTTGGCGGGAACGATCACGTCACACACTGGCAACTTCAGCCTGCGTAAGTGACGTAATGTGACGTAACAGCTTGAAAATGGCGGCTGCTTTTGCCGCGAAAAAGGGCAAAAATTTCCCCCACCTTCGGCGCCGCGAAATGTTCGCGAATTTGCAGCAGGCGCAGTTTCGCATGCACGCGGTTTAAAGCATGTTTTCTACCGAAACAAATTATAGTTTCAACTGTTTCCAAGTCAGTGATCACGGAGCATACAAATAACTTGCAGTATTTTGCTTTTATGTTTGGTAATAAAATAAAAATTATTTGTTTGGTGTAACCGCAACGTAAGAGGGCAGTACTAGCCTCTCCATGACAAAGAGAATCCAATGCATGGCATTTGTCCACACGTCCTAGTAAGCTGCTGGGTCACATGATCGAACTCAAGAGAAAAATAACAAAGAAAAGTGACTCTTTTGTTCATTACAGCGCTGATTGAAGTCGAGCTTGACGAATGAGTGAATCGGCGACATCGGTACGCTCCGCGGTTATCAGGCGTAGCGCTTCGCTGCTCTTATGTGTCATACAAGCGATGGTCGCGGCGTGGTCGCGGTGGTCTTTTTCTGTGATCATGCCATAAACTTGTAACATAGCAGCAGACGATGGCGTGGCGGCGGTGGCGGCCGGGAAGGTGATAACGGAACAAAGGTTGCATTGAAGCAGAGAGCCCAACTATGTTACTAAAAGTGATTGAAATAAATAAATAAATACGGTAAAAAAATGTGGAGTGTTCTTAGGTCGACATCCGCCTTTCGCTCGCTTTTGGATAAACGTTACTCTATCGCCTTGTGGTGTTGACGCCAATTTTGATCTGCAGAAATGTGTTTCTCTTGCCAGCCTCATCTACCGTCTTAATTTTTATTGTACATGTCAAGTGGTTTCATATCTTTTATGCACAATATTTTATACCTTGGGTGTGATCTTTATGAGTGAAGCATGGAGTGAAGCGTCAATTACACTGCTTGTCGTCAGAGCTGTATACGTGCATACGTCACTGATTGCTTACGTTGTGCTAACGCAAAAAAAACATGGCGAATTTTCCGGAAATCCCTGAGCTGAAGTCACTCTACCTGAGCTGGCGCAGCTCATTGGCGCGTGCTTTCTAACTTCGCGCTGTGTGGTTCACGCAACGCGCGCCGTATGGGCAGTATGGGTTCCGTGACTCTGTCTCGTTGCAGTTAGGGGCAGCTTTCATCACTTTCATCCTGTCCCGATAATTCGTTATTTTCTGCAACGCTTTGTATGATCTGGAAAAGAAAAGGGGCGATTAACCCGCTGCTTGCCTCGTTTCTAGTCCCTGGCAAGGTTTGACGCACTTTCTCCTCACTGGAGGGCTCCGAGAACGAACGCATTTAGACACACTAGTTTATCTAGTGGCTCTAGGCACATTTAGGTCAGACTTAGATGAAGCACCTGAAGTGGGTTTGCGGTACGTCTGATTCCAAACGTTATCCGAAACAAGCTAGCAAGACCCCTAACCGTACCAGCACTTGTCAGTTGTGTAAAAATGGCTTGGAAGCTTCTGGCTCGTAACTATTTGGGCTTTTTACAGGGCTTTTACATGTGGCTTTTTGTCACGCCTACCGCTCGGAAACAACAGCGGCCTGACTGGAGTCGCGCGTCTAGCAAGCCCAGTGCGGCCGCGCTCGGTCGAAGGGGGATCTTGTTGGGGGCGCTATCTCCTACGCGACGACTTCCCCAGCCTTCCGTGTTTCGAAGCCGGGATGGTCGCCGTACGGGGAGGTTGCTGGCCTTTCACGGACGCGACGCGAGTTGTCTGCCGACGGATGGTGCACGCATGAGTGTATGACGCATCATTCTGTGGCTGACGTAATGCGCAGTGCAGGCCGCGTCGGCCGCGTGTCGGCAACAGCCAGCCAGACCGAAGAGGCCGCGTGATGATGTTTTCAGCCCGTTAGATGAGAGGAGCGGGCAAATTTTGCTGCACCGTGTTTCTACCTCACAAATAACTTGGTAGTGTCCCGAATGCCTTTGGGTTTTTTTGTTTTGTTTTGTTTTTTGACCAACTGTGTATGCAGCGGAAGAGAAAATGGGGACATGAACGTGCGCACGCAATTCTAAATGAGAGGACTAAGGCTATGGGTTTCAAGGTTGGGGATGACTTAAGTGGAAAGCCACGAAACGTCTTGGGGGTGAGTAGGTTTTATGGCGTTGGATACAACGCATGGTGGTGACTAGTATTGGTGCAGTGGATGCATATGCATTTTTGTAAAGTGATAAAAGAAAATTGACGAAGTGTTTTTGCAGTCAACAGTCTACGTGGTTTTAACTTCCATACAAATACAGAGAGAAGGCTTCAAATATGTGTCGTCATCATTGTACTAGGATTATCAGACATAACGCAATCGTCTGTGAATTAACAATTACACTTTGAAAACAGTGTCTGCGAGTACATTTATTATTGCTATATTTTTGTATGTAAGGTAGTTGTGGCGAACTGTAATTGGGCTCATTACTATTGAATTTGTTATAAATGGTTGAGGCAAATATTTGTTAGTGCTACACAGATAACACTGTGGGGGGCTCGCAAATTCCATTGGTGTATGCACCATTCTGCATGCATTTCTTTTGGTGGTCCTTTGATTGTGCTGAACGATCTTTTCCTTTTTGTTTTTGTGCAGGTGACATAACGCAGAAGGGCTACGAAAAGAAACGGGCCCGGCTCTTAGCTCCGTACCTCCAATCCCACCCAACGGGTAAGCAGAAAACGAACTCATCGGGAAGGGCATAGCGTTTGTAGTATGCACTGCAGCAAGCGCTGACCATATTGGTCAGGGCTTACTGCATTGCTTACTCTATAGGCACTACACCGGCTGAACTGGGCATGCTACTAGCATGGAAATGGAGTGTCAAGGGGCTTCTTGTGAGGCAGATTAGCAAGCTCTTTGGTTCGGCTGGGCCAAAGACTTGGAAACACAATGCACAAAGTATTTTGTTGATGCTTAAAGGAGCCATGCAGACAAAACACAAGTTTGGTTCATTCGAAAGATTGCCTCGTTAGAATCGTATTGAAACCAATCTTAATGTAAACTTCACTCAAATAAGCTATATAATTAGGAAAAAAAAAGGAAATGGCCATGCGACTCACTAGCTCATTTCCCGCGCTAGAATCTATGACGTAATAGGCACAGCTGTACAACAAGCCAAGGCCGGCAAAAGCAAACGCAAGATAGGCAAGGCTTATAAGCTTGCAGAAAGAGCTATTTTTGCTTATATGTAAGGCATATTCATTTTAGAGAAGTAAGAATGGTGGGTAAAAAATGGAAGTTACGAAAGTGCATAGAAGTACCAGTGCGTACTGTAGTTGGTACTGCTTGCACTATGTTTGTTATAGCTGCACAGCAGTTCGGCACTTTGGGGTTGTCTCACACGACACTGGCTGATTAAAGTTATGAAAGTCATTCTTGGCAACAGCGCGAAAAAAGAAGTGAACGAAGGGAACGGACAGGACGAAGTTGTCTCCCACGACACAGGCTGATTAAAGTTATGAAAGTGCATTGAAGTACCAGTGCATACTGTTGTTGGTACTGCTCGTACTATGTTTGTTATAGCTGCACAGCAACTTGGCGCTTTGGAGTTGTCTCACACGACACTGGCCGATCAGCGTAAGAGACATTGTCTTACGTGACTCTGTTTGTCGAGCATACCCCATGTTTCACGAAACGATTACTACCTACCGTAACAAAAACAAGCCATGTGCAAATACGGTCAGAAACAAAGCAAAGGCAGGCAGTGGCCCTGCGCAGTATGGTGGCACCATCTAGGAAGACTAACGGTTAAAGAAATTAGCAGTAGCATAGCTCGGCTATGCCAGGATATACGTAGCGTGAGCTAAGGTTCAGCGATCCAGTCCAATCCGGTCCAGTCCGGTCCGGTCCAGTCTAGTCCAGTCCAGTCCAGTCCAGTCCAGTCCAGACCAGTCTAGTCCATTCCTCGCGCATGCGCAGCACGGCTCTCCAGGAGCCACACGAAACGGCTATCAAGTGGGTTCGGCGCAGCATCAGACTTGGCTACTGCGCAACAGAGGCGCACACCTAGGCACGCGCCGGCACCAGTGCGTCTGCCGCGGCTAGGACGTCACTCCTCTGGAATGTGCAGACCAGCGAATGTGCATACCCAATTCTCTACACACTCGTACTCCAATTGGATTGGATTTCCAATCAGATCCAATACAATCCTATTTAATCCAATCCAATGCTCCTTGCGCTTGCGCAGCACGGCCCTTCAAGGTCCACGCGAAACTTCTCAACCTCGGCTAGTGTAGCTTATGCTACAACAAAGTGTTCCACAGTCTGCTGCAGCGTGAACAGCGCACAAACGTTCGCTTGAAGACCTGTCCTTGTTACGCCATCACAGATGTCATGAAACACATGATTTGTTGGGAGAATCAAAATTTTAACTTAAATTCATTAATTTCTCAGTGAATAAAGCATTGTTAGCTGCCAGACAAGCACTGGGGGCACTATAAATCACGAAATCTTTCGAATAAAACAAACTTGTTCTTTGTCTGCATGGCCCCTTTACAGAAAAGAAAATTCCTACACCGCACAATGCAGTGTGTATAACAAAGAATGGCATTAAGCACTGTCAGCAGAGAAAAGGCACACAGAGGGCACAGTTCTCTCCTGAGACGAGTGGCATTATCGGCGTACCCAGTACATCCGAAGGACATTATGTGCATGCCTTTTACAGCCAAACAAAGGGGGAGTATCAACTAAATCCTTCTTGTATCGTGGTTAGAAACCTGCTGAGGGAGCCAAGTGACATTTTTCAACTTTGGTCTCAAGCTTCACGGGGCCCTGTAAAAGTGTCAGCTGATTCCTAATGGGTATATTAACCAGGGGGGCAGTATAGGCTTGTTAATGTTGCTTACTTGACGTATTTTAATGCAGGAGGTGAGGACGAAAAGGAGTGTACATGCAGGTGCACACACAGTGTGCGACTTTCAGCAATTTATTTTGAGATCATCATCATCATCAACAACAACAGCCTACTCAGGTCCACTGAAGGATGAAGGCCTTTCCCTCTGACCTCCAATCGCTCCTGTCCTGCACCTCTAGAATCCATTCCCTGCCCCCAAATTTCCTTATTTGGCCTTCCCTTTTTGCTCCGCCTCTTGGTATCCACTCCGTTGTTACCCTGGTGGCCCACTGGTTGTCATTTCTTCTCGCTACGTGGCCAGCCCAAGTCCATTTATTTTTTACTTCAACTATGATGTCTTCTACTCGAGTTTGCTCCCTAATCCGGGATGCTTGTTTCCCTGAGTGGTTTCTTTTTTCTTTTTTTTTTAGCTTCGTATTTTTGCCATGCCTATCATTCTTCGTTCTGTGGCCCATTGAGCCGATCTAAGTTTGCTTTCCAGTTGTTTAGTGAGGCATCAAGTTTCAGCTTCATATGTCATCACTGGCAGTATGCATTAATTGCACATTCTTCTTTTGAGTGGTGGAGGTAGCTTACTTTTCATTATTTGGAACTGCTGCTGAGTGCACCCCAGCCCATACCTATTCTGTGGTGTTGGGGCCAGCACTGACCACCTGTCCGAGGTAGTTATATTCTTGTACTTGTTCTAGCATTTCTTCACATATGCTTCTTTCTGTAAACCTCAAATGGCTCGAGTATCCTCCGTTTATACGTAATCCCGTGTTTTCCCAGTCAAGCTTCCTGAATATGAATGAATATGAAGCTTCCTGTCACGTTATGGTTGGTGAGGTGGGCAGTTGAAAATATGCCCTTTTAAACAAATTCATAAGTTATGGCTGCAATGTTTTCTATTGAACGAAATTGCAGTGAGGTATGAACTGCCCTATCTTTCAAATAACATCGAATATAATTAAGTTCTGTGTTGTTTTCTCATTCCCCTACATTCATAAGTTGTCACAACTCCAAAAAACAGCCCAGCTCTCGCATGTAAAATACTTTTTTTTTTTTTTCCATGCAAAGGAAATGATGCCCTGACACATGGGCTAAGAATCTCTGCAAAAAGAGGCACCAAAACTTGTTTTGACTATGTGCTCTAGGGGTCACTTGAAGCATTCCCTGTCATGTCGCAAAGAGTCCATCATACAGGTGGGGTGTTGTTGAAATGACCAACTTAGAGAGCAGCGAAGCAGGTGGGTGGTGCACTACATATTTCCGCTGCAAATTCTGTGGTTGCTCCACTCTCCCGTTTGATTGATGTGCTGTCTGCAAAAAAAGGGTGCCTTGATATGCAGAATAATTGAAGCCAAAACAATTAATGACAGCACTTACAGGTAATTGCATCAGTTTACTATGTGTAGCATTATTGAAAGAGAGCTTGCTTATCACAGTGCTCCTCTGCCTCATATTGGACAACACATGAAAAGGGCCGTACTAGTCTGGCTTAAATGTTTCTTGGTTTAGCTGATTTACAAAAACGCAAAGTAGAAAGCAAATGTTTCATGTTTGGGACAGTAATAGCCCACACATTGAGAACCAACATAGCAAAGCATATCTAGCACTTCTTTGGTGAGGTAACCATATGTTAGTCTGCTCCAACAGTCATTGCAGAAAGTGTCAGCAAACAAGCAACGGGCCTCAATGGAAGCATTGCGAATCCTCTCGGAAGCAGCTGGTGAAGGCGCACACTGGATGTTTTTGACTGGCACAAAGGATGAAGCACTTTCACTTTCTCAATGCTAAATGTCTTGCGGTTGTGGCACTTTTATTAGTTTATTTGTGTTTTTTTTACAGTAAAATAGGTAGTTATTTTTAAAGTTCACCAATATCCTGGTGGCTTGGCATGTTTGCCTTGCATATGTATGGAGGTTGTATCCTGAGAATTTATTCTGTCCATTTCGAAGAATTTATTTCTTCTGTTTTGAAGACTTGCCAAATTGGACTATAGAAATTTTTCGAGGCATGATGTTTGAAACAGACGGCAAGCAAGGAACTCTAGTAAACGGTTGGCATTGAGGAAATGTTTTAGCAGTTCAGGTGCCGAAAGAGTGTAGTGCATGCTTGGCTGCACTGTGTTCATAGTTGTGTGCAAGTCTTTCAGTTGGACCTGGGTACAAAAAGGTAAAGTAACACATATTGCATGGCTGGCACTACACACATCGTACCACCTTACCACACTAGGCACTTCCCAGGTACTCATGTCCCTGCATCACAGTGCTTGCGAATAAAAAAAATTTGAGGAAAAAATTTCAACTATTTCTGACATTGTTGCAGCTGCACTGGAAGTCCTTCGTATTTTTTTTTTTTTTGAACGGCACAAGCAGGGCAGCATTTAGGTTGAAAAATAAAGTTCTCTGACTTGTAGACATTTTAACCAGTTCAGGTGCGGCATTGGTAACAGACAAAAGACAAGGAAGGGATGAAGCAAAGCTCAGGGGATTGGGCTAAGCATTGTCCCGTTGTCCTATTCATGCTTCATCCTTGCTTTTTTGTAACACTACTAAACACACCAGTTTATGCGAATTCACCCTGGAAAGTGGGTGGTTTAAAGGAACCATAAAGACCGCGTACAACTTTGTTTTGTGTGAAGGATTTTTATGCCAGAATCACACCCGCTTCAATTTCAAAACAAGCTAATTCAGCTAAGTAATTAACGAATTAGGGGTGCCGACTCATTAGCTAGTTCTCCACACTTTGTGTGTGATGTTGCAAGGCCAAATTTTCATTATTGGATGAGGTGTACAGAGGCAATTACAAATAAAATAGTATTATGGGCTTGCATTTTAAACTAATTGGGGTTTAAATAGATAGCTAGTTCTAGGTTCTCTCAGGACTAGCGATGGGCTATGGTACAAAAAATGTTGGGGAAATTGACATGATTTGGTGGCAAAAATTCCCAGTGCCAAGGATGTTGTGCAATGTCTGAGTGGCTCTTTTAACAGAATTGTAGCACTTTAAATTGAAAGAATGGCTTGCAAATTGTGTTCCCACCCACTTTTCAAATTTTTTTTAGAAACAGGTCATTTTAAATCTCCCATTATTTTTAACACAAATTCCGAAGTGAAGGAGCAGTGTTCCCCATTAAGTAAAATTGCAGTGAGGTAGGAATTGCTCACTGTTTCAAATAAGGCAGAGTTGTAAGTTGTCTTCATGGTTCCTTCAAGTAGTGGACCATAGTCACCCCAGAATAATCAAAGTGAAAAGAAATCGTAATTCTAAAAGTGCTCGCTCACTAGTGACTTGCTGTACTGTTGTCTATTTTAAATGTTTCCTGAATGTTGCCTGGTTTGTTAAATGAGGCTGCAGTAGTAGCTGTGCCAAGGAATTTAGACGTTGCAACGCACACTCTCTCTCTCTCCCTCAACAAATTTCTGTAATATCTCAGTAAAGTTGTGCTTGTAAATTTTTAGTCCTAATGTGCCTCTCAAATGCAGACTGTTCCCGTTTGTTGCCTTACAGGAGGAAAAAGGCAGAAGGTGCGCTTTTCTGCATGGCAGTGGTAACAGCACATATGTGTTGCATGTTATTTCATTCTAATGAAGCACAGATGAATTTGCTATGCATTTTCTGCCCAACACGAGTGGGCATGGTTGTCGTTGTTTGAGGTGGCCACGGACGCATGCGCTTCCAAGGAGCGTGTGTTGCCAGCTGTAGCTTTTCTGTAATTATTTCTCGCGGGAGCTAAACCAGGAGATCGCAAATGGTATGGGTACGTCCATAGGGCAGATTTTTATATTGTTCAACTGCCCCAAGCCAGCCTGTAGCAATTTTCGTGGGGTGAAAAAAGGCACCGTTGTTGTAAATCAAACTAACATAGCCTTGAGCGCTGTACTTGGTGAAAAGGGAACTGAGAGGCGGGGATCTTGCTCTTCACATGTTTGCGACTTGTGTACCACTTTTGCAACACAAAACATGTCTGGTAATGTTCTGTGAACTTGAAAGCGCCAGCCTCTGGTGATCTAAGTAGCTACATGTAGGGTCTGTTTGGTTTACCGGTCTTGCATATTTTGTAGGAATGTCGGACTATCTGTTGACTCCACAAGAAGAGTACGTGCGAAACAAATTTCCTTTGGATTTCATTCTTGAGTCCGTCATATAAATTTAAGAGTGGTTATTTTAAGGTGTGAAGAAAGAAGGCGGGGGGGGGGGGGGGGGTATTTTAATGTGTGAGGTCTTTCCTAGTAACCCAATATAATCCCCTCCCACGCCATGCCGCCGGGTGTGTTTGTGATGGAGGCAGGTGCATTCCTCATTGGGAGTGAGAGGAAGATGCAATTTCATTATCATGCTAAATCTGGTGCAACACAACACACATGCTTTGAGATGGCTTGGAATACCCCTGAACATGCTTACACATTTAGAACTGCATCTCAGCCTGCCTGTGGTAAGCCCAGGATTGGACTAAAGATACCGTAATCACTTGACAAGGATAAGGGGGTATTGGTCATGTTACAGCACTGGTGCGTAGTCATCAGTGGTGGCTCCTTATCAGGTCAGCATGGGGGCAAGACTCCATTTAAGAAATACTATAACAAAAACTTGGTGGAAGTAGCAGCCAAGTCTCATACAATGCCCGTAAATGTTGTGTGATTGCTATTGGAGCGAAGTGATTTGCTGAATGCACACGTCCCTCTTTAGTTCTGTTCCCACTCACAGAAAGTGTACAAAAATATGTCCCTTAAAAATATGCCTTTTTGGTGGAAAGGATGGGAATTGTCTGTATTTTACTTTTTAGGCTGCCTTTTGCTTGCAGGCTATGACTAGAAATAGTTATTAGAATTTTAATGAATGCACTTGTTAGCCTGCATAGTACACAAAAAAATATATTTAGTACATCCACTTTTCACCATGTCATCGGTATAGCATGCGAAGTATTGTGCTATCAGCCATTTCATCATCCACAGATATTTTCTGAAAGAAAAAAAGATCAGGAAAATGCCTGTATGAAATGAGGCTTGTTACTGTGGCATCCAGAATAGGTGTCACAAGAGTGTTTTAATTTGCCTTTTTGTAAGTATTACGCATCTGCTCATGACCATGCTTTGCTCATCTCACATTCCACTACTCATCTTCATGCCTGCTCTCTTTCCATGTATGGCCTTTTGGTGCGCAAACACAGCTATTGGTTTTCTCCCAAAATGTCAGCTTTTCCACATTTGTGGCACACACGGATTCTTGCATTAACCTATGTTTAAAATACTCGCTTTTTAAAATCTTCAGTTAGCTTGTGTGTGTAGATTTTATGCGCAGCAAGCATTTCGCAGCCTGCTGTCACCAATATCATGGTGACAGCAGGCTGCAAAAGGCAAGATATCATGGTTGACTCCATTGAATTTCTGGTTTGGGAAGCAAGGGAAGGTCATAATTCATGCCTGTACGCATTCTAATCTCCCTTGAGGCTGAAATCAGTATCTTGATTTTATTTTTTATTTTTTGTGGGTTAGCTAATGTGACGCTGTTGCCTTCAAATCTAGTACCAATCAAATTCAGTAAAAAGTCGCCCTGTAGGTCATTTCTGAGTGAAAGACCTGATAGATAGGCAAACTTTTTTTGCCTAACCTGTCAGGTCTTTCGCCCCTTCTATGGGATTTACACAATATCCGTCGGGGGTTGATAGGTTAATAGCAGTGCTTGTGTGCAACCTGCGGCATGTCTGCTTGATTGGTCCGGCAGTCATGGCACCATTCCTTGAGGCAGGTAGCCCCATCTCCTTGCTCTTTGGCTGCACACTGCAGAGCCCCTCTTTGCGCATTCCATGATCCGACACGCTGGGTCTCTGGGGGTGGTCATTGCAGCTCTGCCCACAGGCTCTGCTAGTCCTTCCACTCGAGCCAAGAGAAGAGCTCAGCGTAGGCTTACACGTAATGAGAGCAGGTATCACTCAGGTAGGTCCCCCCCCCAAGTGCCTGTGATAACCTTGTGTTGCCATCTTTCCAGACCTGACATGATGTTGTATAATGAGGAGGGTGGTGGCGATCAATATAGTTTGAGGATACAAGGGTGTAGTATGCTCCTCTCCCTCAAACTGGCTTTCAGTACCTAAACGCATTTGGCAATTCGGCAGTACACCTTTTCAGTAAGCTCTCATCAGGGAATTTAAAACGAAACCACAAATCACGGTTCAAATACTGGTGCACTCGCTTGCATAATTAGGTGCCTCATATTATGAATTGTTAATCCATCTTGGGCTTCTCACTGTATTTTTTTTTGTCCACCTCTGTCTTTGTGTCTCCTCAATTAGCACAAATTCGTGTCAGTGCCACTGTGCGAATCCTCCTAACATGGCTGTCACTTCGAGATGACAGGCTTTACATCAGGCGAGCTTTGTTCTGAAAAAAAAAAAAAAAAAGAGTAGTTGAAAACGAAAGAACAGAAAAAAAACACAACAAATTAGAAGTCTTGTTTTTGCTCTGGTTTCAGCTTGATTTGTTTGATGTGCCCATGCTAGCTTGGATACAGAGAAACTTCTATTGGTCTCTTGTTCAAAAGGTGCGAAGCCAACAATTTGAGGAAGGCATAGACTTTTGGTGATGCTTTTTGCACACACGTTCGGGAGGATGTAGCACAAACTTGTCACTTCAACTTTTTCTCCGAACGTGCACAGGGGAGGCAGCTAGTGTCACTAAATAAAGGCTTCAGCTTATTTAGTGACTAAGGCAAATGTTAGCAACCAAAATGTGGTAGGAAGGGGGCAGGTTTGTTAATTTGCAGCCATCTGGCTGTCTCTATGATGATGGATCATGGAACAAGAACAATCGCAAAGTACCTGATGGAACAAATGCTAGCGATTTTGCAGGTAACTAAGCAGACCAAGCATTTCATTCACTTTTAGAAGCATACTGAAGTTTTGTACCATATCGTTATAGTGCAAATGCGCTATCACCGGACCTCGTTAAAAGTATTAGCACGAATCCTCACTAGCTGTGTCCTTTAATGAAATTACCCAAGAAAAAGTTAGTCGGAATAAGGGCATTTGACATTGACCTCCAACTTGTAAACCTCCACCTCCAAGGGACCTGCTGTTAGTAGTCTCTTTTACAAATTGAATGTCTGGCAGCTAAGTATTTGCAAGCACCGAGCTAAAGAGTGCAATGTCGCAGTTTTTTTTTTATTTTTACATATCATCGTTACCTTGTGTTACCTGGAGTGCCACCAACAAACATATACATCTCTGTTCTTTAATTATTAAAGCAGAAAGGTTGCATCCTCAAACCTTATATTGATTGTCATGCCACATAGCTTCTTCCTATAGACAATATTTTTTTTTTTTTCATTTTCTCAGTGTTATCAAAAGGCATGTACTGATTTTTTGTGACTGTTCATGCCATTTGCCAATGTGTGCACTGCACATGCACTTTTGTAATACACAGTTTGTATGCACATGGTAGTCCTCCTGCACAGCAGTGAATTACTGTTGACACGTTTTCACTTTTGTGCATGGCATGTATTTTTTTTAACCAGTATTATTATAATTACATCATATTAAGACATCGTTGCAGTCAAGTGCATGTGAAAATTTTGCACTGATGTCTCAATTTGCTTTGCATTTTGTCTTAACTGTCACACTATCATCGATACAGTTTCATTCATGTAGACAAAAGTGTTCTAGTGTGCATTCGCTTAGTTCTTGGTAGGTAAAGTGAGGTGTAACTGCAGTTTCCATCTCCGCATCGTCGTGATCAGGGCCATATCCAGGAATTTTTTTCGGAGGGGGTTATTGGTTATGGGAAGGGAGGAGTTTTGTGGAATGGAAAACTAAGTCTCGCTTAATTAAGCACTGCCTGGAAAAAAATATTTTGGAAGGGCTTTGAACCCCCAAACCCCCCCTCAGGCTACCACCCTGGTCGTGACCAGGGTGGTAGCCAGAGGGGGGGTTCATTATTACACCAAACGAAGTAAAACCTCTTTGCCAGAGACGCTACGTTATTTATTTATTTATTTACCCCCGGGGCCAGAAGGCATTGCAGAGGGTAGGGGTTACAATGTTTACAATACAAACACGATAAAGCAGTCAGTTTGTTATACAAAAATAAATTCACCGCATTATGCAATGTTAGCTAGGGCGACGGGAAAAAGATGGTTATAAGAGTCATTTGAAAATGGGCTGGTTGGTTTTCCCATGTTCACCATCTCAGCCACATGGCACACAACAGACAATGGTTACTAGAGACACTTGGTTACCAAGGGCAATTTTTTTGGATGGTTAGAGAAAATTCGCTACTGTAACACCTCGTACAAGAGACACTGTTACAAGAGACAAATGGTTGCAAGAGACATTTGAGTGAAAACAGTTTGGTTGATTTTCCTGTTTTCCATGTTAGCAGCAATGCATACAAGAGACCTTGGTTATGAGAGATTCATTTCCTGGGTCCCTTGGGTCTCTCTTATAAGGAAGTTTTACTGTATTTAGAAGACACGGTGGGAGAGGGGCCTTATGGAAGATCCTGTGAAAACTGCCTTCAAGATAGAGGGCCTGCACCTAAGAGAACAAAGAGGTTCCAGCATCTTTTGAGGAGTTCGTGTCTGCAGGTGTGGATTTTGTGTGCTCCAAAGAGCTTGCAGATCATGTGATCCTCATGGAATTAAATGGTACATGTTCCTAGAAGATGAAGCAGATGAGGAGGCACAGGACTAAGAGGACATGGAGGGCAGGACGTGTCTGCTGTTGAGGCTGACGAACACCTGAGAGCACGTTGATGGTATTGTGAGCAACAGGAAGGCTTGAAAAGTGAAGTGCGTGACCTCCAGATGTTGGGGAGGAAGTTAATACAATATTCAGTCACTAAAACTACTATGAATGACTTCTTTAAGCCATGCAAAGCACTTTTCTGCAGACATGTTTAAGCACGCTGTGATATTGATGTATATAAAGTGATCTAGTGTGAACTCTCAGTGTTTTTTAGAATTTTTAGTTACAACACACCTTGGTTACAAGGTATGTTTCTTGGATCTCTTGTAATGAGGTTTTACTGTAGTCCCCACAGATAAGGTCTACCAGGCTGGAAAACATGCGATGCTGCACATACGAGCGAGCAACATCACAGTGCATCTTTCACGTGTGCCTCTGCTTACATATCGTATTTATTCGATTATAAGGGGGTTAGATTACGAGGCGAGGGTGCAGTTTGGAGAGTAAAAAAATCGCCATATATATATATATATATATATATATATATATATATATATATATATATATATATATACACACACACTCAGCTCCGAATAAAAGGTGGGGTGTGACTTTAAGACTACGGATTTTGGGAAAAAACCTCGCCTTATATTTGAATAAATATGGTACCTTTTGTCTAGGCAGATTTAATAGCTATAGCTGATGTTAGAGAATTGCAGCATATTGTTATAACTGGTAATGTTCTGGGTGAGTTGGGCTGTACTATCCTGTCATGGGGTTAAAAATGCTCCTTCTGGTGTTACACAGCTTCACATGTTCATTTGTTGATTTCCATGCTGCAAAAGATCAGTTAATGCAAGAGGGGTAAAAATGCTAGCTTTTCGCATTCTTGGCACATAAGCCGGTTTTGTTCGTGTAAGAACTTACTAATGCATTGTCTGCCTGCTTAGGTCCAGATAATTGTATTTCCGTTATTGCTGCAGCACAAAGGAAAAGGGCAAAAAAGTAATAAAAAGTAAAAGCAGCATACTTTTCTGTATGTTTAAGCAGCTTTGGTTGCATTTATATTGTTAAATGCAGTGCTATCGTAATGGTGCATTGTTAGCATGAAAGAAACAAAGAAACTGAAGTTCACATGATCAGAAAAATTTTCTTTTTAGTTTTTTCAGTTTTATGTTCTAAAGCACTCGTGACCTTTTTGGCACAACTGTTATCAGAAACATTGCAAGTCTTCAATGACATCGTCTTTTTTTTTTTTTTTTTTACATTTGACAGAAGAGCAACAAAAAACAGCATAAGGGTGAAAGTTTAGAATGCAACTAGGGGTTTTCTGAGTCATGCACTGACCAACACAGGTTTTGTGTGTAACATGGCATTGGTATAACGAAGTGATATTTTGGTCATATGGCCACAACCAGAATATTTCAAAGGCCATATGTCCAGAGTAATGTAAAGTGTGTTCCTTGTGGTTCAACTTTGTTTTTTACCAACATTAAGTTTATGGAGGTGGACACTGCTAAGCTCTGCTGCAGGTGGCATGACACAAATTTAATACAATCACCCGAGTGTTTTTGTTGGTTTTGTTGGATGCACAGAAGTCAGGCAAGAGGCAGTACAGCAGGCTCTGGCTGCAATGCAGAACAAGCCAAAACCATCGCTTCCAATGCCTTCAAAGAGGACTTCAGTGATGACTACTTCACCATCGAGAGAGCGCCATCCTTCAGGTATTTCAAATGTCTGCCATCCTTTGTTCCTGAATTCTTTTTTTTTATGGCCGGAGCAGTAATTACTCAAAACAAGTTATGTATATATTCATGCATATGTGCACTTTTTTGTTATTTACCACATGACACCATGAAAGCAACCCCGTAAAGTGCAAAAACTAGTTGGCCGATATCAGTATGATGCCGCTATAAATACAAGTCTACCACTCGTGCAAGCGGCATTTGTTATGCAGAAAATGTGAAAAGCAGGAAAACCAGTATTGCCACCTTACACATTTTTCCGCACTGCAATTCGTGACTTCACGAATTGCAAATGGTGTTACAGGATCGGCAGAGTTTGCTTAGTGCTTTTTGAAAAGGTCACGTCGGGATACGTAAATGCACAACGGTGTGTGGGATCTTCTGCTTAACAGATGCATTTATACAGACACAAACTTCAGCTAGTAAACATAATAAGCCATGGTGTCTCCCTACCACAATTGGTAATCTTCGTTTCAGTTTTAATTTCAGTAAAATCAACGAGTGCAGTCAAATGATTTACGTGGACATCAGCAAGGGGGGTATGCTTTCTTTTTAAACTGCTAGCACCTACCGTATTTTCTCGCATATAACCCGCCCTCGCATATAACCCGCACCCCTAACTTTGAACTCCCCGAAAAAAAAAAAAAAATCCTCGCGTATAAACCGCATGCTTAGCTTAAAAAAAAACTGTTTTGGGAAGTCACAACTGCAGTCACAATCTCGTTTACAAAAGAACTTTATTTCAAAGCGATCGCCGCAACGTTGATGGCGCCGATGTTCCGACGGCGCCGATGTGTTCCTTCAATCATCGCCGCTGTCGCTGCTGCCATCCGAGGCTTCGTCGCCGCTCTCGAAGACGCAATCGTCTTCGGTGCCATCCAAGCAATTGCTGATGGCGCACTTTTTGAAGCTCTTGCGCACCATGTCGGCCGGAATCGCCCCCCACGCATCCACGATCCACTGGCACAGCAACGCAATGTCTGGCCTCCGCACGCGTCCCGTCGGTGTGAGGGCGTAAAGGCCGTCGGCCATCCACTCGGCATACAGCCGCTTCACGTGCGCCTTGAACGGCTTATTGAGGCACACGTCCAGTGGCTGTAGCATGGAAGTCATGCCACTGGGTATGATCACGAGGTCGGTGCGGTGGTCAGCGAGGCGCGCTTTCACTGCTTCAGTGCAGTGGCCTCGAAACGAGTCCAACACCAGCATCGACCGCCGTGCCAACATGGCGCCCGGCCTCTTCTCCCAGATCGTGCGAAGCCAGTCACTGACGAGGTCACCATTCATCCACGCGTTATCTTCGGTTCGCACAACAATCCCTGGTGGCAGTGGAGTGCTGGGTAGCGTTTTGCGCTTGAAGATTACGTACGGGCGCAGTTTGGTACCGTCCGCCAAAGCGCACAACATTACTGTGCAGCGTAGTTTGGTGTTTCCGCCCGTCAGTACGCTTACAGATTTCGAGCCCTTTTTCTGCAGAGTGGTGTCCATGGGCATCTCGAAGTACACGGGCGTTTGGTCGGCATTTCCCACCTGGGAGAGCAAGTAGTTGTGCTCCTTCCGCAGCCCGATGACGTAACGTTGATAGCTCAACAGCTTATCCTCGTAGGCGTTGGGAAGCCGCTGGCACATAGTCGTTCGCCGCCGCATCGAAAATCCGTGCCTGGCCATGAATCGCTGGAGCCATCCACGGCTCGCACGAAACTCGCGTGAGATGTTCATCTCCCGGGCCAACCTCAGCGCTTCCATTTGCGCCATCTCCGTTGACACAGCGTGGCCGCGACTCCTCCGCTCCTCAATAAATTTGACAAGCTGCGTCTCAAGAAGGGGGTACGCACCAGTCTTCGGGCCGCGAAATGCTCGCTTCCCCTTGTGTGCACTTTCGAGAGAGAACTTTTTTTTTCGCCAGTCGCGAATGCAGGACTCGTCGACGTCGTGCCTCCTCGCAGCAGCTCTGTTGCCGATTTATTCCGCAGCAGCTATAATCTTGAGTTTTTCTTTCGCGGTGAAAGATTGCTGCCGAGACCCACTCATGGTGCCTCACCAGACAAGGCTGACCAGCGGTGCAAACTGGCCACACCTGACTCGGAGACAGACGCTGTCAAATCGCTGTTGTGACGCTGTTGATCAAAAAAAACAAAGCTCGCAAAAAGTGAATAACCACGCTACGGAGGGGATCTGTCTATGGCCTGTGTTGACTTTTATTGGCTTTGCACCAGGCGATGCCGATGGGGATGCGGACTGCACGGCAGGCCATGCATTGCCGTGAAGCCGACCTCTGCTTCCGGATTATTCGCAGATAACCCGCACCCCCACTTTTCAGGCGATTTTTTTCAATTTTTGGTGCGGGTTATATGCGAGAAAATACGGTATGTATAAGGTAGTCGGTGGCAAAAGGTGTGGAATTGCTAGCGTGATTGGCAACGTAATTGTTTCCACCATTAGCTTTACTCTGATCGCCATGTTGGGCGAATGCAGGGGTGTTTCTGGCACATTCTTCCAGATGGTAACACTGTACTGGCTCGGCACCACTACCACTGCAGGCTTTGTGATCATCAAGAGAATCGTAAATAGTATGCAATGCGCAAATTATAAGGTGTGCAGTACCACATTGCCACTGTTCTGTTCAGAAGCGGACAGGAATCGAAAGGGAACAAAAAGTTATTTTCTTCCTCCTGGACACCACAGTGTGAAATCCTTCGACTACATTGTCTCCGCACCCCTGTAGAAGCTGAGGGCACATTGCCATGCTGTGAACATCGTCTCGTTTAGAAACCAATTTTGGAATTTTATCGAATGCGGCTGCAGATCTTTCTGGTCCAAGTGGTGTCCCTCTTGCATGTGCAGACAGCTCGAGTGACGACGACAGCGTACTCAACGAGGGCAGCACGCCTGAGCAGGAACGACTGATGCGGCCCCTGCCCACCCCGCCTCAGTCGGACACATCGGGAGCCTCGTCACCCCGGGAAACGCCGCCTCGCATCGCCCTGCGCTGCAGCAATGGCCGGGGCTCGGATCGGCCCACCGTGGGCGGGGTGTCGCACCTGGCCGACGTCATGCAAAACCTCACGCCCAGCGAGTGCAGTGAGTGCATTCAGTTCCACCGCGTGGCTGCGAGCAGCGGTGATATGACGGGCAAGTTGGGCCGGGTCCACCAAGCTCACGCATTAATCTTGTGGGCGTGCTCATGGCATATCAGAGAACATTTAGTAGGACCCCCCCACCACCAGGTAGTGTCTGTGGAAAACAAGTTGAACATAGCCGAGGGCATTGGTTTTTAAATATGATAGCTCAACAGATGTGTTTGCTAATTTGCGTTCACATCTAGCACACCTTATCTGCAAGACTAAACTTATCCATCTCTTTTCCATGTAACTTATTCATGGAAGAGAGGGTAGGACACTTTTGTTTCAGCAATCCCGCAGAGTCGAATAGTTCTCAGGCCACTGTGCTTACGAGCATCGCACAAAGTTTGGTTTTTTGTGACCTGATTTAGGCGTGCCCTTTTTTTTTTATGTACCACCAAGAACATGTTATAGGAGGGGTGGGCGCAGTGCACGTGCTCTATCTTCCACCATTGGGACTTTGCAGCAAATCTGATTTTGCCCTGAAAGGTGCTGCCAGAAGCAGCCACCTTGGGGTAATCTAGACCAGTTTGGGATTCTGCACAAAAGGTTGCCACCCTTGCACTCTTTGTAGTCATAGAAGGATGCCCGTAAGCTTTCAATCATTAGCCATTAGCCACTACTACTCTTGGGCACAAGCTTTAACAAAATTGTTAAAATATTTTTATAGGATATATCTAGCAGACTAATGTACTGAGTAGGACTTGATTGCTGGCTAGTTGGTTCATGATGTACAAAGGAATAAGTTTGCGCAGAAGACGAGGATGAAGAGACAAGAGGACAGGACGGGCGTTGGAAGTTGCGCCCGTCCTGTCCTCTCGTCTCTTCGTCCTCGTCTTTTGCGCAAACTTATTCCTTCGTACATAATGTACTGAACAAGTGAGGCATTTTTTTTTTCTCCCTTCAAAATGTAAGTGGCAGCTATTTAGTTGAGTACTAAAATGGTAACTATGGGAGTAAAAAAAATATAACCACAGTTACTCCATAGGGAAAGGGAGACTAGATGAAGGGATTGTTTCGCATCTCTCAGTTTCATTTCTTTCACTTCTTCCGTTAACTTTGTTATGCTGTCTGAATTCATAAGCCAGCTCCAAAAAGCAAAAGAAAAAATAAAATAAAATAAAAAAAGACTTCTGAAAACACCTGCGCCACAGTCCAAACAATCAAGCAAAACGCAAACTCCCATTGGACAAATGGATTTGGCTAATTGTGATCCGTGAAGCAGCATAATCTGGCACATTTTCAACAAACTACAATCTGCGTACACGTTTGCAGGGCATTATCTCGCCTATTTTCTTGCCACCTCTTTTTTAGGGAAACGTTACGCAGTTTTTCTTGTCACTGCAGTTTTATTTGACTTAGTTTCGGTTGGTGGATTTAGCTCTTGCAGGGAAAAAAAAAAAGAATCCTTAAGTGTTGTTTGTAATGAAAGATGGAATTTATTTATTTATTTCAGGCCAAAATAAGCGGGAAGCATCCTAATTGTACAGCTTCATCTTTATGGCTCTTTGTTTGTTTATGCCTAATAACAGCACCAAGAACATGATACAAAATAGAGACCACAGCATAGAACTTTTTATTTGTCTGTTTAGAAGAATTGTTTGGATGCATTTAAAGCTTAACAGAAAAATTTAGCATGTCAGTCAGCGTTAGCAATACTTTATTAAAAAAACAGCTAATTGGGAAAAGAGAAGAAATTTGTGCAGCATTTATTGGCAAATGCCATATATTCTGAATACTATTTATAACTTTGATGATGCTTTGTGCACAGTCTCAGTTGCAAACTGAATGTGTTTGTGACTGTGTGAACCTGGCCGATACAGCAGCCTTTTATCTTTTGAAATATTTGTGACCCCACGTCAAGTTTAGTTGTAACGTAACCAAGATAGACGGGGAGAAGCGCGCATGATCAGTTTGAGATGTAACTGCAAGATGGTGGGTGCAAAAATTGCTTTTAGCACAACTCAACGCACTGTAAAATTCAGTTTGTGGTGTCTTAGGGCATACATCTTTCAGTCATGTAGAATCCATAAAGTAATTTCATGGCGCTGAAAAAGTGGCAACTGCACCTGCTAAGCAGCTTGGGAGTGCAGTAGAACCCCTCGGATACGTTTTTCATGGGACTGTGAAACAGAAGTGCATGATCCGTAAAAATTTGGTAGTATTCAAACTTTTATCTTAGTAAAAAAACTAGGCTGGAAAGGTGCAGTAACTGTGAACGGGGATTATACTGTAATTCAAATAAATCCAAGGGAGTCTACTGTAAATAAAATGAAGCAAGGTAATCATTCGTACTGAAATTTAAGGGTGTGTTGCTGCTATGATGCAATGTTGGGTAAGGTGAGGGAACTTGGTTGTTACAGAATTTCCAGACTTCATGGTAATCTGCCACTTTTTGGATAGCCAATAAGGGGGGGGGGGGGGGGGGGGGGGACAAGTCAGGGTGCTTTTTCGGTAGTCTGTGGTACTCCATTAGCTTGAGTACTTTCGAGTGCCTTTCCTTTAATGGCAGAAAGCCTGTATGGGTCTACCAAACTTGCGCTGCAGGCATGTGCCATTTTAAGTGCTTAGTAGCCAGTGTATTCAGTGTAGTATCAGTTGAGTCTTCAAGCTCTTGGGTTTCACTGATGGTGAAGATGAATGTAATCACAAGTTAATTTGCCTTCAGCGCAGTTTCCAGTGTGTAGCTCCATTTGTTCAATCCAGCACAAGTTGGTCATGTGAAAACATGTCATTTGTGCACGGCAGGAGGGTCAGGCATTTCTAAAGAGTGCTGCCAGAGTCCACTGGACCTTTGTCATCCATGGGGGGCCCTGCGTGGGTGCCTCACACGTGGTGGCTTGGCTCCCCTTTCTTTGCAGCAGACCTGAACCCTCAGCCGGATGTCACCAACACGGGTATCACTGCCAACCACAGCCCAATGGAGCATGCCAACCGATACAACCAGGCCCACATGTCCTCTGTGAGGGTCACGCAGCACTCGGCCACTGGACTGGAATACGGTAGGGGCACCAGGGTTGCCACTGTGCCAGCCATGCTGCCGTGCAGTGTCGGCTGTGGCGTGTCTCGTTGTGCTCCTTGAGGTTTCCTTTAACGTTCCGAGCCACTTGTGCAGCATGTAACTCTTTCGTTACCACGGGAAAATTGACCGATTGTTAGGGGTCCAAGAAAACATTTTTTTTTTTTGCTAAAAAAATTGGTTAGGCACTAATGACAGGAACACAAAATGCAGATTATTAAACGGCCTTTCCTATAACACCAGTTTTTTTAGATGTTTTCATATATCATAGTTACGAAAAAAAATATCAAAATCGAAATTTTTGTCAAAATCTCGAAAAAAAATCATAAAAAAGGAGTTGTGTATAACAAACCACCGGTAGTAGAAAGAAATTAGAATATACATTTTGTAGGGAAACATTTCAAAAACACGCCCTAGAAAAAATGTCGACATGCGCGGAACAGTTTTTCAAATATAAAAAAAAATGTTAGCACGCATGGTGCCCGTGTCATGCGGTGAAGCCCAACCTACAATTCAAAATGTGCAATTCCGGGTGGTTCCATGGAAGAAATCATGCGGTTTCACATTATTAGAGGCACCAATTTGCCCCCACATAACGTATAAACATCTTGTCAATGACTGACTTTGCATTTACAGCCAGCACAATATTTGGGACAAACACGCAATGCGGTAAAGCATGCATGAAGTTAAAAACGAAACTCCAAGGTTGATGCTTGTTGCCGTTCATGGTCAGTTATCTCTCAAAACATAAAGTTGAGCTTTATTATCATCTTCTGACTCGAAATTGTAGCCTTGCTTGCAGGAATGTGGTGCGATGCGCTAGAATCGTGCCCTGCAAACTTTGACCGAGTAGCTGTTGCACAATAAAAAAGATCAGCACAACGAGCCTCCTCCATTGCAGCGCCACCTAACATTTTTGAAATGAAACAGTACAAACACTTATCAGAGACTACGTCCGAATAGACAGTTCAACTAAGCAGCAACACTAGACCCCTGGAGATACCCTCGTACGGAAACGAAACTGGAAGTCGAACAGCTGACAGTGTGTAAGGCCGGTTTGAAGCGCTGTCCTCGTCGGAACAAATATCTGGCGACTGGGTGTGATCTTTTGACTTGCATCTGAAGTTCTTATCTCAGGAATCGGGTTTGGGTTCAGTGAAATCAGGAGCAGCATGCTTTGTTCGAGGATCAGTCGCAGACGCTCAAGGCGCCGTGGCAGGTAGCCTTGAAGTTGGGTAACTGCGTAGTAGCGCTAAATATGAATTTCGCGATGCAGAAACAAAACCGAAACTGTTATAAACTGTTCGTGAATTATCTTGATGTACCCGCCGCGGTGGCTCAGTGGCTAAGGCGTTGCGCTGCTGAGCACGAGGTCGCGGGTTCGATTCCCGGCCGCGGCGGCCGCTTTTCTGATGGAGGCGAAAAGCAAAAACGCCCGTGTGTACGAGATTTCGGCGCACGATAAAGATCCCCAGGTGGTCAAAATTAATCCGGAGCCCTCCGCTACGGCGCGCCTCATCGCCTGCGTTGTGTCGGCGCGTTAAACCCCACAATCAATCAAATCAATCAATTATCCTGGTGTAAGTAGAACTACCACACAACTTAGAACAACGTGCGCAAAGGCAATAAAACTGCCTAAAATCATAAAGGCACTGCTTGACATTTTCAGCCGATTTCTGGGATTATTACTGTCAGAGTGCAAACCTGACGATTGAAAATCGTTTGCTGGTTCATCATTGATGCCCTGATAACAAAAAAACAAACGCTGATGCAGAATAATTACGCGTGGCACACATTCTTCGTTGGTAGCTGTGACGCGCGATGACCACGCCCCTTTTCCACAGCCAGGTGATTCAAACGCATGTCAAAAATGAAAACAAAACTGATTTTGAAAGGCCATTTTCTGATCTAACTCCAGCTTTACTTGTTCGAGCAATGCCTGGAACGCTATGAAAAGGCGCTCCCAAAGTATCGTTCAAATTGAACGATTTTGAATAGGTGCGGTAACGAAAGAGTTAAGCCATTTGAGCCAGCCACGCCAAAATGAAACCCGTTATGTTCTGACCCACAGGTTTGGCCCCCTTTTTTTCATCCACCTGCACATAACTGCATTATGTCAGCTCCCTTTCAAGCTTGGTGCAGTGTCATTATTTTAAAATCAATCCAATGTTTTTTTGTTTCGTTTATGTAGTGCGCACTATCTTGGTCTGAATTATTTTCATTTGCAGGCTTTCTTTGCTAGAATACTGTTTTGGTTGTGATATATTTGGCACGTGTACCTTGGTTGCTCTTCAGGTACAGGAAAATGGAAAGTTTCAGCCAAGATACAGCAGCTTCTGAATACACTTAAGGTATGCGAATGATTCACTGCATGTGATGAACTAAATGCATGGCTTTGTATTGAAATTTCTTTTCCTTGCTTTTTTTTTAGAGGCCCAAACGAAGACCACTGCCAGAGTTTTATGTTGACGATGAAGTTGACATGGACTGTAAGAGCCTTCACATCTAAGGAATATTGCATGAAGCCCTTATTTATTTTTCTTCTTTTGTAAAGTGGATCATGTGTTGTGTTTTTCACCCGGGGGTGTCTTCCGAGGTAAGCACTTACTCAGTCTTCTTATTTCTCAGCAAACCCTTCGGACCCGAATGCTCCCCAGCCAGAAGGTGCCACAATGACGCCCACCGTTGGAGAAAATCTCGAGGTTCTGACATTTCACATTCCAAAAGTAGACTGTGAAAGTGAAACATAATTAAACCTTTCTAGTTTCCTTTATCGAGCTCTGTCACCTCAGAATGCTGTACTAGAATGCAAACAGGAGCATTTTATGCTTGTTTTGCGGGGCAGCAAAAATGATGTGTGGTCATGCCCAGTTGACCGCGTGCTGCCACCCGTTTCGTGCAGGTTCCATCCGGGCTGCCACAGTCATTAGAAGCGGCCATCAAGAGGTATGGGTCCGGGACCTTCAAGTTCCCCGCGGCCACTGTGCTGGACACGAGTGGCAAGATTGGGGCGCCTCTACCTTACGGTGAGCGGTGGCCACTGTGTGGCTCCAGCGCACTTCCGTTTGTGTCTCTGAGGGCTTGGCTGATGGGGCGCACTCTTCTGCTGCAGGCAAGCTTCTCAGCCGGTCCTGGAAGATAGCCTTTAACCTCCTCAACAAGCTGGGCCAGAAGGGTGAAGGCCAGGCACTCAAGCCTGGAGACAGGGTGAGGAGCCACTTCCTGTGTCTCGGGTCTCATCCGGAAGGCCTCACTGCCCTGACGTTACTCATTCAAGGATGCTCCGAGTATCCACGCTCTAGTTCCACCTGCTTGCTCGTTCTATTGGCATTGCATATTAGGGGAATTACATGTTTTTGATGTATTAACTTGCCTCCGTCCATGTGTTTATTTCTATGTGTTTGTAGGCAGTTGTAGGGTTTTCTTATGTACGAACTAGGCGCTGTTCTGATTTTTGTGCACTCTATATCGCCTGAATAACTATGCATTAATAACTACGCTTGCATTGAGACAACTAGCCTGGATAACTATGCTTGCATTGTGAATAATGACGGGTGTAAATGGTTTGCTTCCAGGTGGCCCTAGTGTACCCAAACAATGACCCTGTTGCCTTCATGTGTTCCTTTTACGGCTGCCTGATGGCAGGCCTCGTTCCCGTTCCTATAGAAGTCCCTTTGACGAGGAGGGTAAGTCCTGTACTCTGCTTTGACTGGCTGGCAGATCAAATTCTTGTGTACGGGATTTGCGTAGCAGCCACGATAATTAGTGAACTTGGGTGTAATTTTTATATTGTCTTGGCGATCTGAAAGATTTTTCTGTTTGCATGTCAATCTCACATTTTATGATGTCCACTTGTGATGTCCACTTGTTTCTGCTCTACCTGACAAAATCAGTTCAGTCAATTCGAATTATTGGTTCTTCTAAACTTTTGTCACTTGAACATTGAAACCTTGCACACACCATCTTTTAATAATTTCCAAGCTATGATGGTAGCCATGAAATCTCAATATCATGGTGAATTGACGTTGTCATGCATTGATAAGTACTAACACGAGACTTTAAACTTGCTTTTGAAGCATTCCTTTAATTACGGTTGTAAGTAATACGAGACTGGTGCCTTTGCCACCTGTCGCCACAGGATGCTGGCTCCCAACAAATTGGGTTTCTACTCGGGAGCTGTGGTGTTTGCTATGCGCTCACATCTGAAGTTTGCTACAAAGGGCTCCCCAAGACTGCCACTGGTGAAATCCACACCTTCAAAGGTGAGCAATTATTGGTCTCGGTGCCCGTTTACCCGTCTCTTTCGCTGTGCCCTTAGAAGCTGTATCGCATCGCTGCTGTCAGAGCAAGCATTGGAGAAAGTTAAATCCGTCAACATTGGTAATGAGCATGGGGGTGTAGTTGCTGACAGCTGTTGCCCTAGTGCACCGGTACTCAACCATGGGCGGGCTGGGAAAGTGGGTTTGCAAAAATGATGAATATGGTTGATTCGTGTCTCAGTGGCACTTGCAGCTAATGTTGCCCATACACCTGTTCAATGTCCGCCTTTTGTGCCTGACTTATGCGGATGTGGGTCACATCGCCAAACAATGCCCTCTTTCTCCTGAATGTCGTTGAAACTGTGGTCTATTAAATGCTTGTCTTTTTCGTGTGTCCGGCTTCCCCACACGGCTGGCCCGTTGTGTGAAAAACCGACACTAAAATGTGTGCTATGCGCAGAAGTTAAACGTGCCCGTTGCGAAGCCAAGCCAGATGTTTGCGTTGCTGGGAAGGTTTGGCAAAAAAAAAAAAGAAAAAAAAAGGAAGAATGGAGGAGAGTGAATTTCAGCTTCACAGACCCCTGAAATGCTCTGGCGGTCCCCCATTCGAGAACCACTGCCCTAGTGGACTGTGATCCTGTCAGTGTTTATGGTGTCATGGAAGGAATTGGAGGAATTAACATAAGGGGCCTGCTGTCAAGTGTCGGAAGTGGGCTCCTTTTCTTTTTCTTGTTGCTTCATCACCTCTGTCATTTTTTATTCCAGGTTTTTTTCATCTTTTTATTTGAAATTTCTTCTGCTAAAGCACATTTATTGTACTACAAGATGTATTCATTTATTTCAAACATGTTTGTAGTAGTTAACCCGAAGGTTTTTCACTGGGTGTGTGGCTGATTGATTCAGTGGCAAGTTCTTAGCTAGTTCAGGCTACTTGAATGACTTCGTTGGTTGTGTCTGCAGTATAACTAGATTTTAAAATGTCTCCATGGATGGTACATGCAGTCTAGCCTGACTATAGACTGCAGTGGCAGGGTATAAACATAAAACCCAGAACAAATATTTCTGCGCATGGCAAGGAGCACCCAAGGAAACTTGGCGTGGCAGTGAAATGGTCAATACCAATTTATGGCCCATGCTACAGGCTTTCATCATTCACAAGGGCATCATGCGCATGCAGACCTAAACTAGCAGAAAAGAATTCAATAAGGAGGACAATCGTTTCGCAGAAGCTCTGTTTGATATGCTGAAAACAACATTTTAACATTTTATATTGCACATAGAAAGGGCACCTTTTTTTTTTTTTTTTAATTCCCCCCCCCCCCCCCTCCCCCTTCCCCCCAAGTATGAGGATATATTTTGTGATACTTGTGCCCGTTGTATACGAGCTATTTTTCAGTGTGAACTGTAAAGTGCACAAGAACTTGTGTGCCCTCGCACTGGTGGGAATCCTGAACAAGTTTACAATTGTCTTTTCCTGCAAACAGGGTGGCCCAAGCTGCACTGGTTTGTGACCGAGCACCTGAGCAAGCCACCCAAAGACTGGAGCCCTCCCACCAGGCTCACAGATGAGACTGCCGCCTACATTGAGGTATAGTGGGGGCACTTTGGCCGGTGTTTGGTTTATCTGATAGTTTGCTCGTTACTTCGTGGATCAGATATATGAAACTGTGTTTGCATAATTTCTATGTAGGTGTCATTGGATGTCCAGCATCTTCTGAATGTTCTGATTTAAAAGCTGTTAGTGAAGTGGATGTGTACAAAATGAAAATATTCCTGATCTACCAGAGGCTGACAGGTAGAATTATATTATCAACTTAGTTACCTTGCATGGAGCAGAACGTTGGGGTCTTGTAAAGCACCGTAGGAAGAAACTTCAATCAGCCCAAGGAGCCACACAGAGAAAGGTGATTTCTGTCATTATGCTTTGAGCATACAAAGCAATCATTGTGGATCTGGGAATGACATTCTAGCTCAAATTAAGAGAGAGGTAGAGCTACACCAGCCGCGTGACGCGACAAGTGGGTGATATGAATAACAGAATGGACTTCATGGGATGGGATATAAAATACGTCGTCAAAGGCAGATACATTCATTGGGAGAGTTGCTTGCTCTGATGTGGACAACCGGGTGATGGCAAAGGTAAAAATAAAGATAAATACAACTAGTGGCCATTTGACTTTCTATGTACCAGACACTACAGAAGTGGGCAGTTTACTTTATGGCTTTGGAAAAAAAAGCCTACAAATCTAACCAAGTTGAATCGGTAGTCAGTGGAAGCCTATTGAACAAATGTCAGCCGCGACTTTTATTTTTTTAAGCTAGCGACCACAGCTGCAACTGGAGGAGAATAGAGGGAGCAGTTGTGTGTTCACTAAATTTTTTTTCACAAGCGTGCCGCTGTAGTCATTGGTGATCAATGAATTTGAATATAATAGATGCTTCGCAATGATCAGTGTGCACATTTGAATGTAACTCTGTCGCATCTGTTTCCCCCCCCCTCTTGTTCCATGCAGTACACTGTGGACAGAGATGGAGCTATGAAAGGGGTGGCTGTGTCCAGGTCTGCGCTAGTCAATCATAGTCGAGCCTTAACAGCTGCCTGCAACTATACAGAAGGTAACTGAGTCTGCTTCTCTTTTTCTTACCACAAGAACAAGCTTGCTGCTTTGCCTGGCTATTTTTTATTCCTCTTTTTTTTTTTCCCTCTCTTTTCTTTTTTGCTAGTTGTCATGAAAAGTACCAAAATTTTACGTGGATGCCTTGGCTAGATGGCGAGGCACATTTAAGTGGTTGTTTGTGTAATTTGATAATTTATGTAGTTTGCATTTATACTACTATCATTGTGGCCTTATTGGTGGACGTCTAATGTCAGTTACTTTCAACGTCTTGGTTGTGTATTGGAAGTAGTTAACGAAACGCTGTGGAACCAGGTTTTTGTATTACACTAGCACGCAAAGGAAATAAATGAGCACTCTCTATGAGCTAAAACTTGACGCAGGTTAGCTTGATGCAGTTCACCCACCTGAACAACTGCATTTTTTAGAAGATCACAGTGAACTATATTTAAATCAAATCAGAAACTTTCATTTGTCATCACCTGCATAAGCTTGCATATTCTTTGTAAACTTCTTCCTCGGTGGTGCATTCTGGAGTACTGTATTTACAAACTGACCACAAATGCCGAGGCTCTGTCTTAGCCCGCTGGTAAGTGCCGGTGGCTTCTCCAATGATCAGGACCACACTCTGCTTGGAGTCAGTCATTGCAGAAGTGGTTCTTTCATAAGAAACCTGAGCCAAGGTGTGCCTATATGACAAATGCTGTGTGTTAGTACAAAAGTGTAAATGAGTACTATAAAAGGTGGAATGAGTTGGGCCACGAACCTGGCTGAAAGGGGCCAAGCAGCTGAAAGCAACAAATAAGCCTACATTAATCGCATCGCTTGCAACTTCTTACTAAAATTTGTGGGAAAAAAAAGGGGGCTTCTATTTAAATGCCACAAGATGTCGTAGAGAAGTACAGCCATTTCACCTAAAAAGGTCATTGAACTGGAAATTCCCGTTAGAAAAGTAAGTTCAACTAAACACATTTGTCTTCAGTGCAGTGGGATGTTGTTCAGGGATTTCAGTACTGCTGGTATATCTGAAAAGTTGGTTCGAGTGACGAATATGAAAGCAAGTTTTGTTGTTTCATGCGGAAGTCTAAGTGGTCAGTGGCATATTTTATGTAAGGTATACTGCTAGAACACTGGTAATGTGCAAAAGGGTTATGTGCTCAAACACTGCAAATTGCAAAGAAAAAAAGCAGAGCAACCTCATGTTGTCGTAAAACCTTCTAAAAACTTTTTTGTGCTTGCCAACCAATTTTAAAAAAACTTCTGTGCTTGTTCAGTTTTTTAGCTGATTTCAAATATCCAATTAGTTTTGGTACAAGATAATTAGTTTCTGAGATAATTAGAAACCTTCTTCCTTTGTTCTTGAGAACAATGGGGAAAAAACTATTCAACAAAAAATTACCCCCAAGGCATGAATAGGTACTAGAAGTTGTGTAGAATGAAATCTTGGAAGCAGTGTTTTTTGTCTGGCAATCACATGGAAATTTACATGAAATGTAACTCCTAGGTTTAAAGTATGCCCCCGAACCAATTATAAACAATGCTAATTAATTAAACAATTATTGAAGCATGAAATGCCAAATCTGCTTCCCTTATTTCAAATTTTAAACATTCAGCATCACATAAAAAAATAAATTATCTTCTGCGCCATGAGCTGCGATACCACTCGTGGTGCAGAAGTGTGGAAAAATTGTTTTTTTTTTTGGTGTCAGAAACTCATTGAAATTTGACCGGTACGTGGCTTTTATATGTAGCTGTTATTGTTCAAGTACTGACTTTTGAGAGGAAAATTTGGCAAACCAACAGAAAAAGACCTGAGCCCAAAGGCGCGGGTTTGATCCCCGGCCGCGGCGGCCGCTTTTCTGATGGAGGCAAAAAGCAAAAGCACCCGTGTGTTCAAGATTTCGGCGCACGTTAAAGATCCCCATGTGGTCAAAATTAATCCGGAGCCCTCCACTATGGCACGCCTCATAATCTGTGTCGTTTTGGTGTGTTAAACTCCACAATCAATCAATCAATCAATTAATCAATCTATAAATCAAGATGTACATTACAAAAATGATAGGTACTGCTTTTTAGGGCAATTTTCCGCTCCCAAAGATCCATGTGCCCTTGTAAGTAAAAAAGAAAACGGACAATTTGTAATTTAAGACTTCATTCCTGTTGCACAATATCACCATTTCTTTTTATAGGCTGCTGAAAGGCTTAGTATGCCATAGACAATTATTGTATGATTTCTACGCGGAATCTTTTTCTGCCAATGGTTAGTAAATATTTGGTGTGTCCTCTCCTTTTCTTTCGTTTTCCTTTCAAGGTGAAGTGATGGTTTGTGTGCTGGACTACAAACGTGAGATGGGCCTCTGGCATGGTGTGCTTGCGGTGGGTATTGACGCTTCTTTGTTACTCTTATTTTCATAGCAACCATGAAATTTAATTTTAAGAGAGTTGTCTTTTTCTTTTTTTTTTCTTTTCCAGAGTGTCTTCAATGGAATGCATGTCATCTTCATACCTTATTCACTGATGAAAGTCAACCCTGCATCATGGATGCTAATGATAACTAAGTTCAAAGGTAAGTGACTAATTGACCTGCAAAATTTTTAAACTCTTCCTTAATTAAAGCCTGATTTTTTATGGTTCCAGAAATCATTTCTATTCGAGAAACCTCTAACATACAATAAATTTATGCACAAAAATGCAGGTAACTATGTTGCTTTAAATCAAGTGACAAGACACATATTAGCCTGCAAAGATTTTTTGTTGATTAGTCAGATTTGCTAAAAATACGTAAGTGTATAATAAGCAAGGAAGAAAAGTGCCACCACACATTACTGAAATGAGTTTAGAGGGTCTGGAACACACAAATTGTAGCTCATGGCTACAGCTACACTGAAAGCAGGGAAGACTAATGCTAATGGCTATCGCTTTACATGACAAAAAAAAAACAATTGGACAAGGAGGAAAAAAAGTTGAATGCTCGCTTCGTGACTTCATATTCTGTCCGTGTCTTTCCATGTTGTGTTTTACCTTAGGTGAAATGTAGAAACTAAGAGATCTTGTCTTTTTTCCAGCCAATGTCGCTGTGTGCAAGTCCCGAGACCTGCACTGGGGTCTTCTGGCAACCAAGGACCACAAGGATGTCAACTTGAGCTCTCTGCGGCTGCTGCTTGTGGCCGACGGGTCCAACCCATGTGAGTTTGCCACACTTGGGGGTCCACCAAGTTTGTTGCGCGGAGTTTAATCACATCTGTTCAAGAGCGCCAGTTTGTCTAAATTAGGTCAGACACGCTGCCTTTTTCATGCTCCCTTTTTACTTTGACGTTTCTTTTGCTACTAGCGCTTGGAAAAAATTGCCACAGTCTTAATCTTGCTCATTATGCATAAGACAAGGATTCTGGCCCAAACTTGCCTGTGCAGCTGACTGTTCTGCATTTTTGAATTTATGTTCAGTCAGCTGGTTGTTTATATATCTGGAAAATATTAACACACCTTTAAAAGAACCAAAAATGTTACGTTGGCTAGAAATATTGTTTCGATATGGCTGCTGTGTACCTATAAACCATTGTGTCCCCAAATCGTTTATAAATATTTTTAAATTGAATGCCCTATTTTAAGAGGTGCTCTTGAATGACCCCTGCAACACTTTTATTTACAGGTACTTTTCTGGCCCTAGATCGGTTCTTTGTGTCGTTCAGATACATATGCAAAAAGAGTTATCAGGATCGGTGTGCAAATAAGAAAGTTAGTCAATATTTACATCTACAAATACTAGCAAATGCGACACTGCCTACATCACACCCGAAGCCTTCAGATATGACTGCGCAACGCGGGAACCCTACACACCCTACGATTGGCTGAGTTTGCAGTATTTTGTATATGTCATTTTATCGACCAAGCGAGGTTAAAGGAGCCATGAAGAGAAAACACAAGTTTGGTTCATTCAAAAGATTGTCTCGTTAGAATCATACTGACACCACTTTTAACGTAAACTTCGCTCAAATAAGCTACATAATTAGGAAAAACGGGAATGGTCATGCGACCCACCAGCTCATTTCCCGCAACACAACCTATGTCGTCACATGGGCTAAGCTCTGCGATTGGCGGAGGCTGGCAGAAGCAGACGCAAATTAGGTAGAACTTACAAACTAGACGAACGAGCGATTTGCGCTTAAATTTAGGGCACATTCTTTACAAAGCAATAAGAATGATGGGACAAACCGTGGAAGTTATGAAAGCACATGTAAACATAGAAGTACTGATGCGTTCTGCTGTTCGTACTGCGCACAGCATGCCTGGTTTAGCTGCACAGCACTACGGGGCTTGGGGTTGTCTCAGACGACACTGGCCGATTGACGCAAGCAACGGTGTCTTACGTGACCCCATTTGTCGAGCGAGCACTGTTTCAGGGAACGAATATTTTCTCCCAGAACAAAAACAAGCCAGGTTTAAATGCGGGCAAAAACAAACCAAACGCTTGCCACGGTATGGTGGCGCCATCTAGGCTACGGAACGTAAAAAAACACGGGAACAAACCAACACCGCTGTTCAGGGTGGAGACAACCTTCGAACGGTCCCGTGCCGCCGCAATTGGGCCAACGGGCTCAGCGCGTTATTCTTTTCGTTTCCCACGAGACCTAGCAACGCGAAACAGACAATATGATTCAAACTTCTTCAGTAAACCGCGTTGCGGCGATAATTTTAGCGCGGTTTTGACACAATGACTTGCTTCGGCGGCGAGCGAGCAACCAAAATGGCGGCGCCAGCGTATACGTGTCTCTACCCTGTACGGCGGATGCGTGAATGAAGGTACTCTAGGCTGCAGAGCGGTCGGTTTCAGTGATGTCACTTGGGACCACGAAAACGCACGATTGAGCGGGAAAATGAAAATTTTAACCTAAATTGTTTAATTTCTCAGTGAATAAAGCACCGTTTGTATCCGGACAAGCGCTGGGGGCACTATAAAACACGAAATCTTTCGAATAAAACCAACTTGCATTTTCTCTTCATGGCTCCTTTAAATAATGCTAAATAAGGCACTACTGCCCGCTTCGAGCACTTGTGGGCCCTTTCAAGCCATGTTACGAGTCGCTTTTACCGCTTTCTATGTCTCAGCATTGCCCGATGTCTGTGCACTTTGCTAAAATGCCTGCCAAATCGTCCGTCAGCGTTCCGTATGACCATGTCTATGCTTGCCGGATATCAGCCTCACAGCCGCTGAGTAAAAGAGCACGTTAGTGCACTATTCATCCAGCGGATGTTTCAGCGTCAACGCCAGAAGTGGTGTAGTCAGCGAGCATCGCAAAGCGGATGACAGATTCGGCGTTTTCAGTCCGGCACGAGCGTCTTGACATTCGAGGACATGCTTTCGCTCTGGGAAGCGCCATTCCGTTCACTGAAAAGCAATCACACTTTTTTTCTTTTCTTCTTTTTTTTTTTTTTTTTTCTAGCAGCAATCGGCTGCCATGAGACAAATTCCACCAAGCTATTTTTGTTGGAAAGTTGTTACCAACATGGCATTTCTTGGACTGCATCAGGAATATCACACCTGTGTGATGCTTTTTATGAGTTAAACGAGGAAGCTCTGGCTTAATTATTTGTAGTATTAGCATGGTGGGGCTCATGTGCGAGATCTGTATGTGATGAACAAACTTTATCATTGAATATCTGGAAAACGGCAAAAAATACACACACCCAGAGATACTTGTTGACGCCGAGGCATTGTATGCAAAGTTCTTGCACCATACTGCTTTGCTGCGGTAGTCCGGTGGTTAACGCATCAGGCTTTGCTTTTCAAGGTCGGCAGCTCGACCCCACGGAAACATTTTCTTTCTTTCTTTCTTTTTTTTGTGAGCATTTTACAAGTTATTTTTTAAGATCCAGTATATGCGACTGTTTCTCGCCCTTCTGTGAATCTACAAGTGGAGTTCACGTCAAGCCTCAGTAGCAAGGCAGCGCACACACTTCACACTTAGAATCACTTATTCAAGGTAAGTCTTATTATGAAGTTTCAACATCCTCCCGGTTAACCAAAAATAGCTTGAATAGTATAGTAGAGTTCAGAAAAGTAAGCCTAGCAACACACCAATGCAGCGACAAACAGGGGACTTCGGCAGTCTCCGCTTTCTACTCGTCAGCATTGTATCGACGCGATTGTTGCGGCGCCACTAGAGTTCCTCTATATAGCTCCCTGCAGGAGCTCTATAGAGGAACTCTAGGGGCCACTGAACGACACTGTCAAGAAGCGCGGAAAGGAGCTTCTCAGCACAGACAACCATGGCCTTCAAACCTCCAGACAGCGGCATTTTTCGCTGCCCTCATTGGTCCCGCGATGCGTCATTATCGGGGAGAGTGGGAAGCGAGCAGCAGCCACCCAGGGTTTGAGAGAGAGAGCAACCTTAAATTTGCTTGTATTTTTAAATTCTTTTATTTCACGGATCTTGATAATTCTTTTTGCTTCTATTTCTGCATGACATGAAGAACAGACTTAAGCCTGAAAAGTACGATTATAGCATTTAGCTGCAGGTACCCTATATGATGGTCAAGTTGATCTCTATCAATCCGTTAAATTTATCCCTGCCATTGTGTTGTCATTGCGGACATCAGTAAATCGGCAGGGTGGGTGGTGCGTGGGAAATGGGACTACTGCATTTTTCTTTTCATTAAAAAGACACGCGTAATTTGGCCAGAATAATTCCAAATTTTGCCCATACATTCTAGACTTTAACCTAGTCAGGTAAATAATTAGACAGTTTACAACTCGCTTCAGTGTACCTTTTTTTACCCCTGAACTGAACTGTATTTGTTGTGGGAGGTTGTACCAATATCTCCAATGGTGACTCGATCATTCAGCCTGGTGGTGGGCCCTTTTTATTACTGCCGAAGAAGAGGTAGGGTCTTTCATTGGTTCCTGATTTAAAAAGTGCACCTAGCTTGTCGGCAACAGTTTCAAAATAGTGGCACATTTTTCTAATGCCGGTGGTGGCGCAATTACCCCGAAATGAGCTGGCTTTGCACAGTGGTGACTAAGAAGGCATGGAATTTGTCTGGGAGGGTGAGTCAGATGTTGGTTTTGACTGTGGAGTGGCTTCAGCAGACAGCAAGAGTGACAACAACCACGACAACACGCTTGGTAGTGCTTGCGCATGGCAAACAAATTAAGGCTGAAAATTCACGACTGCAGCGCCTGAAATTTTGTGGCAGCCTTCTGTTCAAATGCCTTAAGGGAAGGGTTCCTTAATTTAAACACGCCTCTTTTTTTTTTTTTTTAATAATTGTGTTTATGCCAACTAAAAATTGATAACTTTTTGTAACCAGAATGAGACAATCACTATTATGTCTGAATAAAAATGATCTGGAAATTTTATGCTTTTTTTTTTTTTTGAAAAACTTAAAAAATTCTAAGACTGGCTCTTTGTCAGCAGCAGCAGCAGCAGTGTGCAGTACTGTGTGATTTGCAGAGCACAAATTCAAATTGGGCATTTCGCATGTTTAAGCCGACAGCTGGGCAACAAGGCTAGCCTTTGAGGGGTGTCCTGGAACGCAGCCTTCCCAGCATGAACCTCCCTTTCCCCTGGTGCAGGGTCCCTGTCGTCGTGTGACCAGTTCATCAGTGTGTTCCACAGCCGGGGGCTGCACCCCGACGCGGTGTGCCCGTGCGCTGCCTCGCCCGAGGCCCTGACGGTGGCCGTTCGGCGGCCAGGGCGGGTGGGGGCCGGCGCCAGCGGCCGCGGGGTCCTCTCCATGGCGGCCCTCAGCTACGGGGTCATTCGGGTCGACATGGAGAACAGCCTCACCTCCCTCACGCTCCAGGACTGCGGCCACATTCTGCCGGGAGGTGCGTGACCCTGCCCACCCACTAGGGCCCTGGGGGTTGTCAGTGCTCGAAGCTGCTTGCACTTCCCCTCCTCTTAGAGCAGCGCTGGTCTAGATTTAACGAATATAGAATTTGTAACTGTGCACAAGAAAAGGTATTGCAAATTGAATATTTCGAGAATTCAAATACTTTCAGTTCAATGTCTCTCTCTCTCTGTCTGTCTGTCTGTCTACACACACACACACAATGAAATCTCGTTGATACGTTTTTTCACAGGAACTGGAAAATGAAACGTATTATATAGAAATCGTATTATCAAAAGAGGTTAAAAACAGGAGGAAAATATGCATACTCCGTCAGCAACTCACTTTTATTGAGCAGCATTGAAGTTGCTTGTCAATTTGTGCTGCACTTTCTTCTTTGTAACGTCCAAGACCACGTCCTTCTGCAATGTAAAAGATAAGCTGCAAGTATTTTTCACTTCACCAGACACTGTTGTGTACGACGATTCATGTCATGCCTTAAATCAGTGAAGCTAGCCGCTGGACACTCTTTAGTGTGTGAGAAGAGCGCAATGTTGTCAACTTTTTGGGTAGAACTGACCCTTCGTTGTTCACTCCTGCCGCTCTAACTCCTTGAACCATGTAAGCAGGATGGCTGCAGATGTGAATATGATACGTTTCGCAAGATGGCGCAGTGCATCGCCTAATGTATCATCATCATTAGACGGAGCAGCTAAGCCTGGCAGCGATGTTCTCACCGCATAACCGGCACTGACGCGGCCTCAGCGGCTCTGCAACGTGTAAATCGTGCCTTGTTGGAGTGCAGTTTGAGCTAGTATAGTAAAGAATAAACATAAGATTTCTAGGAATGTCGGTCAAGATCCACTTTCGCGATCGTATTATCCAATTTTCGGCAAAAATGTGATTGTATTAAATGCACGGAAATTCATTGTTTTTAAGGGACGTTGGGCGGGCATAAAAAGAAAAACGTATTAGGCCGAAAAAAGTAGTATGCAGAATCATATCAACAAGGTTCCACTGTGTGTGTGCATGTGCGTGTGCATGTGTGCGCGCACATGCATGCATGCATGCATCACTGAGTAAAGTATTTATCGATGAACATAGCTTTGACACAGTGCTACTCATTAAGCACTTGTGCTTGGGGAAAAACACATTAGAAATTGGATGAAACAAGGGAAACAATGCAACAAACGAACCTAGCAAATGCTGTGAAGAAATGCGAGTTCCTCCTTGTGTTATAAAAGAAAAGAAAGATGCTCCTCAGCTGCAGACACTGATACTAGATACTCAGATGGCTGGTATTATCAGGCACCGTTTTGTACACTGCCAACAGACCATACTTCCTGGCACCTTGCTCATGCTTCCCTAGGCAAGGGTCCTTATTTTCGTCCATTACGGCTTGAGTCAAGCAGCTTTTCGCTTCAGTATGAGCATGAGGCATTAGAGGCTTCTGGTGATCAAAAAGGCGGTTGAAGTTGTGACTTGTGTTGTCAATGCTGGCATACCTCTACAATTTATTGGGCCGCAAAAAATTTTGCTGCCTCTTTGAGAAGTGAAACTTGTTGCCACCCTTTTAGTTTAGGATATCCTTGCGAGGTTAATTTGTGTTCCTTTTCAATTGTTCTCCCCAATCTCTTCACACTCCTAACTACATGCGTGTACACTTTGTATGTGTGTGTGCACACATGCACACAGGCCTTTTTACACAGCTTGAACGGGCTTGAAAAAAATTGCTTAAGGATGTGTACTGTGCAGTCAAGTTAGGAGTGTTTGACATGTAATATTGACTTTGATTTATAATAATTTGGATTTCTTAGTTCATAAAAGTTAAACCATTTCAAACAGCAAAAGGGCACTGTGATTTTCAAATATTTACTCACTGCTACGTACCAATACTGCAATTAAGACCTGGACCTAGGTCCTGTGGGCAATAGAGTTTATTCTCTCTCTGTAGCATGGGCTGAAAACATTTCAAATAAAAGCCTGCAAAACTGTGAAATTTTTTTACCTACGGCTGTTGTAAATGAAGAGGCGATATCATCAATGTGTTGTGCATATGGACATCACAACTGGCAGATTTTTTTTTTTTTTTTAAACAAACAAACGCGTGGTCATCGTGAACCACCTAGCTTCAGTTTGTGGTTGAGACGGGTAACCTCATGCGAGTCAGTAAAGTGGGATTAGTGGCAATAGGTGCATATCGAACAAGCCCCATTCCATCCCTTCATGTTGAATCTAATCAGTGGTGCTTGGAGTACCAGCGCACTTACACAGCTCTGATGTATGTTGCAAAGATTACTTCTATGAAGGAACACCCTTTGAACGCAATTATGAAGAATAACACTAATAATAAACTTTTTGAAAATCGACCATCCATAGCACCACCCTTCCCTTGGGCAGTGTCATGCCTCTCAAAGGACCTACAAGTTCCTCTTGCTGAAGTTTACTGCACCTCCATTCATGAGTTGGTTGCTCCGTGGGACATTTGCCCAATTCAGTGTGACATGTCTTTCAGAGAACTGCAAAAGAAAAATGTGCCAAACTTTGTTATTACTCAGCACTTTCTGTCACTCAGGGACAAATACAAGGCAGCTGAATTCTACACAGATGCCTCGAAGACTTCTGCAGCGGTGTCTTGTGCTGCAATTAGCCCCATGTTCACTTTGTCCAAAACAATGAACAGGAACACTAGTATATTTACTGCAGAGGCATATGGTATCCTGCTAGCTTTGAACCACATTCTCCAAAACAAAATTAAGAGCTCAGTTATATACACAGACTCACTGAGTGTTGTTACAAAGCTCTCATCTCTGAAGGCTAGTAAAAACCCAACTTTAAATGCTGTTCTAAGAGCTCTGTACTCGGCTTATAGTCTCAAGCTTGCTGTCACAGTGTGCTGGGTTCCGGGCCACTGTGGCATTGCTGGAAATGAAGCCGCTGACCAAAGTGCTGCAGCTGCTGCCCTTCGTGAAAGCATAGATATTAAGCTGGTTCCATATGAAGACCTCAAACCTTATGTGAGGAGGAAGCTGCGAGAGCACTGGCAACAACAGTGGGATAAAGAAATAAGCAACAAATTACATGTCATTAAACCTAAAATTGAAAAACCTCCCTCTGAGAAACATGCTAGATCAATAGAAGTGGCCTTATGCAGACTTAGAATTGGCCACACACACATCACACACTCATACCTTTTAACAGACGCAAACAAGCCACAGTGCCATCGATGTGGGGGTCAGCTTTCTGTCCTTCATATGCTTATTGAGTGTGACATGTGCATCATTGAAAGGAAACATCATTTTAATGAAGCTTACACATATAACATTCCCTTGCACCCTTCACTATTTTTATCAGACCATCCAATGTTCCCATACAAAAAAGTTTTTAGTTACCTAGCAGATGTAGACTTTTTAAAATACATATCATATAGACCATAACCTCACCTGTGTTCATTATGTGTTTTTAAAACAGTGGTGGAACCTGAGACTTTACACCTTAGGTGCTTGCACTCACTGTTTTAATATGACCCTATACACCATTTATCTTAGTATACTCACTATGCTTTAATTATGGCCCTATACACCAACCCCCTGAGTAAAGTTTTTTAAACTAGTGCCTCCTTTACAAATCTTTCTCATCTCTTTCATCATTGTCATGGCGCTCTTTGCCTTTGTCGGCCTTGCGCCATTAAACCCAAAATCATCATCACCATCATCAAAGTGGGATTAGTGAAGACAAGTTGTCAAAGTGCCTTTTCATATCTATCCAACACATTACATCCAGGCAGTTGAACTAGTCTGACAGTTGAAAGATGAGCTGAATTGGTGACCTTGTAGCTGGAGCATGCCACCCTTTAGCTTTGGTACCAGGAGTTGTTCAGTCTTCAGGGTTAATAGCTTCCAGAGGAGGCCTTGGTGAGATTTAAATTTTCAATGCAGTATACTGGCACACGTCTCCATTTAGATTGCCACTTTGCTGTCTGCTGTTTTAAGCTTCCTTATACTCTCGATATTTTTACAGTGAAATTACGAAATTTCAGGTGCAAGTGAAAATTACTAAATTGCTTAACTATTTAACAATTCTCCCAAGGTGATAGCTTTGGTGTACTTCAGGTGCATTTAGCGTGTCAGAATTTTTGTGCTCATGGCGATTTTTTTGTGCCCACAGCTGTTGCTGCAGTGGTGAAGATCAACGATGCCCCTTACCTCTGCAAGACAGATGAAGTGGGCGAGATTTGTGTGAGCGCCTCAACCTGTGGCTTCTCCTACTGGGGTCTCCAGGGCCTCTCAAACAACATCTTCAAGGTGAGGAAAAAAAAAAGCCCTTTACTTGCCCATTCGAATGGGCCACTGGTGTGGTAAACTTTAGTGCCTCTCGAGAAACGAATTTCTCAAGCATGCCAGATTTTCGCGGTGGCTTGTCCTCCTATGTGTTTTGCACAGATTTTGTGTTTTCATGCAAAGAATGATTTAAAGACACTTAACAGTTGCCTGTACTTTCAGGTTTAGTTGAAGGTTGTATGTAAGAAAATATGGAAAAAAAATTGATTTGCTTTAAAATAGGGGTGTGCGAATATCACATTTTTCGAATACGAATCGAATACGAATATCTAGCTTCGAATATCGAATCGAATATCGAATAATAAAAAATAGAAGCTTTTTTTCACTAATAAACTTTTATTTCACCATAATTGTGATGAAAACAATGTACTATAAGAACAAAATGTGTGATTGCACAAGAATATCAATATCTGCAATATAGTTACCGTTATGACAGACTGCTGAAACTTAGCTTTTCAAATCACAAGTGTATTGCACAAAAAAAAAATTCACCGTTTAAAACAACTGGCAACAAACATTAAAAGTTGTCGTGCAGAAAGATGAGTTGTTCCACGTGATCAGGAAGCAGGCGCTCCCTTTTTGCAGACACAACTTCACCTGCCACAGAAAACGCTCTTTCGCTCGGCACCGAAGTGGCTGGTATTGCCAGGTATTTGAGGCAAAGCTTGGCAAGACTGGGGTACCTGAAGGAGCCCACCGTCTGCCACCAGCTACATGGATCACTCTCGTTTCCTAGTAACGCCTCCTCGGAATATGCAGCAATTTCCCATTCCGATGAAGAAAGGGCTTTATTTCCCGCTTGGCTGTTTGCCAGATCATCAAAAGCATCCCAGACGTCACAGGAAGGCTGCGCAGACTGTTTTGGCTCTTGCTTCCTAGCTTCTGAGTCAGTCGTATCCACTGTAGGACATAAGGCCAGATCTTGAAGCACCAGATCTTTTAACCACATCATGTTCTGTTTGTTCGGTTTGAATATTGTCGACTTGAAACGTGGATCCAAAAACATGGCCAAGCATACTTCCTTGTCCTCTGCATACAAAGGGAATCTTGTTTTGATGGAAGCAGCCAGTTCTTTATGGAATTCAGTTATGCCACTGAAGTTGCTAAGACAGTTGAGCATTCCAAAAATAATTGGCACTTGAGCAGAAAGTGAAGGATATCTTTCTGCACTAGCAATCACAGTAGCATCATAGAATGGCTTCAGTACTTTGACATATTCAGAGGCCTCCTTCCATTCTTGTGAGCTAAGGCCATCAATGCTGCTGTTCGATGTGGCCAGCTCAACAGTGACTGCTTCCTTCATATCCAAGAGGCGGGACAGCATCAAGTATTGGCTGTTCCATCTGGTTTCCACATCTTGCACTAGACGAAGGGGATCTTTGCCAGTTCTTTTTTGGTATTCCTCTAGCCGCCTTTGTGCTGATGAACTGTGCTTATAGTGGCCAACAATGTGCCTAGCCTCCCCGCAGGGGGCACCTTGTGTACTCAAGGTGTTTTGGTGAGTAGCGCCACCACGGTCCCGAGCTCCGCAGGGGTGCCTACTGCCGTAGGCACTTGGTGTCTTGCAACACCACGGACCCGAGCACATGTGGGCTGGACCCACCCACGCCCCGGCTGTGCGTGGCTGAGCCGTGTTTGGGGAAAAGGGAATCCTGGTGGCTGAGCCAAAGCCGGGGTTGTTTTGGACCTTCACGGCCCCCCGGTAGAGCAACACGCCACTTTGGCCCCTGCTTCTCGCAGACGGTGCCCCCGGTCTGACCCGCCCGGGGGGGAACCAGCCAGTCGCCTTTTCCTGCCTCCCTCTTAGCTCTTTCACCTTCCTGTCCTCTTTGCTACCCCTGTCCTGTAATCTCTTCTTTTCCTCATCTCCACACATTTCCAGGTGGCGAGGGTTAACCCTGGGTAAGGAATCAACCTTGAGGACTTAAACAGGGTTATAGCAGCTATGTATGGCTAACGCGCATTTAGTGCGTTCCCAGGTTGGGCTCGGTGGTGGGCGGCCAGCATAGCTGCTGAATTGATTTCACTTGCTATGGCAACAAGATTTTCTGCATCCCATGATCGTCCTCCGAAACAGGGGCGCAACGAAGCAGTCCAGCAGTTTTTCACTCCTAAAAAAGCCAGAAAATTTCCTAAAGTTCCACGTCATGCACTGTGAAAAAGAAGGCATGTCAATGAGACGTCTGTCACCATTCTTGGTAGCCAAAGTTCTAACAAATGAACTAGGCAGTGGCTATAAAGTAAGCAAGTTGGGAAGCGGTGACCTTCTCTTAGAAGTACAAGACGCAGCTCAGTGTGCCAAGTTGACGAAAATAACCACTGTTGGTGACAATCCTGTGAGCATCAGTCCCCACTGATCCATGAACACTACCAGAGGTGTTATCTCTGATGAAGACTTTCTGAACTTGTCTGAGCAAGAACTCCTGGAAGGGTTCGAGGGCCAGAATGTTGTAAATGTTCAACGAATCAAAATACGTAGAGATGGGAAGGAAATTTCGACCAAGCATGTAATCCTCACATTCTCGACCAGTGTACTGCCCGAGTCTGTTGAGGCAGGCTACGTTAAAATCCCTGTCCGCTTGTATATTCCAAACCCCCGACGCTGCTATAAATGCCAAAGATTTGGCCATGGATCATTGAGCTGCCGGGGCAAGGCAGCATGTCCTAAGTGTAGCCTCCCCGACCACTCGTCTGACACCTGTGAAGCTCCACTACACTGTGTAAACTGCAAGGGAGAGCACGCCACGTACTCGCGGTTGTGCCCACAATGGAAGAAAGAAAAAGAAATAATTGCTCTGAAGTATAAGGAAAACATTACCTTTAGGGAAGCACGACAGAGACTTCCTGACACACACTAGCTTTGCCGATGTAGCGCGACGGGGGGCGGCGCTACACTCGGTTCGAGTTCCCCTTGGAACCCTCCCAGTGAGGCCCCAAGGGACGCCCCAAGCCCCTTCAGTGCCGGTGGCTAAGGCCACTGCACATGCCACAAAAGAAGCGTTAAGGGCTGCCCCAGCACCCCTTGATGCCAACGCTAGGCCTGGCACTGCAGTGCCGGTCCCTGCTGAGAGGCAGGCTGCCGCAACCAGCCAGCCTAGCCCTGCTGACGAGGCTTCACAAGAAGCCATGGACACAACGCCAAGCCCTCCGTTGCACGGTACTCCGATAGGGCGCGGCACGTCGCTTGACCGTTCAAAGCAAAAGACACCTAGGATCACGGCTCCTGGGAAGGTGTCTTGAGCCTGGGAGGGTGACAGCATGGCACTTCCTTAATCCTTGTTCAGCATAAGCTGATGGTAACTGATAATGTAGTCCAATGGAACTGCAGAGGCCTCCTGAAAAACTTGGACGATATCTATGAATTGCTGTCACAACACCAAATAAGTATTATGTGTCTCCAGGAGACACACTTGAGGACGAACCAAACAAACTTCTTCTTAAAGAACTACTCAGTATTTAGGAAAGATAGAGATGGCTGCATGCATCCCTCTGGAGGAGTTGCGATTATCGTGCAAAGATCAGTGCCATGCCAGTTCTTACCGCTACAGACCACTTTAGAGGCTGTAGCCATACGAGCCATTATCTTTAATAAACTGGTAACAGTATGCTCACTGTACATACCTCCAGACCACGGGCTCTCCAGTATGGAGTTTGAAACATTAGTTGATCAGCTGCCAGAGCCGTATCTGCTAGTTGGGGATTGTAATGCTCACCACCCACTCTGGGGTTCTGCACGCACGGATGTTAGAGGACGCCTCTTTGAAAAGTTTCTGCTATCATCTGGAGCATGCATACTTAACAAGAAAGACCCAACATATTATAACACAACACATGCCACGTACTCCTGCATAGATCTCGCCATAGCCTCTCCAGTTCTGTTTCCAGCACTCCAGTGGAAGGTCATTAATAACCTGTACGGAAGTGACCACTTTCCAGTGAGCCTCAAGCTTGTATACAATAAACAAGACAACACTCCATGCCCACAAAAGTTCAAGGAGGAGGCCGCAGACTGGAAAAAATTCAAAGAGCTCTCTGAGTGTCACTATACACTTATAGACAACCTTGGTATTGACGAAGCTGCTGAAACTCTGACCACCCATATAATTGAAGCTGCAATGAAGTCCATCCCCCAGACTTCTTCTAGTAGGGTTACTAAGCCAAAACCTTGGTGGAATGATGATTGCAGGCAGGCCCGTAAGGAACAGAATAAGGCATGGGGTGTCTTGCGTAGGTGCCCAACGACTGAAAACTTGGTACTTTTCAAGCGGGCAAAGGCCAATGGCAGAAGGATACGGCGTATTGCGAAGAGAGAAAGCTGGAATCGTTTTGTGTCATCAATCACATCATATACTGACACGCGGAAAGTATGGAGGAGAATCAAAGCACTCCGAGGAAGTAACACTCTTACGCACCCTTTGGTCAGCACAAGTGGAGACACTTTACAAGACCAAGCGAATGCCCTAGGCAAGCATTTTGAGTATGTATCAAGCTCAGCTCACTATTCAAATAACTTCCTGAGACACAAGAATGCAGAGGAACGGAAGATCGTACGTGACAAACGGCAGTCTGAGGTAGGGTATAATTGCCCCTTCACTATGCAGGAGCTTAAAGTTGCGCTCACTACTTGTGGTAAATCATCACCAGGGCGAGACCGAATAACATATACCATGATTAAGCACCTGCACCACGACACGCTAGAAGCGCTCTTACTGTTGTTTAACAAGATCTGGCGTGCAGGACAGTTTCCAAAAGTGTGGAAAGAAGCTATTGTGGTGCCGATTCTAAAGGAGGGGAAAGATCCATCACTTGCAACTAGTTTTAGACCGGTCGCTTTGACCAGTTGCTTATGCAAGGTCTTCGAAAAAATGATTAACCGTCGCCTTATCTACTTTCTTGAGTACCATGGTATTATAGACAATCGCCAGGCGGGTTTTCGCTCTGGTAGATCTACAGCAGACCACCTAGTGGCTATTGAATCCTACATCAGGGATGCATTTGTTCATAAGCAGCATTGTTTATCAGTTTTCTTTGACCTCCAGAAAGCTTATGACACAGCCTGGCGTTATGGTATTCTTTGTGATCTGCGCCGCCTTGGAGTTTGTGGAAACATGCTGAACAGTTTGAAGATTACCTTTCGGAGCGCACCTTTCAGGTTAGGGTTGGAAACGTCCTCTCGAAGACGTTCGTCCGAGAAAATGGAGTGCCGCAGGGTGGTGTGCTTAGCTGCACCCTTTTTATTGTTAAAATGAATTCCTTAGGAACTGCACTGCCTCGCTCCATATCCTACTCACTATATGTTGATGATGTGCACATTGCCTTTAAATCATGTAATATGTCCATTTGTGAGAGGCAAATCCAACTAGCTGCAAACAAACTTACAAAATGGGCAGATGAGAATGGCTTCTGTTTTAACCCAGAAAAAAGCACGTGTGTGGTCTTCTCTAGGCAGCGTGGTATCCGCCCAGATCCCGTTATTACACTCAATGAAACACCCATTGCGGTAAAAAAGGAGCACAAGTTCCTTGGGGTTGTGCTTGATGACAAACTTTCATTCATTGCACACCTCAAACGCCTTAGAGTTAAATGTTTGGATGCAGTCAGGATCCTGAAAGTCCTCTCACACCAGTCTTGGGGTACTGACACAAAGTGCCTATTATCCTTATTCAATAGCCTTGTGAGGTCCCGCATCGACTACGGGTGTCTTGTTTATCAATCCGCCGCGAGAACAGCACTAAAGATGCTAGACCCTGTCTACTATCTTGGCCTTCGTCTGGCTACAGGCGCTTTCCGAACAAGCCCTGTTTTAAGCCTGTATGTGGAAGCCAATCAGTGGTCTCTTGAAACACAGTGGAAGTACACTGGGTTGATTATGCTCTAAAAGTGACATCCTTGACCGGACACCCTAACAGCACTCTAGGTAACCAGGCAATCAAGCTCTTTGAAAAGCGACCTGCCATGGCCGAGCCATTTCTTCTGTCGGTGAGGGCACTGGCCACATGCCTGGGAATATCCTTCACTGACGCTCAGAAAACCAGCTTTGCTGACCTTGTCCCTCCATGGGATCTGTGCCCTATCTCTTGTGATCTCTCTTTTATGAAGATTGACAAAAGAACGGCTCCAAAGGAATTAATTATGCAGCATTTTTTGCTTTTGCAGAACAAGTACAGAGCATCTGAGTTCAACACAGATGCTTCCAAGTCAGCTGGTGCAGTATTATGTGCTGCACATGGTCCAAACTTTTCCACGTCAAAGACTATGCCTAAAGCCACATCTATATTCACTGCTGAAACACACGGCGTTGTATTGGCTGTAGAATATATTATTCAGAACAATGTCCAAAAGTCAGTGATATTCACTGATTCTCAAAGTGCAGTGCAGGCTTTAGCGTCAGGAAAGTTACAAAAAAATCCAGTCTTTAATCAATTGCTAAAACTACTGTGCTCAGCCCACAAACAAAAACTTGAAATCACAGTCTGTTGGGTCCCAGGTCACTGCGGCATAGCCGGAAATGAGCAAGCAGACAGGAATGCTGTAACTGCAGCTCTGCGGAGTGACCTAGATATCCAAAGCGTCCCGTACGAGGATCTTAAAGCGTACGTACGTAAGAGGCTGCGCGACCAATGGCAGGAAGATTGGAATAGGCAAATAGCAAACAAATTGCACATGGTAAAACCCAAGTTAGGTAGATCGATCCCTGAAAAACGGGACAGGATCACAGAGGTTACTCTCTGTAGACTGCGCATAGGCCATACCCATGCTACACATGCGTACCTATTGAAAGGAGCAGAACAGCCACGCTGCTTGAGGTGTGGAGGGTCGCTATCAGTCATTCACGTACTGGTAGAATGCAAACTACTTGAACCACAAAGAAAGCTCCATTTTCCAGAATTGTACACACGCATGATCCCTCAACACCCATTGCTGTTTTTATCAGACGAGCCATTTTTCTCTGTTAACCGTGTTTTTAAGTACCTCTCAGACGTAGATTTTTTAAGGTATGTGTCATATCACCCGTGACCCGAGCCACCATCGCACGCTAGAACCCGGTAGGGCCTCTCACTGCTACCGAAAAGACGGTGGCAAGGGGTGCACGTAGAAAATTCCTGACATAGTGACAATTGTTTTTACTTGGCCCTCTACACCAATTCTTTTTTAACAGAAATTTGAGATACCTTTTATTATATATTCTGTACTTTATATTCCCACTTGAATAATCCTTCACCATAGTACTGGCGCTCTTTGGCCTTGATGCCCTTGCGCCAAGAAAACCGAACATCATTATCAATGTGCCTAGCCTTCTTGCACAAACGATCAATAGAAGGTGTGCAGGATATTGCGTCATTGATAGCTAGCTGCAGGGTGTGAGCGAAGCAGGCGCGCTCAGTCCAGCGGCACGGATGTTACGTCCATTATCTGTCACGATGTACTTTTGGCAGTCGTCGGGTATCTCCCATTCATCGCACATGTCATCAAGCAATTCTGCTATGTTACCGGCGCTGTGGCTGGCAGCCATGTGACGAGTGTTGAGCGTGAATCGTTTCATTTGAAAAGTCGGTGTTAAAAAGTGGCAAGTGAAGCTCACATAGCTTTCGTTGGCGCGCGATGTCCACATGTCGCTGGTAAAGGCAACAGCTGTTAATCCTCCTTCAAAAGCACTGCTCAGTTCGGCCTTCACCTTCTTCCGTGTGTCGTCATACAAGCGCGGAACGAGCGCGCGTGAAAGTGTAGTGCGCGATGGTAGGCGATAGTTTGGGTCAGCCTGCAGCCATAAGTTCTTTAAACCCGCGGTCTTCAACAACACTGTAAGGCTGTAAATCAAGCGCTACCATGGCAGCCACCTTGTTATGTAGAGCTTGAGTCTTTTTTTCTGACAGTGGCTCCGCGCGGCGCACAAAGTCACTTAACGTTGATTGATCTTTCCCAGTACCGGAAGATTTCCCAGCAATCTTCCGGTACTCCTTAACAGCGGCTGGATGCTGTTTCAGATGGTTGGCAAGCGTAGTAGTAGTAGTAGGCGTCTGAAGTGTTGCGCCGCATGTCGTGCACTGCGCCGTCGATGACGTTGTCTTCACAAAGTACTTCCAAATAGCACTTTTTTCTCTCCACTTCGGCGTGGTCTCCGAATTGTTGCTCCGTTTCGCGAACGGCTCGCCATAATCCTCCTCGTCTGCCATGGCACGCGTCAGCAAACATGCACAATATCGGGTCGTTGTATGTAAGCTTAGCCACAAAGAAAGTCAAAACATCGTCCCATTGATACGACGCACAAAGAAGCATGCCAACAAGCCTACGACGCCAACGACGCGATGGCGATGACGATTGTACCCATGCTGCTATGCCAATGTCGATGAGCCTTGCCGGGCCTCACGGTCGGCGGCCGATTTTTCCTGTTCGATCTACGAACCGCTTCACGATGGCACCGTGAGGGGCCCCATAAAGCCCATGTAAACGTGGACTGAAATGTTGGATGCCATACGACGCCTCGCTCGGTTTCCCTGTCTCGGCCTGCCCGCGCGAGACGGCGAATTTCGCGGTGCAATTTCTGAAGTCGCTTGCACGTAAGCACTTCGGCCGAAAGAGCGGCGTGATGCGTGCTTTTGTGCGTGATCGATCGTTTGATTTTGGGGAGGCGTCCTTCGTCGGATTACGCAGTATTTTGCGTGACTCAGGGACCGAACGCTCTTGGTGTTGTCACCGTCCTGTGATCTGAGGAATGGATGCCGAACGCAGATACCGATCGATGCTCCCTCCTGGTGATTCAGCAAGTTTTGCATAATCTAATCAATCCGAATATTCGATAATAGCCACATATTCTAACCATTTCGAATATTCGAAATTTTTCGAATACATAGTTTTCGAAGCGAATACGAATATAACGTATTTAATATTCGAGTAATATTCGAAATTTTCGAATATTCGCACACCCCTACTTTAAAACTGTTCTTCTCCTAGTTTTTTTTTTCTTTCTTTCATAACAGCTATTTTAATTTCTCATCTTTTTTTGAGCGTAAAATTGAAAATAATTATTTTCACCTGTGGATCTGGGGGCTGTTTTACTTCAGTGAGGTAGAAAATTGCGGGCCTCCACCAGATCTGTTTGTAGCAATAGAAAAGTAAAAGGAGGCAGAAGGGAAACTGTGTTTTTCTGCCAAACCTGCAGTAAAAACACTGGTCTGCACCCAGGAGACAGCTTCAAGTGGTTTCACAGGCTGCTGAAATATCGGTAAAGGACTTGCGAGCAGAATTCTAGAGAAAAAATTAATATCCGGTGGGTGTTTCTTGCAGCACAGTTTGTGGTTCTCTTCGCGGCACCAGAAATTGTCAAAATTGTTTCGTACGAGGACGGCTGGAAAGTTGTTAAACGTTTCGACTGTAAAGGTTTAATGTTTCCGTGCAAACTTTAAACAGTGAAACTTTAAGCAGTGAACAAGAAAACAGGTGAAAGGAGGAGGCAACTCACCAGCCACTTTCTTACACTGCCCCCGTCACTGTGGCTATGTATGTGACTGGCAGCACCCAAGCAAAAGCCAAGAAACATGGTTTCGCCATTACAATTGTGCCATTATACCATGCAGATCATATTGGCATTTGAGTGCTGGCATGGCGTTGACATGCTGATTTACTCAATATTTGGAACTTCCCCAATGACATCTCTGCTGACGCTATGTACTGTAGCAAGAAGTTTGTCAGTATTTGCTTTTTTGTTTTTTTACCCTCCTGTGAGAACAGCATACTTGAGGGCTGGAATAAAGTTTGCATAGGTTAGCTCTTTCAATTAAAACAAGGATGTATGTAGTCTTAATGGTCCCTTTAATGCTTCAACCCATTCTTCCCACTTTGAAGGAGTTGGATTCAGCTACACATTATATTTACTACTCTAGCAATACTACCCTCATTTTAGCAGCATTCAGGTGGACATGCCCTGTTCAAAATTTGGGTCCGGAAAGTATTGTATAGCTTACTTTTTTTGTGATTATGAATGATTCGTGATAATGTTGCCTAGGTTAAAGTGTACTGAAAATAAAAGTGCGTGCAAGTACTAGCATTTTCCCTCAACTTGCCTACCTGGTTCCTTTTTTTGTTTATAATAAAATTACAGCTCAAGCAAAGTAACCATAAAAGTTTTCCTCTGAAGTTATGCTTTAATGAAAACACATTTTTCCTTTGCTTTCTTAGAATTGGCGCAGAACATTGCCCCACATTTGTGAAAAAAGATTTTTGTACCATTTCAGATGAGCACTCTTGATAGGGAGAGTGCTAATCTGTGAGTGCTAAACTGAAACTAAGGGCACGCAAAGCTGGGCTGTAACCTGATTTTTTTTTGGGTGGGGGTAGTTATGGGTGCTAGAAAGGATTTTTGCCAAAAGGAACTGTAGCACTTGCGTACGTGCTACCTGGAAAACAATTTTGTAGGGGGTTTGAACCCCTGGCTTTGTCCCTGACACAGAGTCACGTTTTGGTATCTGCACTAGCTTATTTTTGTAAAAAGTATATATGGGAAGGCAAGTCAGGTGACACTGTTTTCACATACGCAGTTTTGGTTTTATTTTGTGCTAAGCATAGGTTTGAGAGCTAAGCTTCATACGGACACCCAAAGCATACAGTGGGGTATTCAAAGGAATTGGGTTATGCTGTGCTGTGCTAAGTCATTTATTTCACTCTTCGGGAATCTACTGAAAATCTGTTAACCTTCGCATGGTATTCCTCTTTCAGATGCAACCCCTGCATCCTGACGGAAGGCCAGTAACTGACCAGGCCTTTGTTCGATCAGGACTGCTGGGATTTGTTGGACCGGTAAGGGAAACTCATAGCTGGTGCATCATGAACCTGACACCTTGCTCATATTCTAATCATGATAATTTAACACAATGCAGCGACATGTGGTGTGTGGGGCACGACAGGTCAAGGAGAGTAATTTAGCCGAATTGTTGTGCACATTTGTGTTTTGTTACATGGGATCATTCAAGAAACCTCGAGGAAATAGTTTGAAATATTTAATTATTGTAATTCAAGTCATTAAAAATCTTAAACAGAAACAAGCTAATGGCAGCCAAACAGCATTTTTTGTTTCTCACCAAAGACATTTCTCTCGTTATATTTGCATTTTGGCTAGACCAAACTTTTCCAAACGGAGTAATCATGCATGTGCGGGCTGTTCTATTGTATTTGTTAGCATGCCTAGTTATGCCTTCAAGTGCTGACTACCTTTTACCTTAAAATTTCTACAACTCGCTATATAATGAACCGCAGTGGCGAAGTCTGTCATAGTGGCAGGTCACAGTGGCAGAAAAAAAGGCGCCTCTTGCTGAACAAATAAAAAAGGAAATGGAGAAAGAAGCAAATTTTTTATTGCATATATTATTGAAACATCAACGGGGTGGAAGTAGTAAATTTTTTGCGATTGATATGAGAGCTGCGTATTGTCCACAGTCGTGCCTTGAGACCTCCCCCCCTGTGCAGCCTCACAAGTGTTCTCTACTTCGTCTTCTTTCAGGGCGGCCTAGTATTTGTGTGTGGCACCAGGGACGGCCTGATGCAAGTGAGCATGCGCAAGCACAACACTGACGACCTGATCGCCACTGTCTTGGCCGTCGAGCCAATGAAGTTCATCTACAGGGGCAGGTTGGTGTCACACCATCCAAGTTTTCCTTGTCATTTAGCTTCTGAGCAGCACGTGCCACTGTCTGCGACCATGGTGAATTTGCCAACTTTTAGTTAATTTAGATATGCAGACGTGAAGCTCAGTGGGAGGTACGGATTAACGTGAAGGAATGTTACTGGGGGATCGTTCCAACTTGTTACTTTTGGGGAATGCTGCAGTCTAGTACCAAGCATGAATAGGAGTGCTAAAAATTTGTAACTGTGACCATACAACTGAAGCTTTTTTAAACTTCGCCACAAACATCACCACTTCACCACAAACTGTGCAAAAAATAATGTACTACCATCAATCGGACTTATAGTTAGCAGATAAAGTCGTCTCGTTACTAGTTTTAGCATGCAATTTTTTAATTTTGGTCACACTCTGGGACTTAACATTTTAATATTTTTCTTTACAACAATGCTGAAATGACCATATCCTATTTCACCAATAAATGGTTGTTAGAGAGGTGGCTTGCTCGATATTTGGAACTTCCTTGATGTTGTACAGGGTGTTTCATGTAACTTGAACCAGAGGTTATAAGTGTTGAATTTTCCAAGAAGTAATGAGCAAGCACTATGTGGGGTGTGAAGTATCTGACTGTATTTTATTTTTAAAGCGTCGTATGTCCGGGGTGCCGTATGATTGGGTTACAGGTAAATGCCGCCCTAATAGACAGTCTCACATGACATGTGGGCTAAGAACTTATTTTAATTACCATACAGTACGGACCATTTATAACATAACTGCTTATGGTGCAGGATCGGATGAAAGCGGGTTTTCCTGGCTACCGGTAGGCCTCCCATAGAACACAATGCATAAGCATACCGCTTAAAACGCGGTTGGTCGAAGAACAATACCGTTTATAGTGCAGTTCTTCGGCGGGTTTGCTGATGGACCGGCGCAGCGGGAACAACGTTTTAGGTCTGCGGGGAAAAAAAAAAAAAAAACTCAGTCAGCCGTCTGACGCAGCTTGCCCTCCCTGCTCTTTAACTTCGACACACAAAGGAAAAAAACAGGCGCCCTTTAGTTCGCTTGTTCAATTTCTATTGTCTATTGGTGGGATAACCACAACTGCCTTTGCTTGATGCCCCTTGGAAGAAAGCGAGCCCCTGTCCCTCTTCTCCCCACTGCATTTAGTGCGTTCTCACGTAATTTCGGAACCCCTCACTAAACTTCGAAGAAAAAGCTCCTATTTCGTGCTCCCCTCCCCTTCCCACCTGAAGGCGTCTGCTCTAGCTCGCCAGCCCTGCACCTCGCACGTGTGAGATAAGCTGGAAAGTTGACATGGCCGAGCAATACGAGAGGGGAAAAGGTGAGAGTGTGGCCAAGGACCGCAGGCAATTGATACAGGGGAGGGCAAGCACGAGAAAAGTGGGAGTTCGGTAATTGCCACCGTGAGGTACTGCATGCGTGTTTTCACGTTCGACTCAATGGGAGCATCAAATTGCATTTGTGGCGTTAGCGCTGTGCCGTGTACGGCTGCCGAAGGCTCCTGCCTGCCAATACCTGCCTGCTTCAGTCTATTCAGCAGGTGGTCGGGCCCGCCGCGGACTATTTTTTTCTTTTTACATCAAATAGTGTCAAACGGGGGTTAAGAAATTAAGGTCGGGACGAAGTGGCGTAGAAGGTGCGAAAAATGGTGGCTTATCCCCGCCAGCGTCCATCATGTGAAGCGGACTGCGTGCACCCGAGCGTTGTATCATCAGGGTTCTAATGCATTGCTTCTGTAGGGAGTTTGCTGGGACCGCGGTGATCCGTCGTAAGAAGCGGGTCATCGTAAAATTTGGGGACGTTGCATCGGGGTTCCATGAACTTTGTAACGGCAGGTCTGGCCGAAAACTTTCAGTTAGAAATTGTAGTGTCCAAATATATGCCAAGAACCGAAGTATCTGCAAGAGTTCCTCGAACAAGAGAAAATTGGAAAATGCCATGTGTTGTGAAATTGCAGCCTCATGTCATGAGCCCACTGATAACAACGGCGGTGTCTAGTTCGAGAGCAGGCTGAACCGGGCAAAGCTTGAATGATGCGTCCTTTAGAGAATTGAAAAATCTTCGTTGTTCATGAAATCCTCACAGAAAATGCTATGTTAGGTGTTTCTTGTGATGTTTCATGAGTTTGTAAAGTTTTGGCCAGATTTATACATTTGAAATGTGAAATATTTTATCAAGCTAATTTGGAAGTAGTTCATTTCACCTTGAATGATCATTAATAACTTTGCTACTGGAAAATTCAAAGTTTCAAATTCTGTTCATTGGTCCAAACTATGGGAAACACCAGGTATATTTTGTATAATTGGGTGAGCTCAGGGGATGGGATTGACCAGTGGGGCTTCTTGTTCGTAGTAAGGTATCAGAAAATAGAAATCAGTTTGCTCACGCGATGAATGCTACGAGTTCAATTCATATTGTAATGGAGACAAAGTAATGCTGCATTTGGTTTACTAGATTGCAGTAGGCACAAATGCATGACCTCTTGCTGTAGTAGTGCCTTTTTTTCCTACCAGGATTGCCGTGTTCTCAATCAAAGTACTTCGAGACGAGCGCATCTGTGTTGTTGCTGAACAACGACCTGACTGCACTGAAGAGGAGGTGAGTGTCTGAAAGCTGTTTGAGGAACAAACGTTTTGACTGACTCGTTTCCTTGAAATAGGCAACAGCATGAAATTTCTCTGCAAATTTAGTGTGATTAAGCTGCTAGTTTACGTACGAAGTTTGCTGCAGGTTACGATTTTTAATGCCAATGACACCGTACTCTGTGTATATCAAATAGTTGCATGTGACTGTGGCAGTAAGGTCTCAGTTCTTTCTCACCCCCTTTACACTGTAACCCGGAAGTGTACTTCTAGCTGTTCATTGAGTTATCTCTGATTTTGTTTCTGTATTTGGGCAGGATTATGATGGGCAGGTTTCACCATAGGAAAGGCAGGCAGTTTAGTGTTGGAGCACTATTGTAGTGTTTTGCCGTGCCGGTAATAAGTGTGCGACAATTGAAGTCCATTTGCATGTTTCTTTGGTTCGTAACTGCATAGTATGGACAAGGGAAGACAATTGCTCTTGTGACTGAAACAACAATGTCTGCTTTATATAGAGCTTTCAGTGGATGAGCAGAGTCCTTCAGGCTGTGGACAGCATCCACCAGGTTGGAATCTACTGTCTCGCCTTGGTGCCACCAAACTACTTGCCAAAGGTGACCTTGCTTCCCAATAGGGGTGTATCACTCTTGGGGAATCAGGTGTGGCGCTAATTAGTGAAAACTATATTTTTTTCTAGCACCCTATGGGCTGAGCGAATTGTTTGGCTATGTTGTGGTCAGCAATGTTAACCAGCTGCTGAGTGATACGATGCTGATGCAGGGTCAGTAGAGCAAATGGGGGCATGCATTGGCCCTGACAAGGGGAAAACATTGGTGCAGATCTTTGGGTTCACATTACCAATCACTTTTGTACGTTGAAAGTGTGTACAGCAATTTCTTGTAGTGATAAGATGTCCTTGGCATAAGCAGTTGTTTTACCATTTAAGAAACAATGGAAATACGGCTACACCTCTGTGTTCTTCTTTTTTATTTGCCACTGTGGATGACTGTCCATGTACTATCGGCGTCAAATGAAACGCGAACACGAAAATATGAACCAGAATGTGCAAAAGTGAAAAATACTGTTCATAGAGTTCATACAATGGCTTGCTATTGGTATGTTTGGAAATCCACTTTTCCCAACTTTGTTTTTGTAACTAAGCCACACATCATTTTGGCTTGCATGGAAAGAAATCGTGCTATTTGTGTGTTCAGGTTCATATTTTCGTGTTCGCGTTTCATTTGATGCTGATAGTGCATAAATGCATGTAGTGTGGCTAGAGGATGAAAAAATAATTTTAAGGTGCTCTCACAGTTAAACCAGAGAGGGCAAATGTAATAACGGTGTATACAAACAATAGGGTGTTACACCTGACAGCGGCAAACACCTTGAACAGAGGGCGGGCTTGGGAAAGACAAAGGATGACACTGGACAGCTGCTGCTCAGTCTCTTCCTTTTTTTAGTCCAGCATGTGTTTAAGCTGTTTGCTAAATGTGACGGAATGTGTTACGCAAGTGTAACAAGATATAATGAACAAATTTATTTCTGCTTCAGAAAATGCATGATCATGCTCCTATGCTAAGGGCCATTGTACTGCTTCAAGACATGCTTCTTGCTGCCCCAAAAGCCTGTTCTGTTGGGATGCTACAGAATATAATTTTTCTGCTCCAAAAGCTGCCCCAGAATGACTTCAGCTAGTCATATCACTGTGTCAGTTGGCTTTGCAACTTCTTCTTGTAAGCATTTTGGGGGAATTGGTGGCCAAGCTTCTGCTAGTGCAATTTTACTGTGTGTGCTAACCTTACTGCATTGTGCAACTGAAATGGAGAAATAGTTGTACTTTGCTGCTGCATTTATAGAGTTGCACGAGTCTAGTTGGGTCATCTCATTGGTATCTACAAATTTCTAGTAGCCGGGGCCTCACTGCTTAAGGCCCTGCCCTGTCCTTCAAAAATTCTCCGCTGCTGCTGCAAAAAAGGAAGGCTCTATAGAGGTCGAACAACATCTTCCACTATGAAGTCTCTCGTAGGCTGCAGTGTATCAAAGCCCTGAACAAGAAAAAGGGGGCCAAGTCTTGCTTTGTGTAGAGAACACACCTGTTATATGTTTCATTTTTCACTGCTAAAAAGCAGCATAACCTTCAGTGTGTGTTAGGGCCAAATACTTCGGAATTGTGAAACTCCGATCAAACTGAATACTGAATATTTGGAAACAACGAATATTGGCACCTGCATATTGAATACGATACAAAAATGCCTAGCTGGGGATCCTATAGTGCATGTTTCCCTTCAGTCCTCCGCCAGCGCCATTAGGTTGCCTCTGTGACAGTGTGCGGAGTGTGTGCCCAGGGCGCTGACGAATGGCGCCGGCCTGTGCCTCTTGCAGACCCCGTTGGGCGGCATCCACCTGCCCGAGACAAAGCGGCGCTTCCTCGAAGGCAGCCTCCACCCGGCCAATGTGCTCATGTGCCCGCACACGTGCGTCACCAACCTGCCCAAGCCCCGGGAGGTCCACCCAGGTAATGACTGCCGCCAGCTGGGCTTGCCTGGGCACCACTAACTGCTCGTGCCGGGCCCTGCGTGCATGGCTTCCCCCGTTTGTGGGGGGTTGGCTTCTTTACCCGTCTGTGGCTTCCGCCTCGGCTCCGGCTCTGGCCTGCTGTGGTGGCCCTAATGTGGCTTTTGGCAGCCTCTTCTTGGGCCCCCGAGGGAACGCAGAGGTCCCGCTTCTGTTTGTGATGGTTCAGTGGATGTGGAATAGTGCAGCACTGTGTTGGCCCCGCAGGAGTTTGCTTCCCCTCCCTTTTTCTCACCCCGTCTCGACCAGCTCGGAGGTTGGGAGGCAGGCAGGCAGGGAGGCACAAGTTGCTTCTTCTCCCGGCATTCTCAAAGAGCGCCCCTCGGCCTCTTCTTCATGGGAGCTATCACTGACCATTCCTCTGTGAGAACACGGTGTCATTCTCCGTGGCACCTTAGCTGTTTCAAGTTGTCACGAGTGTTACAAGCTGTCACGTGTGTCTGTTTCGTATATCCATTTGTGAAAGTGAGTGTGCGTGCACTCTTGTTTTTCTTCTCATCATTGTGAAACTGACAGAAGGTATCTTTATTTGTCATGCACTCCAGCGGACCTGTCACAAGATTCTCCAAGTAAAGTTGTCCCCTTTCTTCCACACACTGTGTTGCATGGAATGGCTCGACTCGTTTCACTTTTCCGTTTCACACTTGGTTCTTTTTGTTGCTTGAGTGTCTGTGTGTGTGTGTGTGTGTGTCTGCCAGGCTGTTCTTGCTGTACTGCGTGCTGACGCCCCTTGAGAAGTGTTTTTTTTTGTTCTTGTTATTATTGTTGTCATCATTGGTATTATTGTTGCTTTCTTCAATACAAAGCTGCCACTGCCTTTCTTTTACTCTTATCACATGTTACCGCAATGCTTGCTGTGCTCTTGGCACCACCCCATAACAGTATTGGCAGGGAATGACAGGTTCAACTACCAAATGCTGGCGCACTCGTGTTTTTACTGCCTTATTCATTTAACCCTTTGAGGGTCAAAATTTTTTGCCAAATGCGACCCCCCAGAGTCGATTATTTTTTTTTTACTGCTGATTTATATTCTTCGGACAAATCTATTCTGAGAAAAAAATTGCAATTATTTTTAGGGTGCCCATAAAGTGACAAAAAGATTGTTTGTGTTGTTACATACACGTGGTTTATTCATAAGTAACACAAAAAAAATTCTAAAAACATTTCGCAGGCGCAAGAAGGGGGAGAATTGCCCAGAGGACGAAACTGAAACTAGTCGCCGCGCGCTTGCGTGTGACCGGATGCGCAAGCGATAGCTGGCACACCGCTGTAGTAAAGCATAAAGTAAGAAAAGAACAGCCATCGGCACAAGAAAGAAATTTCACGTATTTCCGCAGTTATGCAGCACATGCCAAGCGAGAGAAATGATTGGAAAAAAAAATGTGCTTTTTAAACATACAAGTGATGACGTACATGTACGTCATTGACCATTTTAAAAGTGTTTGCAGGGGACGTACATGTACATCATTGACCCTGAAAGGGCTAAAGAGCAACCTTTTATTCATCCACAGAGAACAAAAATAGAATTGGTAAAGTTTTTGTCTGGAAAGTTTCAACGAAAGTAAGTTATTTTCTCGTAATAAGTAGAAGATGTGGTTCAGTCCATGCAATATTGATGGTCTTTAGTGAGTGCAGGAAGTGAGAAATCGCTCCTTGTAAAAAAAGAAAGAAAGAAAGAAAGAACAGGAATGTTTTGGCCTCCAAAGCTGAGTCACGGGAGCTTTTGTGGGTTCTGTCTTTGTTGACGTGCAAATCATATTATATCTTTGTGATAGTTCGCTGCATGTTTTACAAAAATTCAATCTGAAGTGGATTTATTTTAGCACTGCTCATGTACTTTCTTTGCGTAACTTGGCCTGGCTACTTCTCAAACTGCATTACTGGAACATTTTGTTTTTATATATCATGTATAGGCAAGAGTTTCAGTGTCTATTTGTCTAAACGAACCAAACGGAGTTTTTTATCTACTGCTACAGTCGAACCCCGCAATAACGAATCCGCCGGGGAAAGCCAAAACGTTCGCTTTTGCGGTAATTTTTCCATGAGAATGGAACGTAAATGACAGAAAAATCAGCTGCAAACCGAAAATTTATCTCCGGAAGTCGGTTATACTACTTCGCAAGCCTTACCCTGCAGAAACTTCACACTTCAGCTCTCACACTACAAGAAATGCTTCATTGCTACTCGTGCGCACCTAAGAACGACCGCATTGTGCCAGACGCATCCAAAACATCCGGTGGGTTCAGCTTCTCTGTACATTTTACTCCTTGTTCCTTGGCACCGAGTATATCCGAGCATGCTAGCCAAGCCCAGCTTCTTCTGCTGACGAACATTGCCAGACAGTGGCACCCCGTTGTTCCAATGCCGTCCACAAAACTAAGTGAGCACCACTTCGTTGAGATCCGGAAAGGCCACAGCTGTCAATGTTTTGCTTTGTGCACGTGCGCTATTAAAGAGTGGCGTCCTTGCTTTTCAAAAAGGTAGATAGAGCTGCAGGCAGTTCCAAACTCGTCAGCGCTATCTTCCCTTCTTCCATTTGGGCCACTGACATGGGCAATGATGGCTGCCTTATCTGGTAGTGATCGAAGTTTCCACTTTTTATTGAGAGAAAACGTGCCGATCACCGCACACAGAACAAACGCACGTGCGCTGTTTAGCGACAGCCAGCTAGCGCAGCCAAAGCCAAAGACTTGCCATGAGTCACCATATGTCGCCCCCTTGTGGTGTCGCTGCAAGGCTGCTTCCACAGCCGCCTGTTGCGCGGTCTTCTATGTAAACAATAATAACGGCGTCCATGCAAGCGCGCTGTGGCAGAAGTTTACACGCTTTGAGCCTGGAAAAAATGCATTTGAGCACTTTTTGGACAGTTGGCTTCAAATGGGTGGATAAAATGCCGACCGGACTTGCAGCGAATTTTGTTAACGTGGGATCGCTTTCCTAAAACATTTCGTTGCCGTGAGATATGAGCTTTTATGGACGTTCGCCGGGGATCCAAAAACATTTCGTTGCTGCGGGAATTTCGTACTCATGAGAATTCGTTATCACAGGGTTTGACTGTACTTTAATCAAAACCTGTTCCTTCATTTTCTTGCGTGCATTTTTTTTTCTTCTTTTTTTCTTTTTTGTTTTCTCAAACTGCATTGTACAGGGTGGTATCCTTGCAGTTTGCAATAATTGTTTAGCTTATCACCAAGTGTGAAGCCTTCTGGACATAATTTTGCCTGCACCTTCATAGTGCTCTAAGAAGCTTGTGAGTCTACCAAAAAATGTTTAAAAATTTTCATTTTATTCTTACAATTTCTCTATGAGCAGATTGATAGGAGTGCTTCCAAGTTCCATAGGAAGTTGCGAGCTTCTGTCAAAGTCTTACATGTTGAAACAGGGTAATAGAATGCAAGATGCTAGTTTTTACTGAAAAAAGAGATACTATATGCGAGAGGCTGAAGGCATAAGTAATGATAAAAAAATTTACTTAACCACGTGGAAGGTCTTTTAACCATTAGCATTCTGATGCCCCATTGTAAACTTTTGTTTAAGCTCGCTTTCATTCCGTTTTTTTTTTTTGTTTTTGCATGCATGTTTGTGTGTGTGTATGCTTCTTATTTTCTTCTCTGGCTTTTGACTGCTACTGGCTTTGCACTTTTGGCTACAAGTAGCAAAAAGCTGTATGCAAAGAAAGTAATACTGGCATGTGCTTTACTGACTTGTGGGTTGGGTTCTACTTAGTCTGAAGGCCAGTTCACCGTTCCACATGCGTTGTGTCGCATTTTAGAATCCAAGGTCACCAGACCAGGGCGCTCAGCACTTAATTTCATAGTGCATCACATAAATTCCCTCATTTGGTTCTTGGAACGTGTGGCTTAGTGTTTTGTAGGGCAAGATGTGTTTTCTCGTTTTGAAGCTGTGCAGTAAGCAGGTTTTTGTACGTGCATTATACTGCATTGACAATTGTTGCATAGGAAATAGCCTGAGGTGTTCTAAATTAACACGCAGCCCTTCATTACAGCACACCTGGTAGCCTGGCTGTAGCTTTGTGGACGTGAACTGAGCACAACTTTTGAATTATCTGGATGGTGGATATGGCTGTCTACTGGTCATTCATAGCAGGTTACAGGCACAATAGAATGTGATCAGCTGATACGATTTTCAGAAAGATGCAAATTTTAAAAACTCACCAGCTGAAGTGCATTGTGTAAAATGGGCTGAATTTCGAGTGTTGCAAATGCATTCTCTTGCTGTGATGAATGACACGAATCAGCAGAGCCTTCACGACAATAATATGGTCTCAAGTAACGGTTCAGGCTCACATTCTCGTACAGGCATTTGAAAACAAATTATACCATATTTGACCACTAAAACAACTCAGTGACCTTGTTGAGCTTTGTTTCATCCGCCGCTGCAGATAATTACAGCAGTCTGTTTTGAAACATATAGTGGCACACCAGCCACCACTTTTGCTGCTGCTTGGCAGTCGGAAGGGCCACAGGAAAATAGCTTCAAACGAGTCGCAATGGGAATTTTATTAAAAAGTGCTACGATGACGTACCAAGTTTCATGTGGCTGATTAAGTCAGAGATATGCTAAATAGAATTCGGAACCGATCACAGTGTGTAGTACCAACCCTATTTGGTCTCGCCTGAGTCGTTTCACCCGTATTTCACAAAGATGGCATAGATCTTTTGGTGCCACTTCTTCACACATTGAGGACGAAGAATATGTTAATTTTATTAACCCCTGAATTGCATTTGCACTTCCTACTTTCAATCAGAATAGGGCAGCCAAAAGACTCGTTTTAGGGAACACATCTGCTTCGTTTGCTCGCTGACGCGTTTCTTCTACCGTTTCGGCTGGTATGTTATATCCATTATCTGATCGCCTTTGACACAGCTCAGCGGGGGCTTCTGGCAAAGGCAGCATAACTTCACCTATTAGAAACCCACAAAGCCGAGCGCAGTTGGTACTGTGGATGACAACACTGCATAACAAAAGTCTTGCCTCATATTGCACAGTGTGAAGATTAGCAGTACGGGGATAACAAGAGAAAAAATTTTCACATGTTTTCTTAGCCCTTCAGAATGTGTGCTTGGCAGTTCCGGAGTAAAGAAAAAGATGCAGAAAGTGTAACTGAAGTCTAGGTTAACACGCATAAAAGAGGCAGTCGAACAAGTGATTAACGGCTGAAAACGGAAAATTTGGGCCAGTTGGTGGGGATTCATATTTAAACAGTTATGGGAGACGTCAACACTGTGGGATTAGTGGCATAGATTTCTATATAGTTAACCGAAATGAAACCTAAATAATTAACCCAGATTTCACTAATCCTGCAATATTGACATGTCTCGTGGCTAAGGCTGAAAGTAGAACTGGTTAGTTGGTTTTGACTTGGAATACATAGTTTACTGTGAAAAGAAGACACGGATAAAAAGGGTGCTTACAGGGTGGTCGCTAGCTTTTTGAAAGGTAGCACTTTTGATTGACAGCTGGCGATAGCGACCAGGTTGACGTAGGTTACAGAAGGATTAGAACACAATAGGAGGAGGACAGGGTTCATACAATTACAAAGTGTTACTGTAAAGCTGAAAGTTGGGCCAGTTGGTTTTGATTTGGAATATATATTACCAGCAAAAACAAGACGGATGACCACAGGGCAAGTGATCGTCCTGTGTGCATCTTTCTGCATCTGTGTCTTGTTTTTGCTGTTAACACAGGCCTCTCTTGGCTGTTTACTTGTTCTAGCGCTCTACTGTCTGCTCTGTTTAAATTTCCACCCAAACCAACTGGCCCAAATTTTCCTTTTGTTCCAGTTAAATGGCTTTGCTGTGACTTCTGCAGGTGCAAGTAGAGAACATAGATATGCATTTTCTTCTCATATTCATGCTTGTCATGAATTTTGGGCAATGCAAATATGCTACCCTGACGGATTCATATCATTGAGGCCACATAGTATATGTGAATGTTTTATAAGTATATTTTGCCTTCCATTACTTACAGACGAGAACTAAATAAATTGACCTGCCATCTTGTTGGCACATTGAAATCCTAAAATGACTGTTGGTTACCAAACTGCATAGATTTAACTGACTGATAATGTCACTTGTTTGGTGCTATGAGCTTGCTAGCTTTCACAGACAATTACCATAAAAGTGCCGGTGGTTTTGTAGAGCAGACACTTTGTTAAGGGTACAGATTTGTTGCAATAGTCACAATTATTTGCTTTGTTGGCAGTGGCAGTTGGAGGTAGATTTTACTTGCATTTGTGTTGCAAAATGTGTATCAAATGGTGGGTAGTTGTAGGAAGTGAAGTATTCTGCATGGTGTTCAGGAAAGGGCAGCGGTATGATGGCCATTGTTAAACAGCATCACCAAAACTAAACTACTGAAGTATTTCAAGCAAGAAGAGTGAGAACCTTGGTGCAGCCCTACCCTCTGCAATTATATCTTACAGCCAGATACGGCGGCATTTTTTTTTACAGCTAGCCATATAATAACACATGCCCTAGCAATCTCTTAGAGCACTAGAGTTTTATCAGTGGCCGTGACCTTTGTATAAAATCATGGTGTGCAAAGGAAGGGTGGTAGAGAATGTTCAGCGAGCCACTTTTCCCTCCGTTCTCGCTCGGGGGGCCCCTGCTTGTGGGGCAGTGAACTGGCCTTTGGTCGGGGCAGTATGCGGTGGGTGGCGGCTGGGGGTACCGTGAACGGGTTGGGATGTGCACCGGAGGTGGTAAGGGCTGTTCCCTTCCAGAAGTGGGCCCTGCGTCTGTGATGGTGGGCAACATGGTGCAAGGGGTGCGGCTGGCCGTGGCCCAGGGCCGGGACATTGGCATCATCGACGAGGACAGCGACACGGCTCGCAAGTACCAGTTCATCTCTGAGATCCTGCGCTGGCGGGCCACCACCACGGCGGACCACGCCGTCTTCACTTTGCTCAACGCCAAGGTGGGGGCCTCTTCTCTGCCGGCTGCTTCCGGGGGCGCTCTGCCGCTCCCATGTGTCTTATCTGCGTGCAGCACCAGGGTAAAAGGGGGTCATTGAAGATGGAAGAAAGACAGTGCAGGAAAGGCAGGTAGCTTAACCAGGGAAGAGTCCAGTTGGCTACCCTGCACATGGGAAGTGGGAAAGGAGGGATTGAAAGAGGAAGAAAGGGTGCATAAAAAGATGAGGAGTGGAGCTTGAGAAGCGAGAAAAGAATGAGTAAGGGTAACCACAAAGACAAAACCATGGGCAAAGGGGTAAACTACAATCGTTCAGACAAGCCTGTGGCCCTTAAAAACCTAATTAAGGCTGTTGTGGCCTTTTGGGACTGCATTAGGCGACGCCTGCGCTGTTGACGGTTGGTTGTTGAGCTTCACTAGTGTGGTTGACAAGTGCTGGCTCTGCATTCCAGACCAGGCACAGTGGCACAAGACGTGTTCTATTGTTTCACCCATGGCACGCACGAAGAACCTGCGAAGAAAGCTGCACTGCACTGCAGCTTTTTGCGTGCCATAGACAAAGATAGCTGGTTAGGTATTCTGGCATCTGTTAGGGCTGCTGAAAAGGGCCAGGTGTACATACTATAAAGACACACATGTCCTGCCATTGAAAGCAATCGACAAAGACTAAAGGTGTGTTCAAATATATGAGGGCACTTGCTGCAGTGCAGCAAGAGTGCCTGCCAAAGGAAAAAGCCCAAGGGGTCATTTACAAAATTCCTTGTGCACAATGCCGCGCCAGTTCTGTCGGTGAGACCCGGAATTTCCCAGAACGCCTTTGACAGCACAAAAACAATGTCTGCAAGTCTGACATTCAGAGCAGTGCATTGGCTGAACACTGTGATGAAGTTGATCACAGGACTTACCGTATTTATTCGAATACAAGGCGAGGTTTTTTTCCGAAAACCGCAGCCTCAAAGTCTGCCCCCACCTTATATTCGAGGGCGGGCTCCAAGATCAGCAACGGCGCGTCGCGGGAAGTCATAAACAGTCAAAAACAGCCAGCAAAAATCCAGCATGTTTCAATCCACAAGCCGAGTCCAAAACCGCAGCCATATTTCTTTCTCTATGCCCCAGCCAGTTTTCCACGTGCGCTTCGCCGCTTGCATGTGCTTGTCTTTTGTGTTCCCTCGCTGGTGTGCGCTTGTGTTCCCTCGCTTGTATTCCCTCTACAACGAATGGATGGCCTCCGACGAAACGGCCTTGACACCGTCAGGCCGTTTGAAGCGTGTATCTCCGTCGGTAGTGGCTCGCTGGATAGCCGGCGCTTGGGCAGCTATACCCGACGATATGGTGGCAGCTTCTTTCAAGTGCTGCATTTCCGTCTCGCTGGACGGCACTGACGACAGCGACGTTTGGGAGTGCACCAGTGACAAGGACAGCAGTGATGCTTCAGATGATGACAGCTTGTGATTATGTGGTATCGCGGCTGAATTTCGCGAACTTCAAAGGGAGGAATTTGAATAAAGTTTCCGGCGGGATCTCTCGCCTTATATTAGTGTGCAAACTTTGTTTCCTTTTCTTCGGTCCTTCAACTCCCCCCTCGCCTTATAATCGTGACCGCCTTATATTCGAACAAATACGGTACTTTGATGGCATGCAGGTAATTGGCGCTGCAACAAATTACTCACGAAGAATCCTCCTCGAGTAATGGCACATACAAGGGACTCGGGAGGTCTGAATGTATCCCTAGGGGCCCTTTCCGCCATTTACGCCCATGGCCTCCAACGCGCAAGGGCAAGAAATGAGTAAAAGAAAAAAGATCCCACCTTATATAATTGCTATTTGTGGTCGAACACAGTCACCCGTGATGAAGGAGCCGATTAGGCTCCGAAACGTTGGGACCACTTTTAATAAATGCCCTTGGTTGGTGTCTTTGCCTCTTCCTCAAGTTCAACCCCAACCAGGTAGAGTTCTGTCGAAGATGTCCACATTCAGCATATGCTTTGCATCCCTTTTTCTCTCCAACCTCCAGGGCAACACTGCGTCCAGCTTGACGTGCTCTCAGCTGCACAAGCGAGCAGAGCGTGTCGGGTGCCTGCTGCTTGAAAAGGGAAAGCTGAACACTGGAGACCACGTGGCACTCATTTACCCGCCTGGCATCGATCTCATCTGCGCATTCTATGGCTGCCTCTACGTCGGTAAGGCTTCGGCCACGTGTTTGGCCTCACGCTCTGTTTTTGAGCACACTTGCGAAAACCTCCCCGTGTGTGTGTCTACGTGTGCTTGCAGGCGTGGTTCCTGTGACAATCCGGCCACCTCATCCTCAGAACTTGCAGACTACCCTGCCCACCGTCCGAATGATTGTTGACGTCAGCAAGTCGGTGATTGTTCTCTCAACAGCACCGGTCACCAAGCTTCTGCGGTCGAAGGTGATTGGATTGGATGTGCGCATTGTGTGCTTCATTAGCACATACCGCATTCCACTGGCCTACACCCTCTGTGCTTTTTTTTTCTTTATATATAACCTGAGACAGATAGCTTGTATGTGCAACAGATGACGAAACAAAGGCACAACTTCAATTCATTGTCTACAGTTTCAGCTGGAGTATTTGTTATTTTTCACAATGATCTGGTGACACTAAGCTTCCATGTTTTTTAGGTTATTTTAATTGCTGAGAGCAAGAGTCCCAGTATTTCCAACACTAGTGTAATTTCCAACATGTGTAGGCTGAGTGCTAGTGCCGTCAAGCAGAACTTGCAGAAACACAAGTATGTGTGTGTAGTACATGTTCTGTGGTCACGCCGAATGTGTGGCAAAGTTGATGGTTGCCTGCAAGCAACTGTCAATCTTGCCTGCAGCAGCCTGAGAAGCTTGACCAACAATGTATGAAGATCTATATTCTATAGATTCAAATCTGTATATTGAAGGTTTTATTGACTTTATTTATGACCACCGCTGTTAAGCCTGAAAGCATTGCAAAGGCAGTGAAATTTTGGGAATTCATGCCTTTACGGAACCGTTTGTTCAGCAGACTACTTTGTTGCGAATCATTCTGGTAATGTAAGTCTTGGTGGTTGGGGCTGCAGGAAGCCAGCAACGTTGTGGACATCAAGTCATGGCGCATGATTCTGGAGACTGACGACTTGCCGAAGAAGAAGCTGAGCAGCATCTACCGTGCCCCCACACCCGAGATGATTGCCTACCTGGATTTTAGCGTCAGCACTACCGGCATGCTTGCTGGAATCAAGGCAAGCCATAGCATTCTCTCTCCTCTTGGCATTTTATGGGCAATACGTTGACCCTGGGGGGAAAAAAAAAAAGACAGTTGTCATTCATTTTGTGCCCCCTTACGGGGGACTCACCTGTTAACATTCCTATTTTAAAAGAACTAAGCCATTGGGAACATTTTCATGCATCTGCAAAAATTTTGTATCGGTACACGATGCTTTTCAAGCCCGTGGGTTATGAGTTAGCAAGTCCCATAGGAATGTGATCAGGTGAGTCCCCCGCAAGGGGGCTTTTTGCAGCATACTGGAACCTTTTTGTGCATATCTAGCAGTATAATATACTAAGGTAACCCACAAACAGGTAGTACGTTTACAGCTAATTTCAGCTTATAGTTCTCCTACCCAAAAGCAGTTTTCGCACGCTTTCGGTTTCAGTTTAGCTGAACAGCTGTAATCATCAAGTTTTTCTAAAGCAGTGTCACCAATACTATTACTATATGATCTTCCAAGCTAGCATAGTGGGACTCCACGCTGTCGAGGAATTGCTTTCAAGGTGTTGCATCACTGCTGTATAAGGATAAGAGAAGCACCATGTCGGGGCAGTGAATGCAGCATTCAGCTGCCTCTGAAAATACAGATGTAATCACATGGAAGGCAGCTGTGCAGATAAGACAGATTGTGCACAGTGTTAGCCTGGCTTCCGTTTGTTCCGGAGCAGGGGGGATGGGCCTTTTGGGTTTGTAAGAGTTGTATGACTCCTGATCAGTGCAAAGGTCTGGGGCCACCCATGGCTGTGATGCTGATTAAAGGTCGTAGAACTCTTACAGCTAACCACTGAAGTAGGGTAATCAGAGGAATGATACTATGTAAGTAGCCAGTGCAGTTGGTAGGTAACCAGAGACAATGGGCAGCTGGAGTGATTGGTACTAATTGCCACGACCAGTAGACAACCTGCTGGGTTATTGAGTTGGTATGCAAATATTCAAAGCTTTTGAATATCGAAGAAAACAATACGGTATTCTATTTGGCTTCAAAATGAGTAGCACTATTTGAAAGCTTCGAATATTTTTGAAGTATTTGAAAGTTGTTTCAATGAATTCAGATGCATGAAATTATGCCTTCTTGTAAGCAAGAAATGCCCCATTAAAAAACACGCAGAATATGCATTACCGCTGCGAAAAATGCACCGGCTTGCTTTGGTAGTGGCGATAGGCTTAGCCGCAATGCACCAATTGTGTGCAGCTGGAAGGTGAGACGAAAGCGCTTTCGGAGAACATCTTATCTCCGGCATTTGGACTACTTCACCTACCGATAACGTGGTCTCACCCAAGTGGCCCCAGTCAACACTATCAAGATAAGACAGCCTAGCCACGTAGTGCCACAGTCACCCCTTTTTTATATATGTGTATATATAAATTGAAGCGCAACATTGACCTCTTTCCTAAGCCTGTAATGGCCGTGAATTGAATGTCTTGTGGAACAGCGCAGAATACGACAACACGAGAAAAGGAAGAAGACAGGATGGCACTGTGTATTCGTCTTCTGCTCTGCCCCTTAATATGCTCCTCCGACAGTAACTCGCCCAAGTGTTGGTTCTTCTGCTGGCCTTGAACTGTTCAGATGTGTGCCGTACGGGTTATTAATTTTGGTGCCGCTGTCCTCGCAGATGTCACATGCGGCCGCCACCTCCCTGTGCCGCAGCATGAAGCTGGCCTGTGAGCTGTACCCGTCCCGGCACATTGCCCTCTGCCTGGACCCCTACTGTGGCCTTGGCTTTGTCCTGTGGTGCCTAAACAGGTGGGCCCTGGGGGGGGTTGCATTCTGGCGGACAACCTCTGTGGGGACATACTTGTCACACTTCCCCTAAATGCGTCCCAGCCTCTGTGACCTTGTGTCCATTATCTGTTCATTACTTGCACCCCATCCAGCTTTATCAGTTTTCCATGGGAAGTAACACGCAGAAGTTTTCATGCCATACGAGGCAACACGGTAAATTTTTCGTGCCATCTAACAACTTTACTTAGGCCTGAAATTTTGTAACGAAAACTCTGAAACTCGTACATCTGTAACATTGTGAATGTATGCGCACAGTAGTAGCATCATTGCTTTTTTTCCTCCTAAAATGGCTCCCAGTGCCTCAGCAAATGACTGCCACTGCAATTGGTTTGTTGGTGATGAGGATGCAGTTACTGCCAACTCGTAAAGATCACTTGCTATTCAGTTGCAGTCAAGCCATATCAAGATAAAACTGCACCTGAGCCCCTGGTGCTTTGTAGCGATGTTTTCGTGGGTTTGTTCGAGGGTAGTTTCACTTACAAGCACAGCTCCATGAAGGGCAATGGGAAAAGCGGAAGTGTGCAGAATGATTCCAAGAATCGTTCGTACGGCATGTTGCGAAGACGCAGTTGCTATTCAGCGGAACATTGACTGCAATTCATTTTGCAATGTTGTGCAACTGACCAGTGAGTGGCAGAGCCTGTGCCAAGTGATTACCGTAGTTGCTCTATTCTAACACACACCTTTTAGCAAGAAAGCTCACAGTAGTCTTTGTCTTAGCTAAGCATGGGCACACATGCCGGGTCGAGTTATCTAGTGGAGAGCTGAACCCCGTTTCCTTTCCTCATTGTTGTAACGTCGAAAACAGCATTTTCGCATTCTGACTATGCGTTTCACGTTGTATCTTCCATTTGTATCTCAATGTTCAACACTTTAGGATCAAAGCTATTTTAACTAAAAAATCCCGGGCCATCTCCATTAACGTGAAACCTGGGGAGGGGCAAAGCATGCTGTGTGTAAGTGTATTCTTGGCGCCTTGGCGTTTTTGCCCACGAAGATGAAACCGTTGGGGGGCTAGAGGTAAACGGCTTTGCTGTAAAAGTCTCGTGTCTTTGAAGCACGAAGCGTTATAGCGCGACAGGTATGAAAACGAGTGTCCCGGTGTGTTTTTTTAGTGCGCGTTTTCGACCACGAAGATGAAACGGTCTAGCGCGAGACATTGGATAACGAGTGTCCCGGTATGTACTCCTAGTACATATTACGCTCTAGCGCAAGGCATTGGAAAGCGAGTGTCCCAGCGCTGTAGTACCGTGACTACATGACACAACGTGTAAGGAAGCGCGAAATGGACAAGGACAAACGAAGTGAACGGGACACGGCGCTCTTTGTTCGTCCTTGTTCATTTCGCACTTACTTACACGATGAATGACCAACTTGCCCAAGAAACCACTCTACATAATACAAGATACGACGATGACGATGACAGGAGACGACGACAGCCCGAGTCCCTAAGGGGCTTCACCTCTAAAATGTAACAATAATTGCTGTGTGTGTCCCAGCTAATGTATGTTAAGGGGGGACGTGGCTTTCAAAATCAACTTTTTTATTTCTTTGTGGATTTTGATGAAAATTGGCACAGCAACTGGAAATGCTTCTGTGATAACACCATAAAAATTTGAAGTTCATATTTTGATAACTTTTTTATGTATGAAATTTTCTTTCTGTTCCGCTTGTACCGAGCTTGAGCGGCTTATAAAACACGATAGAAAACTTGTTCGAAGTGCTTTGCATTCTCAAATGAATGGACGAGGTCGTGACAGTTTTAGAATTTTTTTTTTACAACACAATGTTTTTTAGTTTTCATTTTTTTAGAGGTTAATGTGCAACAGGCATGTCAACTGTGAACGATTATTTGAATAAAAAAATCACAAAAAACAAATCTGGAAAACTAAAAGTGTCACGACCTGAACAGTTCATCAAGGAATGTAATGCAAGAAACGGAATCAAAATAGACCCAGCAGTCACGAAGAAATCCCTGGGACAAGCGACACAGGTGGCAAAAAAAACTGTTTTGAGAAAACGGCTTCCGAAGTTGCAACATAGGTTTCACATATCAAAAGTCGTCACGGTTGTAGCCTTCCATGTCCTTTTGAACATGGGGCTTCTGGAAGGCCTTGCCTTGAAATTGGAGTGCCTTTTCAGCCTTTCTCTTTCCAGAAAACATCATTTTCAGCTCCTCCGTGAAGAGTACATACCCCCCTTTGCAAACCAAACGGAGGGGAGATGGGTTTCAATGGGCTTTCAATGCAAAGTAGGTTAGTTGGTTGGCTGTATCGCACTGGACAACCTCCTTTTGCAGTGTTGTCACCATGGCAACAAGTTAAGCATTTTTTTAACTTAAATTTGAACATTTTTGGCTTTTTTTTCATGTTTTATCTTGCCTGGCACTTAGTACTCATAGTGCAGGTGTTCATTGCCAAAAGTTTGCATACCACAAGGTTGAAAATGAGCTACTTTGAAGCTTGGTAGAGTATTCTGCGTAACTCCCAACTTCAATGCAAGAGCATATTTTTTTTACTACTTTTGACATTCAAGGCATCCAATATTTCTCGCAGCACAGCCAGTATGCCCTGAGCAATGGTATCAATAATTTCCCTAAAAAAATCACTGTTAAATGCTGCCACAGTAACGTACATTTTTAACGCAGAGAGCATATTTTATTCCTATATTACTAACTCAAACCTGTTTGCATGAAAATTACAAGTGCACGGGAAACATTGCGCAAGAAAGGCGATATGGCTCGCGCGCATCGCAGCGCACGCTTACCGCGACATATCGAGCTTTGATTATACCTGATATGGCTGGTCAGGTCGCTTTTAAGATTAAAACTAACGTCGCAGGCATTAATTACAACTACTGGCGTTCAATCGTAACCGGTTGCCCAGTCATGTGATGCTCCAATGCGCGTCGGCTATGCCGTGCGCGCCGCAGCGTTTGACGCGTCGACCGTTTCTTTCTCAAGGCTAGCGAGCCCACAGTCAAAACACAGCACTAACTAAGCGTGTAAACATCGCAAATCCGACTAAAAGTTCACTTCACGAACCGCTATCGCAAGCGCGCACACCGCGTCACCCTCCGGGGTCTGGCGACGGTAGAGTCACGCGCACCACGAAGCGTTCGATGACCTCCGCCTTTCGAGCCACACAACTTCCCGTAATCTGGCTCGTTATCTTTGGCATTCCCATCGCGATAACGTCCGTGTTGAATACCACATATTGAACAGAAACTCGGCCGAGCGAAGCGGCGAAAATGAACTCAATCCGCTCGCTACGCAGCTCAGGCGGCCGCCATCTTGCGTTGCGCCCGCGACATCCAATCAGGAGGGTCGTCGTTCTGCGCCCCGACCGGAGGACCAATAGCGCTTCAGCATTTATTTCTAGCTTCGTTTGTGCGTCGTTTCTTTTCTGCCGTTTGTGCGTTTGTGAATGAACGAAGATAAAAGAGACGAGCGGAACCGGAAAAACGATCGCTCGGCCGATCTAACCATATCAAAATGGCTGCGCCCGGTGGCACCGTTGCGGAGATAGAGCGCTCCGAAAATTGCCGTTTTTTCGCCCTTTTGCGCTGATAGTTTGTCACCGCGCCTGACAAAAGTATTTTTTTATGCCACTTTGCGACGCTTTTCAGCGTAAAAACTTTGCAGACGCACAGAATAGGAAACATAGAAGCCGATAATGCGGGTTTCAAAAAAACGATGTTTTGGTCATTTTTCCGAAGTTGAAAGCCGCGTCCCCCCTTAACTCTAAATTTTCACTGCGTATATTCTGTGACACCAGATGTATTGCATATTCATTTGGTTATACTATAACTGTATCTGGATGAGTCTCTTGTTTTGAAAGGAAAAATCAAGAGCCATTCCACTCTGTGAAAGTGGATGACCAGCAATTTTGACTGTACTGATCTTGAAAATGGTGCCTATGGATAACTAATCTTCTCAAAATGCACATCCAAGTGATGATACGGATAAGCTTGAGACCCAAGTCATGTTTTTATCGTGGAAATGGTGCCTAACATTAACTAATTTACCCCAGGTGCATATCCAAGGGTTGAGACGTATAAAACCTGAGGTTTGAATCAAGTTTTCAACAACGTGCAACCTTGGTGGTGACCACGAGCTAATTAGCACACACACACTCACTGGGATGTTCTTTTTCCAATATTTCACACTATGAAATGTCTCGCGCTTCAAAGCCACACGGAGCCTTGGGAGTATTCGTTCGCAGGCATGAAAAATGTATGAAACCCCAGCTATATAAGCTTCGCCCAAAACAACAAACAGCCGCTCTAAGCTGCTTAGTGTTTATAATGGTAACTGTTTGGCTTGAATGGTGCAAATCTGCCTGTTAAAGCAGTCTGCTTTGTTGTTCACCCTGCCAGGCGCTGCTTTAAAAATGTGGCGTTATATTGGGAAAATCTAAACTCTTGGCTGTTACTTTGCATGAAAGCGGCAGTGAGAAGCAGTCTAAATGGACTCATTTGTGATCTTTACTTGACTGCAAGTTTCCTTCACCCTCTCGTTCACCCACCACTTTTTTTCTGCAGCGTTTACTCGGGCCATCACTCCATTCTGATTCCACCTTCTGAAGTTGAAGTGAACCCTGCAATTTGGCTGACAACGGTGAGCCAGTACAAAGGTGAGCACTGCCTTCTGCTCGTCCTGTAGACCCCCCCCCCTTTTTTTTTTCGGCAATTTTCTTCCGCAGATGTTTTGCATACGTGTGGGTATTTTCGAGGGGCAGGCTTTTACGGTTCAAGTACGCATGAGTGGCTTCTTTAAGCAAGCTTCCTCATCATAAATTAACTTGGAATGATGTGTGGCACTAATTGCACGCCTCCCGAAGGAATCCATGCAACAGGCACAGGTTTCTTCTGGATTTGTTGGCCTTTGTTGCACAAAGAGTGGTACCGCACCTTCTGAAGAGCAGCTCTTATACTCCAGTAATTCGGGGCACAAGACGAGCAGAATGACATCATCATCAGCTGCAGCAGCAGCCTACTCAGGTCCACTGCAGGACGACTCGAGCCCACAGCTTACCCCCGAAGTTACGTATCTCATCCCTCCATCGTGTTATTGGCCTTCCCCTTCTTCTAGACCCATCTCTTGGTATCCCCTCTGTTACCCTAATAGTCCACCTGCTGTCGGTTCGTCTCACCACACAACCAGCCAAGTCCATTTCGTTTTCTTTATTTAAACTATTATATCGTCAACTCAAGTTTGTTCTCTGATCCAGATTGCTCGTTTCCTGTCCCTGAGTGTTATTCCTAACATTATTCATTCCGTGGACTGTTGAGCTGGCCAAAGTTTGCTTTCTAGTTGTTTAGTAATGCACCAAGTTTCTGCTCTGTTTGTCATCACCGGCAGTATGCACTGGTTGCACTGGCTGTAGATTTTTCGTTTGAGTGACAGAGGTAGCTTGTTTTCATTATTTGGGAGTGCTTGCTGAATACTCCCAAACCCACACCTATTCTGTGCCAGATTTCTCTCTCATGGTTGGGGTCAGCACTAACCATCTGTCTGAAGTAGTTATATTCTTTTACTTCTTCTAACGTTTCGTTTCCTAAGCTGAAGAGGAAATTCTTGGCACGTTTATTCCTCATTACTTTAAATTTATTCATATTTATTTTTAGCCCCACAGCCATGCTTTCTGATTGTAGTTCCTCAAGCATTGTTTGCATGTGTTCTGCAGTCTTACTCACAAAGACTACATTGTCTGCAAACCTCAAATGGCTCAAGTATTCCCCATATATCCTTGATCCTACGTTTTCCCAATCAAGCTTTCTAAACACACCCTCCAGACATCCTGTGAATTGTTTTGGAGAAATGGTATCTCCCTGTCTTACTTCCTTTCGGATCGGAAATTTATCGCTTTGCTTATGGAAGTTCATCCTACCAGTGCATCCCTTATATGTGTCTTCTAGAAGTCTTATGTAGGTTTCCTCTATTCCCTAGTCTTTTAGTGCTTATAATACTGCTGTGGCGAGTACGGAATCAAACGCTTTCTCGTAATCTATAAATGCCATGCAAAGGGGTTTAGTGTACTCTGCGTATTTTTCTATCGCTTGATTGACAACATGGATGTGATTCATGGTTGAGTACCCTTTCCTAAACCAAGCCTGCTCTCTGGGTTGTTGAGAATCCAGGCTGTCTCCTATGTGGCTAACTATAACTTTGGTAAACAGCTTGTCAACACTCAAAGTAATTCTTGAGGTCCTTCGGATCTCCCTTCTTATGAATAAAAATAATGTTGGTGTTTTTCCAGGCTATGGGCACTTTTTGAGTCTTGCACTTTTTGAGTTGCCTGTAGTGTCCGTTTAATTTTGTCTGTTTTAGCCATCTAGTTGTTTTTTTACCACTGCGTGTCCGTGCTTTTTTTGTAGAGGTACTGGAACACTTTAGCTGCCCTCTAAAGGGCCATACACATGTGCGGAGAGCGACGTGTAACTGCACGCATCTGCCCTCTCTGGAAACTGGTTCGGTGGCGGTCAGGAGCAAGCATCAAGGCTACAGGATCGGTCTTGGAGAGGGAAAAAACGTGCGCAAATGCGTCGCTCTCGGCACACGTGTCTGGCCCTGTAATTTGGCTAACATAGGTGGGCCAGCACAACGGTGAGCCCCTCCACAAGTGGTGCATGAGTGAGGCTAAAAGAATCTGTTGTGCGTTTGTTTATTTTTTACTGAAACCCATTATCTCCTCATGTTTTAATCACAAGTACCTTCCAAAAATGTCTCATTTGCCCCACAAAACATTTACGAAAACCAGGCCAAGCACAGTTCTTTTCCAAGAGCCCACGCGAAACACTGATAGACTACAGTGTGTGAAAGACTTCAACACGAAAATGTTCTCAAGATTGGAAAACCACAAAACTATAACTAAAATGTACTAAACTGGGCAAAACTAGCAAATTGTTGCGTTTGAAAATTGAAACAATCTTGTTCTCGTTTTATATGTGTTTCTATAGTTAGATAGTTGACAGTTTTGCTCCAAATTAAATATTGCTAATAAATACGGATTATTCATCTTAAATTCTCAGGTGGGCATACATTTTCTAGTGCTTTTCAGGAACCCTGCTTTGATGTTTTGGGATGTGGCTAATGAGGCATGTGGTTCAAATAACAAGCAGGCGTACTTATTTCCAGTTCGAGACACCTTCTGCTCCTATGGAGTGATGGAGCTGTGCACCAAGGGTCTGGGATCGTCGATTGCTCAGCTGAAGGTAGGCCATTCCCGATTCTGACTTTGTGATCAGGGACATTCACACAACTGCTGGGAACTGAGTTCATTGTCATCATTTCTACCTGCAAACGCTGAAGAAATTCTTCTTGCTCATGGTGACCCCTGCAACTGAGGCTCAAAGGGAGTAGCACTGCCTCGTGTGAGCATGACGACGTGCAGAACTCTCGCAAATTTTACAGCAGTCACTCGTGCCCAACTTGGCTCTCTGCGAGGCTGGTCTCCCGAGAAGTTGGTCCCTGAGTGGATATGTCACATATGAAAGCCACAACTTCCTTTTTCCACTTCAACCTTACTGCACTACGTCTGATGGGCTCCTTAAAGGAGCCATGAAGAGAAAACACAAGTTTGGTTCATTCAAAAGATTGTCTCGTTAGAATCATACTGACACCACTTTTAACGTAAACTTCGCTCAAATAAGCTACATAATTAGGAAAAACGGGAATGGTCATGCGACCCACCAGCTCATTTCCCGCAACAGAACCTATGATGTCACATGAGCTAAGCTCTGCGATTGGCGGAGGCTGGCAGAAGCAGACGCAAATTAGGTAGAGCTTACAAACTAGACGAACGAGCGATTTCCGCTTAAATTTAGGGCACATTCTTTACAAAGCAATAAGAATGATGGGACAAACAGTGGAAGTTACGAAAGCACATGTAAACATAGAAGTACTGACTGATGCGTTCTGCTGTTCGTACTGCGCACAGCATGCTTGGTTTAGCTGCACAGCACTACGGGGCTTGGGGTTGTCTCAGACGACACTGGCCGTTTGACGCAAGCAACGGTGTCTTACGTGACCCCATTTGTCGAGCGAGCACTGTTTCAGGGAACGAATATTTTCTCCCAGAACAAAAACAAGCCAGGTTTAAATGCGGGCAAAAACAAACCAAACGCTTGCCACGGTATGGTGGCGCCATCTAGGTTAAGGAACGTAAAGAAACGCGGGAACAAACCAACACCGCTGTACAGGGTGGAGACAACCTTTGAACGGTCCCGTGCCGCCGCAATTGGGCCAACAGGCTCAACGCGTTATTCTTTTCGTTTCCCACGAGACCTAGCAACGCGAAACAGACAATATGATTCAAACTTCTTCAGTAAACCGCGTTGTGGCGATAATTTTAGCGCGGTTTTGACACAATGACTTGCTTCGGCGGCGAGCGAGCAACCGAAAATGGCGGCGCCAGCGTATACGTGTCTCTACCCTGTACGGCGGATGCGTGAATGAAGGTACTCTAGGCTGCAGAGCGGTCGGTTTCTGTGATGTCATTTGGGACCACGAAAACGCACGATTGAGCGGGAAAATCAAAATTTTAACCTAAATTGTTTAATTTCTCAGTGAATAAAGCACCGTTTGTATCCGGACAAGCGCTGGGGGCACTATAACACACGAAATCTTTTGAATAAAACCAACTTGCATTTTCTCTTCATGGCTCCTTTAAAGGGGCCATGCAGACAGAACACAAGTTTGGTTCATTTGAAAGATTGCCTCGTTAGTTATACTCACACCACTTCTAATGTGAACTTCACTCAAATAAGATATGTAATTAAGAAAAAATGGGAATGGTCATGCGACCCACCAGCTCATTTCCCGCACTAGAACATATGACGTCATATGCACAGCCGTGCGACTGGCTGAGGCCGGGAAAAGCAAACGCAAGTTAGGCAGGTCTTATAAGCTTGCAGAACGAGCTATTTTCGCTTAAGAGTAATGCATATTCATTGTATAGCAGTAAGAATGGTAGGGTGAAACAATGGAAGTTACGAAAGTACACGTAGACTTAGAATTACCAGTGCGTAGTGCTTGTGGTACTGCGGACACTGTGCTTGTTATAGCTGCACAGCAGTCCGGCGCTTTGGGGCCGATTGGCGTGAGCGACATTGTCTTGTGTGACCCTGTTTGTCGACCATACCCCGTGTTTCACAAAACAATTGCTACCTACCGTAACAGAAAACAAGCCATGTGCAAATACGGTCATAAACAAAGCAAAGGCGAACAGCGGTGCAGAGCAGTAAGGTGGCACCATCTAGGACGAATCATGGTGAATGAGGCCCTGCAGTTTTCTGTGGACTGAACAGCTCTCTAGAAGTTCACTTGAAGACCTGTACATGTGATGTCGTGGCAGATGTCACGAAACACAGGATTTGGTGGGAGAATAAAAATTTTAACTTCAGTTGATTAATTTCCTAGTGACAAAACCATCACCTGCTGCCGGAAAAGTGCTGGAGGCACTATAAAAATACTAAATCTTTCGAATAAAACAAACTTGTATTTTGTCTGCATTGCTCCTTGAAAGGGACACTAAAGGGTGGAAACAAGTTGGCTTGTACCGACAGATTAAGGCGCCGGGAATCCAAATGCAGCATTCTCGCAACTTGCAGTTGTTTAATAAGGCAGAAAATGCCAGAAACGGGAAAACGGGTGCCGACGCCCCACACACTTTCAGGTACTACAGTTTGTGACGTCACAATATTTGTGCACAGCGAGAGCTCATTGGAGAAGCATCTATAAATGTTTTTCCTAAAATAAACAGTTCCGAAGTGGTTTAACTCGGGAAATAAATGTATATCAAAGCTCATGAACCAACTAACTCGCACCAGAGTCCTTCTATATCAAAGCTTTCCGTGGACTGACGAAATTTTAAAAATACAGACAACAGATTTTATACACTGCGAGACAGGCTGCTTCCCTCGCACTTGTCAGCCATTGTGCTTTCAGTTAATTTTAAAAAAGCATTGGCGTGCATTGAGTCAAGTCAGTAACCTACCACGGTGAGCGCCCGAGCTCGTGCAAGCAATACCTCCGCCAGGAAGCGGCAAACGGACAAGAAGCGACCCAACCTGCCTAAGCTTCCAATCCGTTCTCCTCTCCGCACGCCAATGTTGCTATCGGTAAGGCTTGCCCATTCCCTGTTCGAACCTTATCGCCCGTGAAAGGTTAGGGCACGGAGCAAGATGGTTAAGGTACTTACTGCAGGCGGTTGTCCGACCAATCCAAACTAGTGCTCTTCAGCTCGCTGCAAGCCGCCGTTGATAAATAATACATACATCGTACACACATAGCTCTGCCCTTGTTATGTTTGGGCTGGGCGGAGCCGCTCCGAAGTTCGGCTGTTTGGCCATGAAGCTTACTACTCGAGACAGCTGTGGGAAGCGAGTATGCATTTCATGCCAGGTTTGCGCGTCTCGTGAGGGAAGAGAATATGAGATGGACGTGATTGCCAAACGAGCTGAGATGACGGCTGCCGCTTGAGCGATGCATAGCCGGGCAGCCGCTTTTGCGCGATATTTGAAATGGCGCTTGTTGCTGCTGCGTTCGCAACCGGCGAGAAGTTTGGATGGCCGGTGTAGACGAGAACAATGGCTGCTGGAGCAATGAAAAGCATTTCTCGTTCGGTTGGTGACAAATTATAAAAGTGAAAGCCAGCCTCCTCGGCCAAAGAAACGTTCACGGTGGTCGAACATGTGGCTTGGTGACATAAAAGCTACTGCTGCCAGACCACACTGGTACCTCGCTCCTATTTTGTGACGCAATGTATACGTCACGAAACAAATGAACGGGAAGAGGGAGAGAGAAATTTCAGCCTTCTTTGCAGATTTCTCAGGAAATAACGCATCGTTGCTCGTCAAACAAAAGCTGAGCATGCTACAAAACGTATGATGTTTCAGTTAAAACAAAATTTCATTCAGCCTTTAGTGTCCCTTTAACGCTGTACATGTCCTGCAGTACGATTTATTCATTTATTTATTTTTTTGACAACATAATGTGTATCAACACTTTGCGTGCCTCACTACCTTAGTAGCTAAAAACAAGAGAGACGGCTGGTATCACGGCTATTGTTTAATTCGTTTTTTGGAGATTTCGTTTTCTTACAGAACGTAAGCAAGGAAGTTTTTTCGGTATGTTTTGTTTTTTATGCAAGGATATTTTGTAGTTTGTATCTGCATTTTTTTTTAAAATCAGAGCTAAAATAGGGGAAAAACCTGCTGAAAATACAGATATTGTTCATGATTACAAGACTTAACTAGACAGGATTACAGATTTGGTTCCTTATTGTTTTGTGCAGTGTCGAAAAAAAGTTCCCACTCTAACAAGTGGCAAAAAATGCATTGAAAAAGTTTCGTCTTCACAGAAACCATCCATAATTTGGGTTGCCAAATATTTTATTAATGGTGGTTGTATGATTCCCTTTAACTTCTAGCAGTGCCTAGACCCTCTCATCCTCTCTGGTTTGTTATATATTCTTTCTGGCAGCAACGCAACGTGAACCTGAGCTGCGTTCGAACTTGCGTGGTTGTTGCGGAAGAGCGTCCCCGGATCGCACTCACTACCTCGTTCTCGAAGCTGTTCTCTGGACTTGGCCTCTCTCCACGAGCTGTGAGCACCAGCTTTGGCTGCCGGGTCAACGTCGCCATCTGTCTTCAGGTGAGGCTTGCTCTGCTCCCGCCTGGGGCTGTGCTCAGGGGCAGGCCTCGGAGCTCTCCTGAGGCGGGAGGGTTTCACTGGTACAGCTCAAAAGCAGAGGTGGAAACATCACGAACAAAGGCGCTTCGGGCAGCTTTTTCCTTTTCGGGAGGGTGTGCAAACGTAAGTACCCATCACAACTTGCTTTGCACGAAGGCGGGGCACCAGCTGCGTGAAACATTGATATTATGCTTGAAGATGCTTTGCAACAAGAAACCACTCACTGCTGTTCTGAGTCGTGATTGTGTGAACTGCTAAAGGCCAAGTTCTGCTGTTATTGCGGATGTTCAGTAATCATTACTCATCACAATTGGAGACAAGAGGGCTGCCAAAAGGCTTGTGATCTGAACAATAGCAGTGTAAGAAAAACTGTGTTGCACTAGTGTGTGACATGTCTCCCTGCGCATTGTGCATCTTCCATAGTGCAACGGCAAATGGGGCTGTAATACCGGGACTGTAGTTGTCCCAGCGTTACTGTGGTGCTCATTACTACACCTACCGCATATTTGCAGTCATATTGATGGTGCACTCATGGCATCCATGGTCCAATGGAGCCAACGCCTATTTTGTAAATGTGACCGAGTGGAGTGCGTTTGCTATCCACTCATTAGATTTGAATAACAGACTAGCAAGTGTTCGATGTCAATGGGTACAAGCAGGCTGATGAAGATGCTAATGGCACACTGGGATTGTGCGGCCATCATAGTTGGATTTTTTCTTCTGAACAAGGTCTCCCTTGTTCTGAAGAAAATTACAGGAGAGTTTTGCTACATCCGAGGATTTCCTGCCTTTCTGGGGTAGCGTTTCCTAGGATTTAACTAGAATGCTTTGTCAATCTGGCCCCAATACTGTAGCTACGTCACTTTGCTCGGGGCTGAAGTTGCCATAAAAGTTAATTAATATCATCTGGCCATGTAGTGTACAAGTACGATTAACAGCAATATTTCTTTCAACAAAATGAATTACCTTATAACTTGCCATATGGTCAATATTTGTGGTTAAGACTGCTGTAGTGAGCGGCAGCCAGAGACACAATAGATTTCTTTCGAGAGGCATTTGTGGTGGCTCCTTGTGTGTCGCCGGAAGGTGTAGCAGACACATTGTGCACATTTGTGGCCCCCGTAATTGCGTTGTTCGCCTTCTCCGCGGTTGTGCAGGGGGCGTCAAGTCCCGACCCCAGCCAGGTGTACGTGGACATGCGTGCGCTGCGCAACGATCGAGTGACACTGGTGGAGCGGGGTGCCCCGCACTCGCTCTGCTTGCTGGAATCAGGCAAGCTGCTGCCGGGGCTGAAGCTGGTCATCGCCAACCCAGACACGCGGGGCCAGTGTGGGGACTCCCACCTGGGAGAGGTGCGTGGGGGCCTTCACTTACCCACACTGCCGCCATGGCCAGCCTAGTGAACTTTCCTTGGGAGTCGCACCAGTGCATTGTGTGGGCCAGTGCAAATGCCTGCCAGTGCCCCCCACCCTGCCCTTGTCTGTGCTGCTCACATGGTGTGTTCCGAAGTAGATTTTAACGAATCTCTTAGTATTTGCTCGCACATGAGTACGTTAAGTGCACCCCTCAAACCTGTCATCAGAATTTAGGATTTTGTCCTCTCCTCGCACCAACTGCATTCCTCCCTTCAGGCAGGAAAATGCATGTATGATGTTGTGAGTAGCGCCCTGCTTGTTTACACCTGCTTGTTTTTGTGTGTTTTTAAACTTGACCTTCAACCAAACCGCCCAGCTGTCTGTTTTGATGCAAGAAAAATGCAGCTAAATTTTTTTACACAATATGCTTGATGTGTAGGTTGCCTATGGGTAGCTATCATTCCATAAAAGTTGCTTGTGCATCTGCGTGTTAATTTCAGGTCTGCAAGATTGTAAGCATCCATTAAATGGCACTCAGATCTATCTGCCCTTTAAGGAAGTCTGCCCTTGTTCAGGAGTGTGAAAATGTATCTGAAAAGTGTAATGCCCAAAAAACATGCCTGCCATCACTTTTAACTGCTTCATGTGTTACACTGTGTTGACAGGACCAGGCCCAGCTAATTCCCAAAGCCTAGGCTATTTAGGAAGAAATAAAAAGCGAAAGCAGGCAATCTTGAGGTGATTGCTGCAAACTCGGACAATAGCCTCAGTACTAATGGTACCAGTGTGCCAACTTATTTTGCAGTGTAATTCTGGCCAATCTTTGTCGCCGCAAGCTAGTTTTGATTTTCATGCTTGCAGTATCTGTAGATGCAGCGGTATGAATAAAAGTATGTAGACAAAAGTTTAGCAGTGGGCAAGTTAAGCTAGGAGGAAAAATTATAGCAACACTTTTCTTCATGAACGTGGGTATAGTGTCTATGTGTCCACGGGTTTGTGGCCTTGAACCTGTAGTCTCCAGTAATTCACGTGGGCTCTTTGGCTTCTGCTTTTACCGTGAGTGGCACGTGTTGCCAGTTATTGCTGGTGTCGGCTTGCGTGTATAAAATGTCCACTCAAAGCAGAGGAAAAGAACTCAGTGTGGAGTGAGCAGAAAGTTCCGTATTACCTCGCACTTAAGGGTTAATCCTTCTTTTCCTGAGATTTGGTACAGGTAAATAAAGTACTCTATAAAAACGTGCATGCACTAATAGCGTTGAGTGTAATGTTCATCCCGGCTTCTGCCATGCAGATCTGGGTGCAGTCGCCTCACAATGCCAGCGGGTATTTCACCGTCTATGGTGACGAGGCCCAGCACAACGACCACTTCAACGCCAAGCTGATTACTGGAGACACGGGGAGCCTGTATGCCCGCACTGGCTACTTGGGCTTTCTTCGACGTACAGAGGCAGTCTCCAGTGACAGTAAGACTTCTGCGTTGTATATGGGCCATCCCTTCTGTCAGTATATGCTGTCAACGTGCACCTCAATAGTACAGTTCGCTCGAATTTTATGAAATGCTAACTCTTCAGTTTTTACATCTACTTGATTATTTCCGGTGGTTACTCGCAGAAAAGTAGTCGGTAAGTAAAACCGAAGCTGTTTTGGTTGGTATAGAACATTCAGAATTGGTCAAGCCTAAGTCAGAGTTTCTCCTCTTCAGCCTTTGATTGGCAATGATTGCTTGTGGGTGACAGGCCTTGGGACATCAAATGAAGGAAGGAAGGAGGATCCTTAGAAGTGAATTAGCAGTTAACATACAGACATGTTAAAACGTGCTTCAAAACGTGGGCTAACATACGGGATAGCAGACGACCCTGGCTAGCTTCGCTAGAGAAAGTGCTACGCGCCGTACACTAGCCCCTGCGGAATCCGAAGACTCACGCACGGGTTCGGGTACTCGCATGCGGTAGACAGGCTCCGGCAATCCAAAGTGAGGCTTTATTGCCTGGCAGATACAGGGCATATACCAGACAAAACGACTATCGCTCGCGGGGAGACAGTGGCTCCTGTCGCTCGCTCAAGCCGCTGGGCTCAGACCTCGATATCCGTCATCACGGCCGCGGGAGCAAGGGGGGGGCATCCCGAGGCGACCGATCAGGGCAGAATCTCTCGGCAGAGTTCGTGGAGCCAACTGGGTTCACCGTCATCGGGGCATTCGGCGTAGGCACAGCCGAGCCAACCGACTCCGACCAAATCGCCCAGTCGACTCCCCGCCGGAGCGCTCGTTCGTCCCGCAGGTCAGCTCGGAGGGGAGAGGAGGTCTTCCCCAGGTCGAGGAGAGGGTGGCGCAAAGGAAGGTGACAAACTGGTCCTCCTTCCCTCGCGCCCTCGCGCACAGTTCGCGGTGAGCCGGTTCGGCGCGTCGCGCGGGGTCATGAAGAGGACACGACCTACGTGACGCGCCGGCTACCCAAAATGGCAGCTCCCAGCTTGCCCAAAACCTCTGCGGACAAGGCATAGGGACACTAGGATCCCCACAAACAGTAACTCAGTTGGCAGCAGCACCCAGACAGCAAAGTGAACAAATGGTGCACTTATCAGTGTTCATCTCGTGCTGTTTTGCTTTTCTTCTATTTCCTTGTCACTGTGAAGCGGCTGATTTGGCCCATGGAGAGCAGTGCTAGATGGTGCCTTAACTGCTGTTTACAGATGACACAGATCCGGAGGCTGCTTCCAATGGAGACGGCCCTGAACTGCATGATGCAGTATTTGTTGTTGGAGCCCTAGATGAAACCATGATGCTACGAGGAATGCGGTACCATCCTATTGATGTTGAGAACAGTGTGTTGCGCTGCCACAAGAAGATCTCTGAGTGGTAAGTCTCTGTCAGTGGTCAACTGGGTCATGCTGGGACCAATATGGCCTCCCATGGCGGCAGAAACAATTGAATGGATTTTGCTAGAAACAACAAACGCTTGTCTTGCCTGCCTTTACTGGGTCCCTAGAAAGGTCCTTGTATGCATTTCTGGGCATTTTGGAGCAGCATAGGTGTTCATGTCTACACTAGTTACCTGACTTGCAAAGCAAACAAACTGCAATTAATCCTCATTATAACGAAATTGAAGAGGCTTCATCATTCGCTCGTTATAACCAATATTTTTTTATAGCCATAGTGGGCTTTCACTGCAAATATTATGTGCTGTATTTACCCAAACCAAATAGCAGGTGAAATTGCATCTCGCCGCATGACGGTACACAACAAAAAAACCGCATCCCGGAGATCACGCACCTACTTTGTTGCAGTTCTAAATAGATAACTTGTATTTCAAACAGACTTAGCTGCTAAGAAGTCCGTAATTGGACATCGTTGCATCTCCTGATGCGAACGATGGCTCGCTCAGCTTCATGCCTGATGTGACAGCTTTTATCATAGCCGCATTCTGGTCTTTTCGCTTTCACTTCCAGCCTGGCGCATTTATGTAGCTCGAATCACGCGTGCAGCACAATAAAAGGTAAGACTGAAGCGCTTCAAAAAACACGCACTTAACTCAACGACGCAGCTTCGCGGCGCACGTCGGCGAGTGACAATAGCGCGCCGCGGCCGGCGGCTGCGTGTGCCGCTCGCATTGGCTGGCTGCATTCTCAAATCTACGCTGGCACTGTTGTGAAATCGGCTCAAAATTTTATTTCCTAGTGCAGTTTGTTCGTTGTACAGTGTAGACCACTTATAATGTAGGTTGCGGGAGCCATGAAAATTCGCTCTATAAGCGGTACCTCACTATAAACAAAACGTGCGAATCTAACCACATCACAATCTACCTTTCAATCATTCTTTGTTTTATCATCACTCAAACGAAGGCCTCTTAAAAACAGAGGCGCGGTCTTCATTTCGTCTTTTTTTTCCCCCAGATCAGCCACTGCTGCACGGTCTTACAAACCACTAGCACGGCTTAAACTTCTGCGTTTAGAAGAAGCATGGCTGGGTTTCTTAGTGTGTATGAGGGATGCCGCTGGACAACGTAATAAGAACACAAGAGGAATATTTTTTTTCACCCCACCTTGTGTCGCAATGTTAAAGGCAGTTGCGTATCAGCAACCTCCGGCGGCGCAACTCGCTATCTCCAAATGTTCGAAAAGTGAAAGGGCGGCTGCTTATCTGCGCAACATTTTAATAAAAACACCTTGCCTGCACGTGGGGGGAGGGGTAGAGCAGGTGTGGTGGAGTGGTGGCTCGCTATCTTCTGAGGTGCGTAAAGCAAGGGCAGTTTTGGCTATCATGCAAGTGAAGCGCACAAACAAAATGGCACATTTTTTTTCCCCCCCAATGTTGAAGTTAGAGGAGAGCAGGGAGCGCATGCTGCATCTTAAATGGCTGATTCCATTTTTTTTTTCCTCACAACCCTAAAACGATGCCCCAGCTGTGCCACTCGATCAGTGGAGCGGCCAAAAAACCACACTATAAGCGGTATTGTGCTTTGGGCAACTGCGTTTTAAGTGGTATGCATATGCATTGAGTTCTATGGGAGGCAAACCGGTGGTCACAGAAAGCCGCATTATATCTGGTACCGCACTATAAGCGGTTATGTCTTAAATGGTCTACACTGTATCTCATAACGGACAAATTTTACTTTGTTAAAACAAGCTTTTAAATACATTGGTTCCTATGGGGACTTTCAAGGGGAATTACGATTTGCTCGTTATATCCATTATTTCGTTATAGCCCATCTCGTTACAACGAGGTTTAACTGTGTTTTTCACAGTGGGGCTTTTTGGTTATCAGTCACGGACTCTCCCCGCACTCTCCAAAATGTAATCCGCCATCCTTTTTTTTTATTATTATTATTTCAAACATATACAGTGGAACCCCAACTATACAAATTTCTCAGGGCTGCGCAAAAGAGTTGTTTGAGCGGGGTGTTCATGATAGAGGTGCGAGTAACTGCCTTAGCTCATGGTCTTGTGCGACATGTTTGCTAAGGTCTTGTTTAAACTACCATATTTACCACGTAGCTTTCATCCTCATGTAATTTGTGAATACCTACCTCAAAATAGCGTCTTGCATAGGCTTGTGCGAATAGTAATATTTTAGTTCGAAGCGAATTCGAAGCGGATAGTTCTTGGGGTCGAATACTTCCGAAGCGAATTCGAATAGCTGTCAGGTGTCACTGAGCTTCCTGTCACTGAGACACTGAGCTTCCGGGCCTGGCGGGACCTTCATAAAAAAGTTCTATACAGTGGAATCTTGACGATACGTTTCTGGGTGATACGAATTTCGGGATAATACAAATTTCTGATAAGTCCCGGCGAAATTGGATTGTTTGCAATGGGGGGCTGACAGTACTTGGTGCACGTTTGCAGTGCCGTGTTCACGTGGACCAACCTGCTGGTGGTGGTGGTGGAGCTGGATGGCAACGAGAGCGAGGCCCTGGACCTGGTGCCCCTGGTGACCTCGGTGGTACTGGAGGAGCACCAGCTCGTCGTCGGTGTCGTGGTGGTGGTTGACCCCGGCGTGGTGCCCATCAACTCGCGCGGCGAGAAGCAGCGCATGCACCTGCGTGACGGCTTCCTGGCCGACCAGCTGGACCCCATCTACGTGGCCTACAACATGTGAACCAACGGGGTCAGGCCGGTCGTCCAGAAGAGCTCCTCTGCGCACCAGCTCCTCCCTCCTCCGTGATCACCTCTGGGGCACCCTCAGCCCGGATCAGCGGAAGGGCCAGCACACGGGGCAGCGCGGGCTCGCTTGCATGCGCAAAGGACCGGCACTGGGCACACTTGGCGGGCCACACTGCCGTGCTTGCAAACAAGGAAAGAGGACCCTGTTGGGAAACATTGTGACGCATTTCGCTACGTGTGCATGCCGGTACTTGTCGCCCTTTGCGCCGTTGCATGCAAACGATCGTCTGTCCTGTCCGCTGCCTTCTCGGACCGTGCTAAGGGGGCTGCAGAAGTCATGGCAGATCCCCCCGTCGTCCTCCCGGTTGTATTTGCGGCTGAAGATTCGCCGTCACTTCCTTCCCCCAAGTTGGCTCGGCTCTCGGAAGACGACTTGCAGCGCGCAGCACAGGCGGGTTAGTGGCAGGAAAGGCAGGCTACCGCTGAGCACCGAATGCGTCGTGTAGAGGCCTGCCTAGAGGCAGCCCTCATAGGCAGTCTGGGCTTAGCACTGTGTGTGCAGGGGCATTTTGTAACTGGCTCCTTTGTCCTCTTTTTCCCATTGCTTTGCCACCGACTGCCGTGCAGTGTACTGTGGGAGGAGGAAGCAGGTAGTCCAGTGTCTCTTCCCTGAAAGCGGAAGAACCTGGCAGTGTGCGTTCTACAGTGTTCTGGGTAGCTACACACCCGTCGGCATCGTCGCAAGCCACTTAGTCACCTTTTGCGATGAAAAATCTGTAGTGAGAATGACAAGAAGCCTTTGTCACAACGTTGGAGATTGAGAGATATATATCCATATATATTATACATATATAAATATATATATATATATATAAAACACACACGTATATATATATATATATATTAGACACTAAAGTCATAATTGAGTGCTCATTTGTGTAAAAAGTGGTTTTCTGAAATGACTGCCATGTCAGCTGTTGGAGTTTACCTGCCCATTGTTTATTAGCTTGTTTCTGCCCGAGCTTGCATGCTTTGGCATTGTGTTTGTGTAGGCCTTCAAAGCAGAGCTCGAAGGTGGGAGTAGCGACGTATTTTGTGTCATCCCCACACATGCAGTGCTCGCGAAGCACTTCGGCCACCCGGGCATTTCAGCCAGCCGATTTTTATGTCTGTGCTCTGCGGAGGGGCCAGGGCTCGGAGCAGCCTCTGCCGAGTATCTTTTCCTGCATTCCTTGAGGGAGTTAGGCAACTCTGGTGTGATGACAGCTGAGCATTTTTACACCCCTCTTCTCCCCTCTTTTGTGTTTTTAGTTGCATATACAGATTCCTCTTGTGGATGTTTTAGACAACTTTCTAGCATCATGACTGCACACGACTACGGAGAGGGCGTAATGTGTCGTCGCAATTGTTTCTTGTCTGCTCTGTGTATTTATTGACTGTGTTAGAGCCAGGGATGACCAAACAAGCTGAGCATTTGTTGTGAACGATAGCGCCACCTCCTTATTTTGTTTTGAACAAACCTGCGCAAATGTTTCATGTTACTTATCTTGCATGTGGACGTACCAAAAAGGATGCATGAGCGATTTGTTGTCCCTAGCAACTAAGTAGTCAACTTGTTCTTAACGGCATTTACTTCCCCATGAAAAAAATTTGTACATCAAAATAAAGCATGGGGTCTGAAATGACCTTTGGCTTCTTTGCTTTGGGACCTTGTTCATTGTAATACGAACACTCCAAAAGTAGCTGTCGCATATACTCTGTTTTGCTACACCAAAAATAAGCTGTTCAGTATTAGATGGTAGTTTTTTGCAAACCATATCAGCTTGTACATAGTGTAGGTGACCAATGCAGCTTAAGTGATCTTTGCTTAATGCCACTACTATTGCTGTTTGACTTGGGAATCCTGTCTGTTATGTGAAGCCCCGCTATAAAGCATGTTGGAGGGCTGGTTAACACCAAATGGTTTTATGTTTTTAACTGTCAGCAGGCTCAGACGCATACAGTTGTGGTCATTGCATTATTTGTGGTGATGCTCATGTTTTATTTGCATACTGTCAAGGGCTTTTTGCAAAGAGCAGCAGTTATAATTTGCAGTTGTTCAAGTGCGGCGTATATAAGTACACATACACACAGACACACACATGCACACATTTTTTTTTTTTTTTCAATGTATGAAAGAAAGTGTGAGGTTGTTTGTACATACATTTATGGCTGGGTGCAAGTTGCATGCAAATAAACTGTAGCTCTTTGTTCTTATACTCCTAGGTTCTTGTGCTCTTTTCTGTGATCTGCATACTACTGTTGTTTTGTAAACAGCAAATGCCTCTGTCACCTGTGCTACACAGCCGTTTCTGTTCCAGCAGTAATGGCATTTTGAAAACTGCAATGTACATTTGCCACCTTGCATCTGTTTATCTCATTTTATTCCTTTTTAAAAACGATAAGAGTGCTCTTGCAAGGTTATTTATGCAGTGCGTAGACTTGCTTTTTATCAAAGTCCCCCCAAAAAGCCTTTTTTTTTTTTAGTTTGTTGTTCCTGTTGTAAAACTAAATTTTGAACTTGACGGGCTAGTGCATCAGTCGTATCAGCAGAGCACATTTCGTCGAGGCACGGGCGTGCAAATGGAATGTGGCTTGGTTACTTGCAGACTTGCATTCGAGACCTGTTTGGGATGTGCACACAGCTTTTGCCCCGTGAAGCCTGTGCAGAATGATAAAGATGAAGGTATACTATCATTCCAAGTAGGCCGTGCAGTACTGTAAGTATGAGAAGGGACAGAGACACAAACTTGTTGTTGCAATCGTTCTCAGTCTGCTGTTGAAAGCTGTGAATACAAAGAAGAAATCGCGAGCTCATTGTTTCATGTCCTGTCGCCTTTTTTTTTTTTTTTTTTGGCCTTCATAACATATCTTAAATAAAATGTGTGAAAGCCACATGGCAGTGTTTGTTTTCTAAGATCCTGGACATAAATGTGCATATACCTCATATACTTGAGTATGGGCCATGCTTTTTTCCTCCCTGCCCCATAAATTGGAATAGTTTAGTTGAGGTGCAGCCGTAACATTGATGAATGGGACACAGTAATTCGCTCTTTCCGGTGGTGCTTGTGACACTGTGGAATTTGCCTGAAGCCGGGAAACTGTGATTGGTGGACCAGTCTTTCTGACGGAGGCAGCCGGTGGCCTCGCGTTACCGAAAGGGGGATAGTAATGGCAAGTGTAGTAAGCGTAAATGTACTAATCAAGAACTATATGCTACACAAGCGTTCATGATCTCTCATTCTCTTGGAGCTGTGTTAGTGTTGTGGGCAAAAAAAACAGTCACGCATTTCATGCACGTCTGCTGCAGAAAGAACACCAAGAATTCTTTAGACTTATTGCTATGTACTCGGTGCTTAAATGATTCTCTACTGGGATATGGCTGCCACAAATTAATAGTGCATAGCTGGGGGACTCTGAGGGCACTGCTTTTGTATGGTTTCTTTGTGTGGTGATAAAGTGTTTCGGATATTTCATTCATGGCTGCACAATGTGTAAACCGATCCCGGTTTGTGGGTAGTGAAATGGGCTTGGTTCCACTGCTTTCAGGCATATACGCAGCACAGGGTGTCTGGTCCACTTGCATTTGTTTTCAAATAAGAAACAAACAGAAACCTTTTGTATGCGGAGGCAACAAATCAATGTGGTTACGCATTTTTTGCTCAATGAAATGACAACCGGTGGACCAGTGGGGAGCAGGGAGGATACCGAGAGTGTGGCCTAGAAAAAGGGGAAGGCCAGTAACTGGACGGAGGAATGAAGTAAGCCAATTCGGGCAAACCATGGACTGTGGCAGAGCAGGGCAGGAGCAGGTGGAGGTCGATGGGTGAGGCCTTCGTCCTGCAGAGAACTTAAATACGCTGTTGATCATGATGAGATGTGTGCAAATATCACATTTCATTTGGGACGGCGAATTGAATATTTTTGAATATGGATATCTATGCTATCGTGTATATAGGGCTTCTAAAAGATAGCTACAAAATGAAAACTTAGCCACTCACAGAGGCTTCGCAAGTGCTTTAAAGTTTTGTGGGGGATGCTTAGTGCGTACAATAGCTCATGATGATGATGGTGATTTTTTAAAGATTAATGACAGCTTTTACTGATTTCCTTTTTTCTGCTACTCAGACGTAATGCGTGCCAACCCTTTCTTTTTGCTTTTTGCAGTTATAGAAACCACAGTGCATTTTCTTTGGCCTCTGAATGTTTTTTTTTCATAGAGGTCGTTCCTAGCTTTTCCAAATGAATCTTAAACACTATTTGTTTTAAGTAACAGATTTTTAAACAGATAAGTAAACGTCTGACACAATGTAACAAGGTTCACCTGTTTCGGTACCTGCTTTTCAAGAGTGAAGGCCTGGAAAAAGCATGCTCTCTACATAAGTTGAGAAAACTGACAAAAGTGTTACAGCCATCCCATGGGAAAGGGAAACATCTCTGCGGTTCTAACCAAATTGCCTCAAGGCTCACAGAGGCAAACTTTGCCTGCATCACTGTGTTTTCCTGTAACCCTACCAACTCGTCTTCATCTTTCACAAGTTCATGTGCGTAGCAATTTATGTCAGCTTCAAAAGAGGCCACAAGCCATGATGTGTCTGGAGCGGATTATAGGAAGTAGCCGTTGATGTGGCAGCCTAGTGTGCTCAGATGGACCATGATTGTGGCTCTCACGCGTACTGCCCTGGAGTCATCTACGAGGTCACTGAGCAGCTTAAAAGGAGAATAGTCGTACATGCAAATCCAGCTCAACCAACTGTGACGCTTTTTACACAAGCCATTCACCGGTCGGTTGGGGGAGATGGGAAGGCGGAAAGGGGTTCACTGAAATGATTTTGTGCAGATTGCTGCGGTACTGTGTGACCGGTGGGGGAAGATGGGAAGGGCCGATGTGGGATACAGGGGTTTTCACCACGCCCGCAAAATGACCCATCCAAAATGCCCCAGAGAGGTTCGCAGCGTCCACGTGGGAGACGCCGCGACGGGTTCGACTCGTCGACAAAGATGACGACAGGCTCCAAAGGGCGAGGATGAACCAGAAGATTTATTGGCCGAATGGTACAGCGCATACTGAATGCCAAGACAGGGCTAAGAACTGCACTTTACCGACGCACACCTCAAGACCCCACCCGAACGGGCGGCTATGGCCAAGGTTGCACGTGGGCTGCTCGCAAGGTAGAAATAGGCCTACCTTGCGCGTCTGATCAGGGTCAAAAGCAGGCCCCGACCGAACTGTGCAGCGGAGAGGAGAAGAGCCAACGTTATGACGAGCAAGGTCTCGGTTCTTCGGCTCCGATCTCCTCAATCCCCATCTCCCCTATCCAGGAGCGCCGCGCTTATAAGGCGTGGGGGAAAGGAGGCAGGCTCCTGGGTGAGGTCTAGCGACAGTGCCGGCGCTTCAGCCCGCGAGATGACGTCACGTGCGCAGGAGAGCGCGCTTGTTTGAAGGCCACGCTCGCAGGGAGAGGAAAAGGGGATCTAGAGGATCCCCACAAAGTAGCGTTCCACTTCAGCTAACAGACACCAGAGTTAGCATGCACTCGCTTTCCACAAGACTTACACATGCTGGGCATTTTTTTAGCTTCAGCGTTTGGAAGAAAAGCCAACCCAAAGGGTCCTGTGCGGTGACAACATGAGGTGTCATGTTGTGCGCACGACAAACTCAAAAGTTTGTCGTGCGGCAGAGCCAACTTTTTTTGCTCTACTGTACGTGAATTTTGAATATTCGAACAATTCGCATATTTCAAATGGTAAAACTGCGCTGCAAATCGAATCAAATAGCAAGCAACATTGGCGGACCATTTCAAGTTCTGTATATTCGCACACCTCTAATTATAATGTATAAATTGTGATGGGAAAGCAATATTTTTTTAGCAGTAACTAATTATTTTGGGTCTGGTAGTTAAAATGCAAGAGTTTGGATGCATTTGCTAACCCAAGTTCTTGTTTTGGATCTAAGAATCTGAACATGCATTTAAGAACCTGACTAAGTAGTCACGTATAAAGGTAATGAATTCTATTCAGCCGGGAGATTGGTCTAAATTAATGGTTCTAGCCAAAAGTGCACCTGGGATGTACTGTCAGTATTTTCATGCACGCTGCAAATCACATGCTACTGCATGCTACACGCTCACGAATACGTCTTTTTTGTTCCTACATATAATGTGAACATGTCAGTTCGTTTACCCACTAGATACATTGTAATGGGAGCCTCATAATCACGGTTTTATTGCACCAAGTCTGCACCCAGGTGAAACACATGCAAAAATATGCATACCTATGTTGCCCGTGCATGGTACTGTGCATGGTCATCTGATTAAAATGCATGCAAAAAAAAATACTGCTGCAGTGTAACCTACACTGCAGTAATGCACACTGCAAGGATCTCAAATAACTTGTCGGCGCATATTCTGTAGTTGCTTGCCCAGTGCGATGGGCTTTTTCTCACACCACTTCCCTGCTGCCTGAGCCATTCAGGTATGTTTGTTTATTTTTCATGAAAGTAATTGTTTCTAGCCGAACTACACGGTATGAGGCCACTAGTGATCCTGGCGCGTGCGTGTTGCTAAGTAGCCCTGATCACTGTCCTGTCCGCCATTATGATGATGATGATAATGATATTTTGGCTGTACCCTTTGAATCGGGTGGGTGTGCCGCGCACACGCTAGCCAGAACAAACAAAGAGAAATGCATGACAAACATAACGACAATAACGCGGCCCGAACGAGACACAAACATATGGCACGCCAAAAGGAAACACTTGACAACACTCAGCCACTTACGAGAAACCAAGAAAAAAACAAAAAAAGCATAACATAACGAAGAATCTGAAAAATGTACAATTAACGTCCCTGGGCTGCCGTCGCACACCAGCGTTCCAAGCGGCGCTTTGTACGCGCAACAGCGCGCACGTCCACCACACCGTCGGCGTCCCCGAAGCCGAGTGCTTCCTGCAGGGTCGGCGGCGGACCACTTTCGCGGATATTGTCACAGTGTCCAAGACCTGCACAGCTTAAGATCAAGTGTTCAACGGACTCGTCACCCTCACCACAAGCACGGCACACCACACTGGACACCTGGTCGTCGAACGTTTTCTGGCGCACAAGAGTACGGAGGGCTCCCGCACGAGCCTCGAAGAGCAGCGTGCTCCCCAAGCTGTTGTTGTATAGCTGGGAGCCACCGATCGAGGTCTTGTTGCCATTCTCTTCAGCGCCATCTATAGGTGCTTCATGTTTGTCAGTGCCTGAGGTAACCTTGCTTGGCTGGAACTGCATACCCAACATAGCACATATACGCGTTTATTTATGCCACAGATTTCGCTGCTTTTGCTTCCACTTTTCAAAAAACAACACGCAAACCCTAAGACAAAAAATAAAAATGAACTGAAGATCCATCAGTGGGTCTTCAGTTAGGTCAGCTTACGTCAGCTCTGAGAAGCGATGCAAAAACTGTGCTGACATGTCCTGACTATTGCTGACGCAATAAAATAGTAGCTCTATATAGCAAGCAAATATTTTTGTGTGAACAACGAAGGCAGTAGGTGCAGTACCTTAGCTATTGTTCCACTCTTCTCCTGCTTCCAAGCCAGCCAGGCAGGCTTGTTACACGCAAAAGCTAATTGGGGCGAAGTTTGCAGCCTGTGTAGCTGGGTCTGTAACCCTTGTGCTCTTCAGAGGCCCCTGATGGGCGATGGCTGCCCACGCTTTGGCAGCTCAGTGAAACAGTAGAGGGATGGGGGATGAAACAGAGACACTACTCACTGACACTACAAGAGCTGACAATGAACTGTGCTTATTTATTTCCATCTGCAATGTATAGGGGAAAAAACTTGTATGACATCGTAACCTGGCACACGCAAGGAAACCGAAAAGAAAAGAAAGACTCTGGGCTCACGGCTGAAAGCGACAGCACACAGAAACCACAGTCAATGGTATGTGGCATTGACATAAAATTCCTTCTTGAACAATGCCTCAAAGGATTTTCCGAAACAATTTCAGCCTTTGTTTCTTTTCAATCACGAGAACCTCGCAAATCTCGTGTGCACACAAGTCAAAGCACCTAGCACTGGAGCACTTCTGTGCTCCTGAACAGTGGTGCGCATGCAGGTTCAAGCTTTAGCCCCTGCTTTGCCTGACCCTGCTTTGCCTGACACTGAAGGAGCAGTGACAGTAGCTGTGCACTTCCTTTCTGGAAGCAAAGAAAATTGCGAGTTCATGGCTGCTATTCGCTGTTCTTTTTTTTTTTTTTCTTGCAAATTTTTACTGCCAGGTTAAAGGGTTACACACATTGATTTACCGTACATAAAGCAGCGCATGTTTGTGAAAATTGTATTTGAGGGCACTTATGATCAGCTGTTCACCGAATAGGTAGTTTTATTACGATACAATCTCATACTGCGAGGAAAATGGTACAGGAATTGAAGTTGAGGAAATGACATCAATGAACTTGAAGGGGAAATTGGCCTAAATTTAGTCTACAAATGTTTTCTGGACTTTGCTTTTCCTGGAAATGCATGGAGCTATGGTGTACAAATCTTGACCGAAATGGTGCTGCACCCCAGTTGGTCACAAGTTAGATGCCAAACTATGCCCTCACACGGTGGTGTACCAGTGACTGGATGCAAACTCAATTCCTGGCCGCAGGGGCCGTTTTTCTGGCGGGAAAAAAATTGATCTGTGCTTCGGGTTGTGATACACATTAAAAATCTCAGGTAGTCCTTATTTATCCACAGTCCTCCACCGCAGCATGCCTCATAAAATTTTGATGCCACTATTTGGGACTAGGTAACTCATGTGAACTGCAAAAATGTGGGCAGGGATGCTCACAAGTCGCTCCATGTGAGCCCTAAATTTACTTCCTTAAACTTGTGCCAAAATTGAAAACACCATATGCAGTGGTATGCCCGGGTGAATAAGTTCAAAGGTATTAAGGAAAGCGTCTTGCAGTGCAGCAAGCACATCAGGAGGGGTTGAAGTGTTGTCCAAACACGTGGTGTCGAGTTTGAGCTGTCATTACACGCATCAAAACTACACTCTGGGTATGAGGCCAGCTGCAGCGGAGGGCTACGGATAATTTAGACCACTCAAGTGCCTTTTAACATGCACCGAAATCTTCTTTTACTCCCACCTTAAAAAACAGCCACAACAGCCAGGAATCAAAGCCACGACCTTGTGCTTGGCTGCTCATAGCCACTGAGCCATCACGGTGGGTAAACGCTTGGTGCCATTCATGGTCACCATCATCAGCAGCCTACCTATGACCACTGCAGGACAAAGGCCTCTCCAACCACTGGTGTCCTTTGCTGCCAGAGTTTATTCTTCATCCTAAAACTTTTACTTCATCCTTCCAATCAGTTGATGGTCTTCCCATACTTTTAGTCCTGTTTCTCAACAGCTACTCCGTTACCGTGGTGGTGTAGCGGTTGTCAGATACTTTTAGTCCTGCCTCTCAATAGCGACCCTGTTACCCTAGTGATCCGCCGGTTGTTAGTTTTTCACATTACGTGCCCAGCCCAAATCTACTGCTTTCTAATTTCTTTTACCCAAGTTTGTTCCCTGATCCAAGACACTCATGCTTATCCCTAAGCGTTATTCCTCTTATCCTTCTTTGATGACTCATTGGTCTAATGAATGACTCTTACGAGTCATTTATTAGCCAAACTAAACACCCTGAAAGAAATGTTTCTTTCAAGGCGTTTAGTAAGGTGCCAAGTTTCTGCTCTGTATGTCATCTCTGGCAGTACACACTTGTTGTATACCATTCATTTTAGTGACAGATGTAGTCTGCTGTTTATTATTTCAAAGTGCTTGCTGAATGCCCATGCAATTACTGCGCCGGATTTTTCCACATGGTTGGCAAGACAGTTGGAATCTGCACCGACAATTTCTCTGACATGGTTCAATATTTATCCACAGCATTCCATGATGTAGGCTAAAAGTGAGGCTTTTTGCATATGATTTTTCCTATTCATCTGCAAGCCTATGGTGGAGCTTTCCAAATGTAGGTCGAACATTTTTTGCAGATGTTCTGCAGGCTCACTGAAGAAAACAGTGCTGTCTGCAGGTCTCAGTGACCCACAAACCACAACCACCACTCAGATATTCTTGATTCACTTATATCTCCGACATCTCCCATTCAAACTTCCTGAATTCCCCCTCCACACTGGTTGTAAACAGCTTTGGTGCAACCTCTGCCTCACTCGCTTCTTGACCGGAAACTTTTCGTTCTTTCTGTGGGGGCTTATCCTGCTCATACATCTCTTGTATATGTCCCCGAAGAGTCTTATGCAAGCCTCCTCTTTTCCTTGGTCTTTCAGTGCTTCCAGTACTACAGCAGTGTCTACCGAGTCAGACGAGTCTTTTTTTTTTCATTTATTAATGCCATGTAAAGAGGTTTATTATATACTCTGTGGATTTAGCTGATTGACGACATGAATGTGTAGCCTGTCCTAAATCCAGCCTGTTCTCCCGGTTGCTGGAAACCTACTGTCGTGTATGCGGTTCACTATCGCCTTTGCAAACAGCAGGTAGTAAGCTGACAGGTCTGTTATTCTTACACTTTTTGACTACACCGCCCTTCTTGTGTATCAAAATTATGTTGGCAGGCTAGAAGAACATTAAAGAATTGAGGCATTCTGAAAATAATTTTGCAAGCTTCTTGCTTGCATTGTACAATATATGCATGCTTTGAATGTTTTGTGTACAAAATTCCATGGTTTCCTGATACTCTTTAAATTCAATATATAGGTTTGACTGCATAAGCATTGAATCTGGCCTTGTTGCATGTGCAGATCTAGAGGAAATTTTCTTTTCTTCCCCCCCCCCCCCTTTCTTCTCGGCTTCTTTTGGGGGCATTAGTCTCTGCAGGCTGGTGTGTCTGCTTATGTAAGCAACTCCACTTTCCATCTGAGGCAGCGCGGTCACCATCACTCGACACCTGCTTTAGTACTCACAGCCTGGCAATATCCCTTGTGTACTTCGTCAGCAGGGTCACTATGACCTGCTGACAAGCTCTGGCATTCTGCTATCTGCGCTGCCATCGATGAAGTGACACAATTCCCCGAAACAGTTGCTAAAAATGTGCAGGGGAGCAGAAAGTTTGGCCTCGCTCCGTAAGGTTTTATAAATAAAGGTTCTGGGGGAAACTATTAGTAAATTAGCAATCCGGTGGCATTCCACAGGAAGTAAGACACAAACACATGCTTTCCATGGCAACGCAAAATCTTGGCTGCACTTTAATGTTTTGCATGGCTTTCACGCACCTTGGAAGGCCATGTTACGACCTATATATAAGTAAGCACACTGGATGTAAATGGAATGTGTTTCAGGCGGAATCATCACTGGCAGTTAACCAATAAATATAACATGGCCAGTAAAACTCTTGTAACAACTCAAAAGGTAATTTTAAAAAGGAGCATTCCAAAATGGTAATTTAGAGCAGTGGTTCTCAAATGAAGGTCCAGGAAGGCATTTGAGGCATGTGCAAAGTTCTCGAGGTGCAGTCAAACAATCCCCTCCCTATTCTTTTTTCTCTTCTGACAAACTTCAGGTTAGCTTTGTTATGAAGCATACACACTCAGTTTTCTTTTTTTTGCACTGCTCCATAGCTGCATGAAGTCAAATGTGCAAGCACTTAAAAACTAACGTATGAGTGACTGCCTGGAGCAAGAGGAGATTGCTTTGACTGTACCTTAAGGGGGCCATGAGGACAAAATACAAGTTTGGTTCATTTGAAGGATTGCATAAACTGATACCACTTATATTGCAAACTTCACTCAAGTAAGCTATATAATCAGAAAAACATAGACTGGCAGGCGACTCACCAGCTGCTTTCCTGTACTAGTTATGATGGATTAAAACTTGTGATTGGCTGAGGCTGACAAAATCAAATGCAAAAAAAAAAAAGAAAAAGGAATTTTAAGTTAGCAAAACGAGCTACTTGCCTTGCGCATGAAATTTAGTGTGCACTCTTTAAAAGCAGTAAGAATGGTGGGGTAAACAAGAGAAGTTCCAAACGGACACGTAAACGTACATCGCTGCACCGATATGGAACTACCGCTGGCTAACGCTGCGAAGTCCCGTGTCCGCCATGCAGGCGATTCTGACACGACCAGGGGCGGATCCAGGCTTTTTTCCGAGAGGGGGGTCAGCTCCTATCAGTGATGATGATGATGATGATGATGATGATGAGGAGGAGGAGGAGGAGGAGGAGGAGGAGGAGGAGGAGGAGGAGGAGGAGGAGGAGGAGCCTTATTTATTTACTGAAATTTCGGAAAAGCAAGAACACAAGGAATACAACAAGTCATCAATTAACCTTTTTCTGCGACCTGAGTGGTCATCTTCTTGGAGGTTTAAACTCCAAAATTAAGGGAGGGGTCAGGACATCCGGACCCCCCCTCTGGATCCGCCAATGGACACGACACCAGACAACTGGCGTAAGCGACACTGCCACTTTCGTGACCCTGTATGTTGAGTCATACCCAATGTTTCACGAAATAATTACAATGAACCATAACACAATACGGTACATACAGGTCCAATCAGATCTCCACAGATCAGAAGTAAACTGAGCAACTGCCAAGCTCACCGAGCTAAGGTCCAACCTTACACTGAGCAGCATTGCTGCTCCACCTAGGAAGGCCAACGGTAACCAACTGTTTTCCCGGTTATTAGATGCGACTGCATCTCATTCACTCGCCTTGTCCCTGCATCCGGCGGCGGCGGCGTTGTTGTCGGCGTCCGCCCCTCCCCCATTCTCCTCGCCGCGCGAGCTGCGCTCTCCGCCGCTCACCCCTCTCCTCTCCGATAGCGAACACTCTCTCGCGAGAAGCGGATGCGATTGGATTGGCTTGGCTTGGATTGTATTAAAGTGGATTGTGTTGGATTGTGTTGCGTCATAGCCGCGGCAGACGCACTGGCGCCGGCGCGTCCCCTCACCGTTATGCGCGCTATAAAATGCGGTGCCTGCGCCGCTCCGCTCCATCGTTCTAGCGCCGTTCCTCCGCTGTCCAACGCTGCAACGTGAACCCCCTATGCGTCGCATCTACACAGGGGTTCCCGCGAGGGGAGGTGGGAGTTTTTATTGGATTGCGTCATTTGAAGACTACGTGAAGCCAACATAATAACTCTGTCTTAGGTGCCCGCCTCTAATACATCATTGTTGACGTCACGAAACATGCAATGCCGCAAGGGAATCGAAATTTGGGCTCAAATTGTGAAATTCCTCAGTAAATAAGTCATTTTTTGCTGCCAGACAAGCGCTGAGGGTACTATAAAACAGCAAACCTTTTGAATAAAACGAAGTTGTATGTTGTCTTCATGGCTCCTTTAAACAAATCATGCGCCAACACTACCTAGCCCCCAACCCCCCTTTTGTGGTCCCTGATAATTTCTTCCAGCTCACTAACTGAGAACCACTGCTTTAGAGTACACAGTATCAACAAATTGGAGGCAACAGCACAAACGTGGCTGACATCCTTGGAGCTCAAGAGTAATCACAGACAGAGGAAGCAAGAGAAAGGCTATAAATATCTTCTGAGAGGAAGCTGCTGCTCTATAAGCTTGTACACACAGCAACATAGTTAGAGCACTCTGCCCAGTAATGCACTTTTACAGTAAGGCACGCCACTGTTCGACTGCCACCAACAAGGAAAGGCACTGGGGCATTGGCGAAAACTTCAGGTGCAAATCAGCACGGGTGCACTCTATGCAGGTATTTGCGCTTGTGATTTAAAAATCTCAACAACAGGCCGCTATGGCCCCAAATCCACCTCATGAGAAGTACAGCCTAAGCACAGCCTCTGGCAGAGGTCAAGGTCAAGAGGTCAATGTGTGCATCTGTTTGTGAATATGCATGCACAAATGTATACACTGCTGCCAGATTCTGCATATTTGATTTTCACTAAAATTATGCCCCAAACAGAGCACATATGGCGGATATGTTAACAACCTCTGAACAGGGCGTAGTACTCCTCTTGGTGATGAGCATATTTTGTAGAAGGGCAGCTTGAGCATTACGAATGAGTAGAGTACGGTAAAAAAAAAAAAACACACACACAACCTAGCTTCTTGATGGAAAATTCTTCCTTTGCATACCAATATTCCTTCACATCTACACACTTTTCGCTCACTATTCACTGCACAACTTACAGGTGAAGGAAGCCCCTCTCATTTCTAATGCGTCCACTGTCTCGCTGCAACTACTGAGGACTTGTCGAGAAAGTTTGGGCTGGTGTCACACATGTATCAAGCTATCAATCCTCACAACAGGAGAATGTGCAACTGTCAGTGCTCCAGCCTGGTACAACCCTTCACTGCTCTTTAGGGAATAGTAGCATGTTATGTTGGGCAGAAAGCAAATGAGAATATTCACCTCGCCACGGTGCTACTTTTGTAAGCGCCTGATATATACGTCATTCCAAACAGCAACCACTGCACAACCACGAAGCTATGGTGACCTAACTGTGCCAAAATTCTTAGAAAGTATTCAATTCTACAAATAAAGCAAAGCAAAGTAGAAGACAAGGATATTCTTAAGTGCATTCTTGCCTCTAAGAATGTAATACAAATCTATTTGCACTGATACATCACGCAGAGGCAATACTCAAGTGGAAGTTCAGTTCCTTAAAGGAGCCATGAAGACAAAACACAAATTTGTGTTATTCGAAAGATTTTCTGTTTCATATGCCCCCAGCGCTTGTCCGAATGCAAACGATGCTTTATTCACTGAGAAATTAATTAATTTAAGTTAAAATTTTGATTTTCCCGCTAAATCGCGCGTTTTCGTGTCTGCAATGACATCACAGGGCCTTGTTTACCGTTAGTGAACCTAGATGGCGCCACCACACCGTGGAAAGCCGTTTTGTGCCTTTGGTTTGTTTGAGAACATAATTGTACCTGCCTTGTTTTGTTCATGGAGACAATCGTTTCGTGAAACATGGTGCTCGCTCGACCAATACGGTCACGTAAGACATCATCGCTTGCATCAACCGGCCAGTGTCGTCTGAAACAACCCCAAAGCCTCACAGTCCTGTGCAGCTAAACCAAGCATAGTGCGCGCAGTACCAACAGCAGTACGCATTGGTACTTATATGTTTACGTGTGCTTTCGTAACCCTCCACTGTTTGTCCCACCATTCTTAGGGCTTTAAAAAGAATGTGCCCTAAATTAAAGCGCAAATAGCTCGTTCAGTAAGCTTATAAGCTCTGCCTAATTTGGGTTTGCTTTTGCCGCCCTCCGCCAATCGCAGAGCTGTCTGGTATGACAGCATAGGCTCTGTTGCGGGAAATGAGCTGGTGGGTCGCATGGCCATTCCCTTTTTTTCTAATTATGCAGCTTATTTGAGCAAAGTTTACGTTACAACTGGTGTCAGTATCGTTCTAACGAGGCAATCTTTTGAATGAACCAAACTTGTGTTTTCTTTTCATGGCTCCTTTAAGCCTTCAATCGCTTACACCAGCTGCATTGAAAGACATGTTCAAGTGTGCTGCCTATTGGAAGCACATTTTCACAGAACTTGGATAAAAATCTTTGGAACGTCACATTCTCGCAGAGCTGATCTCACTTAAGCAGCACTTGCCCTACAAGTACACATGCATCCGGGTACTTTGGCAAAAGCACAATAAAATATGACTGCATGTGCAAAATGTGCAAATGAAGAAAGGTGCTGTGCTACCTGTTACCTCGTGATCTCGGTTAGCTTGCTCCGCACTCCACAGCTGAGCGCTAACGTCACTTGCACCAAGCCTTCAATCATTCTCAAAACAATGCCACCAAAAAAGTGTGCCATACTGAATAAAAGGCTTGCCAGGAACCATCACGTCTCAACAAAAGTCTGCAATGCTGAGCAAAGCCACATGCTAGAACTCAGTTCGAGGGTCGTTGGGATTCTCCCGTGCTTTGGTGTTCTTCTTTAGTCGTCTTGACTTCAGGTTGGAGAGGACTTCGTAGGCCTTTTGAATTTCAATGAACTTCTCTTGGGCTTCCAGCTTTTGCGCAGGTTCTTTGAAGCGGTCAGGATGCCACTGGCGTGCCAGCTTTCGGTAAGCCGCTGTGATGGATTCTTGCGAAGAACTAGATGAAACTCCAAGCACCTGAAAACGGGACAGATTGAAGTGCTTAATAAATTTTGTGCCCTCAAGAGAATTTACTAGCGTGCCCTTTTTTTGTGGTCCAAAAGGTGTTTCCAACATCATGGCTCCAGACAAGGTTTGTCCTAGTGTTCTGACTTGAGAAATGCATACTACTGTTTGAAAAGACTTGTCTGAACATAACTTGCTGATCAAGATGGCAACTTGACTTAACAATGTGGCTTATGCACTTTAATTAACTTTCTTAGTTTCTTAGAACACTAAAGTCACTTTTTACAAAGTATCAGGGCGGGGCAGTATCAAAGATGTATAATAGTTAACACTATTTTTGATACATTCCATGTATCTGTAATAGGTATCACTTGCCACAGAAAAATACACTGCAGTATTGACATCAAAAATACATTTCTAACGTATTCCATATCTTACAGCCCTACTACACTGGCTTCCAAATGTGATTCGAACCGAATGACATTTGACTTAAAGGGACCCTGCAACACTCTTTAAGCAGTGCAAGTAAACCTGCGTGACGTCTAGATTACACTGCCAGGAACACCTGAGCCAAATATTACACGTGCACGTGAAGCGGTGAGCACGCAAATCGATGTGAAAGACGCGGAAAAACCAACCGCTCTCTCTTCAGTTGTCCTCATTATGCAATCCCTGGCATGGCCTAAGGGACGTCACATAGGCCATGGCTGCCCAATCGGCTGTCACTGGTCAACTTCGCGGCTAGATTCTCCCATTTCCGTCGTCGTCATCGCTGTGTACGAACCTCTTCTATGCCTGAACCTGTAGGCACAGTTTTGCCATTTCTTTTGTGTTTTGAGTGCGCGCGGAGCTTGAGTTATGAGCTCAATACTTCCCTTTCAACGGGACCACTCGACTACAAACGTTTATTGCTTCAAAAACGCCCTACCAGCCCGAGCGCGCACTTGCGAGCAGGCACCCATGCCTGCTTTTTTGTGGCACCAGACCGGAAATAGGCCCCTCCGCGTTGCGGAGAAAAGGAGAAAACTACCCAGCATGTGATATATCGAAGGCTGCCGAAGAGAACGCCGCGAGCCGCCCCCCTCTCCGGGAGAGAGCGCGCAGCTTTCGTCGCGTTGTCCGCGGTCGAGTTGAGAGGGAACAATTATGCGCGATTTCTCATCGTGCGTAGTTTCGTTAATTGTGAACGGATTTTCATAATTCTTGCGGGAGGAGATTTCTGGGACAATAGACTTTATCCCAAAATACATTACTAGTAGTGTTGCAGGGTCCCTTTAAATGCGAAGTTGTGCTGCTCCACTGGGTTTTGAAATGGCATTCAGCTCAAATGACATTCGAGTCGAATAATCACCCCGAGAGACATTCGGAGCTCTCAAATGCCATTTCTTGCACTCTTGCGCACAGCATTCCAATTAAGCCAGTATTTACAAATATATTACTGGCACACTTAAAACAAATACATTTTTTTTTTAATTTTGGGACTTTGTTTACTTTTCATTCACTGAAATCATGATTGATTTTGATTGTAGGGTTTAACGCGCCGACGCAACGCAGGCGATGAGGCGCGCCGTAGTGGAGGGCTCCGGATTAATTTTGACCACCTGGGGATCTTTAACGTGCGTCGAAATCTCGTACACACAGGCGTTTTTACTTTTCGCCTCCATCAGAAAAGCGGCCGCCACGGCCGGGAATCGAACCCGCGACCTCGTGCTCAGCCGCGCAACGCCTTAGCCACTGAGCCACCGCGGCGGGTCACTGAAATCATGATATCAAAATGTAATAATTCCATACTCTCAGCACAGCGCGAGCAAGCGACAGACCAGCGTGGCCAGACACCACAAAACATGCACCCAGAAGTATAAAAAAAAAACTTGATAGCAATTTAGAATGAAGAAAACGTATGTCAAAGCTTGCATTATTTATAATTTGATATCATTTTACTGCCAAAGACTGCTGCTAAATTTGATTGTTGCATTATTGTGCGAAAACAGAACTCAACAGCAGCAGCACCACGCAGTATGGTGAGCGATTGTTAAAGCTTTCAAATGCCATCGAAATTGTACCGGAGTACGGCGGATTCTGAATGGCATTCGAAGCCCTTTATTTGAGTCGAATTACAAGGCTCAAATGACATTTGGACGCCAGCGTAGCAGGGGTAATAATTACACTCAATACTTTGTGAAGTGCCCTGGCGATTCTGCAGGTGGTGCTTTTGCAATGGCCTTTGCTGAGGCAGTACCACATGGGAAAAGGCACGCAAGCTAACGTAGCCATGGACTAGCATTGCTCGGATTGAGTAGAGTGCCCTGGACCAGCAATAATACTCCCCCCTTTTTTTTCACTTATTGCACCAGAAATTAGGTGCCTTTGTTGAGTGACCTGCCTTCCTTGACAGAGTGACCAGCGGTGGGCCAGGTTACCCGTTTGAGAAAAAGAGGAAAAAAGGGGGGGGAGATCCAATTTATCCACATTGCTTGTCAATTAGTCTCATTTTTGTCTGAATTCTGGATGCAGCCCAATCATCCACTCACTTCCTATACCTTGTATCTAGTACCCAACCTATAGCACGCACTGCAACAGTTTTGTGCACCCGATAAGGCAACGTGACTAAGGCATGGAGCTGTTTTTCCGAGCGTGCCAGCCCCTTTTCTTATGGAGACAGAAACAAAAGTGCCGCACATTCCCGGTTTCAGCGCATGTTCAGCCCCAGGTGGTCACAATTAACCCTCAGTCCTGTGAAATCTAGGCCTGGGGAGTTTCACTGGTGTGTGAAACCCCAATTCAAATTCAAGCTGCTTTTCGCACTCATGATATGCTTTATGGCCAACCAGGCCTCCTCTAGAGCCTGTGGGCCTCTCTGCTTATACGTCAGCTGCAGCAATGCCTTTGATGTTCCCTACTGCACCGCATGCCCACATTTCAACATTCTGCCTATGCATGGCCCTTTTCCCTTCTGCCACTATTCCCACCCCATCTGTTTAGAGCCGCTTACCTGAACCTTGCTCCCACTTTGCTGCATTCTGCATACATCAGTTCCCATTTGCCAGCAGTAATTTTATGCAAAAAAGTTGCCATATTTCACTCTGCTCCCGGCAAAAAAACTCCGAAACCGGTTATTATCAGTAATGAGTTAACAAAAAAAGGTGAAAAAAAAAGAGGATTATGAAAAGGTAATTGTGCATTCACTGAGCGTTCAATGAGCGTTCATTATACCTTTGTTGAGTGCCCTAAAGAGAACACATGACAAGGGATACAAGGACGAGCGCTACTTACAACTGAATTTTAATAACAACCACGGGACATATAAATAGAAAAGAATCACAACACACTCAAATGACTATGAAGTTTATCACATCGCTGCACATCCCCCCACGCACTCGTCAGGCACGCACGTGTGATAAATGCTTATCCAAGAAGGCCAGCTCTTTCGAACTTTGACGTCCATATCTTTCGAGTTCGAAAGAGCTGGCCTTCTTGGATAAGCATTTATCACACGTGCGTGCCTGACGAGTGCGTGGGGGGATGTGCAGCGATGTGATAAATTTCATAGTCATTTGAGCGTGTTGTGATTCTTTTCTATTTATATGTCCCGTGGTTGTTATTAAAATTCAGTTGTAAGTATAGCGCTCGTCCTTGTATCCCTCGTCCTGTGTTCTCTTTACTGCGCTCAACAAAGTTATAATGGATTACCAACTCGCTCGTACCCACACGTTGTCAATGAGTGTTCGCGTTACAAGATTTTTTTTTGCCAAGATAAAAATGTGTCGGGGTGGTTTCCCACACTGCTTATAAAAGCAGCAGGAAAGGCCTCACTATGCCTTCTATCTGTACGATAGTACAGCCTTGGTGAAGCTTGTCCTTCAATAAAATATCAGTTTAGGGCAATCAGCACAGCCTTTTCTTTATCCCATGTCAAAATTAACAGTTATTTGTGGAACTAGGGACAAACTTCCCACCTTAAATAACACTACCGCACTTGAAGGTGTATTGAACGCAAGTACATAACGTGAGGAATGGACCGAAACATTACAGATTTACTTTCGGGTTGAGTATCAGAAACGCAATTTTATCAGGGTTAGTGTGCCCGTGTCAAAGGTGCAATTGTCAGGTATTGTGCCCAGTCATGCAACGTAACATGCATATTTGTAAATGCATGGATTACACTTAAGGACAATGGCAACAAGGCTAGCCAGTAACTATTCCATGATAAAGTGTTGCATTACAGTTTACCTGCACAGCCAATGCCCTCTGAGCATTGAAAGAGCCAAAAGGTGAGTGCCATGTTACTTCTGTTCTGACCTACTCTTAAATATATCAGCACTTTGTGGCTTAAAGGGGAAAGTATTTTTAAGCGAGAAGTTAGCACATGAGCAACACCAATTTCCATAGATTCTGGAAGATTCACAAAATGCAAGGATATAGACAAGTGGCAAATGAAAAAACAATGCTGGAAGTACTCATTTTTCAGTTGATACTTCTTCTAGCAGAATTCTGCACTGTAAAAAAGTAAACGCTTAAGCTATAAATGGCTGCATTAACATTGAGCAATACGAATTTTATCATGCTTCGTTAAATCATGGAGCAGTAAAATTCACCGCACGGCCCGGAGTTGTTTCATTGTCTACGCAGGGGGCCTCAATGGGATTGTTTGCTCTCACAGTAGATGTGGTAGCCATGGCAGTGTTCAGTGAGGTCGGATTTTTAAACATAATTTGAAAGGCCCTGCGAGAAGCTCTACAAAACCGTCGCCGAAGATTTTTCTCCGATAATTATAAGAACCTATGAAGTAGCCATGATGCAAATAGAACGCATGCCCTGCCCCCCTTCCTGCTTCTGTGTTAGTCTTCGCTACCCAGTAACCTGGATCCAAGCTTGTCAGCATTGTGTGCGTCTTCTTATCACAGCTGTTTCATGCATCTGATAAGCAAGCCAATGGATGAAGTCTAATCTTAGAATGACAGACTTCCGAGCCACTGTCCCTTCGAGCTGTGCATAGATAAGCAGACAAAAAGCAGAAGCCAGTCATTCAAAGGACGTATCTCCAAACCACTGCTCCATCAAAAGGTTCCCTTATCAATAAGTGCCCAGATAAGTGGACAAAGGATGCTACAAAGGATGCTTCAAATGCTTCAAAGGATGCACTTTCAAATCGCTTTTTTTGAAACGTGTGCAGATGAGTACACAACAGCTGAAAATGATGACCGTTTCTTTTTTCAAAGGAGGTAGAGGTATTCAGCCTGCCATTTGTTTGCATCCTATTCCAAGCCAAAGTTTTTACCCTCGCAAATGATGAGAATATGAGAGTGTGAATTTCAGAATACGCCCAGTTTGACAAAATAATGAAGAAAAAGGTTGCTGAAATCAAACGGCTTTACAGCAACTAGAAGCTTTTGTAGCCAATCTTCATCCTCTTTTTCTTTTTTTTTTTTTGCTGCGAACGGTAGTACAAATTCTCTGACCTGCATTTTGTACACTCTAATATTTTAAGCATCTCATATCCATTTTTGAGGAGCTCAGAAACGGGATTGTGGATACCTAATTGCAGAAGGCGGGAAGTAGGCATGAAGTGGGGGAGGCTGAGGGTGATGTACGATTTCCTGATAACGGCGTCTAATTTGGCATGTTCTTTTGGTTTGAGGTTCGCGTACAGAGTACCATATGTGATGTGTCTGAGCAGCATGGCTTGGAAAAGATGGCAGGTGTCTGGTTTTTTTAGGCCATGGCGCTGGGTGCTGATTTTTCTGATGAGATGTGTGAGCAGAGTGACTGCAACAAACAACTACATCTCCTCTCCTACTCCCTCTCGCTCAGTCCCGAACACCACCTACCACCTAGTCTGGGAGTGCCCCTATGCACCAAACCCCCTCCCTTCCTCATACCCTGGGCAGTGGGAGTGCGAGCTGGCCAGCTCACGGTGCAAGGTTAAGGAACAACTCATCGCTCGTGCCTAGGCTGCTGCGCTGGCTCGTGGCCAAATGGATTAAGAAATCCACCCACTTTTATGCTCAATAAACATTTTCCAATCCAAATCCTCCAAAATCATATGCATTTTCAAAAATATATAGAACATTTGTATTTCTTTGTAATTGCAAGTCTTGGTGTTTAAAAATTTTTTTTGCTTTTTTCTAAAGGACTGATTGAAGAATAGCATGAAGCATCCTTCTAAACTATCCATTCTTGGACACAATTTTGGCTACTCAGTGCAGTTTATAAGCAGCGCATTTGCTAGCGTTATGAAAAAGAATGCTATGAAGTTATGAATGATCCCTAATGGCTTGAGAAAATACATAGCAGCTTTTACATAACACATAGCAGCTTTTCACAAGCACAAGCAAGGCTTCACAAGCACAAAATTTTTCATAACTTTACAAAAACAGGCATCTTTCTCTTTTTCAGCACAGCGGTGCTCGTGGCGAGTTCAGCACCCTTTCGAAGGGAACGTGGCTCAAAACAGCCCCCTCCTTGAAGCGAGATTCAAAAATAACCGAGTAGCCCCCCACCTTGAGGGCGTTTGCCTCCCCCTGGGGGTCGAGGGCCTCCATGAGCAGGCGCCAGAGCTCGCCCCAGCCCTTGAGGCGCAGCTGGTTGTACATGGACAGCACGACGCTCTTGAAGTCCTGCCACAGGGGGCTGCTGAAGAAGTGGCGGATCGAGTCGCGGCACTTCACCTCCGTCCCATCGTTGTCCGTCATGCTGCAGTTGAAGTACAGCCATGAGCCCCACAAAGAGCCGTACAGCAGGCTGCAGGTGGCGAACACGAACAGCCGCTGGAACAGGGGCCGGGACGGGCGCGGCCGCAGCCGCCACGACTTGGTGTAGTTGTTGAAGAAGTAGCTGGACAACAGGCTCGTCCAGAAGACACTGTGCGTGCTCCAGAAGTAGAGTGGGTACGTCAGGTACGCCCCCAGCAGCGGCATCTTGAAGTTGCCCTCCTGCTCGCCAATGTTGCCCACCAGGTGGACACCTAGCAGGCAGCAAGCAAACACATCCAGCTGCTGCAGCCGGCACAAAACAAAGGCTAGCTAGCCCCGTCTGCATCGCTCACGCCTCTGCGAACAAAGGGCCTTTGTCTTCAACAGCTCACGCAGCGCAAGCATTTAATTACCCCACACCCCTCTCAGGAGGGCCTGCATTTTTAGTGCACTAGTTATCCCCATGCCAAGCTGGTACGGTTTTGTCTATAAAGTCATGCTCCGACTATCCACTTCCCCACTGTTCACACGCCAGCTGCAGGGCTCTTTTGACCACCACAGGCACACACAGATGTGCCTCTCGTTCTGCTTGTGTTTGAGCACATTTGCAACAGTCCATACCATTCAGCTTAGCTGCACTTAAAGCCCTCTTACTGGAAATGTGTACATGCTTCAAGACGTTCAAGTTTCCAGAAAACGGCAGTTTGTAGGCCCCTTGCGGTTCTTTAACAAGTGTTGAAGTCTTTTGCACACGGGCACCTTTGTTTTTCACCTGTGTTACAAAAACAACCCCTGCAGCCGGGAATCGAACCAGTGCTGGGGGCAAGTGATGCCCGATAAAATTACTTTATAGCTTAAAGGGTCACCCAAAAAAAGCTACTGAACATCTGCCAATCCACTGTGCAGTTCCAACTTGTGTAACCCATCATTTCACTATTAGCAGATGTCTAGTGTGTTAGCTTATTTCTAAATTTAGGCTTAGCAAGCATGGTGCCCCCCCACAGTTGCCTCAATTATGTCAATGATGTAACACCAGTCTGCAATCTGGTTCGATGCTATTTCAGCTCTCGGAAATTAAATTTATATCTGTTTCATGGTTAATAACGACTTTGCATTAGTTCAACAATTAATTGGATGAATAAATGAGCTTGCGATACATTAACTGTGGCCAGCCAGACCTGACAGTGTCTCATCACAAACTTAACTAAATGAACAAAAAGGACGGCTCGAAAAAAAGAAATGCCAGCACTCTTCACTGCACTTTTCTCTCGCAAAAAAAAAAAAATGTCTAATTTGGTCGAAAAAAAAAAAAGCTGAACAAGAGCTACAGGCTCTAAACTGCATCATAATGTAGTAATTATGCAAGGTTTTTAACACTTTCCAGTGTCCATCTAATAAAAAGAACAAGGAACGTAAGCTTTTCTTTGTTACTGATGACGCCACATGTACACATTAACCTTGCTTTCCTTTGAAGACAAAGTGAAAGTAATTTTGAGAAAGGCACGAAAGAGAACAGCAAGGCACTAAAGCAAAAAGATCAGAACTGTGCACTATAAAAAGCCACCACAATGTACTGGCACACCCAGAGGAGGAATCCTGAAGCTCAGGATCCCCCTTCAAGTTTCAAGACCCTGAACGTTGTAAAGGGAACATGAAATTGAGCCAATAGGCTCTTTTCTTTTATGCTAAAAAAACTCCCACAGAGCTGTGCAGGCTGTAATTCCCTTCTTGTAGAGTACAGACATCAAAAATGACCAAAACATGCACAGCAATACTAATATTGGACACGGTTCCAATTCTATTTTGATCTTGCACAGACCAAGCAAGCTGCCTTTCACTTTTGAAGGAACTTTCCTTTATTGCAGTGAGTACCATGGCCAATGCTGTTGACAGGTACTACAGCCAAAACTAATATCTGGTTGTAATGGTGATAACTTTCAGAAACGAAAGCATGCAACAGAATTTTAAGCTTAATACAGTGCAATAAACAAAGCAGTTGCAAACATGATTTACACTTAGTCTTGAAAGCGCAATGCAAAGTTCAGGCACCTAATGCACAAGTGATATGCTGGCCCTTTGCCTATTTAGTTTTCATAACAGCAAATTTGGCGCAAACACACGCATGTGTTGCGTATGCAGCCGGCCAATTTTATGCCATGAATTTCACAAAACCTTTTGGCCGCATAAAGGCAGAGTGTAAGAGCTATCATCCAAGACTATTTCTTGCTCTGGACTTAGTGTACACCAAAAGTATTGTAGCATGCATAATATTAGCGAAAATCATGCCTCGTTCTGCAACATCGGCTACATTTCCACAACTGGCGAATCTTAAATTTAGGATTTATTCTTGAGGTAAATAAAAGTCAAACAAGCTAGGCACACGTTTAGAGGCTAACAAACCCTTGCGTGGCACAGTCGTACACGGGACAGCTCAAGGATGGCAGGTGGTGCTTTATCACAAGGGAAGAGAGCTGCCCTGGGGCTGCTTATCTCCGCCCGAGTGAAACTAAACACCTGTCAGTATCGTGGCAATCGATTAAAGCAATGAAGCTAGAGGTTAGAACGTTTTTGACGGTCTTACTTGACGTTGTTTCAACACCCCTCCATAAAATTAATGACACATAATGAAACAGTAACTGCATACTGCAGGCAAAGCAGATTTCGCATTTTTAAAGAAAGCGTAAAACAGCGTGTCAAGCGGGAGTCATTCTGCTCTCTGAGCGATCGCGTCGGCCACTTTTTAGGGGCATGGAAACACAAATTTTCGATTCACTCGGACGATACAAAATAGGGTGAGATACATACCTATGGCAACTGCCAGGGGAACTGGTAGAGCAGCGAGGGCCACGTAGTTTTCAGGAATGTGGTCTACCGGCAGAGCGTATAAAATCATGTACCCGAGAGCATCGGAAACTATCATTTGTCCCATTGACCTGGCCGTACTAGACGGCGGCTTCGGATGCTTGCGCATTCTCTCTTTCATCTTGTCGGTGGTCTTTGGATCTCTGTTCGCATACCGGACGTAGAACGGGATCCTCCAAAGGTCTCTGAGCCAGCCCAGGCCGAAGTAACCGCCCAGCGTCATGCACCAAACAAGCGCTTGCCGATCACGACCAAGGTAGAAGTGGTGGATGCCCAACCAGCCACAAGTAAGCCACAAAAAATACGTAACGAACAAGCTTTTCGCCATCGTTGAACAAGCGCGCACCTGGCCAACAACAAGTCCAAACTGAATTGCGCGCGTCTCGGTGAGGTGAGGAGGACGCAAACAAACTGTGTGCCAGCCGGCACTACGGCAGTTCAAACTACGCACACAAAGCCAGTGCAAGACTGCGTAATGAAGGTGCAAATCGCGCGCGCCCACCGGCGTATCCTTCGCATGGGACGGGCAACTTGCCCATCAAGATTGTCCACTTCCACACGCACACGTCGAATACCGATGTGGAGAGATAACAAGCTTAGAAGTAACTAGATACCTCTTTGGTGCGCACCGCTGAACAAACGCGCTGTCTGCTGCCACCATACGGCGAAACTGTTACGTTTGGCTTTTTATTTTTTTACTCTCTTTACTTTCGTTTAGAAGGCACAGACGACCCAATGAAGCTTTCATAAAAAACTTGAGTAAAGGAACAATTGCAAAATCAAGCGATTTTTTTGTTGCTGCTGCTAAACAGCGTGGTTTTGTACTTCGCCTTTTTTTCTTCTTTTTTTACGGCCACGGTGAAGGCATTTTTACGCAGCTGTGCTTTATCGCGTTCGGTTTCTTTTTTTTTTTAGTGCGTAGCCTTTGTGAGCAAACCACGCGCGTTTGGCGCCCGTTGGTCAGTCGGTCGGTCCAAGCATCGCCTCCTGTCCTGTATACAGGAGGCGATGGTCCATGCTTTGGCGGCTAGGGCACCCAATCGGCGGCCGTAGCAGACGACACGGTTGACGCAAACTCGGTCGGCGTATAATTCCGGCAGAAGAGAAAAAAAAACTTCTTTATTTAGCAGAACCTTGTGGGAGTGGAGCCTTCTTACAGGTAGCCATGTGCCGTTCTTGATGCTACCGCTCTCTCAACCAGCAGGAGCTGATCGCAAAAGAGGGAGCTGGACAGCAGCGTCTCCCACTGCTCGGGGGAATGGGGAGGGGGTGGCGGTGGCAAATCAGGGTTCTGGGTGCAATCAAGAATGCTGTTCCTAAGTGTTCCTGATTGCGTACAGAATCTGCATTGGGCTTCGTGTTGATTTGGAAACATGAAGTGCATCAGTGTGGGGTGGGGATACGTGTTTGTTTGCACATGTCTGAGCGTAGTTTCTTGTGTCTTTGTTAGTTGTGGGTGGGGCAATGGAAGTGTTCTGCGACCGAGTCTGTAGTTCGCTGCAATTTCCTGGTACGTCGTGAGTGGCATAGGTTCATGTGAGTCCTCCGCGGCCTGGTCGACGAAACCTCGGGCCTTGAGGTGGGCTTGATCGTTGTCCTCCATGGAGGAGTGGGCCGGCGCCCACACCACTTCGACTACGTACCCTGTCTGGTGGCTTGCTTGACAGTATGCGGTATGTCATTGGAGCCACCCAGCCCGACGTGAGACTCCTGCATACCTTTTCTTTCCTCCATGCCTGCATACTTCTTGTAATTCAGTAATTATGGCACTTGCCTTCGTTTTTGAGAGAGCTAAGGCTACGGCTAGTTCTTCCGCTTCTCTTGTTGAGGCTCCCGGCAGGGTTGCCCCGACGACGAGGTTTGTCTAATTGTTGTCGTCACCACCGCTACTTTGGCTTGTCTTCTGGGGTATGCGGCTGCATCTGTGTAGACCACTGTGGGCAGAGATCCATATTTTTTGTCCAGAGCTTTGGCTCTTGCTTCTCGCCTACCCTGATGGTGAACAGGATGTGCATATTCTTCGGTAGTGGACGGATTATGATGTACTTCCGCCATTTCTCCGGCATTTCATTTGTTGAGACTGGCATCAGTTTTAATTGGGCAAGGGAGGACCTTCCGGCCCGTTTGGGCTTGTGCGAGGCAACAAGCTTTTTGGTTGGACAGGTGACCTTCAATTAGCTCATCGACTGTGTTGTGTAGCCCAATGCTAAATAGCCTGTCTGTGGACACGCTCATTGGAAGGCCCAGAGCTTGTTTTGTTGCTTTCCATGATGACGATGTTAAGTTTGTCGGTTTCTCTCTTGTTTAGAACTGCATACGGCACTGAGTAATTAGTTATTCTTGAGAGGATGAAAGCCTGGACGAGACGAAGTGTGTCTTTCTATTTCATGCCTCTGTGTCGGTTGGTGACTCTTCTGATCATGTGTAGAACCTGTTCGGATGTTTTTGTAAGCCGCTGTATCATTTGGTCGTTCGAATTCGCGTCCGATTGTATCAGAAGGCCTAGAATTTTTAGTGATGCGCAGGGTTTGATGACCTGTCTCTCAAGGGTCACCTGGATCTCAGGTGAAAATGCCCTACTGGTTTTCTTCTGGTTTCATCTGGTCCCACATGTGGGGCATCTGGTTTCAATTGGTCCCAGTTACTCGGTTACTGGTTTCAACTGGTCCCAGTTGCCAGTGTTCTGGTTTGCTACTGGTTTCATTTGGTCCCAGTTACCGTGTATCTGGGTTTGAACTGGTCCCAGTTGTCAGTGGCCTGGTGTGCTACTGGTTCCATCTGGTCCCAGTTTCTGGACAACTAATTCAAACTGGTCCCAGTTGCAATGGCCTGATACACATCTGGTTTCATCTGGGCCCAGTTACCAGGAATACTGTTTCAAGTTTGGTCCCAGTTGCAACAGCCTGGTGTGCTAGTGGTTTCATGTGGTCTCAATTGGGACCACATCAAACTGGTTTCAACTGGTCCCAGGTGATAGGTTATTGTTTTAAATTGAAGTTACACGTCATGTAAATTTTTGTATTTGGGATAAAATATAGTTCCAGTTGCAGTTACGTTCGGGTTATTGTTGAGAACTCTGCTAATAAAACAGTGTTTGGGCCCTCATTCTCAAGCAACTATAACTTTTACCTTTTATGGCGATGTCTCTTAACCAACATGCTTTTTTTACAAGGATAGAGAGTTTCAGCGGGGTTATTGAATGATAATTCGCAACTTTGGCACACCGCAATTGGTTGTGAATCAATCATCGTATTAGAAGAGAGCTGTTTGATTACACATTTGAATTTTAATTGCATTGGGCAGGCACAAATTTAGCCTGCTACGGCCTGAGCAGCTCTAAAATGTTCCCTTAAATGCAGTTCATGCAGCTAATAAAATATTTAGGTGAATTTTTTTCTGCGCCGCGTTTACATAATTTTATTACACGTAATGTTCTCCCGGCCACCAGTGAATACTTGGCCAACATAATACACCCAATTAGCACAAATGTTGGATATCGCAAGGCGACAAGAACTTGTAATGCAGAAAAAAACTTGACTAATAGTCGACCTCATAACGCTGCTGGCAACATTGTCTTAAAGGAGTTGTTTTTGAAGTCATGCCAAACCAAGCTAAGCCGAATGCATATTCAAAATGGCGGTGAAGCACGACTGCGCTGCAAGTCCAGTTCACCGAGTTACAAAGAGTGCAAGTTGGTCTGTACCTTAAACGAGTGAACTGCATCGTTAGTAACAATTTATTCATTGAGCGACAGCATCACCTAGTCGAGTAATCGCGGCGCTGGTTTGTTGGTGCTTATATTTTCGATTAGGATTCTTCAATGTGGTTCTAGCGGACAATGAAAGTCTTCATTTGTGCTTCCAAGCCACTTTTATTCAAGTGGTTTGCAGAAGTGTTGCAGCTGTGCAGTCACAACAAGTGCTTCCTTATACATTCATCCTGCACCGAAGAAGCGTCATTGTGCACTTACTGTTGTGCCATGTCCTGAGGTCTGCTGTTCGCTAGGCCGCGAAGGTAGGACCACGTGTATAATTAAACATTGTGTATCTTATTCACTTCCCAGCCATCCTGCTTTGGAAGGAACAGGTCACAGCTTGTTTCGAAACTGTAGTATTAAAGTTTATCAACCTAATAAAATGTTTTAGTTTATTTGCCGTACTTGTTGCTTCAATATAAATCATGACTGGCACTAGCTTGCAATGAGCTGCGAATGATTTCTGTTATATTCCAACTAGGCTACAATCACTCCCATCTGGGACTGAAATGTTCCTGAGCAGTTTATCTTTCATGTGCCTTCTGATAGTGCCCTGTCTGAGAATCATCTGTGTTTTTGTCGATCAGTAGCCACTGGTCCACAAGGACTACGACCAGTTGCTACTGGTTTTGAACGCTACTGGTCCCAGATGCTACTGGTTTACCCCTACTGGTCCCAGTCCTACTGGTTTTGTCCTACTGGCCCCAGAACTACTGGTTTGGTCCTACTGGTTCCAGTGGCTACTGGTTTCATCTGGGAATTGTCCAATAAACCAGTTGAACTGGAACCAGATGAAACCAGAAGGGATATTTTTCACCTGAGATGTCATCTTCTTCTCGTTTGCGGCGGTGGCACGTCGAACCACAAGAAGTTACGACTTATTGGGTCAGCAAGCCAATCCGCATTCCTTCGCATACTGGTTGACCGTATCGGCGGCGAGTTGCAGAGTATCCTGCAGACCCCCTAATGAATCGGTACCCGTCCACAGGGTTACATCGTCTGCATAGAGAGCGTGTCTTAGGTTCGGTATAGTCCCCAGCCGCCCCGGGAGGCCCAAGAGCGCGATGTTGAACAATAGCGGTGACAGGACTGAGCCTTGAGGGGTCCCCCGACAGCCAAGGGTGATGGGGTCCGAGGTGACGTCCCCGATCTTGATTATGGCTTTTCGGTTGGACAGGAAGTCGACAATATAGTCGTATGTCTTCTTGCCGCAGCCTGTGTTGTTCAGGTTCCGGAGGATTGCCTCGTGAGCCACGTTGTCGATGGCCCCCTTCAGATCAAGTGCGGGGATGGCCCGCGGGGAGTGACGAGTGACGGGGACGAGGATCTCCTCCTTCAGTTGAATTAGCACATCCTGGGTCCCGAGGTGTCTTCTGGATCCGAACATTGTCCGGAATCTGCTTGGTTTCGTCCAGGTGTTCCTGGAGGCGCTTTAGTGTTATCTTTTCCATAATTTTGCCTACGCAGGACGTAAGAGAAATTGGCCGCAAGTTGTCGATGTGTGGTGACTTCCCCTGTTTTGGTATAAAGCGGATTTCCGCTGTCTTCCATTGTGCTGGAACTTTCCCCTCAGTCCAAAAATTGTTGAAGTGGTCCGTGAGAGTTTCAAGGGATTGGTCGTCTAAATTTGCCAGAACTTTGTAGGTGACCTGGTCTAGTCCTGGGGCGCTGCTTTTCCTGCTTTCGGCGATGGCTGCCTTAACTTCGTACAGCTGTACGAAGTTAATTAGATTAATTAGATCGTACAGTTAATTAGATCGTAATTAATTAGATCGTACAGAGACGATCTGCCGCACCCAATCCTGGTACGAGAGTTCTGTGCATTCCTCCAGAGATATTCTTGTCTTGCGAAATCGGTCCCGGTCGGTAAATGCGGGCTGCACCGATTTGGGCTCTATAATTTTTGCCTTTAATTACAAGACGGATAATATAGTGGTCTTATCCGAAATTAGTTTCAGTAGTCATCCACGAGACGTCGAGTGAACCTGCGGGCAACGAGAGGTCTGGGGTCGTGTCTCTTGACGTACATGGTGCCAAGTCTGGTTGTGGTCTCAGGCTCATTTAGTAGTACAAAGTGGTTTTGGTTGAGTGCGTTCACTAACGCCTGTCCTTTCTTGGTGTTGTTCTTGTACCCCCCCCCCCCCCCATCTGGTGTGGGGCATTAAAATCACCCAGTATAAGTGTGGGGTGGTTCCTTGCTAACGCTACACTCTAAAATTGGTCATGCGTAGTAAGCGTGAAACACGCTCTTTGGCACAGCGTAAACTTCGTTTTGAACACCACGTGACTCAAAATACGCGTGGTTTTCTCCCATATAAGCGTGAAGCGGGTCGGGATAACCCTCAATCGCTTTCTTTTACGCGTGATGCAAGACTGCATGCGTGTCAACCGGAAAAATCACGCTAAGAAAAGTCTCGCGTCGGCGATCGCGCCTCTCCTAATCACGCATGTATGTACAGCCAGCCGGTAAAACGCTTGTCTATAACAGCGATTTCAACTTAAACCAGCTACATCCGAAAACTGCCGAAACATATTCATCCCAAACATGTCGGAGGCAAAAGCGAAGGGCTAAGACTTCCGCATTCCGCAGTAGTTTTATTCAAATCCCGCTCCGGCGGGGCAGGATAGGGCTGAGAGTACGAACGCTGTGTTATAGACAAGCCTTTTACCGGCTGTACATACCCTGATACACATCCCCGATGGAGCCGTGGGGCGTGCTGCTGCATGTTAGCAATTGCTGCGACTTGCGCTTCTTTTTTTTTATTTTTTCATGCGAAGGGATTGAAAGGTGGCGCTCGCGTCAGCAATTTTGGCGGGAAAATCGGCCGAAGCAGGCGCTTGATGCGTCGTGTCTGCCTGCCATTCAAGTGTGTACTGTGTGGAGTGCTCGCTTTAGTGTGGTGAAAAGTGGCGAAGAAGGAACAACCATGATGAGTAATTTGACATGGACTGGGCGGCGGGGTGTTCCGCGCGGTAGGCGCGAGAACACCGAGTGTCAACTGCCGGCAATTCTCGAGTGATACGACGCCGTTCACTATTGAACTCGTTTTCCAGCCGGATGGCGTTCTTACAGGGCAGTCAACTGTCATGCAGGGTCGCTTAAAATATCCAGGTAAGCAATTATTTTCTAATGTTTTTGCTCTTTATATATTTTAGAACTATTTTCGAATGGGACCGGTCACTGCTCAGAGGGCGCGATGATGATGATGATGAGTTGCTTTCCCTTTGAATTGATTGATTGATTGTGGGGTTTAACGCGCCGACGCAACGCAGACGATGAGGCGCGCCGTAGTGGAGGGCTCCGGATTAATTTTGACCACCTGGGGATCTTTATCGTGCGCCGAAATCTCGTACACACGGGCGTTTTTGCTTTTCGCCTCCATCAGAAAAGCGGCCGCCGCGGCCGGGAATCGAACCCGCGACCTCGTGCTCAGCAGCGCAACGCCGTAGCCACTGAGCCACCGCGGCGGGTTTCCCTTTGAATCGGGGCGTCGGTTGTCAGCAACCGACTTGCCTGTTTTATTACGCTTACTTGCCTTACTCCCAGCTAACCTATAGACTTGCTTCCTCCCTCCCATCTCTCCCTCTTTTCTGTTTTAAACTCATCGCCCCCGCCCCCCTTTTTTCTCCCCTCGCTGTTCTAAATTCTCATCCGTATGATTACTCCGCCTGCGTACCCATCCCTTCCCTACTTTTCCTCCACCACCACTCCAGTCGCCTCTTCGTCACCTCTAAGGCCTTGAAGTTGAGGTTTCCCCTCGACCCAAATCCCAAAGCCTCCGCCAGCGTCGTTTCCCCCTCACCCCGCGGTGGCCGTATCTCTGTGCAGCTCCTGACAATATGGTCTATAGTTTCCCGATCACTGCCGCAGCATGCACACGTTTCATCCTGCTGCCTGTAGCTACCCGTGTATGCCCGGGTTCTCAGGCACCCTGCCCGTGTCTCGAAGAGCACGGAAGAGCACGGTGATGATGATGATTAGTGGCTTTCCCTTTGAATCGGTGCGTCGGTTGTCAGCAACCGACTTGCCTGTTTTATTACGCTTACTTGCCCTACTCCCAGCTAACCTATACGCCTCGAGCGCGGCCTGTAGGGGCGCCACTGAAATCCCCCTAGCGGCCCGTTTCGAAAGCAGCCGCGGGAGTCCGCGCCCCGCGCCCCAGTGCCGCCGCTGCTTTTGCAGCACGTTCACGACTGAGATTTACCGTTTGCGGGGTTTGAAATCCATGTTTATGTGGAGCAGTCACTCTGTTCGCAAACGGGGTGTGTTTACGGGAGTGTAAATGTTTCTGACGCGATCTTAGTGTGGTATAGTGTGTGCCACAGGCCAGCGTCGCGGAACCGGCGTATGATGGAGCCTATTGTAGTTACACTGACCTGAATTTACTAGCCGTGTCTCCGTAACCACCGGTTCCTCAGATGTTCTTGCTACGGCTATACACTACGATTTAAATCGGTTTTGTGCGCTTACTCAGCGGAGCACATAGCTGACAGCACGCCAGTTACGTTTGCCAATATTATACCCTAGATATTGATCACTACCATTTACAAGCCAGTCTGTGTTAATTTCGGGAATATTCAACAAAAGTATGATGGACAATGCATAATTATACTCGGGGATCAGCACACGACAGAGTCGTCTTGTCGTGAGGTGAGCGCCCGCAAACATACATCTGCTCTGCGAGCAGCGCGGTGACGGGCTTAGAATATAATCCGCGTCCGCGACTGTATGCTTCTTCGAAATATCGTAATATGGCACAGGTAGCCTGCAGAATAAAGCAGAAACTGAAATCAGAGGGCCTTATCACATACCATACTCTTCCAACGACACCTTCCATCGCTTAATTGTTGAACAGCCTACCCTGTATACTTCCGAAAATGCGTCCGCCGTACGATGAGCTCTTCGTTGAAGTGGAAAAACAAAAGGAAAGTGAACGCAAGATTTGTGTGTGGGATTACTAAACCGTTCATTGCTTGATTCCGCTCCGCATTTGTACGCAGCGTCCCCCTCCCCTCCCCCCACCGATGTCTCGCGAAAAAGCAGTGCATTTCGCGTATAGTTAGTCTAGTGAACCCTACCTGGCTTAAGCTTCGACGAACGTATTTAGCATGTCAGAAGCTGCACTGTTTTTTTTTTTCATTTTTGTTAGAGCTATTATGTTTCTTAATTCCGCACTTGCACAGCATTTTTTCCCGTGTTTTCATTAACTAGCCTTGGTTCTTGATATATGGCGTGTGTGGGCACATTTTTAACGACGCACAGGCTTGGAATTTACTTAACATTTTCGCATGGCTTATATTCTTATAGCAGGCATTAGTTATTGTCCGGGTTTGAGTAATCACATCCCCGAAACACATTTTTTTCTGCGACGTATATATTCGAAACGAAGCCGCGTTCGTTGTCCACGCTGCAAAATGAAGCCAACCTCTCATTGTGCCAGTCTAGACGAGGGGACAGTAGAATTCATTTGTGCCTGATGTTTTGGAGGTGACATGGGTGATATGCTGCTGCCGTCGCCGACGCCCGGAAGAGCGGCGTACTCTACGAAGACGCAGCTGCTTTTTAAGTGACCTAAACGTACTCTTTGCCTATAGACGTCACCATAATAAGTTTTTTTTTTATTGTGCGGAAAGGCGAAAAGAAGCGAAACAGAACCAAAACACTGCACGAACCCCTATCAGCCACGCAGCGCAGATCCCGTGAACGCCGCGGAGAAGCGGCGGCAGGCGGCGCAGCGATCGCGAAGCTCGAGGCGTATAGATTTGCTTCCTCCCTCCCATCTCTCCCTCTTTTCTGTTTTAAACTCATCGCCCCCACCCCCCTTTTTTCTCCCCTCGCTGTTCTAAATTCTCATCCGTATGATTACTCCGCCTGCGTACCCATCCCTTCCCTACTTTTCCTCCGAAAAAGTACACCCACGAAAAAGTACACCCAGCGCCACCCCGCGGAAGCTTGAGCTAACTTTGGGTCGGTGAGAGCCTGACAGCGGGCGCGCGTTCATATATTCGGCACCTCTCGGTTGTTTGTTTTTGCGATTCTGCGACTGTTTTTCAAAGGTGTCTCGTGCTTGAAAACTGTCCTGGCAAACAGTTTCCCCATGTCTCAAGTGCTTCTGTGCGATTTCCGGACAATTACGGGGATGAACTACTGTCTCGCGTGCGCGAGAAGTTACAGTGATTGTACGTTCCCGCGCGCGTGTACGCCGTGAAAGAAATTGACGGGACAGACATCGTTGCGAAGTCCCATTCTCAGCAAGGGAAGCTTATGTACAGGGCCAGTTCAGGGCAGTATTAATTTTTCTTGTATTCAGCCTAATAAAGTGACCCCAGCGTATAA